>NC_059159.1:48494181-49119181 GCF_019923935.1 Bubalus bubalis | reverse complement strand
GATGGATTCCCTGGTAACTCAGCTGGTAAAAAAAAATCCACCTGCAATGCAGAAGACCCCAGTTCAATTCCTGGGTTGGGAAGATCTTCTGGAGAAGGGATAGGCTACCCACTCCAGTGTTCTTGGGCTTCCCTTGTGGCTCAGCTGGTAAAGAATCTGCCTGCAATGTGGGAGACCTGGGTTCCATCCCTGGGTTGGGAAGTATTCTGGCCTGGAGAATTCCATGGACTGTATAGTCCATGGGGTCGCAAAGAGTCAGACACGACTGAGCGATTTTCACTTTATGACTAGCGCCACCTGGGAAGCCCATATTACGCACAAGCAAACTGAGGCTCAGGATTGGTGTAAATATTTCCCGCAAGGACACAACTGGTGAGCGGCACAGCTGTTTTTCACACCCAGCGTTCTCTGACTGCAAATCCTGGGCTCTTCCTGCTCTGATATTCTGCCAAGACTACAATGCATAGTGCTGCAGATTCCTTTGCCTTTTGGCTCAGGCTTGTGATGGAGAGCTCTCTGCCAAGTCACTCACATGTCAATGACACTCCATTGCCAGCCACAGCTGCCCAGTATGTTAAGGCCCTTGAAACCAGATTTTCAAAAATATTCACTTCCTTCTGGCTGGCTCAAGGAAGTCAAAAGGCAGTTTTCAGTTTTTATGACACTTACCTTTGGGTAGCTGAATCACCTTGGGGAGCCTTACTGGGGCTTTGGTGAGGATATTAAATAAAGGCTGTCTCTAAGGATCTGTGGAGCCCTCCTTGGAAAGAGCAACAGGAAACAACCACTGGTGAAAGGAATAGTGTAGATATACCAACCCAGAAACCGTGTTGCAGAATCAATTCATTCCTCCTGTTTGACGGCCCCTCATGCTGAAATGTCACCTCCTGTGGGAAGCCTTCTGGGATCTGCCTCTGTCCCAGGCCCATGTCCTTCTCACCCCACTGCCATTGGCACTGGCCTCTGTTCTCCTTCTCAGCACACAGGAATCAGAAGCGGGAGTGTGTGCACATACATCTTTCTTTGAGCAGAGCTGGTCTAGACTGGTTCAGGCTTCCAGAGTGAATCTGTGGGTGTCCAGAAGATGGGGTCCCAAGGAGTAGGCATAGGTGGTGGGCTGGAAGGAGGCAATTTTGCAAGACTTTGCTTGGTGATTCAGGGTCACATGGGTTAGTCACTGGGGAGGGTTTTGAAAATCTTTACAGTGTCCTGGTACGGTCAACCTTGTCTATGTCACAGCCTGGGTTTTTCAGAGCACACTAGGTTTTCCCAAGCACCTTTAGCCTCTCCTCTGTGATCTGTCCTAGGACTTAACACACTTAATCTTTCATTCAACAAATATTTCTTGAGAGCTTGTTCGGGCCCAGGCACTATGCTGGGTACTGGAATCAGTAATAAACAAATCTGGATTTCCCCTGTAGTCCAGTGGTTAAGACTCAGTGTTCTCAGTGCAGGAAGCACAGATTTGATCCCTGGTCATGGAACTAAGATCCAGCATGCCGCAGGGCACAGCCAAATAATAATAATAATATAACCATCAGGACTCCTGTCCCGTGCAGGTTACTGACAAGGGGAAAGGCTTACAATCACCTGGACTGAAATGTCTCCCACAGGTCACCAAGCGCTCCTTGAAGAAACAGACTAAGTTGTATCTACTTTTTAACACTTTCATTGTATGTTTCAGTTTATTATGTAGTTCACACATCATAAAGTGCACACTTCTAAAGTGGGCAGTTGAGTGGTTTTATATATTCACAAGGTTGTACAACCATCACCACTATCTCATAGCAGATCGTTTTCATCAGCCCCACAATAAACCCCACGCCCATTAGCAATCACTGGTCGCCCTCCCTGCCCCCAAGCTCTGGAAGCCATTCATCTGCTTCCTGTCCTCTGGGTTTGCCTTTTCTAGACATTTCACATAAATGAGATCATGCAATAATGTGGTCTTCTGTGACTGACTTCTTTCACTTAGTGTAATATTTCCAAGATTCATCCATGTTGGACCAGGGCTCCGTTCCTTTTTATGGCCAATATTATCCCACTCTGAATATTCCACCTTCTGTTTGTGCAGCCATTGGTGGCTCAGTTCAGTTCAGTCACTCAGTTGTGTCTGACTCTGCAACCCCATGGACTACAGCACGCCAGGCTTCCCTGTCCATCACCAATTCCCGGAGCTTGTTCAAACTCATGTCCATCGAATCAGTGATGCCATTTGACCCTTCTCCTCCCGCCTTCAATCTTTCCCAGCATCAGGGTCTTTTCCAGTGAGTCATTTCTTCACATCACGTGGCCAAAGTATCAGAGTTTCAGCTTCAGCATCAGTCCTTCCGATGAATATTCAGGACTGATCTTTAGGATTGACTGGTTTGATCTCCTTGCAGTCCAAGGGACTCTCAAGAGTCTTCTCCAACACCACAGTTCATGGGTGGCTAGACTGTTACTTTAAAAAAAAATCCATTTATATTTAATGTAATTGTTCAGAAGGTGGGATTTATGTGTGCCAATTTGCTGTTTAATCTCTATATGACATACTTTTTTTTGGCACCATGCTGCATGTGGGCTCTTAGTTCCCTGACCAGGGGTTGAACCCACACTCCCTGCATTGAAAATATAAGATTTTTTTTAAAAAATAATTTTATCTATTTATTTATTTTTGGTTGTGCTGAGTCTTTATTGCTGTGAGCGCTTTTCTCCAGTTGTTGCTAGTGGGAGGCTGCTCTCTAGCTTCGGTGCAGAGCTCCTCATCTTGCGGCTTCTCTTGTTGTGGAGCACCGGCTGTAAGATGCTCGGGCTTCTGCGGCACGTGGGCTCTGTATCATGACTCCTGGGCTCTAGAGCACGGGCTCAACAGCTGTGGAGCACGAACTTAGTTGTTCTGCCACGTGTGGGGTCTTCCCAGATCGGGGATTGAACCCACATCTCCTGCACTGGCAGGCAAGATTCTTCACTGCTGAGCCACCTGGAAAGTACAAAATCTTAACCCCTGGATTGCCCGGCAGTCCAGTGACAGTCACTTTTGAAGTCTGTACATTGCTGCCTTCCTGCTCCCTCTCACCCTGTCCTCTTGCCTGCCTCTCTCCTCTCTCCTTCACTCCTTCTCTCCCTGTTCCTGTTTTCCTCACTCCGATGCTTGTTACTCCACACATTATGAGCCCTGTGATTAAACATCTCAGAAAGGTTCCAATCTAAGGGACCATTTAAAAGTTTTTAAGTAAATGCTTTATTTTGAAATAGTTTTAGGTGTATAGAAAGGCTGCGGAGATGGTAGAGAATTCCCACACACCCATCACCCAGTTTTCCCCACTGTTAACATCTTACATACTGTGGAACATTTGTTCCGACTAGGGAGCCTGGTAGGAGGCCGTCTATGGGGTCGCACAGAGTCGGACACGACTGAAGCGACTTAGCAGCAGCAGCAGCATCAAGGAGTCAGCATTGTTACCTTACTATTGACTAAACTCTGCCCTGTATTCAGATTTCGCTATCTTTTCCCTGATGGCCATTTCCTGTCCTAGGATCCCACCCAGGACACCTCACTGCATTTGATTATCATTGTCTCATTAGACTCTGCTCCTCTGTGACGGTCTCTCAGGCTTCCCTGTTTCTGATGACCTGGCTGGCTTTGAGGAGGACTGGGACCGTTCTTGGTGGAATGGCTCTACATTGGGGTTTGTCTGATGTTTTTCTCATGGTTAGGTGGGGGATTATGGGTTTGGAGCAGGGGGATGACCACTGAAGTGACATAAATTGCTGAAAAGCCCCGGAACTAAGAAAGGAGACTCGATTTTTCAAAATTACTCAGAAAAAGCAGGGAAACTTGACTTTGAACACCTTCAAATGGAAGAAGTGCTGTGTGGGAGGATTCCCTGATCTTTTTTCCAGAGAGAGTGCTAGGCTGCCTGTCCTCAGGGTGACGAGGAAGTGAGTTTTTATCGGACGTGTGAGCACAATGGGACATGTGGTCTCTCTCCTGTCGGCGCTACAGTGACCTTGGGTGAGTCGAGCCCTCTTTCTCGGTGTCTGTAGGACTGGGAAGTTCAGACCCACGAAAACTCCAGGGCCTCTTCCCACTGCAACTGTTTATACTCTGAGAGATGACCCATCGGTCCCTGCAACATCCGAGCGATTTCCAAAATTTGGCTTCCCGTTCTTTCTTGTCAGTCGCAGGCTGTCTGTATTCAGTTGTATCTTGTTCCCAAAGGATAAGCCCACCCCAATCCTACTTTTTTGTTTGTTTCCTGATTCATGTGTCCGTTCATCTCTGTCTGGCTGCATGGGGCCTTCACTGCTGTGCTCGCTTCTCTCCTCTTGTGGCGAGCGGGGGCTCCTTTCTAGTTGCAGTGCCTGGGCCTCTCATTGCGGTGGTGTCTCTTGTTGGGGAACCCAGGCTCTAGGTACATGGGCTCAGTAATTGTGGCTCGAGGGCTTAGCTGCTCTGTGGCACGTGGGATCCTCCGGGCCCAGGGATCAAACCCATGTCCCCTGCACTGCAAGGCAGACCCTCAACCATTGGACTGCCAGCGAAGCCCCCAATTCCATTTTTAAAACGTTTCTTGCAGACAAACAGACTGAAAAAAGCCAATCCAGCCCTTGGCCCCCAAGCCACACTGAGGGGCCCAGTGAGCATCCCAGAGCAGCAGTGCCCTGGGGAGGGGGGAACCCCACACTGGTCTCCCAGCTCCCCTGCTGACACAGCACGAGGCCCAGAGGAGGGTCACAGGCACATCCACAGCCTCACGGTGCTGGACGCTCTTCACCCCAAGGGGCTGTTTTGGTTCAGCAGCTCCCGGGGCTCGAATAAGTTAATCACTGATGACAAGAGATTAATTTGTAACTGCCCGGCAGACAAGATAGTTCAGACTCCGGTGGGGCGGCACTGAACTGTGACGTGGGCATGTCTCAGAAGCTTGGCGCAGAGGCTGAGAACTTCGGATCCACACCGCTTCCTAGAGGCCACCCCTCATCCCTCCAAAGGGAGGGGTGGTGTGCCGAAGACTCTCCCTTCCTCTCTGCAGTGTGTGCACTGGCCTTAGAAAACCTATCCACGCACCGGCCAGGCTCAGTAGCAAAGTTCAGCTTATTTTTTAAAAGTTATTTATTTTTAAAGGTATTTATTTGATCCGTCAGTTAAATACATCTTTTTGACATCTTTTTTTTTTTTTTTTTTTTTTTTATTTATTTGGCTGCAGTGGGTGGCAAGTGGGATCTTCAATCCTCATTGTGGCCTGGGGCTCTTTAGTTGATCTTTAGCTATGGCATGTGAACCCTTTCACTGCAGCATGTGGGGTTTAGTTCCCGGACCAGGGATCGAACCCAGGGCCCCTGCGTTGGGAGCACAGAGTCTTGGCCACTGGACTACCACAGAAGTCCCAAAAAGTCCAGTTTGAAAAACCCAGATAAGGGGGAGCGTCTGCTTACCAACCGAGCCAAGGCCTGTGGACCAAACCTTGTGGGAAGGGAGGAGAGGAGGGGATGAGTAAGGAGAGAGGAGGCGATGGACGAATGTGGAAGGATGGATGGGACCTCAGGGTGGTAGGTGGTGGGTAGTGAGAGATGTTTCCTACAGCCTGAAGCCCGCAGCTTGTGGATTGCAGTCACTCCAGGAAAGCCAGGTCATTGAGGGTCTGCTCTCCCACCCCAAGAGCATCCCCTCTGTCATTCCCAACCTTAGCTCCCACCCCACCCCCCATTCTGGGCCCAGGAAAGACAGGTGAGTCATGACACGCAGGTGCCCTGGGGGCCTGACACTTGTGCTCCAAACATCACTTCTATATCAAGTAAAATGACTCTTTCCTGACACCCTGGACATCCATGGCCACAGATGTTGGCTGTGGGTGCTGCCATTCGCCAGTTTGAACCATCTCTTCTTTCTAGCCAGGACAGTTTGGAATTCTTAAGTCAAGCCTATTTATCAAGACAGGCCCTGGCAGTAGTGCCCTGATGGCCTTGGGCTCAGAAGGCTATTCTTTAATGCCACAGTCTCACTAGAGAAAGAAGACAAGAAAAAGTGAGTGGAACCCAAAGTAGGAATGGGGCCTGCATTAAAAAAGGGGTGCAGAGGAAATTCTCTGTGGGCTGCTGGAATGTGGGTTCCCTATCTAGAAGGCTCTGGAGCTCAGTTGAGTAGTGGGTGATTTGTGCTTGACTTTTTTTTTTTTTTTTTTTTTGGCCACACCACATGGTGGGATTGTAGTTCCTTGACCAGGGCTCAAACCTAGGTCACAGCAGTGACAGCAGCCAGTCCTAACCACTGGACCACCAGGAACTTCCCTGGGCTTGATTTTCTACCAGGAACTCAGCGCCTGTCATTTTGGTTCAATCCCACTGCCCTTGCCCATGAGTGCGCCCCATGCAGTCTCCTGTCTCTCTTTTGGTTCATGCTGTTCCTTCTGCCTGTGAGGTCCTTCTCTCCTTTTCCATGTCACTCACTTTGATCAAGACCTGGCTGAGGCATCATTTCCACCAGAAAGCCTTCATGAGCCTTCAGGATGGCCCTCAATTCCCTCTCTTTGGTATCTAGGCTTCCTTATACCCATCACAACCACATCTGTGGGTTCTCAACCATGATGGGTGGCTTGAAATCACATGAGGCACCTTGCTAAACATACAAATACTGGATGCCTGGGTAAACTTGGAAAACTGTATTTCTTTTTCTTTCTTTTTTTTTTTAATGAGTTTGGCTGTGTTGGGTCTCAGCTGCAGCCCTTGGGCTCTTCGTTGCCATGCCCGGGCTTGTGGTGTTTGGCTTAGATGCCCTGTGGCATGTGGGACCTTAGATCCCTGACCAGGGATCGAACTTGCATCCCCTGCATTGGGGGATGCAATGACTGGACAACCAGGGAAACCCCGGGAAGCTGTATTTTTATTAGTCTTCGTGTGTGTTTTGGATGCCAGGCCAGGGTTGGGTGTTTATTCTCTAGTCTTTGTCCCCTGGGCCTGGGCACAGGGCTGAGGTCATGCAGACTGCATGTCCCTGTGCCCAGACGGCCCCTGTGGTTGTTCAGTTGCTAAGTCGTGCCCGACTCTTTGTGACCCCATGGATTGTAGGCTACCAGGCTCCTCTGTCCTCTACTATCTCCCAGAGTTTGCTCAAATTCGTGTCCATTGAGTTGGTGATACTATCTAACCATCTCATCCTCTTCCCTCTTCTCCAGGCTGGAAAGGGCTGCAGAAGTACAAGACCCATGCCCTTTCATTCACGCTCCATTCATAGTTCCTGCCCCAGATGCTGTGCTGGGGATCCAAGAGCAAAACCCAACATAGTCTGCCTCGTACAGCTGACAATATGGTCAGAGAGACAGATGAACCAAATTACCTACACACATCTTATTGCAAAGTACAACATGAACTTTATAGAGGGAAAGCTGAGCTGCTCTGAGAACCCGTAACAGGGACTCTATCATCAGCTGGGAGGTCAGGGAAGGCAGGGTGGAGCCCTACGTGAAGGGTAGTAGGGAGCGGTCCCACTGCGTTCTTCCCAGTGGTCTTTTGGGAATTGACTGGGAGGCACTGGGGGGTCTAAGCCCCTCCAAATGCTAAGATGGTTTCCAGAAGGAGCTTCTCCCCACATTCACCCCATGACCTTCCTTTGATTCTGCCTGCCTGCTCTCTCTTCTCGCCATGAGCTCTGGAAAATGGTGTATTTGTAAGCAGGGGTTAGGCTGTATCTCCAAACAGGGGCTGTCTGCTAACAAATGCAATGATGTTGCTGAATTTCCAAAAGGTTCACCTCTCTTTGACCCAACATAATCATGTCATGTACTGGACACATGGCTTGGCTAGGGAAGGACAGGCTCCCCTCCAGAGTCCCTCCCCACTCATCAGCGGAACACCCTTGTGCAGCCAACAACACAGGCAACCTTCCGTGGTCGGCTTGCTGCCATCTCAAGCAGGACATTCTTGCTTCTTGGCTCTCCCTTGTAGCTAGAAGATTCCCTTTATCCCAGAAGGAGATAATTACATCTTCTGTGACCATAACTCTATTTGGTCATTTAGACACAAATTTATATGTATTTTCTGGAGGACTGGGTGATTTTCTTATCTGAATTGAAAAGAGGCTTTCTTTAAGTATGGTCCAAGAGAGCTCTTTCATATGGTAATTCACACACACACTCTGGCGGATAAGCCCTAGACTTGGCAGAAGGTTCAAAGCAAAAATTGTGTTCAGATGAGGCCCATGGACATTTTTGATCTGATTTGCTTTTGCCACTGACGTTGGGATGATTCTGGCCGCTGAGTGGCAGTGGGCCTCAAACACCTGGTAAAAGGAAATCTTTTTAAACAAAGTCTGAACCATGTAGAGTGAGTAGAGGAGTCCTTGTTACATTTGAGAGCTGGAAAAAGAAGCATTTTCTGGTGGAAGTAACTCATGTCACAAGCTGGCTAAGCTGGAGTGGCCCTAGAGAGGCAGCTCATCTCTTCCTGTTACCAGTGGGGAAACTGAGGCTTGGAGAGAGAACACGGATTAGCTTAGGTCACCAACTGAGTGGCAGAGCCAGGCTGACTCCTCACAGGCACTTCCTTCTGCACCCGAACCCTGCTGATGGCCAGCAGTGGCCATTGTGAGGATGGAATGAGCTATGTGGGTGACCGTGTGTATGGGAAGGTGAGAGGGGACACATGGGCTGGAAGACAGGGTGTCTCACCAGGTCTAGTGGGACGCCCTCCTGTTTCAGATATGGGAAGCTGCTTTTCCTACTTAGGAAGGCTTAAGCATAAGCATCACCTACAGGATGGGTTTCCCTAGTGGCTCAGATGGTCAAGAATCTACTTGCAATGCAGAAGACGCAGGAGACACATGCTCAATCCCTGGATTGGGGAGATCCCTTGAAGAAGGGAATGGCTCTCCAGTCTGGTATTTTTGCCTGGAGAATCCCATGGACAGAGGAGCCTGACTGGCTGCAAAGAGTCGGACACGACTGAGCGACTAACACTGCTTCTAGTACTACAGCAGAGGACGCTGGCCATCGAGCGGGAACTGGGAGGGAAGAGGAAGGGGGACGTGCGCCTTACAGACACCAGAGAACGACGCGTGAGCCACGTGCCGTGTGGCTGTTTCACAAATGGCTGTAGTACTACTTGGAGCTGGAGGAGGATTGGCTGTCATCAGAGTGATATGCTCCCTCGGGCACCATATCTTCCCATGTCTGACCTGTGTGAAGACACTTCTGGTTGTGCAGATAACTTGAACTTCCTGAGCACCCACTAGTTGAGCAACCTCGTGAGCGCTCAGTAGAGATCCTGCGAAGAAAGGGGGCAGAGGAAGGGTACATGCTTTCTCCTTCAATTCCCCTTAATGATAGCTTCGAAACGTATGATTCTCTCTACCTACCAGATGAGGAAACAGAGAGGCTAAGTTTCCTGCCCACGTCACACAGCTCAGCAGCAGCAGAGCCCAACTCCCGCGGTTCTGTTTCCATCAGCGTGCCTCCCCTCACCTTCCACTGAAAATGCCTTTCCGAGCCTCCAGGCCCTGCCGCCCCTCCCCAAAGGACAGGCAACAGACACAGTCACAGAACCTGAGTGCCTTTGAGCAGAGGCAGGGTGCCTCGTGCATAAGCTCTGATGTGGGGAGGCCTATGTTGGTGGTTCAAGCATTTGAGCACTTCCAATGCTGGAAGTGGGAGTCTCTCTCCCCAAAATGCAAGGTCGGCAGACACTGGGGGACATACCTGGGTGTGTTAGTTTTTCACTCCAAGACCAGCTTGTTTGGAGCAGGCCCAAGCTCCACCGGTATGCCAGGACCCTGTTCTGATGGAGACTTAGAAAGTCAGCATACACATCTCCACTGAGGCTGCTCCTTCTTGGGTCTGAGAAATCCAGGGACCCTCCTCTTCCCTGCTCTTGTCTCCTGGTTCCTCTGCTTCTGGTGACGAGACAGGGACAGCTTGGAACGAAGGCCTTCATCATTTCTGTTGTGAAACTGTCCCAAGATTTTGGCAACTGTGAGTTTTTGTTTTTTTTTTTAATCAATATTCATTTCTCTAGTGAATTTCAACAAGATTAACTCTAAAAAAATAAAATTTAACATTTCCATTCCCTGTGAAGGGTGTTGGTGGATATGGAAAGAGAAGTTCTAAAGATGAAATTGCCTACCTCGGAAGGGCGCATGCAGGAGTCCTGACTAGGGTGAGGGTGAGGAGACCTACTCTGTGGTCCTGACTCCCTCCTGCTGCCTGTGTGTCTTGGGTAAGTTGCTTGACCTCTCTGGGTCTCCGTGCTTGCTAAGGACTCTTTCGGTGCAACTATGTTATTATTATAAATAGGGAAAGAATCCTCTCAATTGTGTAGTTCCTTTGTAGAGCTGACTTTCACACATTTGCCATGGACAATGGTACTTGAGTTATTTCCAACAGTGACTCTAGGTCTGTGGGTTTGGTAGGCCCATCAGGCTGTAGCCTGCGTGCTCAGTCACTTCAGCCATGTCTGACTCTTTGCGACCCATGGACTGTAGCCTGCCATGCTCCTTTGTCCATGGGGTTCTCCAGGCAAGAATATTGGAGTGGCTTGCCATTTCCTCTCCCAGGGGATCTTCCCAACTCACGGAATCAAACCTGCATCTCCTGCATCGCAAGTAATTCTTTACTCACTGAGCCACCTAGAGCCATATGTATTTTACACTGTAAAAATACTTCCCATTTGCTTAAATTAAAATCCTGGACATAAAATATGGTGCACACATTTCATGGTCTAAAGATATTGAAGTCATACAGAGTCTGTTCTCTTATCATTGTGGAATTATGTTAGACATCAATATCGAAAGATTGTTTTTATGTCCCTGGCTATGTTCCAGTGTTTCCTAATTTATAGTCCATGGAAACGTGAATAGAATTTATATCCTACTGTGGTGTGAAAATTGTGTACATCTTAATTATGTTGAAAAAAAAAAAATCCTAGAGGTGAAATGGTATGTCCAAATTGCTCTGAATTGTAGCCTCAAAACTAGAGAACCAGACCATGTGATCCAAACTCCTCAGTTTATAGGTATGAGGGCCTAGCATCAAGGAAGGAAGAACCCCAGGACTCAGGGAGAATTTGAACAGAAGGGAAGCTAGAACCTGGATACCATCACGCCCAGTCTAGGGCTTCACTTATGTCCTCTCTGTATGCATAAAATCGAGTAAAAGCCAACTGGAAGAGTAAAAGGATTATAAATATCAGACTGTAATCTTAAGAACAACCTTAATCCATGTAAATACTGGCCCAGAGATTTCTATTTATATTTTCAGTTTAACACACATCAAAACCCTGTCGTCTTCAGACACCGCTATGGACATTCTATTTGCATTTCCTGAAGCCACCCCAGTGAGCAACTCTGAAATAAATTAAAAAGAGTGGTCAAGCCTGAATGCACACTGAGGTTTCCATGTGCTCAGCTCAGCAGATTCAGGTATGACCCCTACAGAGCTTGGACTCTGGACTGGCACTAACATTCTCTACGCTCAATGACCATTTCACACAATGAATTCATCTGTGTAATTGTGCTTAGCTGTCCCCAGATTAACTCCATGTTTGCATGAAGATCAAAATGCTTACTTTAAAAAGTTTGGTTTTCTTCCATTTCTGTCTTATCTGGGGAGGTATTCATGCTTGGAATTTCTTGGGCTTTTCTTTTTCGAATCTCTTCTAGGGATTGAGACTGTGAGGGGGTGTGTGTGTGTGTGTGTGTGTGTGTGTGGTAGAGGTGCTTTACCTTTTATTGTTCTTTTTTAGAACAACTGGCAATCATTCTTCACTGTTTTGATGTCCTCTTGTCAAAGTCAAACCAGCACATTGGGAGCCTAAAGTGAGTGGCAGCATTCTTGATTGCTTCCACTCCCAGATCCTACATTAGTTAGGATTCTAGAATTCTGCTTTATTAAACATTTTTATCCTGGGTTACAATGTACGTAAAGAGAACGCACCGGAAGTGTGCCTTTTGGGACACTTTTATATGTGTCTGTACTTCTGCTTTGCTTATACCTTTAGTTACTGCTTGGTGGCACTCAGTAGTGAAATATCCGTCCTGAGTTTTCCCAAAGGCTGCCACATTGCGTGGGGTGGAGGCTGAGGTTTGGAGTTGCTGGGAGGGTGGTGGTGTGATTGGAGTCAAGAGGATTCACTTACCACTGTTTGACCTCACTTGCACCCTAGGCACAAGTTCTGGGAGGGACCCTGGAAGGCACACTGTGCTTTCGCTCGCCATGGGTATCTACAAGGAGGAGGGAGACTTTCAAGGGGGTGGGGCGTTGCCACTTAATCATTACCACTGCTGACACCAATGGAAAGCCGGCAGTGGGGATCGTCTGCCTGGACACCTACGATGAGTAGAAAGGAGGCTGGATTCTTATTAAGTGTTAGGATGAGGTAGGGATGGGCAGAATATAAAACTGAGAAGGGGAGAGCAGAGTGTATTTCAGCTTCAGTGTTCGATTCATTTTTGCAGTCAAAGGGTCCAAATTGCCCTGGTTATTTCCAAACACTATCAGGAGAGGAACGGTTGTGTTTTCCAGCACCCCAGTGGGTGCCCAGGATACGAGGCAGCCTTGGGGACAAATACGTCCTTCCCTGAAATAGGAAGCCAACTATTTACTTACACAAATAACACTAGAAAAGGGCTTTATAAGCAGAATTGCAGCACCTGAGCTTTGGACGAAACCCTAGATTCGTCTCAAAAGGTTCCTTCCGGAGGAAGGAAAGTCCTAAGACTCTTAGGTGGAGCACTGGCTCAAACAACAATTTAAATCAAGTACAGCCTCCACGGTCTCCAGGTTGAACCTGCCCAGACAAACACCCTCGAGACCGCTTCCGAACAAAGATGACAATACTACCATTTCAACCCGAACGGGCATCACAACCTGGTTTCAGTATTCACTGTGTGAAATTAAAAAATCATATATATATCTATATAGTATAAAAAAGAAAATTCCCTTTTAAATCCTATGAATTTTCATCTTATTCACTTTCTCACCCCCTTCCTTCATCACACTCCTATGACAAAACCACAACCCTGGTTAGATCTGACTCTCTGCTCACTTAGCTCCTGACCTCCATGTACCTGAAATGAGATTTGAAAAAAAGCACAGCAAAGCCAGGCTGGCAGCTCACACTTCAGATTCACGACCCCGAACTTCAGTGATGCCTTAGTGCTGCTAGGCAACCGTACGATGCACCCCCAGCCAATGTAGGTTGCTATATATCCCACTCAACCCCACTGAGTGAATGGATTAAATAAATAAACTTTATTTAGGGTCCTGTTGATGCTACAGTTATGCTTGTCCGAGTTTAAAAGTGAATTTTATTTTAGAAACATTTTTGTTTAAGGTGAGCACTGGCCTTGGCATATTATCAGGTCAAAGAGAAGTATAGTGAAAAACGCACTAAATCCAGAATCAGGGGACAAAGTTTCCATCATTTTGCCACTAGCTCTTGGTATTCATCTGGGCAAGCCACTTACCTCTTCTGACACTTGGTTTCTTTCTTTTTTTAAAATTGAGGTGTGGTTGATTTACAACTGTGTTATTAACATTGGTTTCAGATATGCAGCAAAGTGATTCAGTTATATATATATGTATATATTATTTTTTGGATTCTCTTCTGTTACAGTCTATTATAAGATATTGAATATTAAAAAAAAAAATAAAGTGAGCACTGTTTTTGTACCCAGAAGACTTACATTCCAGGCCAAGCCCTGCCACTTCCTAGCTGGATGGCCCTAAGAGAGTCATGTTTCCTTCATGGGACTCGGTCTCCTGTATGAGTAGGGCAGCTGGACCAGGACTCTTAAAGATGGAGAGTCTCTCTAGGTATCGGTTGTATGAGTGAGATGAGGTCCCTACTTTCTGCTGGAGTTCACAGATCCATGATTCTGCCAGCCAAGCAAGCCCATAGCTGGGTGTCAAGCAGGGGAGAGAGACTAGAGGTCTCTGACATTTAAAGGAACCAAGGAGAAACACCGGCAGGAGGACGTGTCTCATCTTTATTGGTCTCTGGTTTTGATTTCTGGTCCTGCAGCTGGGATGAGTTTCCAAAGTATGCAAACCTCTCACACTAAAAGCAAACAGTGACTTTGGAGATGATATTGGACTGGGGTTCAAGGACCCGGATTCTAACCCAACTCTGTCACTGACGTTTGGTCCCACCCTCTTCTTGGGCCTCGGTTTCTTCATCTGTATAATGAGTAAGTTTGTGTCCTACTCTTGTTGTTTAGCCGACAAGTCGTGTCTGACTCTTTGCGACCCCATGGACTGTAGCCCACCAGGCTCCTCTGTCCATGAGAATTTCCAGGCAAGAATCATGGAGTGAGTTGCCATTTTCTCCTCCAGGGGATCTTCTTCACCCAGGGAGGGGACCCACATCTCCTGCTTAGCAGGCAGATTCTTTACCACTGAGCCATTAGGAAAGAGCCTAAGTATTCTAAGGATTTTTTAAAAAAATTATTTATTTATTTATATTTATTTATTTGGCTGCACCAGGTCTTAATTGAGGCACGAAGGATTTTTGATTCTCGTTGTGGCAAGCAGACTCTTAGTGGGATCTAGCTCCCAGATCAGGCATCAAACCTGTTTCCCCTGCATTGGGAGTGCAGAGTCTTAGCCACTGGACTACCCCACCAGGGAAGTCCCCAGGTGTCTTAAGCTTTTATCTGGCCTCTGCTATTTCCCAGTACTGGTGGTATCCTTTTCCCCTTTTAAACTTGCCTGTCCTGTGTTAAATCAGAATTGGCACAGCATCAGCATGTTTATGGTTTTACAAGCCCTGAAACATGCTTTGCAATTAAATGATGAAGTCATTGGAGTATTGCATGGAAACACCAAGGTCTTGAACAAGGGTAGGACTTTGGAATTGTAAGAGGAATGGAAAGGCGTTCATGGTAGAAACACACCTGTCCTTGATCTTGAAACCGGCTGGACCAGTGACCACAGACTGAGGGAGACCCACTGTTTTGGGAATACTGTCTGGCACATTCCCCTAGGATGTGGCATAGGGGGCAGTTTGGGTGCTACTTGGGCAAATCACTAAAAACAAATCAAAATCTCCAGGGAAAAGCTCATTTCAAATATCTTTCAGTCTTCCTGATTCTTTTAAGAGGCCAGTTGTGGGGCTCAGACATTTTAATAACTTTCAAACCTTTGCTATTCTGTCCCTCTATCCCCACTTTTTACTAAACAGAGCTCAGGCTTGGAATCTTTACCAGTCTAGAATTTGATAATATTGTCTTGCTTTACTGCATTTATTTTGTGGTTACTTTCCATGAGTGAAAGTTGGTATTTTTTTTCCATTTATCTTAAAAGACATATATTTAAGTTAAAAAAAAAAAAGAGCTGATTTCTATAAAATTATTAAGGAATAGCATGTGTTCTACACAGATACTACAACATAGGGCCTGTGGTCCCTGGGGTTTGGTGGACAGCATTCCCCAGCCCAAACTGGCATCATTCAGATAGGGGAGGGTTTTCTGGATACCATGATAGTGCTTCTAATGCCATTTAGATCTACTGGATAACTCAGATTTTGGTCATTTTTTTTTTCCTTTTAAAATCAATGTTTATCTTTTCCTGATTAATTTGTGCAAAACCTGGAACTACACAAAAACATGTAGAATTAAAGGAGAAAATACTTTAAAAAATATATGGAATATAATGAAAAATAATTATCTCTCTATTCAGAAATAAACACTCTGAGTATGTTGGAAAGTTTTTATTCCTCAGAGCACCAACATAGCCGTTATTATAATGTACATGTTTTATTTTTGTAGCCAATTTTGCTGCCTTAACATATAACATAAATGCGGCCCCACACCATTCAAGACTCTTTATAAACATCTTAAATGGCTGTAAGGTTTTTAACACAGAGAAGCCCCATAGTGGATTTCACCATTTCCCAGCTGCTGGAAATCTGGGTTATGTCCAATTTTGTCTATTAAAATGTGATGAATAGTTTTATGCATGTTTTGCCTGCATTTGGGTTTCTTAAAAAGTTTTTTTATTAGAGTATAGTCGATTTACAATGTGGTGTTACTTTCAAGCGTACAGCAAAGAGAATTGGATCAGTTATACATATACATACATCCACTGTTTTTTTAGATTCTTTCCCCATATGAGTCATTACAGAGTAGTAAGTAGAGTCCCCTGTGATATACAGTAGGTGTTGCTTGCATTTTGGGTGGTTTCTTAAAATAATTCGAGAAGTGGTATTCCTAGGTGGGAAGATTTTTAAGGCTTTTGGGATACATATTGCCAAGCTTTTTCCAAAAGCGTGGGAACCTGAAGCTACTCTGATCTGAACCAATGTGATTAAACACACTCAGGTTTGTGCTTGTAAGGTGGCCTTGTTATTGGAAAGAGTGCAGACTGGGCCACTTCGGGCCAGTTACCGAAACTTACCACCTCCTGCTGATGCAGGTCTGAGTAGCCCCTCCCCCATCTGTAATTCAAAAGCAAGTTTTCTCCACAGCTAGGCTCTCAAGTGTTCATATTTTGGCTCAGAAAGTACACGTGTCATGAACTTCACCTTATGTGATTCTTCATCATGTAAAGGGATCAACAACTGTTTTTTTTCTTTTTTTTTGGCTGTTTCAGGTCTTAGCTGTGACGTGGGATCCTCATTCTAGCACGTCGGATCTAGTTCCCTGACCAGAGATGAAGCGTGGGTCCCTACATTGGAGCGTGGACTCTTAGCCACTGGACCACCAGACAAATTCCAGGAACCGTCGGTTTTTGTTTGAGGAATCTCCGTACTGTTTTCCACAGTGGTTGCACCAATGTACACGCCCACAAACAGGGACCAAGGGTTCCCTTTTCTCCTATCCTTGCCAACACTTGTTATTTGTTTCTTTTTGATGATAGCCACTGCAAGAGGTGTGAAAAGGTATCTCATTGTGGTTCTGATTGCCCTGATGATTAGTGATGTTGAGCATCTTATCATGTGTTTATTGGCCTTTATATATCTTTCTTGGAAAAATGTCTATTCAGGTCCTCTATCCATTTTTAAACTGCGTGACAGTGAAAGTCGCTCAGTCATGTCCGACTCTTTGTGACCCCAGGGACTGTAGCCTGCCAGGCTCCTCTGTCCATGGAATTCTTCAGGCCAGAATACTGGAGTGGGTAGTCAGCATTCCCTTCTCCAGGGGATCTTCCCAACCCAGGGATTGAACCCAGGTCTCCTGCATTGCAGGCAGATTCTTTACTGTCTGAGCCACCAGGGAAGCCCAATTCAGAGGACCTTTGAATTGGGATTGGGCTTCAGGTCTTTTTTTTGGGGGGGGGGCTTCAGGTCTATTCAGGTCCTCTGCCCATTTTTAAATCGGGTAGCTGGTTTTTATGATGTTGAATTATATGAGTTCTTTGTATATTTTGGATATTAACCCCTTGTTAAATATATCATTTGAAAGTATGTTCTCTCGAGTGGAAATATGTCCTCCCGTTCAGGAGGACATATTTTCATTTTGTCGATAGCTTCCTTTGCTACGTAAAAGCTTTTCAGTTTGGTGCAGCCCCATTTGTTTACTTTTGCTCTTTTTTCCATTGCTTGAGGAGACATATCTAAAAAAAAAAAAAATACTGCCTTTGCTTTCTCCTAAAAGTTTCATGGTTTCAGGTCTTACATTTGTCATTAATCTGTTCTGAGCTTATTTTTGTGCATGGTGTGAGAAAGTAGTCCAGTGTGTTTATTTGCAGGTGACTGTCCAGATTTTACTGTATCGTTGGTCACCTCTGGGAGTTCATCTATCAACACCAGGTAACCCTTCTTGGGAGTCTCTGTGCCTGATTTGGGGAGGTGTGTTTGTGCCTCATAGGTAAGACAGGGCACAGCAGCCTTCAAACCTAAGAATGAGATACATTTGGGATATGTTGGTCTTTAACCTTCTTTCGTAGGTCGAAGTTCTCATTATTTTCCTCCTCCGTGCCAACAGAATAAAATGCAAAACCACTCACCACCGTTAACAGAGCCCTATCCTTTTCACCTGGCTGTGTCCTAGCTTCCCTGTGCTCTGTTCTGGAACACTTTCCCACTAAAATGAGCTCTGTGTTCTAAGAAAACGCCCTGTCCCCAAATTCCTGTCTGTCTTATCCCTTCCAAGCCTTGCCCAGGCAGTCACCTCTGCCTGCTCCGTGTCACTGTCCCACTTCACCCCCACGCTGCCTGACAATCTCTGCAATGTTGAGCTCAAGTCCCACCTCCTAGAAGCTTCTGGAAGCCAGCATCGGGCTTTGGCATTAAACAGCCTGTGTTCAAACTCCAGTTCTGTCCCAGACAGGGCAGCTGTAAATATGTTACTCAGTTTTTCTGAGCCTCAGTTTCCTGATCTGTTAAAAAAAAAAATAATAATAAGAGAGGGGGATATGTACTTCACAGTTTTAAAGATTAAATGAGATGACATGAGTGAAACCACCTGGTACGGAGGGGACAGTCCAGAACTATTTCGACTATTGATGTTAATTTCCCTCCTGGACAAGTTGGATTTACTCTCCCTTTTCTGCAGTTCCAGAGCATTCTGTACCTCACTCCTGCCCTGATGGAGAGACTCCAGTGTTTGTGAGGTGGGATCGGAAGCTTATTTTACTCACCTTGGTATCTGCCCTGGGGCCTTTAGTATAATATTTGTGCTCAAAAAGTAAAATTAAATTGAACCAACTCTTTGGGTTTTGCTCTCTTTTTTTCTGTGACATTCATTCTAACAGCCTCTGAGTCTGAAGTCAGTGAAGCTGCCCGATTTTTGGGGGGTGCTCTGGCCTCACCAGTCTGCTCAAGGGACATCTCCACATAAAGGCCTCCTAAGCACCCCCCCTCCACTTCCTGTGCACACTCCCCCCTACAGTCTGGAGCAGCGGTTCTCAGCCAGGGCGCTTTTGCTCCCCAGGGGATGTTTGGCAGTGGCTGGAGGTGTTTTGGGTTGTCACACAAGAGTGGAGGAGGCTCCTCCTGGCACCAGTAGCGATCAGGGATGATGCAAAACATCCCATGTCCCCAGGACAGCCGCCAGACGAGGAATTATCCTGCCCCAAGAGTCGACAGCACCGAGGTTGGGAGACCAGAAGGAGAGGGCAGCTTGTGTAAGGCAGTGAGACCGCGGTGCCCCTCTGCTCACAGCCTTCTCAAAGCCCCCATCTTCCCAGGGTAAAATCCGCAGTCCTCACACCTCCCCTTTCTCTAACAGCTTTGTTGACATTATAATCTGCACAGAACCCATTCTTCTAACGTGTAAAATCCAGTGGCTTTTAGGAATCAGTCATGCTTCCATTGCCACCATGGATTTCATGTTTTATTGGTGTACTTATTTTTTAAAAACAGTCTATTCATTTAGTTTTGGCTGTGCTGGGTTTTCGTTGCTGAGAGGGCTTTTCTGTGGTTGCGGTGAGCAGGGCTCCTCTCCAGTCGTGGTGCGCGGGCTTCTCAGGGCAGTGGCTTCTCTTGTTGCGGAGCGCGGGCTCTAGGTGCACGGGCTTCCAAGGGGATGTTTGTGGCTTCTGGGCTCAGTAGTTGCGGCTCCCGAGCTCTACAGAACAGGCTCAGCAGTTGGCACATGGGCTTAGTTGCTCCCCGGCATATGGGATCTTCCCAAATCAGGGATCGAACCCATGTCTCCTGCATTGGCAGGCAGGTTCTTTACCACTGAGCCACCAGGGAAGCCTTCACCATGGATTTTGGAATACTCTGATTATTCCTCCCAAGAAAACCCACCTACACCGCCTAAGCCATCAGTTCCCAGTCTCGCCTTCCCCCTAAGTCCTAGGCAAGCACTGGTCTACTTTCTGTCTCTACAGAGTTGCCTATTCTAGACATTTCATATAAGTGGAATCATACAATATGTGTGTGTGCTTCCTCTGTTACTGACTTCTTTGACTCAGCGTAAAGTTTTCAAGGTCCACTCATGCTGTAACGTGTATCAGTGTTTCATTCTTCTTTTCAAGGAATAACACTCTATAGTCATGATTTGCCACATCTTATTTATCCCTCCAATAGTCGATGGACATTTGGGTTGTTGCTACTTTTGGGCTATCATGAAGAGTGCTGCATGAACATTTGTATACAAGTTTTTTTTTTTTTTTTTTTGGCGAACATGTTTTCATTTCTCTTGGGTGTGCGTCTAAGTGGTTGGGTGATCTGAAAACTCTATGTGTAACCTTTTGAGGAGTTGCCTGGCCGCTTTCTCCTCCCTTTTCTCTAAGGATACACATCTGACCAACCACTGCAGGCTGCGGTTCTTCTGCCTGAATGTGTGTCTTCCTCTGTCTCCAGACTTCTCACCTGGATGGCCACAGCGCCTCCTAATAGGGACCCCCGGAGAAACAGGGACCCCAGAGCACTTCCTGCACCCTGTCTGGAGGCTGGCCCGGGCATCAGCCTTTCTGACGCTCCCCAGGTGGCGTCGATGGATGGCCTAGTGGGAGAACCACAGCGCCTCCTTCCCTCCAATCGGTCATCACCCTGCCACCTGAACGCGTTTTCTAAACTAAATCGGATCGTATCACCCACACGCTTCTCGAAACCCCTCTTTGGCTCCCCCACAATAAAATCTGAACACCCTGGGTTGTGCACAGGTTTCTGTGATCTCCATCTGCCCACCCCCCAGTCTTTCCTCCTTTCCCTTCCTGATTCAGGGCGCAGGCACACCCGGCCATGCTGAGGCACACACTCTTTCTTCCGTGTGCCCACTCGCCACACGTCTGTGCCCTTTCTCCAGAGCCTTTTTTCGTCTTTCCAGCCTCCTCCGGCAAGTCTTGCCTGACTGCTTCCCTGGGGACCTGGCTCAGGCTGAGTGAGTCTCCCTTTGGGCAGCCTTCCCTCCCCACGCTGGCATGCCTGTGTTCATTGGCCTCGCGTCCGTCAGGGCCAGGGCTTGTATGTCATCTATCTCTGCACCCTCCGCCTGCTGACACCCAGGTGCCGTTTGTCTGTCTGGGTTGGTGTGAAGGGTGAAGAGGTAAAAGCCTGTTGACCCACGGGGGCAGGGACCAGGGAGGAGACCCTACCACCTGCCCAGCGGTCCACTCCAGAGTCCCAACAGGAGCCCTGGGGCAGCCAGCAGGCTGCTCAGGGGCCTCCCTGCCTGGACCCGTGAGTCCCCATGCCTTCCACCCTGCATCTTCATCCAGCTGCATCTCCCGCCCCGAGGCGTGGCCAGCAGGAAAGGGGGAGGGGTGCTGGGTGGGACAGTCCTTCTGCAGCTAAAGGCCAAGTACCCCAGCACAGAGATAAATCAGATGCTTCTACTTTCAAAGGGCCCCAGTGGGGTGGAACGTCCCCTCTCCCGTCTTTGGCCATAAACCTCCAGGCTCAAGAAGTTAATTGTTCTCTGCTGGAGAAGCTATAAAGAGCAGGTCTCATCAACGGTCGGCAGAGAACACAGGCTGGACCGACCCCCCGTGCGCGGCCCCGGCTGCAGGCGCCCCGCCTGTTCAACCTCCTGGGCCTCCCCTCCCGGGGTGGGCCGCACTGTCTTTGGGGGGACCTATTGGAGGCTGCAGGCCTTGACTGCTGTTGCTGGAGGCCCCCGGGTGTTTGCGCCCTGTAAATCCTGGGCTCCTTTCTGCGGCTCCGTCTATGCGGATGCCGCTTCACTTGCCGTGACTAAGAGGAGCACTGGAAAGAGTGTCTGGCTCTGCTGTCAGCCACGTGACCGTGGGCGACTCCCTTCCCCTCTCGGGTTCGTGGTTCCCTCTGAAGTTCGGGGATGGGGTGGGGTGGACCAGGTGACCCTGAAGGCAGCTGTCAACTCCAATGTCACAGTTCGTCCCACCTGAGTGCAAAGCTGAGTGAAGTCTTCCTCTTAGGGCCTGAGTTGTTAGGAAAACTATAGTTGGGAAGATCTGAGCCAAACACAGCAAAAAAAAAATAGCAAACTTGAAAGTAACTCCTCTTTGTATTTTCATTTGTTCTACATCTGGCCTCTGCACACACCAGGGGAGAACAGCACTGGAAGAAGCATCTCCCAGACCTGAGTTCCGCTCCTGCTCTGACAGGCAGTGCCCTCTGGGGCCAGTCACTTTCCCCTCCGTAGGCCTCAGTTTTCTGATTGGAAAATGGGGACACTCATATCTCTACCCGTCATTCAAGAGACACGCGCTGAGAGTCTCCTGTAGGCGTGGCCTAGCCCCAGGTTGGGGAGGAGATGGAAGGTGGGTGAGATGCGATGCAAACTCGCAAAGAACTCCAGGTCGAGCCTGGAGACAGCCACATAAACAATTGTGGTCCACGATACTGAGGGATGCAAGAATCGCAGTAAAAGAACGACAAGAGCTGGCATTCAGCTAGGGCTTCTCAGCGCTGGGCTCTCAGGGGCTTGCTTGTTGCATTCAGTCCTGGATCGACCCTACGAGCTGACACCACAAACATCCTCGTTTCACAGGTGCTTAGGAAAGATGCCCTAGAGGAAAGGGTGTGTGTGTCTGTCGAGACCTGCGGTGTGTGTAGGAGCTTGTAATGTGCAGTCTGAAGGGTGAACCAAGGCCTGGGCCCACAAGCCCATACAGCTGGAGCCCATGTAGGGCTGGGTGGGTTGGGGGCTGGTGATGACAGGGAGGTGGGGGAGCAGCCACGAGGGCTCTTGTGAGCCGTGTGAAGGGGTGAGGAAGGCCCCAAGGAACCAGCTTGGTGGCCGGTGGTTCAGAGAATAGGTTGAGCAGGCTGAGAAAGGAGACTGGAGCCCCACAGACCTGCCAGTGACTGAGGCCCTCCTGGAGAATGTTGTCATAGTTTTCAGGAAGAGGTGAGGACCTGAGCTGAGGGCTGGAGGGCAGAGGGAACTGATGGCCTAAGCAGGTGACCATGCATCATGGGGGCAGAGGGTGGTCAAGGCCAGTGGGGTCGTGCACCAGGTGGGCTCCTGGAAAGCTGGAGCCCAGGTTCCAGCACCAGGTTCATTGCCAGAATGACCACTGGCCCACCTGCCACCCCAGCTGTCAACATGTGGGGAAGGACCCAGAGGTGGAGAAGGACCAAGCCTTCCTGGCCTGGCAAGGATTCTGCAGAACAAAGATGCCAGGAAGCCAGACCTTACAGAAAAATAACTTTATGGACCTTTGTTAAACGGAAACAAAACAAAACAAAACAAAACATTTCTTCCTCTTACAGCTTATATTCATTTCCTCTTAAATACGAGGTGTTTAAAAGTCAATACTAAATGTTCAATAATGATTAGCTGCATCTGAGATTCCCAAGCGAAAGGTGGAGTCAATTGCCCTGTCTAGTCAAGAAAGCAAGGGCAGAACCAGACTTGTCTGGTGGGTCATCTGGCTACTGAACTTCCTACTACAAAGTCCAAGAGTTAAAGAGGGTTGGGACAAGCATGGGGATAGAGGAGCAGCGGAATGAAGACCAGGGAGCACACACAGTCCTGCGGGAAGATAAGAGTGTGGTGACTGGGCAAGGAGGCATGGCAGACCTGGGGGGAAGGATGGCATGATCACTGTTTCTATTACTATACATTGGTGGTTCAGCACCCGGCTGCCTGCTTGGGAAGGCATGGAGTTATCTCTCTGCCTCACCCCACACGTCCCCCACAAAACCCTAACATCTATGGTAGAGTGCATATAAATCAACAAACACCTGGAAAACAATGTCCAATAGAGAACTGGATATGTTATGGGATACTGATGCTATGAACTATTATCAAATCGTTGAAGTCAGGTTTTAGAATATTTAGTGCTCATGGTATATTATTAGGTGAAATGGCAGGCTACAAGAAAGTATACAGGTTATAACCACAATTTTGTTGACTGTTTTCTCACAATATATCTGGAAGAGTGTTTGTTTTTTTTTTTTTGGCTGCAAGGCACGTGGGGTCTTAGCCCGTGGAGCAGGGATCGAGCCCTGTATTGGAGGGTGAAGTCTTAACCACTGGACCACCAGGGAAATCCTGATAATAGAGCTAATCTCAAGACATTTTTTACTTACATATTTGCTGCTGCTGTTCAGTTACCCAGGCTTGTCTAACTCTTTGCAACCCCGTGGACTGCAGCACGCCAGGCCTCCCTGCCCCTCATCATCTCCCAGAGTCTGCCCAAGTTCATGTCCATTGAATCAGTGGTGCCATCCAGCCTTCTCATCCTCTGTCACCCCCTTCTCCTTCTGCCTTCAAGCATACTTACATAGACTTACTGTTTTGTTTTTTCTTAAACTTCCACAATGAAGATTCGTCACTTGTATAATATGAAAAATCAATAAATATTATTAGGAAATAAACCTAATATTAAAATGATTTAAACCCTTTGGTGAACGAGAGTGGAAGCAAGTTGGGAGAGCCTCCCTCTTGAAGGCTGGGTTGCGGTTGCCGGAGCAGCTCTACTTCTTCCTGATGTCCTGCGGCGGAATGACCACACATGGCTATAAACTTCTGGAACCTGACACCGCGTGTAGGCTGTGCTCTGCTGAGGGAACCTGCTGGCCCAGTCTAGGAACCTGCTCTTGTGTGACACCAGACAGTTGAGGGGTGACCATCTCTCCATTTCCAGGGGGGAAATTAAGTTCATGGTTAGCATTTTCTCAATTAAAAATGTTCTCCTATAAAATGTTCTTAAACATTTGACACCTGATATTACCCCGATATATTACCATCCAGTTTTGAGACTGTACCAGATTTAGTCCTTTTTTTTTTTTTTAGCTGCACTGGGTCTTCATTGCAAAGCACAGGCCCTTCATGGCGGTGTGGGGCCTTCTCTAGTTGTGGTGTGTGGGCTTTGTTTGCTGTGGAGCACCAGCTCTAGGGCAGGCGGGCTCGGTAGTTACGGTGTGCAGGCTTCTCTAGGTGGCGGCTCGTGGGCTTAGCTGCCAGGCAGCATGTGGGATCTTAGTCCTCCAACCAGGGACTGAATCTGCACTGAAAGATAGATTCTTAACCACCGGACCACCAGGGAAATCCCAGATTTATTCTTGATTATATATCTAACTGTCTTAAGCTGATGGGCTTCCCTGGCAGCTCAGCTGGTAAAGAATCCGCCCGCAAGGCAGGAGACCCCAGTTTGATCCCTGGGTCTGGAAGATCCCCTGGAGAAGGGATAGTCTACTTACTCCAGTATTCTGGCCTGGAGAATCCCATGGACTATAAAGAGTCACAAAGAGTTGGACATGACTGAGCAACTTTCACTTTTACTTTTTCACTAAGTTGATACATCAACATTTCAGTATGCACTAGTTCTTGAAAGAATGAAGATTACAACAGCCTGGGTGTCTGTTTTTCACAAGTTCCTCTACGTGATTCTGAAACATATCAGCTTGAGACCTCATGTTGGTGTGTGTTTTAAAGTAGTGGGCCTCACAGTTTGCTATAATTAGAATCATTTGTGCGATTTTAAACCTCCCCATGGCAAAAGTACACCCCAGAAAATGGGGAAAAAATGGAAACAGTGGCAGATTTTATTTTCTTGGGCTCCAAAATTCCTCTGGATGGTGACCACAGCCATGAAATTAAAAGACGCTTTCCTTGGAAGAAAAGCTATGAAAAATTTAGACAGCATATTAAAAAGCAGAAACATAATTTTGCCAACAAAGGTCCATATAATCAAAGCTATGTTTTTCCAGTAGTCATGTATGGATGTGAGAGGTGGACCATAAAGAAGACTGAGTGCCAAAGAATTGAGGCTTTCAAACTGTGGTGCTGGCGAAGACTCCTGAGAGTCCCTTGGACTGCAAGGAGATCAAACCAGTCAATCCTAAAGGAAGTTAACCTTGAATATTTATTGGAAGGATAGATGCTGAAGCTGAGGCTCCAATACTTTGGCCACCTGATGTGAAGAGCCGAATCATTAGGAAAGACGCTGATGGTGGGAAAGATTGAGGGCAGGAGGAGAAAAGAGCGACAGAGAATGAGATGGTTGGATGGCATCATTGACTTGATGAACATGAGTTTGAGCAAACTCCGGGAGGCAGTGAAGGACAGGGAAGCCTGGCATGCTGTAGTCCATGGGTTCACAAAAAGCTGGACACGGCTTAGTGACTGACAATGGACCACTAAACTCAGAATTGGTATTTTTTTAAGTCCCCCAAGTAATTCCAATGTGCAGCCCAGTTTGAGAACCACTGTTCTAATGAAAGCAACCTGAAATTCAGGTGCTGTGGCTCCGGAGCCTGAGAAACACAGCTTTGGTGAAAAGCCTGCGTCTGACTCATTTTGTGTCCTCTGTCTCCATCTCTTGGCCATTCTGCTACATTGCTATAGTTTGCAGTTTGAGTTTCCAAGACATGCTGCTGCTTTTAAGAATGTTTGTCAACTACTGAATATAACAAAAAAAGGAAGCAGTTTCACGGATACAGAGAACAAACTAGTGGCTATCAATCGGGGAAGTGATGGGGGAGGGTCAGAATAGGAGTAGGAGATTAAGAGGCACAAACTACTTTGTATAAGATAAATAAACCACAAGGATATACTGTATATAGCTCAGGGTTTATAGCCAATGTTTTATAACAACTATAAATGCAGTATAACCGTTAAAGACTGTGAGTCACTATGTTGTACAGCTGAAACTTATTATATAAGTTTATTTATATATATAACATATGTATGTATTATATATATTTATGTTTATATATATTATCATATAATATATAATGTTATATATAAAAAATATCTCAACTTTTAAAAAAGAATATTTACTGAAAGAAATCAGAGAACCAAAAAAAGTTAAAACTTTTAAGTAACAGAAATAGCTGCAAAATATATTCTTATTTATAATAGGATGATTTAAGTGTTAGAAAAAGAAGTAATGTAATGCATCTAGGATCTTTTCTGCGCTTGGCAAATAAAAAGCAACCAATGGGGTAAAGAATCCACCTGCAATGCAGGAGATGTAGGAGATGCAGTTTTGATCCCTGAGTTGGAAATATCCCCTGGAGGAGGGCATGGCAACCCACTCCAGTATCCTTGCCTGGAGAATCCCATGGACAGAGGGGCCTGGGTGGGCTACAGTCCGTGGGGTCGAAAGAATTAGACACGACTGAGCATTATAAATTTCCATCAAAGCCTTGCTTTAACTGTACCTATACATTTTGATATATTTTCATTTTTGTTAAGTTTCAAATATTTTCTTATATGCTTTGAGACTTCCCCCTTTGACCTATGGATTAATTAGAAGTATATTATTTATTTTCAAGTACTTAAGAGATTTCCTGGTGATTGATTTCCGGCTTAATTCCATTATGGTCAGAGATCATAGATGGCATGATTTCGACTCTTTCAAATCTGTCCAGGTTTGTTTCATGATGCAGAATATGGTCGAGCTGTTCTGTTGGTTGCTGAGAAAGGAGTGAGTGCTGAAGTCGACAACGGTAATTGCTGACTCGTCGTTTCTCCTTTCAGTTCTATGGTCTTTGTTTCATGTGTTTTGAAGCTGTGTTGTTAGGTTTCACAGCCATTTAGGATTGTTAGGCCTTGTCTGTGACGTGAAACTCTTATCTTTATACAATTTCCCTGTTTATTCCTAATAAGTTTTCTTGCTCCAAAGTCTATCGTGTCTGATAGCATATAGCTACTCCAAATTCTTTTTTATTAGTACTAATATTTGCATGGTATAGTTTTCTTTTTTTCCTTTCAAACTTCACTAATTTTAAATGGATTTCTTATAAATAGCATATAGTTGGATCTTGGATGGGCTTCCCAGGTGGCAGTAGTGGTAAAGAACCCGCTTGCTGGTGCAGGAGACATAAGAGACGTGGGTTCGATTCCTGGGTCGGGAAGATCCCCTAGAGAAGGAAATGGCAACCTGCTTCAGTATTCCTGCCTGGAAAACCATGGACAGAGGAGCCTGGCAGGCTACAGTTCACAGGATCGCACAGAGTCAGACACGACTGAATCACTAGCCTTAGCACAAATCTTGGGTATTTTTACATTCTGACAATCTCTTTTAATTAGTGTATTTAGACTGTTCAAACTTAATGTAATTGTTGATATGCTTGGATCTACTATTTTGGGTTTTCTATTTGTCCCCCATGTTTTTCATTCCTGCCTTCTTCTGTATTATTTGAATAATTTTTAATACTCCACCTTAATCATCTAGTGAGTTTTTGAATGTATCTTTTGTGTAATCTGTGTGTGTGCATGTGGTTTCTCTAGCGACTACAAAATACTTTTAACTTTTTATAGGTTGTTTGGAATTTACATTTTATTGTTCAAGTGAAATATAGAAATCTTAACTACCATATAGATCTCTTTACCCTTCCTCTTTAGATGGTAATTTTTACTTGAATAATTGGGCTTCCCAGATGGCACAGTGGTAAAGAATCTGCCTGCCAACACACGAGACGTAAGAGATGAGGGTTCGATCTGTGGGTTGGGAAGATCCCCTGGAATAGGAAATGGCAACCCACTCCAGTATTCTTGCCTGGAAAATTCCATGGACAGAAAAGCCTGGTGGGCTACAGTCCAAGCCGGTCACACATAGACCCGACTGAGCACACACACACATACATACCTGTATTCACTGAAGATTCTATCAGACAATATTAGAAGTTTGTACATGTTATGAAAAGCTTAAGATGAGAAAAACAGTCTATTTACCCAAATATTTCCCACATCTATTGCTCTTCCTTCATTCCCAAAGTTTCAAATTTCCCTCTGGTGTCATGGTTTTATCCACAAAATGTTCCCATGTCAAGAGGTCAAGTGAGAAAAACGCAGAGAGCAAGGGAAAGCAATGGGCTTCACTCTCGTGCTGTTGGGACCACACTTCCTCTGGTCAGAGAAGGGCTCCCCTCCCTGAAGCTTTAGGCACCTGCCTGGCTGTGGCAGCCACGGCTGCGTTGAGATTGCCAGGGGGCAGGGGTGGGAGGGGAGAGAAGCAACAAACAGGGCTGTGGCCCTCTCTCCCTGACCCCTCACAGTCCCTTGTGCCCCATCCTAGGGCCAGAAACAGAGAGCTTCGCTGGGAGCTCTGTCCGCGTGGTGTGCGGGTCCAGGATTCTGTCCATCTGGGGTCCAGGCCAGGAGACCCCAGGGGGCGGTAACAGCAAACTTTCTGTCAGCTGGGTGGTGCTGAGTTCCCCTTTCCTTCCCTGGTCTTCCTGTCATGCTTTCCTTTTGTAGATAGCAGCTGTACACATTGAGTCCCGGCACTCTAGCTGTGTTCAGAGGGAGGGAGAGGGTGGACCAGCACTGGAGTAAGAATGAGAGATGGATTTTTATATCACAAACAGAGCCGTGGATTTACAAAGGCTGAAAAACGCGATGCACCCTTAGGGCACCCTATAGTGTATAGAGTATAGTGAAGTCGCTCAGTTGTGTCCGACTCTTTGCGACCCCATGGACTGTAGCCTACCAGGCTTCTCCATCCATGGGATTCTCCAGACAAGGATACTGGAGTGGGGTGCCATTTCCCTCTCCAGGGGAACTTCCCGACCCAGGGATCGAACCCGGGTCTCCCGCATTGGATGCAGACGCTTTAACCTCTGAGCCACCAGGGAAGCGTAGGGCACCCTAACTGAGGATAAATTCTCTCCCCGCACACCTCCCCCCTTACCCCCGACCCTGCTCCGCTAGAGCGTGGTGTGGTGGCTAAAAGTCGAATTCCTTGGTTTGAATTTTTACGTCCATTTTTCCAGATGAAACTTAGAATCATTTTGCCATTAAAAGTATTTTTTTTTTAATCCTGATAGAAATTTAGCTAAATTTCTGGATTCAGAGAGAAATAGTCTTTTTATAATTTTGGTTCCTTCTATCTAGGAACATGGTAGATCTTTTCATTTTTTAAAAATGTCTTCTTCAATGACATTTTAAAAAATTTCAGTTAAAAAAATTTCTTCTACAAAATCCTTGTGTTACAATTTGGTTAGATTACTCCTGGTATTTTGTCAGTACTGCAATGAGATCTTTTAAACATAAAATCTTAATGGTTATAGTTGATATATAGAAGAGCTATTGATTTTGGCCTAATTTGTAACCAGCTACCTTACAAAACTTTTGGAATTTATTTTCTTGATTTTCTACAAATAATGATTCATGAATTCAGTCTCTCAGACTGGTGTTTTACAAATAATGCTAATTTGGAATCTCTCTTTGAAAAAATTTCTGAAAAATTCTGCTTTTGGTTTATTTAATCATCAGTCAGTCAGTTCAGTTGCTCAGTCGTGTCCGACTCTTTGCAACCCCATGAATCGCAGCACGCCAGGCCTCCCTGTCCATCACCAACTCCCGGAGTTCACTCAGACTCATGTCCATCCAGTCAGTGATGCCATCCAGCCATCTCATCCTCTGTTGTCCCCTTCTCCTCCTGCCCCCCATCCCTCCCAGCATCAGAGTCTTTTCCAATGAGTCAACTCTTCGCATGAGGTGGCCAAAGAACTGGAGTTTCAGCTTTAGCATCATTCCTTCAAAGAAATCCCAGGGCTGATCTCCTTCAGAATGGACTGGTTGGATCTCCTTGCAGTCCAAGGGACTCTCAAGAGTCTTCTCCAACACCACAGTTCAAAAGCATCAATTCTTTGGCACTCAGCTTTCTTCACAGTCCAACTCTCACATCCATACATGATCACTGGAAAAACCATAGCCTTGACTAGACAGACCTTTGTTGGCAAAGTAATGTCTCTGCTTTTCAATATGCTATCTAGGTTGGTCATAACTTCTTCCAAGGAGTGTCTTTTAATTTCATGGCTGCAGTCACCATCTGCAACTGACCATCAAATCTTATACAATGTTAGGTAACAGTGGTGATGATAGACTTGTCTTGGTTGTGATTTTAGTAAAGTCACTCTTCAAGATAGAAATATTTCATGATGTTAATATCTTTTAAAATTCTTTTTTAAAGAAATTTTGATCAGAAAAGGGCACTGAGTTTTATCAAACACTCTTTCACTATCCATAAAATGACCATTTGCATTTTGTTACTTGACCTATTAATGTGGTAATATTTTAATAGAGCTGTTAAAAAAAAACCTGTGTTCCAACAGTCAATCCTAGTAGGTCACAGAATAGATTGCAGAGCAATTAATTCTCAAGGGAAGGGCTTTTCCCCAACACAGGTGCTTTTCTTTGAATTATGTGCCCAGAGAGGCCATACCACCACCACCTTCCCCCTGGTTACTGTTACTCGTGGCAGCATGAGGGTCCTTGGGAGTGTTGGGCAGAAATGGCAAGTGAATGCTGGTTTGCTGAGAATTTGACACAACCCTAATATACTTTGGCCACCGAATGCGAAGAACTGACTTATTGGAAAAGACCCCAATGCTGGGAAAGGTTGAAGGCAGGAGGATAAGGGGACAATAGAGGATGAGATGGTTGGATGGCATCACTGACTCAATGGACATGAGTTTGAGTAAACTTTAGGGAGTTGGTGATGGACAGGGAGGCCCGGCATGCTGCAGTCCATGGGGTTGAAGAGAGTCGGATACGACTGAGCGACTGAACTGAACTGACTGAATATAACATCCTCACCCACTAGAGCTGAGCTTTAGTTTAGACCTGAGGACTCAAGGACAGTCCTAGAAGTAGATTAGAAGCTCCTTCCCCAGGATCCCACTCCAGAGATCTCACCCTAGTGAGGATGAGGAGACAGTAAGCCCAGGGAGGAAGTTAAAGAAAAGGGTAACGAGGGCAGCATCTGCTTTGTGCCGGCTCCAAGACAATGCTTTACACGTATTATGTGACCGACTCCTGAACCTCTATGAGGTAGTTATCCCCTTTTTACCGATTAGAGGTCTAGAAACTTGCCCAAGGACATAATTACTAAGAAGAGTTGTTATTTAAAAAACGGGTGTAATTCCAAAGCTTGTGTAAACTGGATCTGTAATTTCTGAAGACTGGCCCTCAGGGATGGGTCACGAGGCAGAACTCACTTGCAGTCCTTGCCCTTGCCCATTAGGGATCTGTGGGGACCCACAGGGGGCTGTTTCTGGCTGGCCACAGACGTCCTGGGGGCAGTGCCCATCCCACCCTGCTGGATCCAGGTTCACTGCCTAGAAGTGCAGTCAGGGGATTCCAGCTGTTCAACCAGCATCACAGAAGTGCATGGTGTTGACAGTTTCTGCCTGGTGCTCGGAAAATTCAAGGAAAACAAACATCTGATTTTATTGAGTACCAAAAGTTGTTTAAAGAACTTTCCATGTGTTAACAAATTTCACTGTTATAACATCCTTATGAGGCAGGCACCATCATCCCCATTTCACAGATGAGAAAATCAGGCATGAGAGGTGAAGTAACATTCGCAGATGGACAGCAAAGCCAGGATTTAAGCCCAGGCTCTCAACCACTGCACTCTGTTAATGACATGAAGGCCAAATGAACGAGAGTAACTAGAACTCACTTCAGCTGGTGGTGAGCTTCTGCTCCTGGTCTGGATTCACGCACAAATATCAGAATCAGGGGAGCTGTTGCCTGGTTTCCTCGACGAGGTTTCTGTCTGACCTCTCATCACCTTAGGGCACTGACTCTACCATTAACTAAATCTGCAAGAGGTTACAGTGCATTTTCCTTGGGCTCTAGGAGTGGGTTTATTATCAGTGAGTTTCACAGCAAAGGTTGGAAGGTAAGTGATGTTTCCTGATGCTCTTGATTCAATGAGTTTGCTCTACACTTCTGTGCCAAGCTGACTCCTCCTCCAAATTTCTTCTTTTAAATATCAGGAGAAACATCGGTATCATGTATCAAAAGAAAGTTCAGAATGTGGCATTCTGAATCAGAGCCAGACTTCCTACTGTTTCTGCAGCACATAAATCCTGGCCCTTTAATTCTCTGGGTGGCTTCCTTCCATGACGGCAGCTTTCCGGAGCCTTCAGCCTGGGTGTACAGCCACAAAGTCACAGGGCGAAGAGAAGAAGCATCCGACCCGGACAGAAGCCCTCAGTCCACACTTACGGATTTCTGGGAGTGCTTATTAGCCTTGGTTTCTTCCTGCATATGAACCTTAACATCTGTTTTCAGAAACCTGGAAACCTCAAAGGCAGTGAAAGGTTTAGAAAGAAAAAAAATTTTCTTCAAAGTAAGCAAATGGTAAGAGTGAATCAGCAAGGGAAACCGTTCAAAATCATTTCAGAGATATTTTATCAAGAAACCCACCAGTGAAAGCTCAAAGAACCAGGCATGAGTTATATATGGCATATTTTTACTTTTATGAAAATAGCAAGTAAACAAGCTGCTACTTAAGAATATAGTCCTTCAAGAAAAGGAAGTTCTAAGATTCAAGACAGGGTTGGTACAGGTTCAACTCAGTTCCATGGGCTCTATAACAATTCTTGCCCAGAATCCTCCAAAGAAAAGCAAGTCTAGAGAATGTTTCATATGGTGGTTTTTACTGTGCTGGTAGTCTCATGCTTTGGAAACTGGTATTCTACCAACAAAAAGAAGTGACACTTCAGCTATTTGAATACTCTGCTCCCTAGTCTCTGCCTAAACGTATTTTCTGAACAAAGCAACATAGATGGGAGAGGGTAACTTAAGGGTAAAGGAGAAGAAAAGGACACATGGATGCTCTGAAATACGTATTTTAAGCTAAGTAACTGCAGTTAAATGATATACTGCCAAATATCGTTAGTCACTCGGTAATGTCTGACTCTTTGCGACCCCAGGGACTCTGGCCCACCAGGCTCTTCCATCATTGGAATTCTCCAGGCAGTAACACTGGTGTGGGTAGCCATTCTTTCCTCCAGGGGATCTTCCCAACCCAGGGATCAAACCTGGTCTCCAGGATTGCAGGCGGACTCTACCGTCTGAGTCGTAATCTACTGCCAAAACTCACTCTATGTACCCTGATTCTCAATTATCCACATCAAGTGGAAGTATGGGATCTTTTACCATATATCTCTAAATTCCTGACTGAAATCACTTACGATAAAGTTGGTGGTCAAGAGACATGCAAAATTTAAACATAAATAATGTTTCGGTGAGAAATGACTTTTATAACTGCTTGGGTATTATCAAAATATAATCTAAAAACCTCTCCTTGTTATCATGTAAATTAAACAAATAATCCTTTTTAAGGCACAAATCCAAAGGTGGCAAAATCACCAAAAATTCAGTATAGGGGACCACATTCTCCTAAGGGGCGTTAGGAAATTCAAATAGAAGCTGATGTTATGGCCAGGCTGAAATGGACACGGGTCTCGGCCAGAGGGCCCTGAACGCTAGTTCATCTTTACAGGGCTGTGGAGGGGGCATGAAGGGGGCTTCCAGGGGTGCCACTCGGGGAGCTCAGTGCAACAGCTATTTATCAACCTGAAAGGAACCGACTCAGTATTTTAGCAACCGATAGAGCTGAACCAGCACGAACTGGCTGAAGAGCAGCTCTGCTTGCAGCTTTCTATAAATGCAACTTGACAAAAATGGTAGACTATGGGCACACTGCTTTTACATGAGTTTATTACAAAAGAAAAACAATTCCCAGAGACACAATATACAACATTCTAACTCCTAAATCCTTTTGCTTTTTCCTTTTTTTAATACTCTTCTGAGACCACTCTTCAGAACCCAAGCCTACTCAGTCCACAGGACAACCCAACTCCTTGGCTCCCAGATGCACAAGTCAGAGGTTCCAGCAGCCACAGCCAAAGCCAAGGCAGTGAAACCACTCTGCAACGTGGATAAGCCCTCTGAGAAAAGTTTCAACAGCTGCTAACCCGCTCTAAATAAACAGTTAAAGGACTGTTTCTGCCCCTAAGATGAAACCCCACACATCTGATGCTCAAGCTCAGGTCTTCCTGTTTTCACTTGACACCTAGAAAGTATGGTAGACTATTCACCGATGGGTTAATCCTAAGGCTGCTACTTGAGATCCAGATGAGTCAAAATAAATGGTCAGGGTATCTTCCAAGAAGGCCACGATGGCCCTTTTGGCTGGGTCGCCAGCCAGTGCCTGGACACTGTTTATGTGCCCCAGGGCCGTTCTGACCATCTGGTCTCTTTCCTGCGGGTGGTGGGGTGCTCCGGTGTCATCTCTCTCTGTTCCTGATTTTAAAAACTGTAGGATATAGGACTGGACCATGTCCCCATGCAGTTCGAGGGTTTTCCTGATGCAGGACAGGTCTGAGGGGCTGGCCAAGCTCAGGAGGTGAATCAGCGCCTGGCAGATTTGGGTCCGCAGGCTGGCACAGTACTTGAACTCCAGAAAGTCTGTGGTGTCTTCGCTCTTCTGCAAGGCGGTGACCAGGGCATCCCAGATCTGAGCGTACTGCTCGACAGATCCATAGTGCTCCCTCCTGCGGGGAACGGCCAGGGCAGCGGCTGATCTGATGCGCACTTTGAAGTTCTTGCATGACGTCACAACTGATGTCAGGGCGTCGTAGGCCTGGGAGGTCCACGGGGCTGTTTCTAGAAAGAATCCATAGTCATTAGAGCAAATGCAGGTTTAAAAGTAAGTGGGGGGAGAGAGAGGGGGGCTGAGGGAAGCACATACACTAGTGCTCAAGTTAGTCCATGTTTTCACCTAATTCTCACTTAAAAAGCGGGTCCTGCATTTTATTGCAAAGGAAAAGAAAATACTGTTTAGGCAGTGACTGGGGGACAGAGTACTCAGATTAACTGGAGGCTCAATTTCCTAATACTGAGAAGATGATGCCCAGATTTCTGTCTTGGCTCCCTTCCTGTTGGCCCCAGAAAGTCAGCCAGCTTTATTCCTCGTCAGAGCTACCACTACACGCTCCGTTTTGGGAGTTCTTATTCCTTAAGATAGGCAGCAGAGTGAAATGCAGCTTCCTTAACGCTCCCAGCCCTTCCCGACTCCTCTGCTTCCTCTGAAGACAGGAGGGAGATACCCAGTTCAAAGAGTGCCAATGCCAAAGGCCACTTCAGGCTGCTTCCTCAGTGGATGAAGCCACGAGGCTCCCGGCTGACTAGTCTGCCTGGACGCTTCTGGCAGTACAAGGAGCAGAACAGACCTCCCTAAGGCGATGTAGGTTCTGCTGGTTCAGAAGAACGTCACCTCTCCAGGAAGCTGGCAATTCAAGCAAGTGGGATCTGGAGGCTGTGATCCAGACCCCAGAGCAGCTATCAGCCACTGATGATGGACCGAGGTGCAGGGCCTGTCATCCTGAGGCAGATCCCTCCCTGCCTGCAGCATTCCACCCCGGGGCCAACATCTCCTGTAGGATTTCCAGTTAAACCCTCTTTCTCCCATGTCTGTTTCCCCTTTAACTTTTTTCCCTGTTTGCTAAAACAATGTATGCTCACTGCAGAAAATTGTGAAAAATAAAAGCAGAAAAGAATCCTATTTATCATCCCATTGAGAGACAATCACTGTCAATATTTAGGTTAATTTCCTTTCAGTCTTTTTTCTACCCATTTATTGAGATCATACTGTAGAAACAATTTCCATATCTCATTTTCATTTGCTTAACATCAGAACTATCTTCCTAGATTATCAAAAACTTTCTGTAAATGTAATTTTAAGTGGCAACACAATACCCCTTTAAATATATAGACCATGATTTACCTCACCTTTTCCTTAAACTAGGGTGTTCAGTAAAATACCATGAATAACAGTGTGGTTTTATTAATAATGGAGACTGGTGTGTATTGCCCAAAGAAGCCCTCCATCAGAGAGAAGAAGGAGACGTTCTTACCGAGGGGAAGAGCAGGATTTTTAAATACATTTCCCATCGCATAACAGGCATTCCATCGGACTTTCATGGCGGCCTCAATCAGAACAGTAGAAATCAGGGCCTGGATAGCCTCCTCAATGATTTCAGCAAATCTGGGTTTTTCTATATGAGAAGGTTGCAGAAAATGGAGCAAATTTCCAAGGGCTCGGACTGCATTGCTTTTTACCTGGAGTAAGATGTAAAAGCATTAGAAATCTGTTTTGCCAAAGATATGTGTCAGAAAGTATAATTTTAGTTTAGAAAAAAAAATCAAAGCACCAAACAGGAGGCCCAAGACATCTTAAAGCAATGAGATAATGAAAATGTAGCTTGTAAAGGTGCAAGTTCTTAGAACTCTGCAAGGTCTCGTGGGGTCAACATTCTGAGTCATCAGAGAGGTGAGGTTCTACAGTTCCTTGCCCTGATTTTTTTAAAGTCAGATGGGACTTCAGAGAGGTCTATCTTCCTTGTTTTACAGAGATGGTGTGTAAGGCCCAGGGGCAAAAGGACACGGCTGATTTGCAGCAAGGCTTGGAAAACCTAGGTTTCATGATTCCAGTCCAACACTTTTCTGCCTAAAGTCTCAAACTTTGTAGCATACTAGAATCATCTGGGGAGCTTTTTTTAAGAAAACAAAAACCAATTCTGATTGAATTAACCTATGGAAGGGTTTCTCGGGTCTTCAGAACCACTAAGTCAAGCACTTGGTTTGGCCTGGTGCTATGCTAGGTGCTGTAATAAAAGGCATCTTGGAGTCCAATGAGGTATATGGAATGATTTTCAGGTCACAGATGAGGAAACTCACCTTCAGAGAAGTTAAATAATGCACCAAAGGTCACTCAGCTACTAAAGGGCAAGCCAGGATTTGAACTTGGCTGATGTCTGCTGACCCTAAAGTGCACGTCTACACTTTTAAAACTTAATAGCGTAACAGGGAATATTCAAAGCCAAGCTGCTCATCTTTCTGACTTGTCAATTCTACTAAGAGATTTTTGGAAAAAGCAAGCATGGAATAGTCTTACAAACGGCACTGATATTTTTCATGAGATAGGAAGGAAACTGTTGTATGGAGTGTACACTATACACCCTGAGCACACTCTCCATCTCCTTTGAACAGGGATAAATTTGGTGAGAGAGAACTGTAATACACCAAGTGTCTCACTGAGAAATATGAGGTTGTGCTGTCAGTCTACCTTGTCTTTATCCTTGGAAGCATCTATAGCTGACTGCAGCATCTTCAAGAGCAGGAGGCCTGAGAACTCTTCCTGGAAACTTGGGTCTGGTGTTTCCCTGTCCCACCCAAAGCAAGCAAAACATGTTAACTGTAAAACCCACCTAAACATACACATGTACAAATATACTCACTCAGTGTAATTACAGAAACAGCTCCACAAATCTGTTCAGATTACACTGAGAACTTATTTAGGGTTTACACCTTTTGATTTAGTAGGTCTACATCTAGGGATATAACCAAAAAGGGTATCTCACAATGGAGATTTCACGCACAAAAATGTTCAATGCATATAAAAGCCTACACTAACACGAACGTTCAGTTACAGGGAATGGCAAAATAATGAGTACATAGTGAAGACTGTGTAATAACAAATAACAACTTATAAACAGTCTACACAAGTCAGCAGAATGCTTATACATGTTACATGTCTACAGTGAAGGAACAAAAAGCAAGATACTTGTGTATGCGTAAGAGCAGTGGCCTCTGGAGAGGGAAGTTAGGGGATAAAGCTGTGAATATGTTACTTAAAAATATACAAATACAATATTTAAAAACAGGGCAACTATTACCAAGGTTTTGATTTTCTACTTTTATAGTTTTCACGTTTTCTATAATGTGGATATATTACTTGTATCAGCATACAGTATTTTATATATATATATATATATTAAAAACAGGTTACTAATAGTATATAAAACAAATATAAATACAGAATATAAAACAAAACAAAGCAGCAAGACTGACTACATAATGTAAGGGAATTACTGCTAATTCCTTTCTAGTAGGATCAAAGATGTCCTCTTAGGACCTTGGCCTTGGAAGTCAACCAGAGACAATGAGCTGAGTCACCTACATGTTGACAATCAGAGTGTCGGTCAGGTTGCCGAGGGACCAGGCTGCTTTGGCCCGGACATTAGGAGACTTGTCCTGAAGTGACGTCAATATTGCATTGGCTGTGTCTGCAACAAATATGACATCCTGTGAGGTAAACAAAACAGAACACTGTAGTTACCTTAAGAGTTCACACTGCTGCCTTCAAAGTTCTCAAATCTGTTTTCAGATAAAGCTATATAAGCCTTTACCACAAACTTGTATTTTTAAATCAAAGTTCATTTAATCAATTTACTGTTTTCTTATATGAAATTTAGACACTCATTAAAATTCTAGGGGAAGGTCTCCCACGATTCTGATACATGCCATACACACTCAAGGAGACTACAGATTTTGCTCTTGCAAACATCTTATAACCTGGCCTGTGACAATTATCTGTGAATCCTGCGCTTGGCTTGATGTCCACCTTGGGAAAAGATGTGAACAATGAAACACATTTGTAAGCACATCCTGTTCACTTACACACTTCTCAGTGAGATAAAGGTCACAAATAAGAGTGAAGGAGAAATTTGTCTCTTTGTATTAAAATTTTATTAACTTTCTAAATTATTACTATTGTATGGTAATGTCCCATTTCACTTCTTTTTTTCACTATATATTACTTTAAACATTCACTGGCCTAGGGTCCTGGGCAGAGTGCAAAATAGTTAAATGAACTATCAGTCAGTTCAGTCTCTCAGTCATGTCTGACTCTTTGTGACCCCATGAATCGCAGCACGCCAGGCCTCCCTGTCCATCACCATCTCCCGGAGTTCACTCAAACTCACGTCCATCGAGTCAGTGATGCCATCCAGCCATCTCATCCTCTGTCGTCCCCTTCTCCTCCTGCCCCCAATCCCTCCCAGCATCAGAGTCTTTTCCAATGAGTCAACTCTTAAAGACATTAGCATATTTTAGTAGCAATTAAGGAAACCAGATTACAAACCAATTTAATTGCCTTTACTGTCCACTTCAGGAGCTCTATATCATCACAAAGAGTAATAAAATGACTATAAAGAGGCACGGTGGAGCTATGTGGGCTCACTGACCTGTCTGAGACAAGGAAAAAGCACGTAGACCCCGAGGGCTCGCGAGGTAGCAGCTTTCACTAAACGGTTCTTGCTGTCGTTCAGCCCCAGCAGCATCGTGATGCACAGGATCTGCCTGTCGCTCTGCAATGAGAAAGGGAGGCCACGCAAAAGCGTGAGTGAAATAGTTGTGAGCCACTGCCTTCGACAAGTGACTGTGACACGTCTGTGTTGAATCCACAGTCAGGGAGGTGAGCACAACTGAGTCTTTGAGGCTAACTTGGCAGAGAACAAAGGTTCAACTCAGATCCAGTTAACATCAGAGGACCCACTCGAGACAGGGCTCACACAGCCTCGTGACTACATGTAACCTCTACCACTGTGGGAATCAGGTCATTTTGTTCTCCTACTTTAATCATGCTGCCTTCCTTATAAAAACTAATTTATATAAATAAGAAGGGATGCAAATGCCATTAAGGGCTAAAGGAAGCAGCAGTCTAAACACAACATGTATTGGGCACCAAAGTAGGCATTTTCACATGCTTCACATTATCACACATATCATTTCCATCTTACAGGTGATAAAACTAAATTTTATAGAAGTTAAGATAACCAAAGAGCTAGAAGGCAGAAGAGCTACTAGGATTTAAACCAACTAGGATTCAAATCCAAAGAGCTAGGATTTTCTAACTTATAGATTTGAAATCCTAAAATGTGACTTCAAAGCCTCTGCTACTCTCCCTCCCCTCCACCCCCAATCCTGCCTTCTAAGCACAGGGAGGAAAAACTCCCCTGAGACATTAAGATTTCAGTGCTGTTCTCCTCTGCCCTCACCCTATACTCAGGTAGAACATGCACCTTTTCCTCAGAGATGATGTTGAATACTGGTTCAAAAGAGTCAAAATCAAACTCAAGCTCTCATGCTTAGCATCACAAATTAAAGATGAGAAAACACCCCGAAGGTTACCGGCAGACTGCCGAAGGCTTCCGGCAAGATGGAAGACAGGGCGTCACAGGCGCTGGCCTGCAGCGTCGGGTGCTCTGCGTTCTGCAGGGCTCTGGGTAAAGGACCGTTGAGCATCGCGGTCCAGAACGCCAGCACCTGGAACAGGCAGAGCTGTAAGCGCGGCCCGGGAGACGGCAGTGGAGCCAGCGCGCCGCTCACACTGCCGCTCACACTACCGCCAGGCACCAGTGGCGGCGCGCTTTCCTTAAAGCAGTCGCTCGCTGTCAACGCTTTCACTAGTACTTCCTAGCAGCAACGAAAGGAACTTTAGAAAGCACCTGCTTAAACGCTTCCACAGTCTGGTACAGTGAGGCAGCAACAGTGACAGCAGTAATGGGGACAAGAAGAGGACAGCATCAGCTTATACTCTAGACAGCTTCCCAGCGCCAGGCGCTGCCCTGCGTGCTTCCCACGTATCAACGCACTGCATGTTTAAAAAACATTTATTTATTTATTTAGGCTGTATTGAGTCTTAGCTGAGGCACCTGGGATCTTCTTGCTCGTGGCATGTGAACTCTTAGTTGCGGCATGTGGGATCTAGTGCTCCCACATGACCAGGCATCAAACCCAGGCCCCCTGCACTGGGAGCATGCAGTCTTAGCCACTGGACCACCAGGGAAGTCCCCCCATGAACTCTTTAATTTCAGCCCAACTAAATGAAGAATATATCATTATCTCCATTTTCACACAAGGAAACTGAGGCACAAAGAGGTAACCTGCTAGTGGGCAGCAGGGCTGGACTTGAATCAGATCAACTGGCCCGCAGCCAGGCGCTCTTTCCACCTGCCCTCGGTGGGCGCAGGTTGGAGCTCCAGGGTGGCCCAGAGGCTGTGCGCTGGATCCAGAGGCAGAGCTGGGGCTGAGGCCTCCAGCCGCTGCTTCCAGTCTTGCAGCCTTGGGCGGTCGCTGAACCTAAGTTTTGGTTCCTCTTCAGTAAAAGCAGGGCAAAAACATCTACTTGGCAGAGTTTGTGTGATAATAAAATGTAAGACTGTGTGTAAAGTCTCCAGCACAGCGCCTGGTGCACAGTGGAGATTCTTCAACTGAACAATAAGCTCTGTTTTGAGCACTTGGAAGATGTTCTCACTTCAGTGCCCCTCAAGGGAGGTATCTGCAAGTGCCTTTAACAGTTTCCTTCTTATGCTTTTAAAAGCCCTGAAGAATCACGCCCCCGATGCAAATCTGTCTGGGCTTTTGGTGTCTCCATTTCCTCCCCATGGACCTAGTCCTGAATCTTACCATGTACCCATGTGCCAGTTCTTTCACCTCCACAATCCTATCACCCAGACCCCCAATCTGGGCCCTCTTGCCCCAAACCAGAAGATGACAGACAGGTGTGGCTGCTAGCCTTCAAGCTGGCCCCCAAGGATTCTCACCTCCTGATGTTTAGGAGGCCATCCCCTTCCACACTGACTTGGGCTGATCAGTGAGGAACTTCCAAAGCTAGGTCATAAAAATCCTATAGCTCTATCTTGCTCTCTTAATTAAACTGCTATAATGGTGGCCAGGGCATTCCTGTGGCTCGGTGGTAAAGAACCCACTGTGGGAGATGCAGGAAACGTGGGTTCAACCCCTGGGTCAGGAAGATACCCTGGAGTAGGAAATGGCAACCCACTCCAGTATTCTTGCCTGGGAAATCCCACAGACAGAGGAGCCTGGTGGGCTACAGTCTTTAGGGTCACAAAAAGTGAGACACGACTTAGCAACTGAGCACGGGTGGCCGGCTGCCTTGTGCAGAGAAGACTCCAGCAGCTCTCTGGGGAGGTCCTCAAGGGGAGCGAGCGAGTGAGATCTGCCGCCAGGCAGCGCTAAGCTGCAAGGTATGTGGCTGAGAGAGACACCGCAGAAGAGGTGCCACCCTCCTTTGTTTAATTCGGCTGACTGCAGCGCCTGCCAGCGTCTGGCTGTAGCCTCATGAGACCTCAGCCAGAACCATCAGGTCAGCTGCCCCCAGTTCCTGGCCCACAGAAACTATGTGAGAGAATAAATGTAGGATATGGCTTTAAGCTGCTAAGTGTTTAGGATAATATCAGTCAACAGTATATCAGTAATACAGAAAGTCTATCCCTTTTTGACATATGAAATAATACCGAAGTGTGAGTGGTTAAGAGTCTTGCCCAAAGTCACATGGAGCAAGAGAACAAGACCTGGATTAAACCCAGGTCTGTCTGATGGCGAAGCTCAACAACTCCCTGCGAATGGTGACACTTCAGTTTTAGTGACTGTCTAGGGAAGGACCAGGGCTACACATTCTTAATTCCCTACATGGAGCAAGAGAACAGACCTCGATTAAACCCAGGTCTGTCTGATGGCGAAGCTCAACAACTCCCTGCGAATGGTGACACTTCAGTTTTAGTGACTGTCTAGGGAAGGACCAGGGCTACACATTCTTAATTCCCTACAAGGACGACAGAAACAGGGAAGAGCAAAGGAACGGGCAGGCTGAGGAGGGCAGAGGGAGAAAACCTCACTCATGTAGAGTTGACTTTGCTTTTGGCACATGTAGAAGGCTTCTCTGGTGGGCTCACGTGTTCCTCCTCCAGAGAATAACTGGCACAGTGTGGAGGGAACACAAAGAATCGATGATCACAAAATCTAATGGAAATAATGGGGAAAGGGGCTGGCAGTGAAGGGGTTAAGGAAATTAAGATTCATTGAACATCTATCTGGCAGTTTTCACACCTCATTCAATCTTCCAAAAGTCCAATGAGTCAAGGATTTTTATTCTGCTTTATAACAAGGAAATTATGTTCATAATATTCATTAAGTGGTTTAATCTCATGACTTTGTATTCCAAATCCTGGGCTCCTCCCAGCATTCTAGTCTGTCTCTTGGGCATAATGAGTAACAGAATTAGGTTTTGTGCAACAAAACTGGTTCCTCCATTGCTGGCTCTATGTTACACATTACCACATATTGAACTGCCAATAAAATGAAATGCAAATAAAACCTACTCATCCTAAATTATAAACCATAATTTCCGATACTGAAAGAAACCAAAAATACTTTCTGATACCGAAAGAAACCATCACTGAACCTCAAAATAAAACTGACTGAAGCACTAAGAAAAGAGAAAACCATGAATACACATTTACTTACCAAGGGGACTGGAACTCTCTGATCAGGTGCTACGGAAGAATCTGGTTTATACTGGTGTATTAAGCTGGTACCCAGTTCTTCCAGAAGCTGCCAAGATAAAATAAACAGATTATCAGAGATGAATATTAGAACCAAGGAGGTAAAAAGCAACTTCAATTTACAGATTACTTCAAATCAAGGGGAAAAATAATTTCCAATTGCTTTTCTTTCTTTCCTCAGCAACTCCCATCTCGGAGGCATTCTCAACAGGAGCAAAATCACCAAGTATATTTCATTAATTTATTACCAAATCAATTTTTTTGGTTTATATGTAGAGCTGAAAATAGAAGAACGTATCACTTCCCTCCCTGAAACGTCCTAAAGAAACTCAGAACTCATGGACATGTGGCAGAGGATAGAACCTAAAAGGAGGAAAAGAGAAAAGCACATGGCTTTTAATGAAAATTACCTTTGCTCCATGAAGCTGGATAGATGGATCTGCCTCCCCCAGGCACTTGCAAATCACCTCTCCAAGCTCCATCAAGTAGACCTGCGTCATTGAAAAGTAGCCCCTTGCCAGATGAGCCAACACCTGCAAAGAAAACGGGATTAACCCTGAGAACGGAATGCAGGATTGCAAGATCCAAAAGTGTTCCAGTATTTCAGAAATCACTCACACTCAACAAGGGGCTTAAACCTGATGTTGAATAACATGAAAAACAACCACAATCTTTATTTTATGACTAAAAATCAACTAAGCGCTATCATATAATTTTATGGTGCTTTATAATCTACAAAATGTGTTTAAGATTATAATTATTGTCTCAAGCTGGGAACAATTTTTCAAAGGTGGTATTAACTAAATAGTCTAGCTGAAGAAACTATGACTGAAAAAGTTTAAGAGGTTAAAGTGTTGTGCATTAGTCGCTCAGTTGTGTCCAACTCTTTGTGACCCCATGGACTGTAGCCCACCAGACTCCTCTGTCCATGGAATTCTCCAGGCAAGAATACTGGAGTGGTTGCCATTCCCTTCTCCAGGGGATCTTCCTGATCCAGAGATTGAACCCAGGTCTCCTGCACTGCAGGCAGATTCTTTACCAACTGAACCACCAAGAGAAACCCTAAGAGGTTAAAGGACATGTGTAATATCAATCAGATAATTAGCAGCAGACGCCAAGACCAAACCTGTGTCTTAGGTCATACCTGAATACAGAAAAAACCAACACTTTAATATTCAGTTCCCAGTTACAGCTAGCTGCACTGGGAGCCAACCCCATACACTAACACACCTGCAGAAAGCGCAGCCCAGGAGCAACAGAAGGGCAGTCGCCACTCACAGAGGGGACACTCCTGGAGCACTGGGCTCTGGTGACCTGTGGGAACCATACTACCAGGTCTCAGAGTTCACCTTCTACACTTAGCCACTCTACCAAGAACAGGAGATGCAGCTGCTCTACCTGATACATACAAACAGAGGATTAGGCAAAATAAGTGCCGAATTAATAAGATTAAACAAACACTTTAATCTAGGGTGTCTACTAATAAAGCAGATCTAACAAAATATTTTGTTGTCTCTAAGCAGATATAACAAAATATTTATTCCTTCAAAGGAAGAGAACCACCCTAGATTAAAGTTTTTGTTTTTTCTGTATTCAGGTATGACCTAAGACACAGGTTTGCCAACAAAGGTCCATCTAGTCAAGGCTATGGTTCTTCCAGTAGTCATGTATGGATATGAGAGTTGGACTGTGAAGAAAGCTGAGTGCCAAAGAATTGATGCTTTTGAACTGTGGTGTTGGAGAAGACTCTTGAGAGTCCCTTGGACTGCAAGGAGATCCAACCAGTCCATTCTGAAGGAGATCAGCCCTGGGATTTCTTTGGAAGGATGATGCTAAAGCTGAAACTCCTGTACTTAGGCCACCTCATGCAAAGGGTTGACTCACTGGAAAAGACTCTGATGCTGGGAGGGATTGGGGGCAGGAGGAGAAGGGGACGACAGAGGATGAGATGGCTGGATGGCATCACAGACTCAATGGACGTGAGTTTGAGTGAACTCCAGGAGTTGGTGATGGACAGGGAGGCCTGGCGTGCTGAGATTCATGGGGTCGCCGAGTCGGACACGACTGAGTGACTGAACTAAACTGAAGCAGATATAAGACCAAAGAGAAGTAAAGTAAACATTTATTTTAATTTTCAGATGCAGATATCAAAGATAAACTCTATAATTTCTTTCAGAATTATTATATAATCTATAACAGCGATTGGCCATATAATACCTGAGATGACTAAAATGGCTGGCAACGGATGAATCTGACATTTTACAACCAAGCCCCTCCACCTATCCCCCCAAAACAAAACAACAAAGCATTCACACCTAAAACGTGAATTCACGCACAATTCCCACTAATACCAATGACACATGGCTTGGTTTTACATTATTTTCAGACTTACTCCTCATGAAGTAATCACGCTGTGAAGAAAGAATGTGTGTGTGTGTGTGCATGCGCATGCTAGGTCACTTCAGTTGTGTCTGACTCTTTGTGACCGGCTCCTCTGTCCAAGAGATTCTCCAGGTGAGAATACTAGAGTGGGTTGCCATGCCCTCCTCCAGGGACTCTTCCCAACCCAGGGATCAAACCTGTGACTCCTGCATTGCAGGCAGATTCTTTACTGCTGAGCCACCAGGTAAGCCCCGTGAAGAAAGAACGATTACTTCCATTTCAGAGAAGAGGAAATGAAACCTCCTACCTGCAAGGCCTCCAACCGCATGGGGAATGGCTCATACACGCTTCCTCCTGCAGAACCAGCATCACTACCTGAACAGGAATCCTCCCTGGGCAGAACAACAATGGAAATGCAAAGTCGAATGAGCCAGCAGGGCTCTGAAGACAACTTTGGTGAGCTAACAGCTCCTTCTTCTACATAGGGTCCTGAAGGGGCCTTCTTCCACCATTCAGGAGGACTGAGGTGAGGAGTGGCTGAGCTGCTGCCGCTGAGTCCGGAAGAACAGGGCTGTTGTAGAAGTAGCTGGACTTCAGGTAAAGGTGCATGAGTGGACACTATGGCTCCCAACAGTGTGAGACTTGACACACGAACATTAACGTCTGTCAAAGGGAACAGTAAGAACCTATCACCATGGGAACGGTGACCATAGAGATCATAATTATCCCTGCAGGCAATTAAGAATTCTGACTTTCTTGTTTAACCTGAATCTAATTAAACCTCTAGACAGTACTTCCAGTTTACAGGAAACACATGTGTAAGTTAAACAACATCATAAGGAAAATATCCCACAAATTGAGGGTGAGACATACTGTAACAACTGGTAGGACTTCCTGGGTGTTCCAGTGGTTAAGAATCCACCTTCCAATGTAGGGGACACGGGTTAGACCCCTGGTTGGGGAACTAAGGTCCCATGTGACTCAAGCAACTAGGGAGATGCCCCTGCACACCACAAAGAAGACCCAGTGCAGCCAAAAAAAAAGACAATTGGCTTAGACCCTTCCAAAATCAATCATGAAAGAAAAGAAAAAGAGTGGTGGGCCACTGTAGAGTCCAAAAGGCTAACGTGAGGGGACAGGACAAGATGGCACAGTAGGAAGATGCTAGGCTCTCTTCTCATAGAGAGGAAAATTACAGTCATGTAGAGCTACCATCTCAGAGAACAACCTGATGACCAGCAGAAAAAATTTTCCACAACTAAATTTTTTTTTTAAAGCCATATTGAGACAGGTAGGAGGGGCAGAGACATGGTCTGGGAGGGACCTACACCCCTTGAGTGTTACAAACCATAGGCAGGAGGGATTTCACAGCCTCAGAGGTCCTCCTGAGGAGTGAGGGTTCTGAACCCAATGTTGGGCTTCCCAGCCCAGGGGACCTGCACCAGGAAGATGATTCCCCCATAAACCAGTGGGGGTTACACCTGAAAGAGAGTCGGAGGGCTGTAGAGAATTGTAAATCCACTCCAAAAGGCTGTGCACAAAAACTCACTGGCTCCAGGTTATGGCACACAGCCAGCAGTTTGAAAAGAAGCTCATCAAAGGAGGAGGTTCACTGACTACTAATAAAGCATGAGCCTGAGGGTTTCTGACAAGCTAGCGAGTGCCACTTAAAAAAAAAATTTTTTTTCCCCCCGTCTCTCTTGCTCTCTCTACTTAGCCAGGCACCGGCAGGTACCTGTTCTGACTCTCGCCATTTAATTTATTAGCATGCATCTGTGGATCCCACCCAACACATGCTCGTCTAATTCAGTTCCCAGTTACAGCCAGCTGCACTGGGAGCCAACCCCATACACTAACACACCTGCAGAAAGCGCGGCCCAGGAGCAACAGAAGGGCAGCTGCCACTCACACAGGGACACTCCTGGAGCACTGGGCTCTGGTGACCTGCGGGAACCATACTCCCGGGCCTCAGAGTTCACCTTCTACACTTAGCCACTCTACCAAGAACAGGAGATGCAGCTGCTCTACCTGATACATACAAACAAAAGAGGATTAGGCAAAATAAGACAGGTCTCAATAAGTTTAATAAGACTGAAATCATATCAAGCATCTTTTCAGACTAAAATCCTATGAGACAAGAAATCAACTACTAGAAAAACACAAACAAGTGGAGTCTAAACAACATGCCACTAAACAACTGAAAAAAATCAAAAAGCAAAACCTTGAGACAAATGAAAATGCAAACACAGTGTTTCAAAATCTACTGCGTAAAGCAAAGGCTGTTCTAAAAGAGAGATTCATAGCAATACAGGCCTACCTCAGAAAGTAAGAGAAATCTCAAACAAACCATTTAACCTCATACCTAAAGGAACTGAAAAAAGAAAAACAAACTCAAAGGGAAAATAAAGATCAGAGTAGAAATAAATAAAATGATACACACACACACAAAAACAATAGAAAAGATCAATGAAACCAAAAACTGGTTCTCAAAAAGATAAACAAAATTGAAAAATCTTTAGCCAGACTCATCAAGAAAAATAGAGGGTCCAAATCAATAAAAGAGTCTGAATAAAAGGGCCCAAATTGCAAAGAGTCAGACATGACTGAGCGACTGAACTGAACCGAAATCTGTAAAATCAGAAATGAAAGAGAAGATACAACCACCACAAAGGATTTACAAGAGATTACTATAAACAGTTCTATGCCAACAAATTGGACAACCAAGAAGAAATGGATAAATTTCTAAAAACATTCAATGACCAATTACTAGTAATGAAATCAAATCACTGATCAAAAAATTCCACCCAAAACAAAAGCCCAGGACCAGATGGCTTCAAGGGTGAGGTAAATTCTACCAAACATTTAAAGAAGACTTAATACCAATCCTTCTCAAACTATTCTAAAAAACTGAAGAGGAAGAAATACTTCCACATTCACTGTATCAGGCCAACATTACCCTGATAGCAAACTAGGTTTTATATTCTACTTCTTTCCAAAAAGAGGAGGATGTCTATATGTCTATCCATTTTCTACTTATATCTAAAGACTATGAATTATTATATACCAGAGCAGAAGTGAAGGAGTGAAGTCAAAATCGCTCAGTTGTGTCCAACTCTTTTGAGACCCCCATGGACTATATAGTCCATGGAATTCTCCAGGCCAGAATACTGGAATGGGTTGCCTTTCCCTTCTCCAGGGGATCTTCCCAACCCAGGGATTGAACCCAGGTCTCCCACATTGTGGGCGGATTCTTTACCAGCTGAGCCACGAGGGAAGCCCCACTAGAGCAGAACCCCTACAATTTGCTCAGTCTTAATTCTAAAGGGATACTCCAGTCACTGCACTGATGCATTGAAAAGGCACTGAACTTTACAGCTGATTCTCCAAGTTATTTCTTATCAAAAGTAGGGTTCTGGCGATAGCTGGTTCCCCTCAAAGTTTGAGGATAATAAACAGAATTATCTTAGTGTTATAAAAATGTTCTGAATATTTTAAACTAGTAATCTAGATTTTATTGATATAAAGAAGCAATCAAACTACCACCAACCTTTGTGGCGGATATAAGGTTTTATCTGGTTCCAGACTTTGGTCAGCAGGCTGAGTTTCAGACGGTTATAAGGTGAATTTGATACCAAGTTTGCAAGACACTACAAAACACAAAGAGTAGCTCATTAATGGGCCTGATTAAGCCGCAGCACAGAGACAAAATTTAAAGCATTTAATTAAAAAACAAAAGTCTTTATATTCATTTGAAAATCAGTCTTTTTTTTTCTTTTCCCTTTGTAAAGGGAAAAGGGCACTTAGTACAACTTAAAAGGAACTGTCTTAGTAAATCATTTATTTGGCCATACAAAGAGATCACATATACAAAGATCACATATAGCTGTGATCAGACAAGTAGGAAGAACAGACTTCCAATCAGGTTATCTTTAATAAAATTACTTATATTCTTAAGTCAATTTATTTGTGGGCAATATAAACATTACACAAAACTGAAGTAGAGAAAGTGCCTCTGCCAACTCACTGATATCTTGGCACATTTACCTTAATTATCTGAGTGAGGGTCTGTGAGGATGATTCCGCCACCAAAGCTAACAAAAGACATCTGTGCAACTCTTTAATGCTGGAAGCGATCATTACGGAAAAGGGAGTGAAAGCCCTTTTGTGGTCACTGGTATCTTCAGCAACGGAAAGAAACTGCTTTGAGCCTTCCAAGATGGCAGATAAAACTTGCAGGGCACAGGCACGTGTCTGAAATTTCAGAAGGATTCACTTCAGTGAGTTAAAAATCAGGAGTCAAATCCCCTTCTTCCTATATATACTTTTCATTTTCAAAGTATTTAGATAATTTTAATTAGACGAACAAAGGCAATGCGATTTCTATCAGGTCCTAAAAGTAGCTGTGGACTAAGGCACTTGCACCGTCATTCCCTACCCTCACTTAAAAAAAAAACAAAGAACTTTAAATCACATTGCTCTTAGGTTTTCTTACTATAGGGAATGAGTCTAAGCTATACCATAGTATAGAAACCTAAAATCACGAGCATGAAAATAACTTAAGGACGAGAAGCCTAGTTTAGTCAAGCATAAAGCCAACGGACAAGAGATAAGTCAACAGCCTGTGGGGTGGAAAAAGATAGACCCATCTACAATCTGTTTTACATCAAAGTTCCTGAGGACATTCTGCTTTACATTCTACCCTAAAGCATCCATGAGCGCTCAGTGTCAATTAAATAGGATATGTGGAACTCCATGCATACTCAGCTTGGCAGACACCATTACTGACCAACTTTCAAAAATATTCTTAGGTACAGAAAATAACACTAGCTCCAATAAAAACCTTTGATACTCAAAGAAATACTATTAAACATAACCTTATGGATGGAAGGAAAGTGCGCACACCTCTGTCAGCAGGCTGCTGGCATCTGTCAGGGATAGTGCCTTTGAATCGAGATTTTCTTTATAAGCTTAATTACTTTTAATTGGTACTCTGACAATTCTGCGGCATTAAAAATCAGACAGCAAAAAATAAATGGAAAGAAAGCCAAATTTAACCAAAATGGAATGTAGGTGATAAATGCAGGACTACTAATGGAACAGTACTGTACCGTCTTTGGCCAGCTCACCCCAAAAGGCCAATTGAAAAGACTTAAAAAGCAAGGAATCAACATTATAACTTTAGGATCTAATCTAAATATTTACTCAGTAAGAAGCACATCGGAGTTTGGTGTGAAAAAGGTTTTCCAGAAAATCTTCAACTGTGTTATCTCCAAATTGCTGTTGTTGTTCAGGAGTTAAGTTGAAACAAATCATTTCTACATGCCTTTTATAGAGTAGAATCATAAACAAAAAAACCAAAGTTTTTGTGAGAACAAATTTATAGTACAGCAGAATGAGTCTTTGGAATTAAGCATAATCACTTGTTAGGAAGTTGACAATGTATGAGGACAGTGGTGTGTGTGTGTATGTGTGTGGTGTGTGTGCGTGGGGGGGCGGGGGTGGACAGAGAGCTCTCAAGCACAAGTCAGCTGATCCAAGAACTTAGATAAGGGGTTACCAAAACTTTTCTGTAAAGGGCCAGTAGTACAAATTTTATATTCTAGATTTTGCACACCACAGAGTCTTTGTTGCAACCACTCAACTCTGCTATGGCAGCACAGACACTGTATAAATAAATAAATATTTCTGTTTTCAAATAAAATTTTTCTTTTTGACAGTGAAATCTAAATTTCATATAATTTTTGCATGTCACAAAATATTCTTTTTATTAAAAAAAATTAAAGCATTAAAAACCACTTAACTCATAGATCATACAAAATCTGGTAGTGAGCCAGATTCAGCCCATTGGCCATAGTCTGCCAACCCTCTGATGAGACGACTGGCTGGTCTTAACTGAAAAAGGAAGATGTTATGCTCAAGAAACTGCCATTTCTATAAAATGTAATTAAAATCTACAATTTCAAGAGCTTGCCAACCAAACAAAATTAAAAGCCAAGCTGTAAACAGAAACTAATATTCAAAATAAAAAGTTTTCAGCTCAATTAACTTTGCTTCCTAACTGGGAAAAAGCATTTGTAACTATCACAGATGAAAACAAAAGAATGTCAGTGAGGGGCTTCCCTGGTGGCTCAGTGGTAAAGCACCCACCTGCCAATGCAGGAGACACAGTCTGGTCCACATCCTGGCCCCGTATGACCCCACAGGCCTGTGCAGAGCAACTAAGCCTGTGCACCACATTGTTGAGCCTGCACCCTAGAGCCCATGCTCCGCAACAAGAGACGCCACCTGCGCACTGCAACTAGAGAAGAGCCCCCACTCAGCGCAGCTAGAGAACAGTCCACAAAGCAAAGAAGACCCAGTACAGCCAAAGTAAATAAATAAAATTATACATAAAAAATTTCTCAGTATGTCAGTGACGACTGTGCTTCCAGCTGAATCCACCACAGGTTTACACCAGAGCTGCCATGACCTGCAAGCCATCATCAGTGTGCACGTGCGGAGGAGGCATGACACTACCGTCCTGTCATGTTTCATCCTGGCTGAGGGAGACCTCAGTCTCTGCCCCCAACTCCATACTCAACAAGCACCCAAGAAAACGACCACTCAGCTCTTACACGTGGCTGCACCTTTAAATCTAGGTCTGATCAATCCAGAATGCTATTCCATTCCAGTGACATGAACTAGGTACTTTTCATTTTCACACATAACTTTCTAGCAGTCTTTCTAAAAAGCCTCTCTCACCGATAAAACACTTCTTAACATCATTAAACATTTCAAAAATAAAAAAGATATAAATATCATGAAAATTATGTCAACCTACTTTCTTCTGCATATTCTCAGCTATTTACTGCAGTTCTGTTCAGCTGGAGGGTCTTCAAAAATATAAATACATATATATATTTTTTCAATTTTTAAAGCAGTTTTCCTTCCAATTACTAGAATGTCCTCATTAGTTATTATTTGCCACCATCATTTTCCATTTTCCTCCCAGGTTCTCATTTGTTTATGATTCAGTCAGTCGGAAACATTTTTACCAGTTTAACTATTTAGTATAGAGAGTATCTGAAATTACCCTATAAAACATTTGTGCTCATAATTGAGGCTAGTTTATTTTTCTTCACTCTATGAAAAATGTCGAAGGGTCATTTAGAAGTTTCCTTATATAGTAATTAGCTAATCAAGGAGATGATCAAAGGGAGTTCCAATGCATTATGAATTGCTAGCCTTCCTCCTTGCTTTTAAGGGAAAAATTCTAAAAACAGAAAAGAAATAATACTATTGACCTCATTAAAACTATTTACTTTGAGAAAGTAGGTTGGTTACCTGAGGACATGAGATACCATTCAGCATGACTTTTTAATGTTCATTATTGTAAGGGGAATCTAAACAGCAGACTACTTTCCTTATTTGGGTAAAAAGCTAACTTCCGGAGAAGAGTTAACATATCCAAGAAGAGGCAAATATCTGATCAGCCACAGCTACCTTGCTGTAGCTATCCACGACTGCCAAGTTATTTTTTCTTCTTTTTTAAAAACAAGTTTTTCTCATTAGACTATGTATTACTATTTATTACTATGATTTGAAAAATACGGAAAAGTAGGAAGAAAAAAAACCACGTTGGGATCATAAAATTCTCTATCCAATACTTTCATAAAACATCATCCACATTCCCCAGCCTTACATATCTTTCATAACCACTATATCATGATATTCCAGTGCGTATTTAAGCCATTTTGAATTTTTTTTCTATTGTAAACACCATGGCAACACTATCATAAAAGAAACGGACGCACAGCTGCTTCAGTGCAGTTCAGAGAGGACACTGAAGCAGCAACGCAGCGTGCTCATGCTCCAAGCCAGCCCTGGGGCAGGAGGCCGCAGCGTGGTCTCCTTCAACCTGACAGCCACATAAGCCCTATCCTCCTATCCCCCTGCCCATCGAGTGCTTCTCAAGTCAGGACTTGGGTCAGTATTAGTAACAGCCTTGTTCTGATATGATCAGATGGGGCAGAGGGAACAACAAAGACTTGTGAAGTCGTCCTAGTTGTAACACTTAGAATTTAAATGCTCTTACCTTTGGAGAAGGATCTTTTAGCGTAAGAGTCATCAGGGACACAGACTGTGGGCTTCCAAGCTCTGGTGTATCAGGAACAAAGGCTGACCAGTAGCCATATAGAACTTTTTTTTCTATTGATTTTATAGTAGAAAGAAAACACGCTAATGCTCCTTGGCGAACTCTGGCTTGGTAAGACCTTTAACAACCAAAAGAAGGAAGAAAAAAGTCTTTTAATTGCTTTTAAAAACATGAGCATGAAACACTATTTTTTACAGGCAACTCAAATGATACAGTGAGAAATTCAGCATTCCACTCCACATAAGTCTGAAAGATGCTAACATATTTTTTAAATTATTTCAAAATGTGGTCAAAACATGTTAAAGCAATTTGTTTACATAACAAGTTAATAGGGTTGATAGTTAAAAAAAAAAAAAACTACTAGCTAGCAAATAAGAGGGCAACATTTTGATATTAGGAAATTAGTATACAATATGAGATACTCCAGAGTACCCATTCATCCAACAGACAGGTACTGAGAATACCTAAGTATGTGCCAGGCACTGTGCTGAGGCTGGAAGACAGAAACAAAGCTCCTGCCCTTGACAAGCTTATTATGGCAAAGAAAGACAGTTAAAGAGACTTTAGCACAGTAATCAGAGATGAGTCACATAAGGGAGTGACTGGAATAGGGAGTCAGAAAAGGTTTCTCAGAGCGTGACTGTTGAGCTCACATAGAAGATGAGTAGTGGTTAATAAGGCAGGAGGCAAAAAAAGGAAAAGAAAGAATAAATCCAGGCAGAGGAACCACATGGACAAAGGCAGAGGAGAGAACAATGCGAACTGCAGAGTAATGCAAAATCCCACATAAATGAGAATCTTCAAGTTACAGCACGTGCAATAGACTTTAAAGTTATGAGCTTATACACTCAATTCAGAATATAAAGCATAAAAATATAACAAAATACTACTACCTCACTTTATTCTGCATGCCTCCTTCAGCATCAGAATAGTCTGACTCACTACTGCTGACCCTCTTCCAACTGGAAGAGCTGAAGGGTGAAGAGACTCGGTCTTTTCCTGCTGCTCCACTTGCAGCTAACAGCAAACTCTGAGCACCCGGGGGGGAGGGGCACTGAGTGTCCCCTCTGTGCAGGTTCAGTCTGCCTGCGCCAGCGACTGGGGCCACTTCTCTTTCACCACTGGACTCCTCCTCCTCCTCCTCCTCTCTTTGCTGGATTTTCTTCGCTTTTACTTTTGATTTTTTCTTTTTATTCTGATTTTAGGAGCAAATGAAAACATGCACATGATAGCTATTGGTAACTTCTCATTTGATAATTACTTAGTATGTCCCCAACATGTAGTATGGACAAAGAAGAGGAGAAGAGAAAAAAGCGGCACTCACTCAACACTCTCTGTGTCAGGCACTACGCTAAGTGCTGACGTACACCTTTCTGGACTGTAAGAAACAAGGTGTGAGATACATGGGACAGAGCAAAACGTGTCATCTGGGTTTAAACACTATTGCTGTGAGCCGGGGCAAATCATTTAGCTTCGCTGAGCTTGCCCGTCCTCATCTGTTTAAGTACGAGCTAATGCCACCTGCCTTGCACGGCTGTGAAAGCATTCAGGCTTTTCAACAGAGGTTCTGCAAGAGATTGAGGTCACAGAAAATGACCTGGGTGACTGTCTTCTCAGTTCTCCCAAATAGGATACACAGCTAGTACCACTCTAGATGCCTAGGAGAAACGTGACTCCATTACATACAATCTATGTTTTAGGGCACTGCTGCTGCTGCTAAGGCGCTTCAGTCGTGTCCGACTCTGTGCGACCCCATAGACGGCAGCCCACTGGGGCTTTGTAAATACAATGTAAACACCAATTTCTTCCTTTCTTCTACTTGCTTCTCTCAGACATCCAAAGGTCTTTGGAATCTGTGCCCTCCTCTGCATGCCCAAGGTCCCTAACCTCATCACCTCTACCTTGGATAATTACTGTGGCTCCAGACTTCTTACCCTTTTACTTGCTACCACCGAGATTTTTCTGAAATGCAAATCTGATCATATCACTCCCCTACGTTAAGATTCTTCATTTCTACCACCTAAAAGATAAAAACCCAACCTCCCTAGCACAGGGTTGAAAGACCCTTATGATTTGGCCTCTGCTACATACCTGCCCCACCTTCCCTTCTGCACACCTGACACTCTAGCCCACTGGTTAATAAATAGGCTGCATGCATTCACACTCCCCATGGTTGTTATCCATTGCTCTCTCAGGAAAAAACTCTCTCCTTCCTTCTCTGTACTCATTCCTGAGGCTCCGGTGAGCTACTGTGTCTTTTAAAAAAGCACTCCTTACTTGTCTATTGGTTGCCCTGAATGTGCCCCTAGAATATGCTGTAGATATTCTGATGAAAGAAATCATAAGACTGCAATATGGTTGTTTGTTTATCCACCTTCACCTTCTCCCTCAAATTCCTAAAACCAGAGTCAATGTTCCTGCCTAGCACAATGTCTGGGATATAATAGGTGCTCAGTAAATGATGAGTAAGTCAATGAGTGAAATAATTTCGAATTATAAGCATTTCTCAGGTAATATACTTTTAGGTGCAATACCTAGGCCGTGTATCTGTACGGTACTCCAACAGAAACATGAGGGAGATGGCAGCTGTCTGGAAAGACCGAGAAATCTGACAGTGGCAACAGAGGCCTATAATGTTTTGCAACCAGACTTTTAGAGAAAACGTCTGCTGAGCTGTGGTCCAGAGCATTTGAGGGGTGAGGATGACTGGCTATGGGTATAAAGTGAATGCCCATGTTTATAGCTGTTATACTGCCTGAACCACTTACAAGTATTAAGATGCTCTAACTGGTATTTTTAGCCATCTGATGAATTTAAACTTACTATGCTAAAAATCCTAAGCTGAAATAAAATTCAAGGTGAGCCTTGGCACAGCAGTGATGCAAATCATAGAAAACACACGGAGCAAGCAAGTAAAAACAGTCCATAGCTTAAATCTAAATAGACGTAAGTGTACCACAGCCGGGCGAGAAGTGCTAGACTCCGACTGCTGCGGCTGGATGGGCGGCCGTCCATCGTACTGAGGAAGCGGAGTGGGGTACAACACAGTGGGCATCTCTATGTTTAGTCCAGGGAGTCCGTGGAACATGGATTTCTAATAAAGATTAAGGAGACACACACACACAATGAATCATAAAACAAGGTTATTCACCATATTCTGAATCACACAGATGAACAAACTGATGTTTAAAAGCTTTACAAAGAAAACTAAAATGGGATAGAAAATAGATTCCCTGAAGGATTAGGGCTTAAAGAGGAGTTTAATCTCATCTAGTCCAGAGAGATCTGGTTTGGCTAGGTTTAACTTAAAATTTTATTTACTTATTACTTTTGCTTCTTAATTTAAAAAATTTATCCAATAAGTTTTACCTAATTATTTTATCTGTGATTTTTTAAAACTCATCTCTCATATCCATATCCAAATCTAGCTGTCTATGTATTTGGAAGCAGGGGTGATGGCACAGGAAAAAAAAATCAAAATTTTAGTCATAATAAAGCAAAGTTATCATACGTGGCTTTGATCTAAGACCACCACAAAGTTCTTACTATTTCCCAGTTGAATTGAAGACAGCTGGATCCTCAGAGAGGCTGACCTGACTTTCCCACTGACTGGCAGGCTCAGAAGCCAAAGGATGACAGCCTAATGATACATGTCTTTTTTTTTTTGGCAGCACCTCACGGCATGTGGAATCTTAGTTTCCCAGCCAGGAATGGAATTTGGGCCCCCTCCATTGGAAATGCGGAGTCTTAACTGCTCTACTGCCAGGGAAGTTCCCCTAATGATACACATCTTGACTGGCCTGCCTACTAGATGGGAGCTAAAGGCAAGGAGAATATCTGGTTCTTCTTCCAAGTCCAAACAGATTCAAGATAAACTAAAATAATCTCAGATCATACCTCATTAACTAGTCCTGATAAAATTTTAGAATTTTGATAAATCTACTAAAGCAAGATTTATTCTTTTCAGTTCTTAATTTTAAATATGTTTGAAAATGAACATTTTATTCTTCTCTCTTAAAATATGATATTCTAAAGCTAGCCTTGGAGTAAAGAGGTAAGGCAGTCCTTATGCCTGAGGTGTCAACAGGAAAGACACTAACCACAGTGAGGACTTGGGGTTTAAAGAGGCAATGCCTTACCTTCAACACAGCTAGAAGAGCTCCCAGTTCATCAGTCTGTGTCAGTTTCATCTTCCCACCATTTAGGAGAGACTGTATACCTTTTAAGGCATTTTGCAACAACTAGGGGGAGAAAAGAGAAAAAGTTAAAAAGTAAATGAAATTTGTTTGTCCAGGGATCAACTTTCTAGCACTTTGTAGGATGGAAAAGAAAAGACCTTTAGGCGATTAAAAAAAAAAACAAACTTTAGATGTGGGACGGGGAGAGAAAAGCAAAGATGAGGATCCAGAGAACAGAGCTGATGATCAACTACCAATTATTTTCTAGAAGAATAGAGTGCTTTTATTGAGTACGAGTGGTCTTTTTGTACATGTTCCTAAGCCAGCATATACTAATGGTGAGCAAGAAAAAAAAAAAAAGATGTTTAGTGGGAAGAATATGATAGGAATAAAAATGTGGCGGCAGAGATCAGAAACAGGAAATCTCTTTTATCATGTAGTAACCACAGGAGCTCTTTTATCTTATTTTTTTTTTACAGCAGCTTTTAAAAGCAAAGGAATGCATGCGAGAACAGGATTCTGGAGGGCAATTCTGATCAGCATTAACTTTTTGGCCAGTAATCTCATTTATAGGATTCTGTCCTTAAGAAAAACTCTTTACAGGGAGAGGATATGAACTGTAGCCTTGTTTAAAGTAGTAGATATGCTGAAAAAAACTTTCATTTCCATCAGTTATGACAATGATTATTTAAGAAGCTAAACCTCTGCTACATATGAAACTTAACAATAACAGCAAGCACTTTCCCAAGCATTTTAAATGCTTTTAGATCATATACACCTCATAAGACCTCTACAAGGTAGTTATAACCTCTGTCCCATTCCAGAGATGAAGAACACCTAGGCTCAAGATCTTGCCAAGGTCTCCCAGCCGTAGCAGTTGCAAAACATGAGGTACATCAAGAGGTACTAAAAAGATGTTCAAGATGTATTAACTTTAAAAAGGAGAGTTGCAAAACAGCACACTAAATATGGTCCCATTTAAAAATTTAAAATATGCTCATTTTTTAGAAATACAGAAAAAGAAAACCTGGGGGCATGGAGAACAAACTGCTCCCAGTAGTTTTATCTAGGCAGACTTTATATAAGAAATTTTCACCATCTTTGATCTATAATTTTTGAAAAGTGTTACTGAATTTAAATCACATTAATAAACTATCATCTTTGCATCAGATTTTTTTAAAAAGAAATAAAATACTGCAGATTTTGTTGAAATCCACCCCTTTCCCTTCCATCTAAAAGACAGTCACTAGTCTGAAACTGTACAGCTTTTAAAGTCAGGAGTGGAAAAGTAGTTTTAAGAACTCAGAATTGCAAAACAAAAAACAATGGCAAAACAAAACAAACAAAAACAATTTCTTGTGATTTAAATCTGAAAGATGATTTCAGTCTTTTTAGGTTATAATCATTCCCCTTATGCATGTATCTCTAGACAAAACTAATACAAGCAACCAAATTAAACTCTTAATAGCAGCTTTCATTCCACTGCTGCTTCTAGACACATCGGTAACCGTCATAAGATTAGAGGTAGTCTCACCCACCATGCAGAACGTGATGTCATCCATGTCAGATGATTTTGGAGACTGTAAAGTGGTCAAGAAAACTTGGAAGCAGATATTTTGGTAGGGCTCCTCCAAGTACGGCTGTCCGGGCACACTAAAACACATACAGAGAAAGCAACTCAAAATGCAGTTGCCTTTGAAATAGGGCTTGCAAAAGAATAACAGTACCATTGACTAATGGAATTGGGATATATCCTGAATCAAACTGTATCACAGAAGATTATGCACTTTGGTTAACTACTGCTGTGGATAGGCACAAGGCTGGAAGGAACAGGAAGAAGAAGGGTTTCCTCAGGGAAACGTTACAGAAGTTGGTAGGGAAACAAATATACAGAAAGAGAAATCTTTTTTATTCTGCTTTTCGGTCCTTAGAGGGAAATAATACAGATGTCCAGCTAGAATCACACCGTTGGACCTGCCTCCTCAACCACTGGACAATACGGCAATGTGGAAACAAGATATTACACATCTGTTCAAGCTTGGATTGCTCACTTTCTATTGCATAAATCCAGAACTGGACAGCTGGTATTGCTTCTATTTTCTTTAAATAAATTGGCCATGACAGATATATCTCACCAAAGCTTAAATTCGTATGAATATATCCTTCTAAAAGATTTAATACGGTTACAATTTATACCAACAGAAAAACAAAACCTCAACACACTGCACATATTATCACTTTCACCATATTTTAGAAATAAGGCCCTAGTCTATTTTTTCCTTTACTTCTTTATGAGCTTTCTTTACAAGCAATGTTAAAATTAAAAATAAACAACATAAGATGATCTTATTAGCAAAGAGCATGAGAAATACAACATAAGATTATTTTTCTAAGTTGGCTCTGGCTTCAGACAGATTGAACCACCTACAAAAGGCCCATGAGAGGCCCTATCTTATCACAGCTTGGGAAATGATTGAATCCACATACCTGAGACATAAGTTTGCCATACAATGCACTGCAGCTCTCCTAACTTCAGGGTCCGACTGAGCCAAGTCGCTCAACTTCATCAAAAGTCCACTCTTGCCAAGCAAGTCTGGAAGGTACTGAAACAAAATCACAGCCAATGTTGGCCGAAGGAAAGCTGCTAGGAAAATATTATTTTTTTAAACAGATTTCATTTTTTTTTTTTTCCAACTAAAGGAAATTTAAGTACCGAAAGACTAGTTGCTAGGTAAATCCTTCAGATAGGCATACAAAAATATGCCAAAAAACATCAGTAAGGATCAGTACTCTCAGCCAAGCCTGCTGCTGAAGCTCTCTCGTCTTGGCTTGGCCGAATAGATGAAAGGTAATGATAATAACGATTGATATGTACCAAGTCCCAAGCACTTTACAAGTGAGACTTCACCCCCAGAGGAACTATTTTACACATGAGGAAACAAGGCTCAGAGTGACTGAGTAAGGGTTACTCAAGGTTACACATTTAAGTAATGGCAGGAGAGAAATCTGAACACATGCCTGCGGGTTTAGAGCCTGTGTTCTCAACCTTCAAAGGAAAGACAGAACACAGTTTACCTTTTGACACTTGGAGCCATTGCAGTAAACCAGGGCTGCCAGAGCTTGGAGAATCTGCATGTGTGTCCAGGAACTGCACTGCTGAATAGCAGAAATAGTATATGCCAACAGAAAATCCAGGTTCTGCTCGTCAACAATCACCTATCAAGAGGGAAAAATAAATATGATCTAACTTTTAAAAAATACTCCTTTTCAGACATGAATGCTCACCTGAATCAAGCTGTGTGTGAGAGAGCACGTGTGTGTCCATATTTTTTTTTTTTTGTCAAAAAGATCAGCTTTAGAGACCTTGTAAGTCTGATCCAGAGAACCTTCTTCTTACCCCAGTGTCTGCTCCCTTCTTTCCCTTTAATCCTTCCACTCCAAATAGAACCTGGCAAAGTCCTTGTAACTTTTTCTTGAACTAACCAGACAGTGGCAGTTGTAAATACACAGATGTTAAGTCTGATCCACTGAAAAGACATTTTTTAAATTTTATTTTTTTAATGTTTACAATGTTGTATTGGTTTCAACTATGTTTCTTTATACCTGGTAAATGCTTGACAAACACACTGTGACTAAATATGCCTGCTAAATAGCTATTATGTCTCTGCTATGATGTGGGGAATATAACAGGAAGAAATGGCATATGCCTGTCCTTAAGGAGTTTATGATTTTATTGGATAAAGTACACTAATCCAAGTATCAATTCATGGACAACTAAAATAAACTGTCTTCAAATGCCAGAAACTTGTTCAGGGCTGTGGGTGCCATGTGTCATCAGGAACTTTCCTAACTGTGAGTGTTAAAAAGGTGATATAGCTAAGAATGTAGGCTTTCCAGGTGCTGCTGCTGCTGGTGCTGCTAAGTCACTTCAGTCCTGTCCGACTCTGTGCGACCCCATTGACGGCAGCCCACCAGGCTCCTCCGTCCCTGGGATTCTCCAGGCAAGAACAGGTGGTGCTAGTGGTAAAGAAACCAACTGCCAATGCAGGAGATACAAGAGACGCAGGTTCGATCCCTGGGTTGGGAGGATCCCCTGGACAAGGAACTGGCAAGCTGCTCCAGAATTCTTGCCTCGAGAATCCCACGGACAGAGGAGCCTGGTAGGCTATAATCCATAGGGTCACAGTCCATAGAGTTGGACATGACTGAAGCGGCTTATTAGCACACATAGCTAAGGATAGCCAACGTTCAGACACCACCACATTAGTCTGAAAAATTCTGAACTCTAAAACCGTCTTATTTCATTTAGGAGGTCACAAGTAGCAGACACAGTTGGCCACCTGCAGCATTCATCTCCTCTTTCCTTGCTGGCAGAGGACTGATCTTATTTGGATGTCCACCTTTCCCACATGAGACCTGAAGGTAAATCCCAATTCTGCTAAGACAGTGGTTTTCCATCAGTGGCGATTCTGTCCCCCAGGGAACGCCTGGTGCTGTCTGTAGACACTTTTGACTGTCACAGCTGGAGGAATGCTACTGGCATCTGCTGCGTAGAGGCCAGGATGCTGCTAAACATCTTCCAATGCACACGACAACCCCTCATAACACAGATTTATCCAATCCAAAATATCAACAGTGCTGAAGATGAGAAACCCTGACAAAAGGGCTGAGCTGCATACTGTTAATCATTTAGGGAGCAGAAGTCCTCCAGGTGATTCTAATGAGCAGTCGAGGTTGAAATCCCCGGTTTAAGCCATTCACGGTAATTCCATTCCCTGATTAGACTGCTACAGAGGGGTCCTAATACCACCTAGGTCTCTCCAGCCTGGTATCAGGGAAAATCTGCTGGAGAGTCTGGGGGGTAAGCTTGCTCATTCTTAAATAAAAGAGAAAGAAAATAAATAGTCCTTTTGCTTGCGCTGGGTGTTATTTACTTATTTTCCATGGGATTCCTGGATTTTAGGCATCTTATGAGTGTGAGAGATGTTAGCTCAGGACAACCCATCCACTTAGCATGGCAGAATGGAAAGATGCCAGAAAGCTTCTTAATTATTAAATGCCCTTAAAGCCGCATTCTTTGGAGCATGTGATGTAAGATAATTAAAAAAAAAATTATTTAGCTATTCTGGGTTGTCTCTTCTGTTTCTTGCAACCAGAAGCACCTCAGATTACTTAGTTGGTAAGTTTTGTGCTAACTACATTCAAATACTCATGTAGTAGTTTACAGTAAGAGCCTCAATTTTTGAACTGTTCCTAAAAAAGATATCAGGGATCTTTTTATCTAGGGCCCCACCCCCGCTAAGCAACTTCTTAGGTTAGATGACAAAAACGGTAGCTTTGGGAGAGGGAAAAAAAATATTGACAGGAAAGAGGTTGGGGATATTTCAACTTATTCTTAGATATACGTTTAGTCAAATATTAATACATCTTTCCTGAAAAATTCTAAGGTCTGGGGGCTTGAATGATATTGGCTTCCTGAAACAAACAGACAGGAATCCCTCTGATGGACAAATTGGCAGAATACTTTCTTTTTTTGGTCAGTTATATTTGTTTTGATATAATTCTTAGTAAGGCAATTGTTTCTCATATTTGCAAAGCTTTTGAAAAGACCAGCCTATCATTTCTAACACAGATGTAGTATCTCAAAGATAGTTACTTATTCTCAAAAGTCATGATCTGAACTCTAAAGTTACCTACAGGATTACCTGTAACGTGTTAAGTAAATGGTGGATAAGCTGAGACAGTTTGCTGACAAGATGATTCTGATTAAGAGGCACGAGTCGGCACGCTTGGACAAGAAGAGTACTGACATCCTACAAAAAACAAACAAACAAAAAGAATGAAAAGGTGCTACACCTATTAGTCAAGGGAAGACCCGCCCCCAACAGCCAAATGAGAAACTAAAAGTGAACATTCACACTCAAAATGAGTTAAGATGAAAGCATAAACACAGCATGTGCTAAAAAAGGAGGAAAAGAATCAATGATTTTTATATGGCCAAGGACTCCAGAGTCTCTACATATGTAGAGACAGTACAAATAAACAACCTAGGAAAGGATTCTAGAATATAATAGCACACACCAAAATTAAAAATACCAAAGGTAAGCAAACCGAATTTGCAATGCCACTGGGAAAATCAGAAATCACACTTGCATAAATTTAATGCAGTTAGAAAATCTTTTTTTTTTTTAAAGGAAACTATCTGGAAATCACACCTTTCTTTCATCTCTTAATGTTTATTGAACTAAAAGGCTCTGAGCACCTGCTTTGTGCCAGGTCTTTGGGCTCCAAATGTGAACATATTCCTGAACCTCAAAGAGCTCACAATCTAGCGAGGGAGACAGAAATAGTGCTCACAAATAATTAAAGTGAATTGGGTGCTGAAAGAATTAACTGCAAATTCTATGGGGAAACAGTAATTAGGGAAGTCCTGTAGAGACAATTTTTAAACAGAACCTAGAATGATCTGAAGGATGAGTACAACTGCCAGTCAAGGTTGTAGACATCAAGGTCATGGACAATGCAAGCAAAGGGAATGGAGTGGGCAGGTCTGGAACAAACACCAGTACCTGCCTGAAGAACGGCAAGTTTCAAATGACTGCACACAACGCACAAAAGCAAGAGTGACAGAAGACTGGAAAGGCACAAATTATACAAATAAAGCAAAAGTCTCCAACTCCTCCCTTAATTCCACTCCGCTCCCTGGTGACACAAACTATTACTGCATTGTAAACTCTCCCATACATTGTTTTGAACTTTTTGCATCTATAAACGTATATTTATTTTCAAGCCCTCCGCACCCTATAGTGGTCTCATACTGTAACTTTGTTTTGGCCAGTTACCAATATGCACTGAAGATCTTCCCAGGTCAGAGTTTTACTTTTCTAATGAGAGTCCTTTCCCACTAAAGAAAAGACCACTCCCACAGGAGAGCAAATATTGGTGTGCAGAAGGGCTGCAGACAGTTACAGGAGACTGGTGAACAGTCCAGGAGAGTCATCTTGCCTAAGGCATTCGCAATGCAAATAGACATGAAGGGATGGAACTGAGAAACCTTTCCTAGATAGATTCTGAAGAATCCAAATTGGAAGGATCTGGAAGGAAGGGTGAAGAACCAGTGTCTGCACCTGTGTCCTATGTGACTGGGCGCACTCTATATGTTTGTATGTGTTGGGGCATGTGACAGATTGGGGATGGAGTGGGTGTACGGAGATAATGAACCAATTTTTGAGAACTGTCAAGTCTGAGATGCCTGTGAGCTCCAGAAGACAGCTTATGACTGGGTTTACAGAATTTAGTAAGTAAGTAATATCCAAGGACTGATACAAAAAGTACTTCTAAACAGGCAGAGAGGGTGGAACTAGCATGGAGGAACTTCTAGAAAATGGCCAAAACTCATAGTTCTCATTCTAGTTCTGCCTTTTGCCAGCAATATTAGAGTGGACCCTTGTAAGCGTCCTTATGTTTATCAGTAAAATAGACCTAATAATATCAGGGTGAAAGAGGAGAGTGAAAAAGTAGGCTTAAAACTCAACATTCAGAAAACGAAGATCATGGCATCTGGTCCCATCACTTCATGGCAAATAGATGGGGAAACAGTGTCAGACTTTATTTTTTTGGGCTCCAAAATCACTGCAGATGGTGACTGCAGCCGTGAAATTAAAAGACGCTTACTCCTTGGAAGGAAAGTTATGATGAACCTAGACAGCATATTAAAAAGCAGAGACATTACTTTGCCAACAAAGGTCCGTCTAGTCAAGGCTATGGTTTTTCCAGTGGTCATGTATGGATGTGAGAGTTGGACTGTGAAGAAAAGAAAAGAAAGCTAAGCACCGAAGAATTGATGCTTTTGAACTGTGGTCGGACACGACTGAGCGACTGAATTGAATAACATCCAAGGTTCCAGTGAAGAACGTGGTAGTGGGGAATTTTATACACACAGAGTTCTGGACGCGGGGAGCGGAGGGACGGGAAAGCTGCACCAGAGATGACACCTGCGATGTTATCAGAGCACAAGTCGGCAAGCTAGAATTTTAAAGAAGCGACTTTACCAGGCACCGCAGTGTCGTCCAGAAAGAGGAGGCTAGAGACTGCACCACGGTCGGAGGGAGCAAACAAGCCTGCGACTAAACACCGTGAAGCAAGGGTGGGAAAAGACCACAGGCCGAGCTCCCTGAAGGGCGGGGCCCAGGCCAGCGGGCCTACCTCAGGGGCCACGCCGCAGCCCTCGCTGTAGGTCTCGGAGATGAGCTGGTCGAAGAGCAGGTGGATCTCCGTGCGGCCGGAACTGCTGTCATCCGGGCGAAGGGCGCAGAGCCTGGCCGACAAACAGCGAAACCCACGCCCCTGCTCGAAGGGTGGCTCCCCCGGCGTCTCTGGCGGCGGCCCGCCTGGCAGGGAACCCGCGACTTGCGCCGCCGCCATCTTTCCTACATAGGACAACAGACAAACACTTCCGGGGCAGCCCCCCGCCTCCACGCGCCAGTTCCGGAAATGCCTGTTTCGGATCGGAACCTGAGGTGGGAGGGGTTCTGAGACTATAGGCTCCTTCTTTGAACTGCTACTACCAAGTCGCTTCAGTCGTGTTCGACTCTGTGCGACCCCAGAGACGGCAGCGCACCAGGCTTCCCCATCCCTGGGATTCTCCAGGCAAGAACACTGGAGTGGGTTGCCATTTCCTTCTCCAGTGCGTGAAAGTGAAGTCGCTCAGTCGTGTCCAACTCTTAGCAACCCCATGGACTGCAGCCCACCAGGCTCCTCCGCCTATGGGATTTTCCAGGCAAGAGTCCTGGAGTGGACTGCCATTGCCTTCTCCTCTTCTTTGGACTAGTACCTTGTGAAAACGTATCAGAAATTCTCTGGGAGACTGTTTCGGCGCCCGGCTCTCCTTGAACCCTGACTAAAAAGCGAGGACTGTTATTTGTGTCCCTACCCCCCGGAGGGTTTGTTATTGGGTGGGGCTGACATTCCCGTTCCTCTTTCCACTCTTACTCCTTGGAAGAAAAGTTATGACCAACCCAGGCAGCATATTGAAAAGCAGAGACATTACTTTGCCAACAAAGGCCCGTCTTGTCAAGACTGTGTTTTTTCCAGTGGTCACGTATGGATGTGAGAGTTGGACTGTGAAGAAAGCTGAGCGCCGAAGAATTGATGCTTTTGAACTGTGGCGTTGGAGAAGACTCTTGCGAGTCCCTTGGACTGCAAGGCGATCCAACCAGTCCATTCTAAAGGAGATCAGTCCTGGGTGTTCTTTGGAAGGAATGATGCTGAAGCTGAAACTCCAGTACTTCGGCCACCTCATGCAAAGAGTTGACTCATTGGAAAAGACTCTGATGCTGGGAGGGATTGGGGGCAGGAGGAAGAGGGGACGACAGAGGATGGGATGGCTGGATGGCATCACCGACTCGATGGATGTGAGTTTGAGTGAACTCCAGGAGATGGTGATGGACAGGGAGGCCTGGCGTGCTGCGATTCATGGGGTCTCAAAGAGTTGGACACGACTGAGACTGAGCGACTGAACTGAAGTGAACTGACATTCCCCTGGCGTTTCAGATTCGGCCTAGGATTGCAGAGGGGCCGCTGTGGATAGGAGTGGCGGAAACTGCTAGTTCGACATTCTTCTCTTCTTACATCGTGTTGGAGCCCCTAATTTTTTTTCTCCAGACACAAAACCACCCTGAATTAAGACTGTGTTCCCCAGTCTTCTTTGCAGCTGACCGTGAATCTTGTAGACCTTAAAGCAGCCTCACCACACAAAAGTAATTTGGGAGTTCAAACTGAACCATGTAAAATGTAACTTGCCTAAGGATGACCTGGTTGAAATTGGACGCCCCAAGATTTTCTGAAACGTTGAAAAGAAGAAAATAGCCATTTAAAAAGAGGCAAACAAAATAAACATTTTAAAGCGGTGAACAGTTTTCAAGTCACCGGACAGGTGAAGGCTTGAAATTTGTATTTGGGCAGACTGGGAAAACCAACTCGAGGGATTTGAGTTATGCAAATATAAAACAAATTATCACCCATGATTCAGAGAAACCCTCGAAGTCGGCTAAATATGCATGTTTTAATAAAACACCTATGTTTAGCAATGAAAACAGGGGCTATGTTTTAGGAGAGGTAGTTGTGGGACTTCCCTGGTGGCCCAGTGGCTAAGACTCCATACTCCTAGTGCTTGGAGCCTGGGTTCGACTCCATACTCCTAATGCTTGGACCCTGGGTTCGATTCCTCATCAGGGAACTAGATACCCACATGTTGAAACTAAAATTTCCACATGCCACAACTGCAGAAAATCCTACATTTCCCTAAGAAGACTGAAGATCCCAAGTGCTGTAACTAAGACCTGGCACAGCCAAAGGAATAAATATATATTTTTTAAAAGCTAGTTCTCTGAAGACTGGGTTTATTGGGGGAGAAATACTTATTTTACATTTGAATTTGGATTTCATTATGCTTGTCTATTACTGTTTATTCTTGGGGTGTGTGTATACTTATGTATGTGTGTGATAATATGTATCATACATACATATTATGTATGATATTCAAACATCTGCTCAGACATCAGGAGCTGAGAACTAGTCACTGATGTTTTAGTCTGAATTCTAAAGCAGAGCCTCAAGTGAGGTTGGTATGTGAGTGATTTACTCAGGCATGAACAGGAAAGGAGAATCTATATGTGCTACCAAGTTGATTAGTGCAAGGGGTGAATGATTGCTGAATCTTTGGGATGTTATGAAAAGCTTTATAGAATGCTCTCAGAAACCCTGACCTGAGGAATGGAAGTGGGGAGCTTATGTCTGCCATCCTTTGGCCTCTATTGTCAAGTGTTTCCCCACTAAACATTAGTTCTGCAGAGCTTCTGGGTTGAGCATACATCTGTGTATGGCAGTTCCTGCAGGAGTCTGCCTTTGCATAGACAAGTCTTGAGGCAAAAGTGAGAGGTGTGAGCCAGTAGGGTCAGAAGTCTGACAATTTAGCTTGTGCTGAGCTAGTAGATGCAACAGATAAGCTGGTTGCAATCCCTGGGTTGGGAAGATCCCCTGGAGAAGGGCATGGCAACCTGCTCTGGTGTTCTTTCCTGGAGAATCCCCATGGACAGAGGAGTCTGGCAGGCTACAGTCCATGCGGTTGCAAAGAGTCAGACATGACTGAGCGACTAAGCACAGCACATAGCAACAATCAGGATAAGATTGAAAGGCCGAGAATATTTGAAGCAGTGCATAAGAGATGTCCAACACACTGGGCTAGAAGGAGGTGAGGCCTGGGCATCACCATAGTGAAGGTGGAGTGAAAGAAACTGTGGAAGGAACCGAGGTTTGATGTGGCTCATGTTAGGTTGACACGTGGATGACCCACAATTCGTGTTATTCAAGACTGAACAACTCAAATATTGTAAACCATACCAGTCTGTTGATTTCTGATGGAACATATCCTTGTGGATGGCACTGTGCTTTCGCAAAGGAAATGAACATTCCTACTCCATGGTGATTACCAACTGAAGGAAACATATCAAACTCTCAGGGAGGGCTTTGAAACCCCCTGGAATTGGCTTGTATTTAGACAGTAACCTCCAAACTATGGTGCTCACAGCTTGACAAAAGCGCTCCCAAGAAAATCTCACACATCCTCACCTGTCCTCATCCTCAATATTTTTATAATCTTACAGTGACTGTGAGCCTTTAATGGGTGCTAAGTTCACAGACATTTCCTTATATAAATTCTGCATAAAGTGATCGGGAGCCTTATTCTGGAATTTAGCCTTTTTTTTTAAGATTTTTTTTTTTTTGATGCAGACCTTTTTTTTTAAGCATTTAAAAAAATATTTCTTTTTAGTTTTGGCTGCACTGAGTCTTCACTGCTGCATCCATGCTCTCTAGTTGTGGTGAGCAGTGGCTACTCTGTCGTCGTGCACAGGCTTCTCATTGCAGTGGCTTCTCTTGTTGCAGAGCACAGACTGTAGAGTGCAGGCTCAGTAATTGTGGCACATGGGCTTACTTGCTCTGAGGCATGTGGAATCTTCCCGGACTGGGAATCGAACTCATGTTCCCTGTAGTGGCAGGCAGATTCTTTACAACTAGACCACCAGGGGAATCCTGATGTGGACCATTTTTTAAAGTCTTTATTGACTTTGTTACAATATTGCTTCTGTTTTATATATATACATTTTTTTTGACTCAGAGGCATGTTGGATCGTAGCTCCCCGACCAGGGATAGAATCTGCACCCTGCATTGGAAGGTAAAGTTTTAACCACTGAACTGCCAAGGAAGTCCATCACTTGTTTCACATTTTGGAACCCTGTTAAAACTTCATTTTTATCACCTCATTAGGATCTGGATCATTCTAATGGAAGTAGGCTTTATTTTATCCCCTTCCCCCATTTCTAATTCACATCCTTACTTCCTTCAGAATGTTGACCATAATGTGTAGTTATCTTCTTTATTTACTTGTTTATTACCTGTTTCTTCTTCTAGAATGTAAGCTTTATGAAAGCACAGATACCATCTGCCTGGTTCACTACTGTATCCTCATTGCTTGCATGGTACCTGGGATGTAACAGGCAACCCACAATACCTGTTGACAGAATGAATGCATACACTATTATTTATTCAGAGCCTCTATTTGCCATTTGTTGGTTAATGTGAAAATCAAATGTTCTGTATACTGTAAAGTCCTATAAACCTTAGGATTCAAATGAAGTGGATATTATTATTTCTCCCTTCTATAGCTAAAGAAACTTTAAGTGGTTTGAAAGAAAATTTAAATGGTTTGTCAGGGGCTACGAAGGTAGTAAATAAGTCAACATCAGTCTACAAACAACCTGGGCCAGTTGAATCTTTTTTTTTCATATTTACTTTAATTTATTTATTGATGTGGCTGTGCTGGGTCAGTTGTAACACATGAGATCTTCTGTCTTTATTGTGGCGTGAGGGGTCTCATTCCCTGACCAGGACTGAACCCAGGCCCTCTGCATTGGGAGCATAGAGTCTTAGCCACTGGATAGCCAGGAATGTCCCAGAACCAGTTGAATCTTAACTCTGTGACTGTGAAAAACATGGATATGAAATTTTAAGTCGATTTTAACCTCCCACATTTTGTAATGGGGAAAACAGGAGGTGGGGGTGCTAGTTTTTAATATTGAGATACACTAGTAGAGGCCAGGAAGGAGAATTAGCCTTGGATTCTGTTCTAGAGTCTTAAAAAATTAGGACTAAGAGTCATCAGCTCATCAATTTGATAACAATAACAATCATTTAGTTAACATTTATTGGATGTTTCCCATGTGTCAGGCAGTATTCAATGCACTTTACATGAACTCACTGCTTTTATCCTTGCAGCTCTATGACGAATATACTGTTATATAGTGGAGGAAACTGAAGTACAGAAAGGTTAGGACATATGCTAAAGGTCACACAGTTGTATGGTGGGCCTAGGTTTGAAATTTCAAGTTGGATCTCCTAACCACTATGCCATAATGTATAGGACTTAAAGTTTGACGTGGAAATATACTTAAAGCCCTGACACTTGTCTGTTAGATGACTTTGAGCAAATTGATTTCTTCAGACTTCAGTGTCCTTATATGTAAAGTGGTAGTGATAATAAGCATAGTCACAAGGTTGTTGTAGGATAAATTAGATGATACTTGTGGGGTATATAACACAGTCCTTGTTGAATAGGAAGTGCTCAACAAATGTCATCTATTCCCCATTGCCTCATTTTCTTCCTTATCATCCCTCACCAAACAAATCAAGTACTGTGGGTACTTTTAATGATGATGATTTATTAAAAGAAACAATTATTTTCTCTTCCCAACCTCATCCTTTGTCCACTCCATCCATAGGTCCCTGTCTTCATCTGTCTTCCTGGGCAAGGACCTTCGAATAGTCACATCTTTGCAAATAGGAACTCTAGGAAGGAATGAACAATTGCTAGAGAAAGGGGACCCTTAGGGTAAGTCTTCATCCTGTGAAATGTATAAAATAATTATGCATGAGACCTGCTGTTTGGGGACCTGGATCCACAGAATACAATTGAGAGACAAGATTTTCCAGTTCTGGGACTCAATAAGAATCTGCCAGGAACCAACAAAGCCATAAATGCCCTAGGGATTGTGGGTGGATAAGGCAAATAATGCATTCTGAACACAAGCAGGTTATTTAAAAGTATGTGTTGATTCAGTTGTGTTTAACACAATTTGTAATCAAAACTGAATCCTGGTAGCTTTTTTATTTTTCATTGTTTTCAATCGATAGCTACTGACAGTAAAGGATTTATCATGTGAAGCCTCTGAAATATTTTTATAGGAAAGGGGCTCTTATTATTTACTATGGCAATGTCATCCAAGGCTTAAAATAAGCATACTCCTTGGTCATCAATTGTACACCTTAGAATTTATTCCAAATAAATTAATAACGGTGTGTACACTAATCAGTATTCACTACAGCCATATTAATGATATTAAAAATAAGAAATATGTTAAACGTGTCTTATGGAGCTTGCTAAGTATATGACCATACATGGTGGACACACACGTGAGCACACATGAAGGGCATTAGAGATGATGGGATAGAAACATCAGTGTTGATATTAAAAGTTGTTTACTAGCTATTTCTTCTTTTTTTAAAAACGGCTGTAGCGTACCACATGCGGGATCTTAATTCCCCAACCAGGGATCGAACCTGTGTCCTCTGCATTGGAACCATGGAATCTTAACCACTGGACTGCCAGGGAATTTTCTCGCTAGCTATCTCTAAGTGAAATAATCAAGAAATCAAAATAGGTACACGATTATCTTGTTTTCACATAGATATTATACACATGCGTGTTATGTGTTTAAAATATGCACCAAAGTGTTAAGCAAACATCATTTGGGGGTGGGTGATTTTTATCTTTTTTTTTTTTCCTCTCAAATGAATAGTCTGATTTTTCTCTAGGATATATCAGGTAATGAAATTATTTTAAATGAAATTATTTGGAAACCACCATCCTGGGATAGGTGCTTCTTTTTCTTGGGAAGGATGGGTGAAGAGGGAGAGGTCATAAGAGATAGGCTTCTGTCTCATCTACTTCTGGGAAGTTCTACTAGGGCCAAGTGTACTGCCTGCCTGGCTTCAACATGGAATGAGGAAGCAGGGAAGGACCTGACGTTTTTACCTTAGTTCGAAACACAGACGTGGCCACAGCCATTGCTGACACAGCGCTCTTCTGGCCCACAGTCCCAGTCGCCATTGCAGAGTTCAACACAGGTGCCTGAATTAGAACAGACCGGCTGAAAACTGCCCTGCTCCAGACACAGGTGTTAGGGAGGCCAGCCCATGATTAAGCAGCCATTTCCCCCTTCTTCGAGTTCAATACATAATATAATTTATGAACGATTAATCACAGAATAGTACTCATCAACGTCTTATGTATTTCAATGAAAAGCAAGGCATTCACACAATCTCAACAAAGCAAGGTCTACTTTAAAGAACAGAATAATTAGTTACTCCTGGCACATACCCAGAGAAAAAGTGAAAAAAAGTGAAATCTCTCAGTTGTGTCTGACTCTTTGCGACCTCATGGCCTGTAGCCTACCAGGCTCCTCTGTCCATGGGATTTTCCAGGCAAGGGTACTGGAGTGGGTGGCCATTTCCTTCTCCAACCCAGAGAAAACCGTGATTCAAAAAGATACATACACCCCAGTGTTCATTGCCACACTGTTTACAATAGCCAGGACATGGAAGCAACCTCAATGTCCATCAACAGAGGAATGAGTAAAGAAGCTATGGCACATATATACAGTGGAATATTACTCAGCAATAAAAAAGAATAAAATAATGCCATTTGCAGCAACATGGATGGACTGAGAGATTGTCATACTGAGTGAAGTAAGTCAGACCCAGAAAGACAAATATCATATGAAATCGCTTATATGTGGAATCTTAAAAAAACAAGGGTACCAATGAACTCATTTACAAAACAGAAGTATAGTCATGGATGTAGAAAACAAACTTATGGTTACCAGAGGATAAAGGGGGAAGGGATAAATTGGGAGATTGGGATTCGCATATACACACGGCTGTGTATAAAATAGATAATAACTCTACTCAATACTCTGTAATGGCCTATATGGGAAAAGAATCTTAAAAAAAAGAGTGTATATATGTACATGCATAATTAATTCACTTTGTTGTACACTTGAAATTAATACAACATTGTAAATCAATTACACTCAAAAATTTTTTTGAAAAGGAGGATAATTGTATCTGTGGAGGGGAAGTGCAGAGAAGCCCACTTCAATGCCCTCTCTTCTCTCAGCAAGGAAAGGGGCAGAGAAGGGAAGACTTAGCTGAATGTCATCAAGTGTGCCTTGCAGTCACTCTGTGCAATGAGTCTGACTGGCCCCTTTTTACAGGCATGGCAGCTGGGGTGCACTGAGGTGACTTTCCCACTAGTCAGTACAGAAGCCGGATCCAACCCAGACTCTCGGGCCCCTAGGCCAACCTCCCTCTGCCATCCCAGAGGGTGAAACTGACCCTGCCATGAAGAGTCCATCTCCAGATTTCAAGGAGTCACTCCTGACCCAAGTGGAGGCTCTGCACACTCCCAGAGCCTCAAGGTTAGTCTTTGAGGACCAACGAAATAGGTCCAGGGAGCTGGTTAAGACCCTGCAAGGGTTTCTTACAAAATGCGTGCAGAGCTGTGGATGAATGTGTGCCATGCTTGGGTGGGTGACTCAGCTGTGATCAGGAGATTCTCTACCTAATTCTGTCTCTGAACCTCTCTGGGCCTTTGTTTTCTCAAAGGTAAAATGAAGTCCTTGGATCCAGGAGGGCTGGATGAAGTTCACTCTCCAGTGTCAGCTCCAGTCAATGGAGGTGACTGTTCTCATGCTGTGTGGATAAGACTGGATCGCCTTGTTCAGGCTCAAAGAGAAAGAGTGCTATAATTGATTAGCAATGTCTGATGATGTAAGATGGGAGCCTGGTGGGATGTCTACAATGTACTTGCTGACCTCAAAGAAAATCAGTACAGTCCCTCCATGCTTTTATTAGCTGTTGTTGATTTATGGTGAGAGAATGGGAGAATTCTTGTCTCCACTCACAGCAGTTTGGTCATTCATTAATACCTGTTGATTTCTTACTATGTAAAAAGCAGAGGTTAAGTTATACAGGAAGTATGGATATGTGGACTGGATTGGTCTGTTTAGTTGCTAAGTCATGTCCGACTCTTTGCAACCTCACGGACTGTAGCCTGCTAGGCTCCTCTGTCCATGGGGATTTCCCAGGCAGGAATACGGGAGTGGGTTGCCATTTCCTTCTCCAGGGATCTTCTCAACCCAGGGATCAAATACGAGTCTCCTGCATTGGCAGGCAGATTCTTTACCACTGAGCCACCTGCGAAGCCCTTGGAGATGTAAGATTAGGTTATTACTCTCCAGCAGCTTAGAGCCTCACAGTGGAGATAAAGTGTATGTTTAAAGTACTAAAAGCAAAGCAGTATGTGACACACGTCCTGAGAGACGTTTATCTAAAGGACTAAAGGAGCTCGCAAAAGACAGGACATCACTTCCAGCGAATCAGGAAAGGTAAGTCTTGAAGTATGGGAATCTTTTAAAGGCAGAATTGAGAGGGAGGGTGGAGAAGAGAAAAGAATTACTAGCAAAAATTCATAAGGGGAAAATGCAACAGGGCGGGACTAGGAAAAGGTGCATGACGCACCCAGGACACAACATTTAAGGAGGCCCTTGAACAACTCTGAGAGTGAGCGCCTCCTTCAATTGTGCACCCTAGGTGCCTCATCTTCCCACTATTCACCCTGAAATACAAGGAATACAGGAAGAGTAGCAAACGGAAGGCTGGATAAGTAATAGGGAATAGTTGGAAGTCAAGGCAGACAGGTTTGCAGCGCCTCCCTTCCCCACCATTCAGTCATGTCTGACTCTTTGCAACCCCATGGACTGTAGCCCGCCAGGCTCCTCTGTCCATGGGATTCTCCAGGCAAGAATACTGGAGTGGGTTGTCATTTCCTTCTTCAGGGGATCTTCTCAACCCAGGGATCGAACCCAGGTCTCCTGAATTGTAGGCAGATTCTTTACTGTCTGAGCTGCTAGAGAAGCCCACGGCAGGCAGGGGACGAAGTTACAGAGGGACCTAGGATTGAGATTTCACTTGGTAGGTCAAGAGAGAGATGTGATGGCAGTTTACTTACAAAGATTAACTGGTGTGAGAGCATAGCATGGACCAGGATTCACCAAGCAGGCAACTTTCAGAAGAAAGAGAGGGGCAGGGAGAGCTGTCAGGAAGCCACTGCACTGGGCCGAGCGTGGAGTAATCAGGGCTGAAAAGGCAGTGTGACAACGAGGGTCGGAAAGGAAGGAACATGTGTAAGAACCAGTTGCAAAGAATGACTGGTATTTGGCAACCAATGTAAGGGAAGGAGAACAAAGAAAAGAGGGGCAAGAGTTTCCAGTGACATTTAGGGAGAAGAAGATACAGTGAAGATAATCTAAGAGAGAAAAAAGCTGGAGAATTGATGGACTGGCGAGCAAAAAGATGCTGCAGAGCTTAAAGACTTTTAACCTTTAACTGGTTCCTCAAGACAGTTGTGAGGTTTGTTAAGAAGGTCTGGGAGATGGACTTCCCTTGTGGTCCAGGGGCCAAGACAGTATGATCCCATTGCGGGGAGCCTGGGTTCAATCCCTGGTCAGGGAACTAGATCTAACATGGAGCAGCTAAAGATGCTGCATGTTGCAATGAAGATGGAAGATCTCACGTGCGGCAGCTAAGACCTGGCACAGCCAAGTAAATAAGAAAACACGTGTGTGCTAAGTCACGTCAGTCATGTCTGACTGTTTGTGACCCTATGTAGCCCACCAGGCTCCTCTGTCCGTGGGATTCTCCAGGGACGAATACTGGAGTGGGTTGCCGTGCCCTCCTCCAGGTCTTCCCAACCCAGGGATCGAACCTGAGTCTCTTATGTTTCCTGCATTGGCAGGCAGGTTCTTTACCACTAGCGCCACCTGGGAAGCCCAAATAAGTAAATTAAAAAAAAAAAAAAATTTATTTTTAAGAAAAAAAAAGGTGAAGAAGGAGAAGATCTGGGAGAGTGGTAGAGGCAGCAATAGAGACTACAGTCAGCCTTCAGGGGATTAAGGGATGAGTCATGGGGAAGAAAAGGCAGAGAATGAAGATTACTCCTTTGAGAAAGTTGGCAGTAAAAGGAAAAGATGAATCATGTTTCACATCTTTAAGAAAATTTTTCTGTAAGCAATCCAACTTATTTGTAGCAAGAGATAAAGAAACTGGTGAAGAGAGAGAGAGGCTGGAGAAATGGACGGAGGCCATTGAGAGGGCAAAAGGCTTCCCTTTCGGAGAGTCCAGATGGAGGGATGACCAGAGGAAAGGAGGGGAAAAAGTAAAAGCAGAAGCACAGAGATCCTGCAGTCAAGGCGGGCCCCTGCAGTGACTGCTTGCCGGGAATACCTTTCCCTCTCTCTTTTCTTCCCCTCCTTCCCCTGCACCCACTGGCCCCCCATGGCTTACAATCTGGCTCCTTCGTTGCAAAAAGGATGGGGCTGCCTTCTGCATGGACTCACCAAAAAGTCTAAACGGTCTCACCGCAGCCTGAAGCTCCTGCATGACGGAGCAGAGGATGACTAGGGTCACAAGCAGGAGGAAGCCTGCCAACTTCATGCTGCTGTCGGAGGTCTTCGGATAGAAATGCAACAAGGCTCACAAGAGCAGAAATTTATCCTCTTCCACCCTCTGAGCTGGAATGAAAGGCTGAGGGTGGGACTAGGAGCTGCGGGAGTCTAAGCCCTGCCCAGAAGCTGACATTTCCTGAGAAATGTGACACACACACCATGTGTACCTTGGGTAATGCCACATTGTTACCTAAGTCTCTGAGCCAAGGGAACACCCTCCTCTGACAGACATGTAAGACTCCTAAGCCAGGAAAGCAATGAGTGGCTGAGAAAGGGGGTGAACTGGAGTAGGGGAACTTTCATTCACTCCTTCCTTTTTGAACACAAGTATCAGATGTCTTCTCTGGACCAGGCACGTGCTGGGCATGAGGAATAGGTCCTGACAGTGATTACAACGTAGGAGCGGGGGGCTAGCTGGGGAAGCTACAGCCTGCTCTTCCCCTTCACCCCACCTTGCTCTGGGCCCTGGCGCCTCTGGTATTGAGGGCAGGGAGGAGCGGTAAGCCAGCCACAGGGGTGCTCCTCGGCCACCTGCTGGTGGCAAGGAGGTGACTCTAGTCTCCTTTGGGTGGGCTCTGCTTCTCTCTTCTGCTGAGGACCTAAGTAAAGGTGGTATGGTATGGTAGCCTTTGCCTGGATGATCAGTGTCATTTTCCTGGCTGGCATTCCACCTCATCCTGTCCACCTTCATTTCTGAGAACCCAGATTCCCGATACACGTGTTAAACTCTTCCAGAGAATCTCTCATCAGGAAGCACTGGGCTGAGGGAGGGCTACAGTAACCAACCAGCTAGGGAGTGAATTTCATTCCCCACTCCTCATCTGAAACACACACTCCCCTTGGGTTTTGGAGGAATGGGCCCTCTTCCCTCCCCAGTGTTAGCCGGAATGGAGGGGAGGCATGTATGAATTTTGGTCATCAATACTGTGTCCTGTATGATCGCTATCGTAATGTAGAGATGAGGATGACTGGCCTGGTTGCTAATGGCAGGACCAGTTTATAGTCTCTTAGTATGGCCTTGGCGAGATGGCTGACTTCCCTTTAGAGAGTGCAGTACTCGACATTTCACCAGGGGCCCTGGTTCCTAATTCTGGGGCTACAGGAAGAGATCTGCCCTGTTATGCTCCATTTGTCACTTGAAATACACCTGTCAGAGGTCCTTTGGGCAAACCATTGACCTCATTCATTGCGAATACTCCTAGGTGTGTTAAGGGCTACATTTATAGGTTATTCATCAAACAATTTGGCAAATTACCTGAACTCAATCCTATCTATCCCAAAGATTGGTTGCTGTCTAATTTCTGTAATAGTTCAGAGCCAAAAACTTTTAGAGATGCTAAACAGTGAAAAGAATATCACTCTATATGCAATTTCAATTTTTAAAAAAGGCTAAAAAATTTTAAAAACTGCCCTAAACTCAAAAGTATTGTTGAAATTAAGTTCATTTCCTTTTAGATGTTCTCTTTTCTGATTTTATTTTGGGTTCTTTGCTTTGCTGGTGCTGAAAGTACATGCTTAGCTTGCCTTCTGGATTCCTTAGAGCCAAGCAGGGCCTTCAGAGCCTTGGTAATGAGGCCTTAGTCTTCCCTGGATTTGCCTTGGCATGCAGCTATTTGGTGCTGTGAGCTAAATAGACATTTAAGCCTTATAGGTCTATAAAGTCAAAATTTTTTTTTGCTTTGTCACACACAAAAAAATCAACAAAACCTTTATCTGAATAGAAGCCCACCGCAGATGTGAGCGAAGAGCATAACAACTTCTACATGCCATTTAGTAAGCACTGGTTTTACTCCTGGCTTGGCTCCTTAAAGACCTCCTCGTATTTAATTCTAACAAGGCTGTGAGGTGGTTTGTTGGTTAGGAGTCCGATTGCTAAAACAGGAAATTAAGTACGAAAATGCAAAGGAGCCATCTCTGCTTCACTTTCACATCTATTTCATCATTTTTTTCTCTGCTGACCATCTTTCTCAGTTTGTCAAACCATATGGTAGGGGGAATATGACCTCCTCTGAGCCCTCAAGTTCAAGATGAGTCCAGAAAGTGCTAGATTTTTCCCAATCCCAAATCTAAAGTGCCAGGGGAGAGAATTTCCTTGCCCTGGTTTGAGTCAGGTGTCACCTCCATCCCCTCAAACTAACAACACAAACAAAGCTGCTGAAGGCTCTGTGTGTGTTTGTGTGTGTGAGTGAGTGTGTGTGTGTGTGTGTGTGTGTGTGTGTGTTGGAGGGGGATTCAGGGAGACATTATAATTAGGAAGACACACAATATGGTTTCCAATACAGATAGGATTATTGCCATTTTACAGATGAGCAAACTAAGTCACGGAGAGGTTTATTAACATCCCCCAAACAGCATTTCAATGCAGAACCAAGCTTAAATTCCAAAGACAGCGCTCTTCTCTAGAACTCATTACCATCAGGTTAAGTCCAAATTCTTAGAAAATTTCCTCTATGCGGCACAGATAAATGAGCTTTTGAGGATACAGAATTCTACTTCACCGAGCGGGCACTAATTGTCAAGCTTTCATTAGCAGAGCACAACAGCTCTGAGCTAGAGAAGATTCTGAGCACACAGTCAGATCAAAGGGAGGGTTCATCCACCTAAAACTGTAACTTTGATTTTAGGAGTTAAGGAACAACAGATGGCCCTTATTCCTGGCTCTTCACTCAGTCATTCCGAGGTTGTGAAAATAAGACCAATGCTTATACAGTACTGTAGGTAAGAAAGAGGACTCTAGAGTATGACTGATCCAATTTACATCTGGCTCCACTACTTGCGAGCTGTGTGACCTTGGGAAAATTGCCTTCCTTTTCTGGGTTTTGCTTCCTCATCTGATAAGCAGGCATAGGCAACAACTCCTCATAGGGTTGTTGGACAGACTGATGTATATGGATTTATATGTATACAGTCCTCAGAACTGGCAGCTACTATTATTAATTTCTGCGAAAGAGAATGTATGCCTTTCTATTTCCTATATTAGGGCACCTGCAGACAACTCAGGCCAAAGTGTATCAGTTCATTAAGGAAATACCACTAAAGAAAGAGGAATCAGGATCTTTCCATATTTTATTCTGCTGGAAATTATAGATTGAATCATGAAGAGACTCCAGGGCTTAAGCTGGTATTACTGTCAGCTCAGTGACTATCTCTGAGTTCATGATTCTGGTATGGAGGTCAGGAAGCTTAGCAGGTGACTAATTTCTGTCTAAAGAGTCATTAGCTAGAGGAGGGTCAGTTAAGTCACAAACAATCATCATTTTTACAAAAGATGCTCAAGAGCCTTGCCAGTGTCTGGAAGGATTTGTCCCCACCCAAAGAGTTCCTGCTCCCCGTAAGAGTTTTCGTAACATTATGATCAGCAACAATAGCGGCTTCTTATCAGCGATGACTGCTCCACATACCAGATCTGTTTTTCCCTGTGTTCTGCAATTATTCGCTTAAGAATAGTACCTACCCTACACTGTTGGAGTGAGAATTCAATTGAATAATTATATTCGGAACAGTGCCTGGAAGATAGCAAACACCCATTAAATGTTGTTTTCAAGGATTCAAGAGAGTTTTATTTTAAAAAGGAATCTTGCTCGTAACTCAAGGAAACCAGGCTTAACTGTCAGAATCACCACCGTATGACCTCGGATTAAGTCATGCCCTCTCTATGGCTCACGAGTCCTCATCTCTAAGAAGGTTGTTAGTTTAAACCTCCACAGGTATGAGAGCCTTTCTGTTTATTTTTTCATTTATTTTTTAAATTTTGGCCTCATGGTATGTGGGATCTTAGTACCTGATCAAGGATTGAACCTGGGTCCCCTGTACTGGAAGCATGGCATCTTAACCACTGGACCACCAGGGAAGTCCTCAGCAGCTTTTCCTTTTAAAGGATACTTCTCCTTTAAACAAAAGGAACTCCGTGTTATTGGTATTATTGGGCACTCATTATGTGCCCAGCAAAACAGCTTGGTGAATACAGATATGTGCAGCAGTAAAGGAGGCTTGTGGGAAGGGTGAGGAGTGCATTTGGAGGGCAAGTGTGTGAGCAGATGCAGAGGTGGCACTTGAGATGTCCCCCTGCACTTTTTCTTCCTATACCATGTGCCCCTTGATTTTCCCACTCCTTTTCCCTTCTTGCCTTTGTCCTGGGTCCCTGACTTCCTCCTCCTGATGGTAATAGGTAGTTGCTGCTGTAACAGGAGGGAAAGGGGCATGGAACGACTTTTGAAAGAATGACCCAGCCCAAGGACATAACAGTATGAAAAGGCAAAAAGATACGACACTGAAAGATGAACTCCCCAGGTCTGTAGATCAGTGGAGAAATAACTCCAGAAAGCATGAAGAGACAGAGCCAAAGCTAAAAAAAACGCCCAGTTGTGGATGTGACTGGTGATCGAAGTCAAGTCTGATGTTGTGAAGAACAATATTGCATAGGAACCTGGAATGTTAGGTCCATGAATCAAGGTAAATTGGGAGTGGTCAAACAGGAGATGGCAAGAGGGAACATTTACATTCTAGGAATCAATGAACTGAAATCGACTGGAATGGGTGAATTTAATTCAGATGACCATTACATCTACTGCTGTCGTCAAGAATCCCTTAGAAGAAACGGAGTAGCTCCCATAGTCAACAAAAGAGTCTAAAATGCACTACTTGGGCATAATCTCAAAAACGACAGAATGATCTCTGTTTGTTTCCAAGGCAAACCATTCAATATCACAGTGATCCAAGTCTGTGCCCCAAGCACTAATGCCGAAGAAGCTGAAGTTGAATGGTTCTAAGAAGACCTACAAGACCTTCTAGAAATAATACCAAAAAAAGATGTCCTTTTCATCATAGGGGACTGGAGTGCAAAAGTAGGAGTAACAGGCATGTTTGGCCTTGGAGTACAAAATGAAGCAGGGCAAAGGCTAACAGAGTTTTGCCAAGAGAACGTACTGGTCATAGGAAACACTCCCTTCTAACAACACAAGAGACAAGTCTACACATGGATATCACCAGATGGTCAATACCAAAATCAGATTGATTATATTCTTTGCAGCCAAAGATGGACAAGCTCTATACAGTCAGCAAAAACAAGACCAGGAGCCGACTGTGGCTCAGATCATGAACTCCTTATTGCCAGATTCAGACTTAAATTGAATAAAGTGGGGGAAAACCACTCAACCATTCAGGTATGACCTAAATCAAATCCCTTATGATTATACAGTGGAAGTGACAAATAGATTTAAGGGACTAGATCTGATAGACAGGGTGCCTGATAAACTATGGATGGAGGTTCGTGACATTGTACAGGAGACAGGGATAAAGGCCATCCTCAGGAAAAAGAAATGCAAAAAAGCAAAATGGCTGTCTGAGGAGGTCTTACATATATCTGTGAAGAGAAGAGAAAAGCAAAGGAGAAAAGGAAAGATATACCCATTTGAATGCAGAGTTCTAAAGAATAGCAAGAAAAGATAAGAAAGCCTTTCCCAGTGATCAGTGCAAAGAAATAGAGGAAAACAGTTGAGTGGAAAAGACTAGAGATCTCTTCAAGAAAACTAGATATACCAAGGGAACATTTCATGCAAAGATGGGCACAACAGAGGACAGAATTGGTATGGAACTAACAGAAGCAGAAAATATTAAGAAGAGGTGGCAAGAATACACAGAACAGAAGAACTATACAAAAAAGATCTTCATGACTCAGAGAGCCACGATAGTGTGATCACTCACCTAGAGCCAGTCATCCTGGAATGCGAAGTCAAGTGGGCCTTAGGAAGCATCACTACGAACAAAGCTAGTGGAGGTGATGGAATTCCAGTTGTGCTATTTCAAATCCTGAAAGACAACGGTGTTAACGTGCTGCACTCAATATGCCAGCAAATTTTGAAAGCTCAGCAGTGGCCACAGGACTGGAAAAGGTCAGTTTTTATTCCAATCCCCAAAAAAGGAAATGCCAAAGACTGTTCAAACTACTGAACAATTGCACACATCTCATAGGCTAGAAATTCTCAAAGCCAGGTTTCAACAGTACATAAACCAAGGACTTCAAGATGTTCAACCTGGTTTTAGAAAAGGCAGAGGAACCAGAGATCAAATTGCCAACATTCTTTGTATCATAGAAAAAGCAAGAGAGTTTCCGGAAAACATCAACTTCTGCTTTATTGACTACACCAAGGCCTTTGACTATGTGGATCACAACAATATGTGGAAAATTCTGAAAGAGATGGGAATACCAGCCCACCTTACCTGCCTTCTGAAAAATCTGTATGCAGGGCAAGAAGTGACACTTAGAACTGGACATGGAGCAAGAAACTGATTCCAAATTGGGAAAGGAGTACGTCAAGGCTGTATACGGTCACCCTGCTTATTTAACTTATATGCAGACTTCTTCATGTGAAATGCCAGGCTGGATGAAGCACAAGTTGGAATCAAGATTGCTGGGAGAAATATCAATAACCTCAGATACGCAGATGACACCACCCGTAAGGCAGAAAGCGAAGAAGAACTAAAGAGCCTCTTGATGAAAGTGAAAGAGGAGAGTGAAAAAGTTAGCTTAAAACTCAACATTCAAAAACAAAGATCATGGCATCTGGTCCCATCACTTCATGGCAAATAGATGGGGAAACAGTGGAAACAGTGTCAGACTTTATTTTTTTGGGCTCCAAAATCACTGCAGATGGTGACTGCAGCCATGAAATTAAAAGATGCTTGCTCCTAGGAAGAAAGGTTATGACAAACCTAGACAGCATACTAAAAAGCAGAGACATTGCTTTGCTGGCAAAGGTCTGTCTAGTCAAAGCTATGGTTTTTCCGGTAGTCATGTATGGATGTGAGAATTGAACCATAAAGAAGGCTGAGCACAGAAGAATTGACGCTTTTGAACTGTAGTGTTGGAGAAGACTCTTGAGAATCCTTTGGACTTCAAAGAGATCAAATTGTCATACTAAAGGAAATCAGTCCTGACTATTCATTGGTAGAACTGATGCTGAAGCTGAAACTCCAATATTTTGGCCACCTGATACCAAGAACTGACTCATTGGAAAAGACCCTGATTCTGGGAAAGATTGAAGGTGGGAGGAGAAGGGATGACAGAGGCTGAGTTGGTTGGATGGCATCACTGACTCAATGGACATGAGTTTGGGCAAGCTTGGGGATTGGTGATGGACAGGGAAGCCTGGCGTGCTGCTGCCCATGGGGTTGCAAAAAGTCAGAAACAACTGAGTGACTGAACTGAACTGACTGAAGGGCACAGCATACCCCGATTAGAATCAAATGGGTCCAAGATGGCAGACAAGTGGACTTTGGTTAGACCTTGATCCTCAATCAGCAAGCTAAATGACACTCCCAGAGGCACCATGACAGTTCCAAGGCACTGTCAAAAGGCCAAGGAGTGGGCAGTGGCCCAATTCCTTGGGTGGAAATCTCCACCCCTTTCCAAAAATAGCTGGGGTAATCTCCCACTCATTAGCATATGAAATTACCCAGCCTCTAAAAACTAACCTGCCACACTCACCCTCTGCGATGACCCACACTCTGTCTGTGGAGTGTGCTCCTCTCTAAATCTGAATAAAGCAACTACTTACTTATCACTTTGTCTCTCACTGAATTCATTCTGCAATGAGACATCAAGTACCTGAGCTTCTTTAGGTCCTGAAACCAGGAATGGGGCAGGGTTTTGGCTGGGTTTGAGTCCCAGCCACGTGGGTTCAAGTCCCAAGCAGGATTTTGGCCGGGTTCAAGTCCTGGCTGTTGGAACCAGCCCAACAATGAACCGACCTGAAGGAGCGGTGCCACAGAAGAATAAGGAAAAATAAGACTCAGAAATAAAAGTGGGGACCAGGGGGCTGAGGCCATTCGCAGGCAAAAGCCCAGATCCTAATCCTTGCATGCCTTTTATTGCTAACATCTACTTCCTTGTTAGTGCTCTAGAGATATCTGTTGTTTACAATCTCAGATCAGAGATAAAGATACACAATGCACAGTCCTCAATGTCATTTCTCTGCAACTCCCTCAAGGCTTAATGGTTTTCTATCAGTCACATCAGTACTTCAACCAATTGTTTTCAAGATGTCTTTCCACGATGTACATTTTACTGCTCCCAGCCCTTTGACTGGAGGTGATGAGAAACTCGTTCTTATTTTTCAAAGAAGTCCTGTTAATTATAGTACAGGCCTGTGCATAGCATATTCCCTACACCGGTCACACGGGTTCACGTGCCAAACAGGATTTTGGCTGGGTTTGAGTCCCAGCACACCGGTTCAAGTCCCAGTCTGAGGTAAACAGTTTCACTGCCAGGACGCCCCAATCACCTTGCGAGTTTTGAGGGCAGGCCCTACAGCTCTGTGTTGACGGTGGGGAGGATGATCGAACCCCTGCATTCACATCATGCTGCTGAGCGGACTCTGCTTTGAGGACGATGCTCATGGGCAGCAATGGGCTGTGAGTTATACTCATTCTCTCTGAGCTCTGCATCATGGAACCTGGATCAGGACACAGGTAACTGCAAGTGTACTCCCTGATAGGCAGCTGACCTTTCTGGATTAATCAGATCTGGGTTTAGCATTGAGTAATGTTGTTCTTTCAAATAAGCTCTCTGAGCCAAAAGAAATAGTTTGTTCTGCCTAATTATCAATACTACTAAAGAATGGAGGCCACTTTGAGTGACAGAGGAAAAGGACGTGGGAAGAAAGGGAACTGGTATATACTAGGCACTTCTATGTGCCAGATTTTATAAACAGACGCACATTGATACATATATGTATTTTATTTATTTATTTTCGGGGGAGGCTAATTACTTTACAATATTGTATTGGTTTTGCCATACATTGACATGAATCCCCCACAGGTATACATGCGTTCCAGTATTTTAAATATATATAATTGTGTGTATGTGCTCAGCCGATCAATCACGTCTGACTCTTTGCAATCTCATTGACTGGGGCCTGCCAGGCTCCTCTGTCCATGGAATTTTCCAGGCAAGAATACTGGAGTGGGTTGCCATTTCCTGTGCCTGGGGATTTTCCCAGTCCAGGGATCAAACCTGCATCTCTTGCATTGGCAGGCAGATTCTTTAACACCACGCCACTTGGGAAGCTCCAATATATATATAATTACATGTACATATAATTTATATATACATACACACGTTATTTTCACTCCTTTTCAAGATCAAAAATACTCTCTCAAGGGTTATCTCCATTTCACACATGGGGAGATAATCACTCCTCCAGATTCACACAACTTCTTAATTACCCAAGTCTTTCTGACTTCAAATCCCAAGCTCTCTCCTCCACCTGACACTGTTTCTGCCTTTTCCTTACATATTGCCACTCACCAGATTCTAGACCCCGGAGAAGGCAATGGCACCCCACTCCAGTACTCTTGCCTGGAAAATCCCATGGACGGAGGAGCCTGGTGGGCTGCAGTCCATGGTGTCGCTGAGAGTCGGACATGACTGAGTGACTTCACTTTCACTTTTCACTTTCATGCATTGGAGGAGGAAATGGCAACCCACTCCAGTGTTCTTGCCTGGAGAATCCCAGGCACGGGGGAGCCTGGTGGGCTGCCGTCTATGGGGTTGCACAGAGTCGGAAAGGACTGAAGTGACTTAGCAGCAGCAGATTCTAGACCCAAATATTAATTCTACAGGGCTCAAGTCTTGACCTAAGAGTTGGCGCTGGCACCCTCTCATTTCCCCCAACCTCCATGGAACTCTAGAATTCCTTCCTGAGTCACATAACCTGAACTGCTAACAAGGAGAAATTCCTTCGGTAAAGTAAGTTTCATGCCATGCTCAGGTGAAAGGAAAACCCCATCTGAGTGTAATAGCTGTTTTCCCTCCTCCTGCCTTGTACAGAATCCTCATGCCTCCTTCTACCACAGGTTCTCCATAACGTGGACCTAGTTTTTCCACCTGACCCCACTGTGCATTTTATTGGCCTAGGAGAGGGAGTATTTGTGAGCCCTGGGATTTCAGCTTGAGGTTGAGAAAGTGAAGCTCAGTGAAGGGGAGAAAAGGGTAAGGTAGACAAATATTTTGGAACTGGACCAGCTGGAAATAAGTACAGATTTCTGGGCTACCAGTGACTTTCCATTGCACAAATCCAAATGTACCAGCCAGCAAGCAGCTGCTTCTCCAGGTAGCATCACGTAGGCTTTAGGCTCCAGGGACATTGCAATCCACTGTCAACTGAGATGGTGCTCTTCTCACAACCCAATGTTGGAGGTTCCCACTCCCTCCCCTCCCCGCATCATGCAGCATGTGGGATCTTAGTTCCCAGACCAGGGATGGACCAGCAATGCCTGCAGTGGAAGCACTCGAAGCATGGAGTCTTAACCCCTGGACTGCCAGGGAAGTCCCAGAGGTTCCCTCTTTATCTCTCAAAGTTTCAGGAGGACCCAGTACCCATACCCTCTCTGTTAGGGACTGTTTGGTTATCTTGGCCCTGAGACTACATAATTGCTTCAGGTCTTTCAAGCTCTGATGGCTTCCCTGATAGCTCAGTTGGTAAAGAATCCACCTGCAATGTAGGAGACCTTGGTTAGATTCCTGGGTTGGGTAGATTTCCTGGAGAAGGGATAGGCTACCCACTCCAGTATTCTTGGGCTTCCCTTGTGGCTCAGCTGGGAAAGAATCCACCTGCAATGTGGGAGACTGGTTTCGATCTCTGGGTTGGGAAGATCCCCTGGAGAAGGGAACAGCTATTCACTCCAGTATTCTGGCCTGGAGAATTCCATGGATTATATAGTCCTTGGGGTGGCAAAGAGTTGGATGCAACTGAGCAACTTTCACGTTTCAAGCTCTTGGTGGCCCAAATGGTAGCACCGATCCTGTAGCAAGTCAGTAACCAAGTGTTATGAAACCCTGCTGTGTCAATTCCCAAGGCCTCAAACACTATGAGTGCTTCCCGCTGTAGGAGCATGGTGAGTACAATAGCTTTCAAAGTGGTTGGTTGGAATTAAATTTCCAGATTGACAGGGGAGACTGGCAGGCTGCAGCCCATAGGGTCGCACAGAGTCGGACTCAACTCAACTGAAGTAACTTAGCACGCACATGCATCCTGCATTTTTGAATGTAGTATAGTGAGAATCCCCATGGACAGAGGAGCCTGGGGTTGCAAAGAGTTGGACACGACTGAGTGACTAAGCAAGCACAGCACAGCGCATAATATAAGAAAAAGAAGGAGTCTTGGAGCCACTAAAATCTGCATTTAAATGCATGTTCTACCACATCCTGGCTGTATGACCCTGACAATCTCTCCATGCTTCTCCATCAAGAGTTAGAAGCTCAGCATACGCAACTCATGGGGTTGTTGTAAGGATAAGGAAATAACATCGAGGAGTATCTGACATGAATAATATACCAAATAAAATATTTTCCTTCTCCTCTAAATGTTTCCCTACCCTCAGTTGGATTTCAAACACCTAAAGGCAAGAGGCTATCCTTTGCGACCTCTCTGGAGCATGTGTTACCATGAAAAGAACCACGGGTTTGAGAGCTGCCCTGAGGATCTGGGCTTGGATGTCCAATATGGCGGCCATTAGCCATCCGTGGCAAGTGAGCACTTGAAATGTGGCTTGTGCAACCAAGGAGCAGGAGAGTTTTACCTTTATTTAGTCAGCTGTTAAGTCATTTAAGTTTACTTTTAGAAGCAGATATTCAGCTTAGTCATTGGAGACATTTAAGCATGTTTGGAACAAATTTGGTACTTGAATCTTCTTTTTCAACTGTACATTTTATGAAATCTAAACACAGGTCAAGAATTTTTGATGAAAATTTAAAGCCCAGAATGAGATACACTATAAATGGAAAATACACACTGGACTTCAAAGATTTAGTGTGAAAAAAAGAAGGCAAAATCCCTCACTAATTTTTTTTTGCACTGACAACATGTGAATGTTGAGATAAATGTTAATTTTACCTATTAAAAGAAAAAAAAAAAAGAATTTAGTTGTCAGTCACTACTTTGGGCATCTTCCTCCAGACCAGGGGTCCAACAAGGCCCTCAGCTACTCTACCATCTCCAGAGATCTGCTTTCCATTTCGTGTGCCCTGCTCAGAGGGTCCCCGTGGGAAGTGCTATGTAGACTACACGATTGGCCTCATCAAGCTTCAGTGTGTGGTAGACCACAGGAACTTTGATTGGAGTCCCAAAGTGAGGTGAGGTGGGGCTTGGAGCCAATCCCAAGGAAGCAGGAGGCATGCACTTTGAGGAGAGGAAAGTGGGAGGGGACGGTGGCCGGGAGGTAAAGAAGTAAACACAGACAGACAATGGGAGCCGGGATTTCATCTGTGGGGTGGATGGCAGCTAGATTGAAACATGGAGTCATAGGACTTCTCTGGTGGCCCAGTGGTTAAGATTTTGCCTTCCAATGCAGGTGGTACATTGTGGATCCCTGGTCAGGGAACTAAGATCCAACATGCCTTGGGGCCATAAAACCAAAACATAAAACAGAAGCAATATTGTAACAAATTCAATAAAGACTTTAAAAAAGGGTCCACATCAAAAAATCTTTTTAAAAAAAATCTCAAAAAAAAAAAGCAAATATGAAGTCAAGGCATAGTTGCGTCACCAGTAGAGAGATTCAGTAGCGAGGGAGACTTCTACCCAACGGAGGTAACAATTAGAGAAGTCTTTGATGCATAAGAAGGGGTGTTAGCCAGACTGTATGAGGAGGCAAGTTAAGCTTTAGTCGTGACTGACTCTTTGCGACATCGTGGACTATCTCCGCCAGGCTCCTCTGTCCATGGGATTCTCCAGGCAAGAATACTGGATTGGGTTGTCACTTCCTTCTCCAGAGGATCTTCCTGATCCAGGGATCAGACGCTCATCTCCTGCTTGGCAGGCAGGTTCTTTACCACTGAGCCACCAGGAAAGCAGGAAAGCCCATAAAGCAGAGAAAATGAGTACAAATATACAGGGATAGAAAAGGAGGGAGTTTCTATTACAAGTTGCAAACTTGCCACTTTTTTCTTTCTAAAAGATATTGATTTACTTTTGGCTCCATCAGGCCTTAGTTGTGGCTTTTGGGTCTTTGTTGCAGCTGGTGGGCGTCTCTCTAGTTGAAGCATGTAAGCTCCAGAGTGACATGCGGGACCTTAGTTCTCTGACTAATTCCTGAAATGGGTTCAGGAATTGAACCCATATCCCTCATATTGGAAGGCAGATTCTTAACCACCAGATCACCAACAAAGACCCCAGGTCAGTAGGTGCCCAATAAGCTACTGGAGATCAGTGGAGAAATAACTCCAGAAAGCATGAAGAGACAGAGCCAAAGCTAAAAAAAACGCCCAGTTGTGGATGTGACTGGTGATCGAAGTCAAGTCTGATGTTGTGAAGAACAATATTGCATAGGAACCTGGAATGTTAGGTCCGTGAATCAAGGTAAATTGGGAGTGGTCAAACAGGAGATGGCAAGAGGGAACATTTACATTCTAGGAATCAATGAACTGAAATCGACTGGAATGGGTGAATTTAATTCAGATGACCATTACATCTACTGCTGTCGTCAAGAATCCCTTAGAAGAAACGGAGTAGCTCCCATAGTCAACAAAAGAGTCTAAAATGCACTACTTGGGTATAATCTCAAAAACGACAGAATGATCTCTGTTTGTTTCCAAGGCAAACCATTCAATATCACAGTAATCCAAGCCTGTGCCCAAGCACTAATGCCGAAGAAGCTGAAGTTGAATGGTTCTGAGAAGACCTACAAGACCTTCTAGAAATAATACCAAAAAAAGATGTCCTTTTCATCATAGGGGACTGGAGTGCAAAAGTAGGAGTAACAGGCAAGTTTGGCCTTGGAGTACAAAATGAAGCAGGGCAAAGGCTAACAGAGTTTTGCCAAGAGAACGCACTGGTCATAGCAACCACAGCAACTCCCTTCCAACAACACAAGAGATGACTCTCCACATGGACATCACCAGATGGTCAAAACCAAAATCAGATTGATTATATTCTTTGCAGCCAAAGATGGAGAAGCTCTATACAGTCAGCAAAAACAAGACTGGGAGCTGACTGTGGAACAGATCATGAACTCCTTATGGTCAAATTCAGACTTAAATTGAAGAAGGTAGGGAAAACCACTAGACCATTCAGGTATGGCCTAAATCAAGTCCCTTATGCTTATACAGTGGAAGTGACAAATAGATTCAAGGTATTAGATCTGATAGACAGAGTGCCTGAAGAACTATAGATGGAGGTTTGTGACATTGTAGAGGAGGCAGTGATCAAAACCATCCCCAAGAAAAAGAAATGCAAAAAGGCAAAATGGTTGTCTGAGGAGGCCTTACAAATAGCTGAGAAAAGAAGAGAAATGAAAGGCAAAGGAGAAAAGGAAAGATATACTCATTTGAATGCAGAGTTCCAAAGAAAAGCAAGGAGAGATGAGAAAGCCTTCCTCAGTGATCAATGCAAAGAAATAGAGGAAAACAATAGAATGGGAAAGACTAGAGATCTCTTCAATAAAATTAGAGATACCAAGGGAACATTTCATGCAAAGATGGGCACAATAAAGGATAGAATTGGTATGGAACTAACAGAAGCAGAAAATATTAAGAAGAGGTGGCAAGAAAACACAGAAGAACTATACAAAAAAGATCTTCATGACTCAGAGAGCCACGATAGTGTGATCATTCACCTAGAGCCAATCATCCTGGAATGCGAAGTCAAGTGGGCCTTAGAAAGCATCACTATGAACAAAGCTAGTGGAGGTGATGGAATTCCAGTTGTGCTATTTCAAATCCTGAAAGATGATGCTGTGAAAGTGCTGCACTCAATATGCCTGCAAATTTGGAAAATTCAGCAGTGGCCACAGGGCTGGAAAAGGTCAGTTTTTCTTCCAATCCCAAAAAAAGGCAGTGCCAAAGAATGTTCAAACTACTGCACAATTGCACACATCTCATAGGCTAGAAATTCTCAAAGCCAGGTTTCAACAGTACATAAACCAAGAACTTCCAGATGTTCAAGCTGGATTTAGAAAAGGCAGAGGAACCAGAGATCAAATTGCCAACATTTGTTGGATCATAGAAAAAGCAAGAGAGTTTCCGGAAAACATCAACTTCTGCTTTATTGACTACACCAAGGCCTTTGACTATGTGGATCACAACAATATGTGGAAAATTCTGAAAGAGATGGAAATACCAGCCCACCTTACCTGCCTTCTGAAAAATCTGTATGCAGGGCAAGAAGAAACATTTAGAACTGGACATGGAGCAAGAAACTGGTTCCAAATTGGGAAAGGAGTACGTCAAGGCTGTATACGGTCACCCTGCTTATTTAACTTATATGCAGACTTCTTCATGTGAAATGCCAGGCTGGATGAAGCACAAGTTGGAATCAAGATTGCTGGGAGAAATATCAATAACCTCAGATACGCAGATGACACCACCCGTAAGGCAGAAAGCGAAGAAGAACTAAAGAGCCTCTTGATGAAAGTGAAAGAGGAGAGTGAAAAAGTTAGCTTAAAACTCAACATTCAAAAACAAAGATCATGGCATCTGGTCCCATCACTTCATGGCAAATAGATGGGGAAACAGTGGAAACAGTGTCAGACTTTATTTTTTTGGGCTCCAAAATCACTGCAGATGGTGACTGCAGCCATGAAATTAAAAGATGCTTGCTCCTAGGAAGAAAAGTTATGACAAACCTAGACAGCATACTAAAAAGCAGAGACATTGCTTTGCTGGCAAAGGTCTGTCTAGTCAAAGCTATGGTTTTTCCGGTAGTCATGTATGGATGTGAGAATTGAACCATAAAGAAGGCTGAGCACAGAAGAATTGACGCTTTTGAACTGTAGTGTTGGAGAAGACTCTTGAGAATCCTTTGGACTTCAAAGAGATCAAATTGTCATACTAAAGGAAATCAGTCCTGACTATTCATTGGTAGAACTGATGCTGAAGCTGAAACTCCAATATTTTGGCCACCTGATACCAAGAACTGACTCATTGGAAAAGACCCTGATTCTGGGAAAGATTGAAGGTGGGAGGAGAAGGGATGACAGAGGCTGAGTTGGTTGGATGGCATCACTGACTCAATGGACATGAGTTTGGGCAAGCTTGGGGATTGGTGATGGACAGGGAAGCCTGGCGTGCTGCTGCCCATGGGGTTGCAAAAAGTCAGAAACGACTGAGTGACTGAACTGAACTGACTGAAGGACACAACATACCCCGATTAGAATCAAATGGGTCCAAGATGGCAGACAAGTGGACTTTGGTTAGACCTTGATCCTCAATCAGCAAGCTAAATGACACTCCCAGAGGCACCATGACAGTTCCAAGGCACTGTCAAAAGGCCAAGGAGTGGGCAGTGGCCCAATTCCTTGGGTGGAAATCTCCACCCCTTTCCAAAAATAGCTGGGGTAATCTCCCACTCATTAGCATATGAAATTACCCAGCCTCTAAAAACTAACCTGCCACACTCACCCTCTGCGATGACCCACACTCTGTCTGTGGAGTGTACTCCTCTCTAAATCTGAATAAAGCAACTACTTACTTATCACTTTGTCTCTCACTGAATTCATTCTGCAATGAGACATCAAGTACCTGAGCTTCTTTAGGTCCTGAAACCAGGAATGGGGCAGTGTTTTGGCTGGGTTTGAGTCCCAGTCACGTGAGTTCAAGTCCCAAGCAGGATTTTGGCCGGGTTCAAGTCCTGGCTGTTGGAACCAGCCCAACAATGAACCGACCTGAAGGAGTGGTGCCACAGAAGAATAAGGAAAAATAAGACTCAGAAATAAAAGTGGGGACCAGGGGGCTGAGGCCATTCGCAGGCAAAAGCCCAGATCCTAATCCTTGCATGCCTTTTATTGCTAACATCTACTTCCTTGTTAGTGCTCTAGAGATATCTGTTGTTTACAATCTCAGATCAGAGATAAAGATACACAATGCACAGTCCTCAATGTCATTTCTCTGCAACTCCCTCAAGGCTTAATGGTTTTCTATCAGTCACATCAGTACTTCAACCAATTGTTTTCAAGATGTCTTTCCACGATGTACATTTTACTGCTCCCAGCCCTTTGACTGGAGGTGATGAGAAACTCGTTCTTATTTTTCAAAGAAGTCCTGTTAATTATAGTACAGGCCTGTGCATAGCATATTCCCTACACCGGTCACACGGGTTCACGTGCCAAACAGGATTTTGGCTGGGTTTGAGTCCCAGCACACCGGTTCAAGTCCCAGTCTGAGGTAAACAGTTTCACTGCCAGGACGCCCCAATCACCTTGCGAGTTTTGAGGGCAGGCCCTACAGCTCTGTGTTGACGGTGGGGAGGATGATCGAACCCCTGCATTCACATCATGCTGCTGAGCGGACTCTGCTTTGAGGACGATGCACATGGGCAGCAATGGGCTGTGAGTTATACTCATTCTCTCTGAGCTCTGCGTCATGGAACCTGGATCAGGACACAGGTAACTGCAAGTGTACTCCCTGATAGGCAGCTGACCTTTCTGGATTAATCAGATCTGGGTTTAGCGTTGAGTAATGTTGTTCTTTCAAATAAGTCCTCTGAGCCAAAAGAAATAATTTGTTCTGCCTAATTATCAATACTACTAAAGAATGGAGGCCACTTTGAGTGACAGAGGAAAAGGAGGTGGGAAGAAAGGGACCTGGTATATACCAGGCACTTCTATGTGCCAGATTTTATAAACAAACACACGTTGATACATATATGTATTTTATTTTATTTATTTATTTTGGGGGGAGGCTAATTACTTTACAGTATTGTATTGGTTTTGCCATACATTGACATGAATCCCCCACAGGTATACATGCGTTCCAGTATTTTAAATATATATAATTGTGTGTATGTGCTCAGCCGATCAGTCATGTCTGACTCTTTGTAATCTCATTGACTGGGGCCTGCCAGGCTCCTCTGTCCATGGAATTTTCCAGGCAAGAATACTGGAGTGGGTTGCCATTTCCTATGCCTGGGGATCTTCCCAGTCCAGGGATCAAACCTGCATCTCTTGCATTGGCAGGCAGATTCCTTAACACCATGCCACCTGGGAAGCTCCAATATATATATAATTATATATACATATAATTTATATATACATACACACGTTATTTTCACTCCTTTTCAAGATCAAAAATACTCTCTCAAGGGTTATCTCCATTTCACACATGGGGAGATAATCACTCCTCCAGATTCACACAACTTCTTAATTACCCAAGTCTTTCTGACTTCAAATCCCAAGCTCTCTCCTCCACCTGACACTGTTTCTGCCTTTTCCTTACATATTGCCACTCACCAGATTCTAGACCCCGGAGAAGGCAATGGCACCCCACTCCAGTACTCTTGCCTGGAAAATCCCATGGACGGAGGAGCCTGGTGGGCTGCAGTCCATGGTGTCGCTGAGAGTCGGACATGACTGAGTGACTTCACTTTCACTTTTCACTTTCATGCATTGGAGGAGGAAATGGCAACCCACTCCAGTGTTCTTGCCTGGAGAATCCCAGGCACGGGGGAGCCTGGTGGGCTGCCGTCTATGGGGTTGCACAGAGTCGGAAAGGACTGAAGTGACTTAGCAGCAGCAGATTCTAGACCCAAATATTAATTCTACAGGGCTCAAGTCTTGACCTAAGAGTTGGCGCTGGCACCCTCTCATTTCCCCCAACCTCCATGGAACTCTAGAATTCCTTCCTGAGTCACATAACCTGAACTGCTAACAAGGAGAAATTCCTTCGGTAAAGTAAGTTTCATGCCATGCTCAGGTGAAAGGAAAACCCCATCTGAGTGTAATAGCTGTTTTCCCTCCTCCTGCCTTGTACAGAATCCTCATGCCTCCTTCTACCACAGGTTCTCCATAACGTGGACCTAGTTTTTCCACCTGACCCCACTGTGCATTTTATTGGCCTAGGAGAGGGAGTATTTGTGAGCCCTGGGATTTCAGCTTGAGGTTGAGAAAGTGAAGCTCAGTGAAGGGGAGAAAAGGGTAAGGTAGACAAATATTTTGGAACTGGACCAGCTGGAAATAAGTACAGATTTCTGGGCTACCAGTGACTTTCCATTGCACAAATCCAAATGTACCAGCCAGCAAGCAGCTGCTTCTCCAGGTAGCATCACGTAGGCTTTAGGCTCCAGGGACATTGCAATCCACTGTCAACTGAGATGGTGCTCTTCTCACAACCCAATGTTGGAGGTTCCCACTCCCTCCCCTCCCCGCATCATGCAGCATGTGGGATCTTAGTTCCCAGACCAGGGATGGACCAGCAATGCCTGCAGTGGAAGCACTCGAAGCATGGAGTCTTAACCCCTGGACTGCCAGGGAAGTCCCAGAGGTTCCCTCTTTATCTCTCAAAGTTTCAGGAGGACCCAGTACCCATACCCTCTCTGTTAGGGACTGTTTGGTTATCTTGGCCCTGAGACTACATAATTGCTTCAGGTCTTTCAAGCTCTGATGGCTTCCCTGATAGCTCAGTTGGTAAAGAATCCACCTGCAATGTAGGAGACCTTGGTTAGATTCCTGGGTTGGGTAGATTTCCTGGAGAAGGGATAGGCTACCCACTACAGTATTCTTGGGCTTCCTTTGTGGCTCAGCTGGGAAAGAATCCACCTGCAATGTGGGAGACTGGTTTCGATCCCTGGGTTGGGAAGATCCCCTGGAGAAGGGAACAGCTATTCACTCCAGTATTCTGGCCTGGAGAATTCCATGGATTATATAGTCCTTGGGGTGGCAAAGAGTTGGATGCAACTGAGCGACTTTCACATTTCAAGCTCTTGGTGGCCCAAATGGTAGCACGATCCTGTAGCAAGTCAGTAACCAAGTGTTATGAAACCCTGCTGTGTCAATTCCCAAGGCCTCAAACACTATGAGTGCTTCCCGCTGTAGGAGCATGGTGAGTACAATAGCTTTCAAAGTGGTTGGTTGGAATTAAATTTCCAGATTGACAGGGGAGACTGGCAGGCTGCAGTCCATAGGGTCGCACAGAGTCGGACTCAAGTGAAGTAACTTAGCATGCACAGTCATTCTGCATTTTTGAATGTAGTATATTGAGAATCCCCATGGACAGAGGAGCCTGGGGTTGCAAACAGTTGGACACAACTGAGCGACTAAGCAAGCACAGCACAGCACATAATATAAGAAAAAGAAGGAATCTTGGAGCCACTAAAATCTGCATTTAAATGCATGTTCTACCACATCCTGGCTGTATGACCCTGACAATCTCTCCATGCTTCTCCATCAAGAGTTAGAAGCTCAGCATACGCAACTCATGGGGTTGTTGTAAGGATAAGGAAATAACATTGGGGAAGTATCTGACATGAGTAATATACCAAATAAAATATTTCCCTTCTCCTGTAAATGTTTCCCTACCCTCAGCTGGATTTTAAACTCCTAAAGGCAAGAGGCTATCCTTTGCGACCTTTCTGGAGCATGTGTTATCATGAAAAGAACCACGGGTTTGAGAGCTGCCCTAGGATCTGGGCTTGGATGTCCAATATGGCAGCCATTAGCGACCTGTGGCAAGTGAGCACTTGAAATGTGGCTTGTGCAATCAAGGAGCAGGAGAGTTCTACCTTTATTTAGTCAGCTGTTAAGTCATTTAAGTTTACTTTTAGAAGCAGATATTCAGCTTAGTCATTGGAGACATTTAAGCATGTTTGGAACAAATTTGGTACTTGAATCTTCTTTTTCAACTGTACATTTTATGAAATCTAAACACAGGTCAAGAATTTTTGATGAAAATTTAAAGCCCAGAATGAGATACACTATAAATGGAAAATACACACTGGACTTCAAAGATTTAGTGTGAAAAAAAGAAGGCAAAATCCCTCACTAATTTTTTTTTGCACTGACAACATGTGAATGTTGAGCTAAACGTTAATTTTACCTATGAAAAGAAAAAGAAAAGAATTTAGTTGTCAGTCACTACTTTGGGCATCATCCTCCAGACCAGGGGTCCAACAAGGCCCTCAGCTACTCTACCGTCTCCAGAGATCATTTGTTTTGGAGTGTGCTAGCTTTCCATTTCGTGTGCCCTGCTCAGAGGGTCCCTGTGGGAAGTGCTATGTAGACGACACGATTGGCCTCATCAAGCTTCAGTGTGTGGTAGACCACAGGAACTTTGGTTGGAGTCCCAAAGTGAGGTGAGGTGGGGCTTGGAGCCAATCCCAAGGAAGCAGGAGGCATGCACTTTGAGGAGAGAAAGTGGGAGGGGACAGTGGCTGGGAGGTAAAGAAGTAAACACAGACAGACAATGGGAGCCGGGATTTCATCTGTGGGGTGGATGGCAGCTGGATTGAAACATGGAGTCATAGGACTTCTCTGGTGGCCCAGTGGTTAAGATTTTGCCTTCCAATGCAGGTGGTACATTGTGGATCCCTGGTCAGGGAACTAAGATCCAACATGTCTTAGGGCCAAAAAACCAAAACATAAAACAGAAGCAATATTGTAACAAATCCAATAAAGACTTTAAAAAAGGGTCCACATCAAAAAATCTTAAAAAAAAAAAAAGGAAATGTGAAGTCAAGGCATAGTTGCATGACAAGTAGAGAGATTCGGTAGCAAGGGAGACTTCTACCCATTGGAAATAACAATTAGAGAAGTCTTTGATGCATAAGAAGGGGTGTTAGCCAGACTGTATGAGGAGGCAAGTTAAGCGTTAGTCGTGACTCTTTGCGACATCGTGGACTATCTCCGCCAGGCTCCTCTGTCCATGGGATTCTCCAGGCAAGAATACTGGATTGGGTTGTCACTTCCTTCTCCAGAGGATCTTCCTGATCCAGGGATCAGACCCCCCATCTCCTGCTTGGCAGGCAGGTTCTTTACCACTGAGCCACCAGGAAAGCAGGAAAGCCCATAAAGCAGAGAAAATGAGTACAAATATACAGGGATAGAAAAGGAGGGAAATTCTATTACAAGTTGCAAACTTGCCACTTTTTTCTTTCTAAAAGATATTGATTTACTTTTGGCTCCATCAGGCCTTGGTCGTGGCTCTTGGGTCTTTGTTGCCACCGGTGGGCGCCTCTCTAGTTGAAGCATGTAAGCTCCAGAGTGACATGCGGGACCTTAGTTCTCTGACCAGGAATTGAACCCATATTCCTCACATTGGAAGGCAGATTCTTAACCACCAGATCACCACCAAAGTCCCACAGCTCTTTTCTTAATGAAAGATGTGGCGAGAAAGATGGTGAGACTGGAATGGTGGAGGTTGGAGTGAGAGGTAGATGACATGGGTGTTTGAAGAAAGAGAAGTGTGACATTATCATCTTGGTGGTTGGGAGAGTGAATTTTCTTGGGAGAAAGCGTGGATAGATATCCAGGCAGTATTGAGTGCCTGGGCTGGTTCCAGGAAAAAGGATGAGGAGGAAACCAGGCCATGAATTGTGATGGATAATGAAAAAGAGAGAAGGTCTGTGGATTGGGGTTAAGTACTCGTTTGCGGTGGAGGTCTTAATGTAAGTGAACTAGAAATCTTACATAGAAAGAATGACTTACATAGAAAGAATGATAATGCCACAGAAATCATTTTATTCAGAAAAAAAGATAATTCTAAAAGCAGTCACGCCATGAATCATCAAACAATTGCCAGAATCCAACACTTAAAACTGAGTTATTTTGGATCCACATCCTGTGATCCTGGGGTTCCGGAAAAGACAGTAAGAAAGCACAGATCTCAGAATAAAGATACATTTGGAAACAATTACTGAAGGAGGCCAAGGTTCATTTATCATCCAAACGGATAGTGAAGCCCAGATCCTAAAACACAAAGATAATTATGTTACTTTCCAGAAATTCCTGCTCTTTGCTTCCAACCAGCTTTCTCCATGTGCCACCCAGACTCCCACGAGCAGAGTGGCAGCTGGAGTCCCTTCTGGGCTGGCAAAGGCCAGCAGGGACTCAGCCTCCCCGTAAGTAGCTCCGCGATACTCACAGGGACTTGGCAAGATTTTCCACACCCATTGCTGCAGCATTTTTGGCCTGGGGGACAGGATCCATCTCCTGTGCACCTTTCAGCACAAGTTCCAAACATTCCTTCTGGCACCCTTGGACATGTTCCAGGTCTCTGTTCTGCTGAAAGACAAAATAGACCTTCCATAACCCAGGCTGGCTCTATAGAAGGGAGTGGGACCCAGTGCTGAGAGATAGCTTAAGAGTCTCACTTCCTGAGGGACCTCTAGCCTCTTCCCTTCTTGATGTCCCCATCACCCCCCTTTCTCAACTTTGGAGGCACACAGGGCTGCTTTGTCTATGGGAAAACACACTGATGACCATGACCAACTGCTGTAGCGTCTTGGGAGAAGAGGAGAGAGCCTTGCCACTAACCCCCTTCTTTTGGTTCCAGATGAAACTAGATAATTAAATCCCAGATCACAAACAGCGCCAGCTTCCCACCGATTCTACACGCCTTCAGGTGCCAACGAACACTGAGTCCCACAGTGAGAAAAATCATCAGGCCATCAGCAGCATCATTCTAGTACAGGGTTCTGATGACTGTATTTGGAAAGAAATAGCCGATGAAAGACAAAAGGCCAGGTTTCAAGTTTTTAAAAGGGAGCTCCCTGGCAGTCCAGTGGTTAGGACTCGGAACTATCACTGCCATGGCCTGGCTTCAATCCTTGCCCGGGGAACTAAGATCCCCAGTCCAGTATCCAGTGCAACTCACACTGGGTCCCGTGACCCGGCAGGATCAGCATTCCCTAGGAGCTTGTTAGAAATTCGATTCTTGGGCCCCACCCCAGACCTACTGAAACTCTAGGGTTGGAGCAGAGCAATCTCGATTTAACAAACCTTCCACTCAGGTTATTCTTACACATGTAGCTATTGGAGAAACTGCTGTATATCATCCCCCCAAACAGTCTACCCTATTGAGTTGGGGGCATGGAAAATGCAGGCTGGAAATTACTCTTGTGCATCAGGTGAAATGGGGGTCGACAATTCTCTCTACTCCGTGTTGGGCAGAGACCTCCTTGATCTGTGGGATTCCCTTACATACTCCTCCAACACACACACGCCCCCTAAAAAACATCTAAGTGTGGTCCTTGAGCCCAAGACAATGGAGAGGTGTGTTAGCAAGCTGTTCTTTGGATTACACATGCAGTCTTAACTCTACAGCCTCCCTAGTTCCCAGGCCACTTTATCTGTTTGTTGGTTGCGCTGCATAGCATGTGGGATCTTAGTTCCCTGGCCAGTGATTGAACCCGTGCCCCTCTGCATTGGAAGTTCAGGGTCTTAACCACTGGACAACCAGGGAAGTCCCTCTCAGGCCACTTTGATTCACCCACCAAAATTATAGCAGCAGTGCTCGACCCTAGCCTTCACTCAGGAAAGTAAGGGAACTGAAGGTTCTGCGGGGAAAGTGCACCTGCCCGCCACTGCTGGCAAGTATCAGCCTGGATCACGAGGTAAATGGGACAGTGCACAGAGTAGTTTAGGATAAGCCTTAGTCATCAGATGTATTAAAATAGAAAAATGTTAAAATAGCCATGTTGAGAAAAATCACAAGTTGCAGAATAATACATGTGGTGTAATATTTATATGATAGTATGTGTAACTCTATCATGCTCATGAAATCTCATATATGTATAAACTTATAAAAACAAGCAAGAAGAGATTAAAAACCAAATCAAGTTCATTATGACCTCTGGGAAGGGAAGAATGGAATGGGAAAAAAGATACTTGTTCAAGTGGTTTCAAGTGTCTTTGAAATGTTTATCTATCTAAAATAAAGATACGAAGCAAATATAGAAAAATGTTAAAAAAAAAAAAAAAAGAGAGAGAGAGAGAATCAGCCTAGGCAGGTGTACATACTGGGGGACTGAATGAATGGACCTGAGTGTCACACTGGTGTGTTTGGGTGTGAGACATCGGCTAACTTGTTCGTAACCATGTTCTTTTCGGCCCTTGTGGAAGAATAATTTGGTACCTGAACGTTATTTCACTTTTGTTTTAAGAATATTTCCAGCCTTTTCAAGTTTTCCAATACTTCTAAAGCAAGATATTATCAATCCGCCTTCATGGTCTTCTAGACTTGGGAGACGGGGCATCTTTTCCTACTCTGTCAGAGGCTCTTGTGGCCCCACGATAGCAGCCTCCTCTCTCTATGTGCAGCGGGTCTGATAGCCACTGTCCTAGCAGGGCTGAGCATTCAGTGGGTCAGGGACGTGGAAGCCTTGCAGCTCTTACCTCGCCGGTCCTGGGTGGGTGAGCAGACACGGCCACATCCATTGCTGACACACCGGCTTCCTGCCGGGCAGTCCCGGTGTCCTTGGCATTGGTCCAAGCAGATACCTACCCCTAAAGAAAATTCAGCGGAAAACTGTTAAGCCTGGCAGGATAGCAGGGGAGGGCTGTGAGAAGGTTTGCTTGTTTTAAACTTTTATTCAATTCAAAAAATATAGACAAGCTATCTACATATTTTGCATCATCATGAAAGTAGTACATTTCAAAAGTTTTAAAACAAAAAGTACTCAACTATATAAAGTAAAAAGAAAGTCTCGCTTTCCCCCAACCCGTTCAGCCCATTTCCCAGGAGATATCTCCTATTTCCTGTAGCTCCTTCTGGAATCTTCTCTGTGCTTTTACAAATATAAAGGCAAACACACCAATAATGCACAGATGTATACACACAATGCAAGGAGATGTTTATCTATTAAATTACAAATATGTGGCGTGAGACTATACGTATTTTTGGTATTGAAAGATGTCTTCATTAGGCAATTTAGTAATGTATATCAAAAGCTTTCAAATGTAATTGGCCATTCCATGTTTAGGAATTTATCCTATGAAATGTGATTTAACTCAAGGACATTTATCTTGTACTTGTTATTAAAAAGTAACTCAAAATGATAGATTATCTAATTCTTCAATAGTAGAAGAGGGTATGGAAATAAGGCATATCCACATACTGGGAAACAATGAAGCTTTTAAAATGTGTGATAGAATTGTGTTTATTGATTAGGGGTGGTCTATGACACCACATTTGTAAAAATCATATATCCTGGATTTTTGTTGGTTTGTTTGTACGTCTGTCTCTGCTACTACGAGGTCTTTAAAGATGCAGATCTCCGCTTTGCTGTCTCCCAGCGCTCAGCACAGTCCCAGGCATGCAGTAACCACAAAAATGGACATCTATTCCCTGTGAAATCTGAAAAAAATATATCTGTGTGTGTATGAAATATGGAAGCTTTTATTTTAAATGCTAACATCGTTATCTGAGTAATGGGATCATGGATCATGTATCTTTCTAATTAGTAGTATTTCTGAGTGTTTTTTTTTTTTTTATAACGAACATTATAAGCTGTATAACAAAATAAAAGAAGGAGTTTCAAAAAGTTAGGACACAGCTCTGTGACACGCTTTTCCCTCCGGAAGAACAAGCCTGAATGTGGAGACTGTGGGAATTAACCATCTAAGGAGGGAAGTTGGGGCAAAGCTAAGCACACAGTCTCCCTGGGTTGTGTGGGGTCTGGGGACCTGGGCAGGGCTGGGTGTTTTTACCTGCTGTGCGGACTGGAGAGCAGATGCGACTGCATCCCTTCCTGATACATCGTTCTCCAGCCCCACAGTCCCAGTGTCCTCGGCAGCGTTGCACACAGATTCCTAATGTCAGAAAAGGATCAGTGAGTTGGTGGGAATGTAAATTGGTACAGCCACTGTGGAGAACAGGATGGAGGTCACTGTATCCAGTGGCCTTTGGTTCAAAGGAATGTCTCCTCTTTGAGCGGCTTGACTGAATTTGCTGCTTGTGCTTCTAGAGTCACGTGGCTCAGTGGTAAAGAATTCTCCTGCCAATGCAGGAGATGCAAGAGACACGGGTTTGATCCCCGGTTTACTCTTGCCTGGAAAGTCCCATGGACGGAAGAGCCTGGTGGGCTGCAGTCCATGGGGTCGCTGAGGGTCAGATGCAACTGAGCGACTTCACTTTCACTTTTCACTTTCATGCATTGGAGAAGGAAATGGCAACCCACTCCAGTGTTCTTGCCTGGAGAATCCCAGGGATGGGGGAGCCTGGTGAGCTGCCGTCTATGGGATCGCACAGAGTTGGACACGACTGAAGTGACTTAGCAGTAGCAGCAAGGAACTAAGATCCCACATACCTTCTGGCCAAAAAACCCCAACATAAAACAGAAGCAATGTTATAACAAATTCAATAAAGACTGTAAAAATGGTCCACATTTTTAAAAAATCTTTTAAAAAATAATTTAAAAAAGAAAGAAAATCATTCAGAGGCACAAAGATTTGATCTAGGGATCTTGCTTGAGGGCAAAGTGGGGGAACAATTGGGTATGTAACTTGTTAAGGGACCTCTCAAGTTTTCTTCTGATCCAGCTGTGCAGAGAATTGAGCAGAATGGTTGCTAGGGAGATGGTGGGGGTGGGGGGGGGGGCGGGGGGGGGTAGGATAGGATGCCCTGAAAGAGTGAGCCAAATTAAATGGAATATGCAACCAAAGCCTTTTTAGGGGATGGGAAATGGGGTCCCAGAAATAGAAGGCAAGAGGAGGAAATGGCAAGTCCTGGCAGCTTGCAGAGAAATGGACATCTCTGATCAACAGTGAGACTGGCACCCCTGTGGCTTTGAGAAACCAATCTGATGTGGTCACCAACTCACTGCCAGTGAGTTTGGCTGGGAGACCTTGGCTTGGGGTTCTGGACAGAGGCCCCCAGGCCCGACGGGAGGAGAGTTCAGGTCCCAGGTTTCCAGCTCCTGGCTCCTGTCTCGAGGATGGTCTAACCTGCACATCCTAATTCTCTGGTCTGGTGGGACTGTTCTATGAACGAGCTCATCTCCTGTAAGATTTCCAGAGCTTTGCCATTAAGGGAAGAGAAGAACAAGTAATCCCTGTGAAAGCTCTGCAAGTTGAGCCTGTGCGCTCACACCAGCTTCCTGCAGCATCTATTTATTATCCAGGATAGACTTGTCATCTGAGATGTGGAGTTTCTTACACAAAGAAAGTCATCTGAGAGAAGAAGCTGATCCGTATCCAACAGAGTATGTGTCAAAGCTGAATCTCATCTGTTCCTTTCCAGTTTTTATTCCATTTCCCTCTTCTGGGTGACCTGAATTAAATTAGCCAGGTTTAGAGAATCCCAGGGACGGGGGAGCCTGGAGGGCTACCGTTTATGGGGTTGCACAGAGTCGGACATGACTGAAGCGACTTAGCAACAGCAGCAGCAGCAGCAGAGGGATAAAAGGTATAAGTGGACTGAACACTAAGATTCCTTTTGCTTGTCCCAGCTCCCATGAGTTCAGGCACAGGGTGGCCCCATGCAAGGAGTCACTGGTTATCTGAGCACATATGCTTTGCCAGAAGTTTATACTGTGAAAATGTGTTAAGGAAACCTAACTCAAAATCAGAGTGGGGATGGGAGGAGAGTTTGGGGGAGAATGAATACATGTATATGTGTGGCTGAGTCCCTTTGCTGTCTACCGTAACATTGCTAATCAGCTATTGTGTTGTGTTAATTGCTCTGTCCTGTCTGACTCTGCAAGTCCACGGACTATAGTCCTCCAGGCTCCTCTGTCCATGGGATTCTCCAGGCAAGAATACTGGAGTGGGTTTCCATGCCCTCCTCCAGGAGATCTTCCCAACCCAGGGATCGAACCCAGGTCTCCACATTGCAGGCAGATTCTTTACTGTTTGAGCCACCTGGGATTCCAATCAGCTATACTCTAATATAAAATAAAAAGTTCAGAAAACAAATAAAGTGCGGAAACCACGAAGGGAGAGCTCGCACACAGGTACCACTCAAGGCAGCTTGTATTCTCCAGCAGGAAAGAGGAAGATTTCCTGTTGGCTGGCAACTGGGAGCCGCCCTTGCCTGTAGCCAATGAGAAGCCACCACCACTTCAGACTCTCACTTTCCTCCAATGAACTTCTGTTCAAAACAACCCTTCCCAACTTTCTCCTGTCCTCTATAAAAATGCTGCTGTCCTTTGCTCTCCTGACTTGCCTCTAGTTTACCACACTTTTCTTGTCTCTAATTCTAAATCCTCTGCTATTCTCAAAAAAACTTGATTGTGCTGGCTGAATTGCTTACCATTTTCTTGTAAAAGGCTGACAATACTGTATAAATTCATATATTTCATTTAGTCCTTTTAGTAACAGAGATATCATTTTCTGGGTTTCCTTGATGTGGAACTGAGGGTAATAAAATATTACATACGGGCTTCTCTGGTGGTGCAGTGGATGGGCGTCTGCCTGTCAATGCATGAGATATGGGTTCTTATCCCTGGTTGGGGAAGATCCCACATGCGATGGAAAACTAAGCCCATGCGGCACAGCTGCTGGGTCTGTGCTCCAGAGCCCAAAGCCACCTCTAATGCACCGGTGTGCTGCAGCTACCGAAGCCTGAGCACCGAGAGCCCCTGCTCTGCAACAAGAGCAGCCACGCCAATGAGAAGCCCACACACCACAGCGGGAGGAAGCCCGTGCAAAGCCAGGAAGACCCAGCGCAGTCAAAAATAAAATGAATAAATAAATGAATTTTTTTTTTTTTAAATTACATACCTTTCCCCAGTGTCCCCAGAACAACATTTTGAAAAAAATTCCTAATTGCATGAAGTGTTGCCTCTTACTGACAGTGTTTCCTATTACTCCATTCTTTTCCCTATTGTTACTTTTTTTTTTTTTTAGAAAGTATGTGCTATGGTCAGGACCAAATACAGATCTACATTAGCTCATTGAGCCATCACCATATGCTCTGACATAGGTGTTGACCCACATAACAGCAGAGGAACTTGAAGTTAAGCAGCTTGCTCTGAACCCCACATTGGTGAGCTGCAGAGGTAGAATTTGAAGTTTCTGGAGCCTTGCCCTCCACCTCCCTCTATGCCAAGAAAGGACCTGGAGTCAATCCTGACTCAGCCACTCACTGGCTTTATAACCATGAGCAATTCACAGTCACTTAGACCCAAGAAACTTCAGTTTCTTCATGCAGTATAATAAGGGGGTATGTAAAATCTAGTGAGAAGAACCAGCATTGAAGTATTGCTTAGAATAGCAACAGTAAACAAAATCCCACCTGATATGTCCACTAGAAGGTGATTTACTGAGGTGATGTAGTATGTTCTATATGGTGGGATAGACGAAATTTAGTTAAATAAATAAATTTATTGAATTAATAATTAAATATGTGAAATAAAGTAAAATTAACTATATTAAGTGTTTACAGTGAAAGATGCTCCCATAAAACTTGAGTGACAGAAAAGTATGGGGTGACTTTTGGGGGTTAAAAATATAATAATGGTAAATATTATTAATAATTAATAAATGCAAATAATAAGTATAATGCTGTAGAAATGTTCATTATTTTCTAGGCAGTCAAAATATTATGATTATATAAGCATTGTGAGAGAGCTTATTCTTAGGTAGATTGATAAGGAGTTCAGGGCTCTCCAGGAGGAGAAAAGGACAAACTTTTTTTTTTTTACATTTCTGTGTCTTAGTCACATAAGATGTTTTTTCTTAACCTCTAAGATGTTATTTCTCCTCTATTTCTCCTAAGACTAACTTTCATTAAGCCCAGAGCTAATGGCTTTTTTGGGGGCTCCAAAATCACTGCAGATGGTGATTGCAGCCATGAAATTAAAAGATGCTTGTTCCTTGGAAGAAAAGTTATGACCAACCTAGGCAGCCTATTAAAAAGCAGAGACATTACTTTGCCAACAAAGGTCCGTCTAGTCAAAGCTATAGATTTTCCAATAGTCATGTATGGATGTGAGAATTGGACCATAAAGAAAGCTGAGTGCCAAAGAATTGATGCTTTTGAACTGTGGTGTTGGAGAAGACTCTTGAGAGTCTCTTGGACTGCAAGGAGATCCATCCAGTCCATTCTAAAGGAGATCAGTCCTGGGTGTTCTTTGGAAGGACTGATGTTGAAGCTGAAACTCCAATACTTTGGCCACCTGATATGAAGAGCTGACTCATTTGAAAAGACCCTGATGCTGGGAAAGATTGAGGGCAGGAGGAGAAGGGAATGACAGAGGATGAGATGGTTGGATGGCATCACCAACTTGATGGACATGAGTCTGAGTAAACTCTGGGAGTTGGTGATGGACAGAGAGGCCTGGCATGCTCTAGTCCAAGGGGTCGCAAAGAGTCGGACAGGACTGAGTGACTGAACTAAAAGGTTACACAACACAACAGAACATCTGGCTTAAGGGTATGTTTTTTCTTAAGCTCTGTACTGATGATTACATAAAACAACATATCTTGCTTGAGGACATGTTTCTCCTTAACAAAAACCTTCTGACTGATCCTGTTCTTTTAAGATGCCTGTTGTGGGAGTGAGTCTGGTAAGACCTTTCTATTGTTAGTAACCAATGCAAAAAAGTATATAAAGCCCCACCCAAACTAGTAAGTAGGACACTCTATCCGCTTCTGATGTCTGTGTCAGAAGATTTCCCTATCACTTTTTCACTGTAATAAAACTCTGCTACACAAAAGCTGGAGAAGGAAATGGCAACCCACTCCAGTACTCTTGCCTAGAGAATTCCATGGACTGAGGAGCCTGGTGGGCTACAGTCCATGGGGTTGCAAAGAGTCGGACATGACTGAGCGACTTCACTTTCTACACAAAAGCTGAGTGATCAAGCTTTGTCTCTGGCCCTGGATCGAAATTCTCTCCTATGGACGCCACAAATCTGACACCGTTCACCATAAGCTATCAATTGTTCAGTCACTAAGTCATGTCCAACTCTTTTTGACTCCATGGACTGTAGTCCGTCAGGCTGCTCTGTCCTGGGATTTCCCAGGTAAGAATAGTGGAGTGGGTTGCCATTTCCTTCTCCAGGGGTTTCTCCCAGACCAGGGATCAAACCTGTGTATTCTGCATTGGGAGGCAGACTCTTTACCACTGAGACACCAGGGAAGTCATAAAAGCATACCATACATATATATATATGTAAAAAAATTATATCATAATCATAGTGTGTATATACATATGCACACACACTTATATAGGCTCATCATTAGTTTCTTATTTTTATATAATGAGTATGACTTGTAAAAAAAAAAAGGAAATGATTAAGGGTCTTTTTAAGGGATCTTTATTGATGAGATACTGGGCACCTGGCCCTCTGACCTGTTTTCCCCCTATAAGGGCAAGAGTGGAGGAAGGGGCCCCAAGAACGTTGATGGGTTTCTGTCTCATTTCTGATCAGCAGCACAGTTTTGAAAAGGCCAGGCAGGGCTAGCCCTGGCACACCTGGTTAGGGAACCAGGCAGGGCTCTTCGTCTTACCTATTGATGCTTCGGGTGCGGGGGAGCAGACCCGGTTACAGCCTTCGCTGACGCACTGTCTTCCGGCTCCACAGTCCCGATCTCTGAAGCACTGGAACTCACAGATGCCTGCGAGAGAAGATGCATCAGAAACTTAAGTCTCAGAAGCAGGTACTAGGAAGGGGCTGCAGCAGAGAATAAAGGGAACCCTTCTTAAGAGGCAGCATCTGCGTTTTATCACTTTAACAAAAGTTCACAATCTATATAGAACTTTTCAGCTTAAAGACTGCTTTCACAATGTACATGACATAACAGAGATGATATTATTCAGAGACGCTGATCCCACGTATCTTTTTGTTCCTGATTCTTCCTAGTTTCTGGCTTTCCAATCCGCACCCACAACCACCACCTCATGGAGTCAATGGCAACCCCTACTTTGTGGGGAAGGCACACCAGCCTGAAATAAAAAGGCCAGGGCCTGGCAGTGAGTTTTGAATTAGGTTTTGTTGAATTAGACAACAGGCTCTGCTGAGAGAGAAAAGATTTTCTAAATTTCAGAAGTGCCTCTTTGCTTATACAAGGCTTAGAAATCTGAGCAGAGAGAAGACGCTGGAGATTATGTGAGTTCTCATCCCATAGAAAATAGGAAAGTCCTTCTGGTCAATGAGGAAGAGAGGGTAAGGAAGTGGGTATCAGAAAGGAAGGAGAGAGTGGGAAGACAGAGAAAGAGGGAGGGAGAAAGAGGAGGAGAAAGGGAGAAAATATTTATGGAAACAAACATAAACTTGACCTTTTTGTTTTACTCCTAAGAAATATATTCTACAGGAAACATTTCCACTGATGGACAAAACTATAAAATCACGTTCATTATACCATCCTGGGCAATAGCAAAAAAAAATGTCAAGCAAATAAAACGACCATCAAATGGTAACTGGTTAAATGAATTAAAGTAAATGTATTCACTGCTGCTGCTAAGTCACTTCAGTCGTGTCCGACTCTGTATTCACTAGTCATCATATAATCCTAAAATTATGAAATCTATCTGTGTGGACATGGCAAAATGTCCACAACTCATGTTAAATTGTAAAAGACATATATTCATGCAGGGCTTCCCTGGTGGCTCAGATAGTAAAGAATCTGCCTGCAATGTGGGTTCAATCCCTGGTTTGGGAAGATCCCCTGGAGGAGGGCAGGGCAACACGCTCTAGTATTCTTGCCTGGAGAATCCCCGTGGACAGAGGAGCCTGGCGGGCTACAGTTGAGAAGAATCAGACACAACTGAGCGACTAAGCATAGCACAGCACATATGTCATGCATGATAGGATACTTAATACAAGAGAATAGGATATATGCTAATTTATGCAACTGGAGGCCACAATAGAGGGCTTATGCTAATTTCAGTATGGTTCACAGAGAGACCCAGGCTGTCTCTCATTGTCTATGTGGCTACAGGTAAGTCTTTTCATTACTGTAAGCCTTGGTTCCCTCATTTGTTTAACAATATCCGTTACTACTTCTGAGATTTAAAAGCAACAATCTCAGAACATGCCTGGAAAATAGCAGGAACTCAGAATTTGATGTTTCTTCCCACAGTGACTATGTATCTGTCAAGGAATCAGTTAATGCATGAGGTTGGTAAATCCTTCCAGACACCAAGTATCGTCAAATAGTAGACGCTGCAAGTTTTCAAACACATGTGGAAACTACTGTACTCAATAAATTACTAAACAGTTTAATAGCATCACTGAGTTAACTGGATAATCAACCAATGTGGACTGCCTGACACTTTTTACATAATTACAGTGTCCTCATGGGGCAATTTTGAACATTTGAATCCAAACACTTTAAAGTGTTCAGGTCTCTAGGTTGGACTGAAGGCTTGTTAATTGTCCTCCAAACAGAGACCAAGGTGAAAACAGGGGAGGGCCCATGGCAGGGCTGGGATTTCATTGGAGATTTTTGGACTCCGGATATCCTGGTTTTCCACAATCACATGAGAGTGATGCTCCCTTTCCATGAAGGGCATCTTCTGAAACGGCGCATAAGTGGCTCCCATACTGCCAGGGTCTTTTTCTACCATTTAGTGAGCCCTTGTTATTGTGCCGGTTCTAGGCAAGTGACTCACATCTGTGATCTCATTTATTTGTCACAAGATCACTAGCAGATGGGCCTTCTTAATGTACAGAAACCGAAACTCTGGGAGCTTGAGTAACTTCCACAAGACCCCAGAGCTAGAAAAAAGCAGACACAGAGTCTGAGACACCCAAATCTTTCAAAATAAAGATTTGAAGAGAAGCTTCCTCGTTACCACTGCCACCTCTCTGTAGCACTAACATCTGTGTTCACCCACGAACCAGGATGGGAGGACAGCCCCAGAAAGCTGCTTCTATCAGAAGACCTTCTCAGGATGACCTGTGGATCCTGACTAAGGGAAGGGAGGGGAGCTGTGGAGGAAGGCAGGCAGCCAGCAAGACGTGGGGAAATCCCACTGGGACAGGGCTCGCTTGCTGCAGTTGGGACTTTCAGAACAGAACACACCATATGACAGATGCGGGTCCTTTCTATTCAGCGTTCTGTGCCTTGAGGAAATGAAGAAAGAGACAGAAGTGGTGACTCTTGCAGGAGTTCCTCTTGCAGGGAGGCTGTAGAAAAGTGTTCAGGGTTTTTCAAGTAGAGGACACCAGCTTTGCCATGTATTAACAAGTCACATAACTTTTCTGACCTCAAACTTCTATGTCTAGGAAATGAGTGTGACAGGACAGCTTAAAAAGATGTTATGAGGAATCAAGGCACTCACACTTCCCCCTCATCCACTCCACCCAGGGCTGCCATGTATGGTTTTACAGGTTGTGCACTGCACAATTATGTCCGGTGACAGGATGAGCAGGACTATAATCCATCCCATCTTCATCCTGAAGCCTTCCACCTGGGCACTGCCTCCACCCAGAGAGAAGGGCAATTTTTCCACATGGATAAAGGTATTTGGTCACCAAACTGAGCACCCACTGGACTCTGACCACCATAAGAGGCCTTTTTCTCATTCTCCCAGAGGTGACATTTGAGCTTGTGGTGATTTCCATCCATCCTTAGTGGCCCAGCCAAAAGCCAAGTGGATGTCTGTCTGTGCGAATGCTCCCTCCTGACCAAGGGAGCCTCAGGGAAGGCGTATATCTGGCACTCACCCTTCACTTGTTTCTGGGCTACCATTTATTGAGCACTGACTAAGTGCCAGGCACCTGGCTGCATATTTAGCACAGTCTCACTTAATCCTTAGAATCACCCTGTGAGATAGGACTATTATCCTTGTTTTAGCATGAGTAACTTGCAGCCATCTCAGAGCTGGGAAAAGGAAGGGCCAGGGTTTGAATGTGGTCTGTGTGACTGCAAGCCTCCTTGTTACCCTCTACTGCTGTGAAGGCTCTCTGGAGCTAGCAGCCGTGTTCTCATGTGAGCTGGGACAATGATGTCAGCCCCAGGACTAGCCTTCCCCATCAGAAGCCCCGGGGCCTCCTGTCCTAGCTCCGCAGAACGGGGCTGTGCGGGTCAGGAGGGGAGTCCCAGGGGAAGTCCCATCAATCAGCCAGACCTGGGGAAATACCCACCCTGGGACAGAGGCGGCTGCTCCAGTTCACCTTGCAGAGAACAGGACAAGAAGATCTGAGCAGGAAGGAGATTAAGCGGGCAGTGTGGCCATGAGAATGAGACAGAGTGTGGCCAGCAGCTGCCACGCCAGGGACACACACTTGTGGCCACTTCATGCAAAGATGCAGGGTGGTTTTTTTCCTTATAGTGTGAATGTGGAGGAAAATACAGGCCACGTGGATAATGTCCCTTCCTTGTTACTTTGGGTGATCAGCTGGGAAGTACTCTGGCATTGGATATGAAGAGTCGCTGCCGTTTATCAACTGCCTGATATAGGAGGAGCACATACTCTCCCTAAAGCCCAGTTTCCAAGCACTTGAAATGCGGATAATAAGATTTGCTTCTTGAAGGTGTAATGAAAATAAAATGCAAAGGTGAGGTCTACAGACATTTCTACCTTATCCGCCTTAGCCAGCACCATGTTATGATTGCAGAGGTTATGCAATGGTCAGTGGCAGCCAGCAGATGGCGCCACGGTAGCTCACACTACAGACCTAGCTCCCGAGCCAGGCGCCCCGGCATCGCCCTTCCTGAAGCGGGGACAACAGCTGGGGGCGCTGTTAAGGCACCCCTTGGTGTCACTGTCTGCAGTGTGAGCCAGGTGACTTAAAGAAGAGGGTGGGCACAAATCACGGTAAAACGAGAAAGAGGAACAAAATATATTTGGTTCATTTTTAAGTTTCCTCATCTGGAAAATGGAGGTGAGGTGAATACCTACATCTTTCATACCTAAAGTTCTCAAGATTAAACAAAAGAATGAACTTTGAAAAGACCTGACATAGAGGGTTGCCAAATATGGGCTTTCCCCTCTTTTCCTTTTCTTTGGGATGCCAACTTATTGCAAAGAATCATTGAAATAATCCCTAAGAACCGTATCTCATAAACATCACTCATGTTGTTTTAAAATTGCATGTAGGGACTTCCTTGATGGTTCAGTGGTTAAGACTCCATGCTCCCAATGCAAGGGACCCAGGTTCGTTTCCTGGTCAGGGAACTAGATCCCACATGCTGCAACTAAGACCCAGCACAGGCAATAAATATGTATTAAAAAAAATCATAAAAAAATTGCATGTAGTTTAAAACAATAAACTCATATGAAATTATTATCACTGTCAAACGGTGAAAACTTAAAACTATATGCAGCATTTTAAAGTCCATGAAACTTTTTGACCTAAACAATACATCCTTGGAAAAGCAAATTAGCCAAGTGTGTTTGAATTAAAAAAAACAAGCCAACATACGTGCCCTTTGAGTCAGCAATATCACTTCTAGGAATGTTTCCTAAGGAAAGAATCAAGTTATACACGTAAAGATTTAGTTCCAAGGGGATCCTTTGATAAAAAAGTATTAGAGAAGTTGAAAAGCCCATTGATTAAGGATTAGTAAACAAAATGTGGTATATGTACAATAAAAATACTTTGAAGTCTTTAAAAAAAATAAAGTTGTATAACACATGTCCACACTTGTGGCAAACTATTCACTACATATTATTGAGTGTTAACAGATAAAGGAAATTTAAAAAATATATTTGTGGAGGGTGATGCCATGATTATTTGGCACCATACCTCCTGAATATATATGTGGAAGAATATGAATGTACATGTAACTCTGTTTATCTCCAGGTAATAAGAGTATAGGCACATCTTTCACCAGTTTGTTTTGTGCAGGCATGCTAAATTGCTTCAGTCCTGTCCTGCTCTTTGCGACCCTACGGACTGTAGCCTGCCTGACTCCTCTGTCTGTGGGATTCTCCAGGCAAGAATACCACCTCCAGGGTATCTTCCCAATCCAGGGACTGAACCTATGTCTCTCATGTCTCCTGCACTGGCGGCCGGGGGAATGGGGGGCGGTTCTTTACTACTAGCACCACCTGGGAAGCACAATTTGTTCTGTAGTTCCTGCCTTTTCTGCAGTAAGTATGTATTTCACGTGAAAAATTAAGATTCAGTAGTGGTCTATGGAGAGAGTCTATGAAATTGCTATATGCTTTGGCAATCCACCTATTAAAAATCAGGGAGGAAAGAACATACAAAAAGCAGAGTAAGCTTGGTAAGTAACTTAACTTGATTCAGGGGAAATGAAAGGATGTTGCTTAAAATCAGCTGCTGGGGGCAGAAGAGTGGAGAGGAAGGAAAGGAGGAAATTAGCTAATTTTATTATATGTCTGTAACTCATAGTAAGAAACCTATAGATGATAATTAAAAAAAGAGGGGGACCAAAGAGAAGACTCTTGAGAGTCCCTTGGACTGCAAGGAGATCAAACCAGTCAATACTAAAGGAAATCAACCCTGAATATTCTTTGGAAGGACTGATGCTGAAGCTGAAGTTCCAACACTTGGGGTACCCGGTGTGAAGAGTCAACTCATTAGAAAAGACCCTGAGTCTGGGAAAGATTGAGGGCAAGAGGAGAAGGGGGTGACAGAGGATGAGATGGTTGGATGGCATCACTGACTCAATGGACATGAGTTTGAGTAAACTCTGGGAGATAGTGAAGAACAGGGAAGCCTGGCGTGCTGCAGTCCATGGGGTTGCAAAGAGTTGGACACAACTCAGCAACTGAACAATAGCAAAGGTAGTACTCTAAGGTCTTGGTATAAGGTAACTATCAGAACAAAACCCATAAAGCTTTCTAAATGCAAAGCATGCAGTAAGAGACAGGGAAAAGGAGAGACAGATGACACAAATAAAATAGGCTATATAATCAATGACTATATACCTGATAAATACATTCACAACAGTAAATAAAATACCAACCAAAAAAGGTAAGATAAACCTCATGTATCTCTTTCAGAGATGTATATAGAAATAATATGCAATAAAATGATGTCTGGAATTTCCTTGAAAATATCAGGGGATGAGGGGAGGCGGGTGGGATTAGATTTGAAAGAAGGATGACCATATGTTGATAATGGTTGAAGCTGGGTGATGGGTACACGGTCTATCATTCCACAATGTGTCTGCTTTGTGTGAAGAATTTCCCAAAATACAAACTGACACTGAAATCTGCTTAGGAACATTCAAAACACCTTAATGAGTAAAAAAATGTGCAATCACTAACACATCCATAGAGAGAGTAAGTGTGGAAAGATTAACAATGATGTTTCTCTGGGTGATGATACTGTGGGTGTCATTTATATGGTTACATAGTTTTAGATGTAGAGTCTTGTTTTGCACCCATAAATATATATTTGGGGGGGAGGGGATAAAAAGAAGAGTTGTTCCTAAAAAGAAGTGCCCAGGCTGAAAAAAGTTGAGAATTATGGAATGCAATGAGATCGTGATTGAAGACTCCCAAAAATCTCCTTTTTAAAAATATTTTATGATGAAAGCTTTCAAAACCATACTCAAGAGTTAATTGCTATTGAACAACTGTTGAAAGGTTGGGCAGAACAAAGCATATATTCCTGCTGAGACCAGGACATAGGGCAGGGCACTCAGCCTTACTTGCTTGTGGGGCTGGTGAGCACACGTGGCCACACCCATTGCTGACGCACTTCTCTCCTGCCGCGCAGTCCCGGTCTCCTTGGCACTGCTCCACACAGACACCTTCACGGTCAGAAAAGACTGGGTTGAGACTCTTAAGCTAAATAAATTCTTATAAATGACCATAACATAAAAACAGCTGCGTATACTTAGATCTAGGACTTTGCTGTTTAGATATGATCTCACATAGAACCTCATCTGACCCTAACAGCAAATAATAGCTGAGGTATTTGCAGGGGTATTTGGAGAAATGCCTTAGGACTGAAGTCTTAGGAAAGAAAGACACAAGGAAAGTAGGTTAATGGTAACCCCAATGATCTTTAACCAGTAGGTTTTATTTTTGGTGTTTCATAGATGAGGCTGTTGAGAGATTGGCTGGTCCATGGCAGAGTTGGGACTTGAAGTTCGGTTGAAGTTCAACCGGACTTCAAGTTCGGTTCTTTGCCTTTAAAGCACATGTGCCTTTTCCTATACAATTCAGTGAAATTAACCTTGAATATAGAGTTGAGCCCCTAAAGGTCCAGAAATTATTTCTGATGCAAGTAGAGGATTTACTGGATTCTAATCCCTAAAAAAGGTCTCAATGTGACTTTTGATACTCATAGAGACAGAATTTAAAGATGGAGGCAGCCCTGGAAGCTGCATCAAAACCTTTGGCAAAAGAACAATGTCTCAACCAACAATCACATCACCACCACCAAGAGAATTCTCACTGTGGGTCCTGCCGCAGGGTTGACCTGCTTCTGCCCCCCTCACGATTCATCTCCTCACTTTTATCACCTGTAACTGGGTGACTGATGTATGGCCTGGGCAAGTGAAGAGAGTCTGGACTAGACAAGTGACTCCAGACACAGTGATTATCATAAACACCTCAGGCATTCCAGTGTGTTTCTCTGGATGACCACACAATTGTGCCAGATCAGATCACGTCCTGCACTTAACTCTTCCAGGACAGAGCAGGGTGCAGAGAGTCAGGACTCACCTACACTCATCAGCGGGGAGCAGATTCGCCGACAGCCGTCCTGGATGCACTGTTTTCCTCTCCCACAATCCCTGTCTTCTCTGCACTCGCTGCTACAGATGGCTGATGAGCGGAAATATGTGGTTAAAAGCTCTTCTCTTACAATCTCAGAATAAATACTTCAAATGCCTTTACAATATCATTCAAAACCCATCAATTCCCTAGAAATACATCTATCCAATTATGTGCAGAAAACTACACGATATGACAAAGAAAAAAAAATTAACTATCATAAATGCAGACAGATGTCATGTTCATGGATAAAAAGATACAGTGTTTTAAAGACATCAGTTTCTTACCAAATAGAAATTTAATACGGTCCCAGTCAAAATTGTAAAAGGATTTGTCACAATATAGACAAGCTGACTCTGAAATTTTATACTAAAGTTCATCAAAATCAACAATTATCCAGATAGGAATCGAGATAAGTTTAGCAAACTTGCAGGACTGAAATGTGGTTGGATGAACTGGGCTCTCTGTATGAAAAAAAAGACACCTTGTCTCCTACCTCACACCACACAACAAATCTGTTCAAGTGAGTTATAGATCTAAGGGAAAGGTAAAGCAATAAAGCTTCTAGAAAATGCTATAAAAGATAGCTTCAGGACCTTGGGATAGGCAAATATTTCTTAAATTTTACAGAAATATTACTGAGCATGAAAACAGATAGGTAGATGGAATCTCATTTAAATTAAATCTCATTCAATCTTCATTGAATGACAACATTAAGACAGAGAAAAGACAAGCCTCATTGAGAGAAAATGTTTATAATACACATATACAACAAACAGTTTGGATCCGGAGTTCCTTACAAGTCAATAGTAACAATTTATAAACTAAGAGAAAAATGGGGAAAAGGATTCAGCAGACACTTCATAAAGGAGATAATTAGAAGTTGTGAGACGAAAATAATGTCAGATTCTTAGAAGGTGGTTTTAATTGTGCAGATTAGCATAGTTTTTGACCTTCTAGAATCTCCCCTTAAAAACAGAGCAATCAAAATAGCACAATTCAAAACACATAGACAACAGATCTGTAGAACAAGATATCCCCTCAGCCTCCAGAATGTGAGTGGGTGGAAGGAGACAAAACACCACCCTCCACCAGACCAATGAGGTGTCTGCATCTGTGCAGAAATCCAAGGAAAGCGATGAGGTGACTGGTGGAGAAGACTGGGGACATCATTCCTGCGAGAGCTTCCTAAGGAACCCACTAGAGGTTGACTGTCAGCCTACCAAAGTACTGGTGAGATATGAAAATTGGGACTAGTAAGGTCATTAAATACATACTTACAGAAGAGTTAAGACTTAATAATATGAAGAGACTCTATGAACCCTCTATATGCTGTGACAATAGACTTATTAAATATCAGGAAGGACAAAGGAAAGAACACATGAAAAGCAGAGTAAGCTTGATAAGTACCTTAACATGATTCAGTGCAAATGCAAGGATATTGCTTAAACTTAACTGCTGGGGATAGGGAAGTAGGGAGGAAGGAAAGAAGGAAATGAGCTAATTTTATTATGACTATTACTCATAGTAAGAAATCTATAGGCAATAATAAATAAAGGGTGGGGACCATGGTTAGTGCTCTAAGGTCTTGATATAAGGTATCTATTAGAACAAAAACATAAAGCTTTCTAAATGCAGAACATATAATAAGAGAGAGGGAAAGGGATAGACAGGTTGCAGAAATAAAATAGGTTATATAAGGAAAGACTATGTGTCGAATAAATACATTTACAAGAGTAAATAAAATAACAACCAAACAGATAAGATAAACCTTATACATCTCTTTTAGAGCTATATGTAGAATTAATATGTGATAAAATAATGCCTGGAATCTGAAAATACCAGAGATGGGGGAATGGGTGGGGTTAGACATGAAGGAAGAAAGACCACACGTTGACAATGGTTGGGTGACGGGTACATGGTGTATCGTTCTACCAATCTGTCTGCTTTGTACATAGATTTCCCATAATAAAAAGTTGAAACTGAAATACACTGAGGGAAGGCTAAATATCTTAATGAGTTAAAAATGTGCAATCACTAACATGCCATACACATGGACAGAGTAAGTGTGGAATGACCAACAGTGATGTTTCTCTGGGCAAAGGGAGTGTGGGTACCATTATTTGTTTCTATAGCTTTGGTTGTAGAGTCTTAACTTTCCAACCATAGATATATATTTGGGGAGTGGTAAAGTGACTGTGCTGGAAAAAACTGAGAAGGACTAAATGCACGGTACCGTGATGAAGGAGTTCAAAGAACACCCTATCCTTTGAATGTTTTATGTTGAAAACATTCAAAACCATGCTCAAGATAAATTACTGTTGAACATCTGTTGAAAGGTTGGGAAGGATCAAGTACATAGTCCTTTTAAGCCCGGGAATTCGGGCAGGGCGCTCAGCCTTACTTGCTTGTGGGGCTGGTGAGCACACGTGGCCACACCCATTGCTGACGCACTTCTCTCCTGTTGCGCAGTCCCGGTCTTCTCGGCACTGCTCCACACAGACACCTTCACGGTCAGAAAAGACTGGGTTGAGACACTTAAACTAAAGAAATGCTTATAAATGACCATGACATAACAATAGCTGCGTATACTTTGATCTAGGACTTCGCTGCTTAAATATGATATAACATAGAACCTCATCTGACCCTTCCAGCAAATAATAGCTGAGGTATTTGCAGGGGTATTTGGAGAAATGCCTTAGGACTGAAGTCTTTGTAGGAAAGAAAGATGCAAGGAAAGCAGGTTAATGGCAACCCCAATGATCTTTAACCAGTAGGTTTTATTTTTGGTATCTTATAGATGAGGCCATTGAGAAATTGTCTGGTCCATGGCAGAGTTGGGGCTTGAAGTTCGGTTGAAGTTCAATCGGACTTCAATTCTGGTTCTTTGCCTTTAAAGCACATGTGCCTTTTTCTATACAATTCATTGAAATTAACCTTGAATATAGAATTGAGCCCCTAAAGGTCCAGAAATTATTTCTGATGCAAGTAGAAGATTTACTGGATTCTAATCCCTAAAAAAGGTCTCAATGTGACTTTTGATACTCATAGAGACAGAATTTAAAGATGGAGGCAGCCCTGGAAGCTGCATCAAAACCTTTGGCAAAAGAACAATGTCTCAACCAACAATCACATCACCACCACCAAAAGAATTCTCACTGTGGGTCCTGCCGCAGGGTTGACCTGCTTCTGCCCCCCTCACGATTCATCTCTTTCCAGCTCACTTTTATCATCTGAACCTGGGTGACTGATGTATGGCCTGGGCAAGTGAAGAGAGTCTGGACTAGACAAGTGACTCCAGACACAGTGATTATCATAAACACCTCAGGCATTCCAGTGTGTTTCTCTGGATGACCACACAATTGTGCTAGATCAGATCACGTCCTGCACTTAACTCTTCCAGGACAGAGCAGGGTGCAGAAAGTCAGGACTCACCTACACTCATCAGCGGGGAGCAGATTCGTTGACAGCCGTCCTGGATGCACTGTTTTCCTCTCCCACAATCCCTGTCTTCTCTGCACTCGCTGCTACAGATGGCTGATGAGCGGAAATATGCGGTTAAAAGCTCTTCTCTTACAATCTCAAAATAAATACTTCAAATGCCTTTACAATATCATTCAAAACCCATCAATTCCCTAGAAATACATCTATCCAATTATGTGCAGAAAGGTACATGATACGACAAGAAAAAAAAATTAACTATCTTATAAATGCAGAGAGATGCCATGTTCTTGGATGAAAAGACAGGGTGTTTTAGAGATATCAATTTCTTCCCCAAATTGAAATTTAATACAGTCTCAGTCAAAATTGTAGAAGGATTTGTCACAAAAATAGACAAACTGACTCTGAAATTTTATATGAAAGTTCACCACAACCAACAATTATCAAGATAAGAATCAAGATAAGCTTAGCAAACTTGCAGGACTGAAATGTGGTTGGATGAACTGGGCTCTCTGTATGAAAAAAAAGACACCTTGTCTCCTACCTCACACCACACAACAAATCTGTTCAAGTGAGTTATAGATCTAAGGGAAAGGTAAAGCAATAAAGCTTCTAGAAAATGCTATAAAAGATAGCTTCAGGACCTTGGGATAGGCAAATATTTCTTAAATTTTACAGAAATATTACTGAGCATGAAAATAGGTAGGTAGATGGAATCTCATTTAAATTATGAAGTTTTCTTCATTGAATGACAACATTAAGATAGAGAAAAGACAAGCCTCATTGAGAGAAAATGTTTATAATACACGTATACAACAAACAATTTGGATCTGGAATTGCTTACAAGTCAATAGTAGGAATTCATATCCCAAGAGAACAAAGGGGAAAAGGATTGAGTATACACTTCATAAAGGAGATATTTGGAAGTTGTGAGTCAAAAATAATGTCAGATTCTGAGAAGGTGGTTTTAATTGTGCAGATTGGCATAGTTTTTGACCTTCTAGAATCTCCCCTTAAAAACAGAGCAATCAAAATAGCACAATTCAAAACACATAGACAACAGATCTGTAGAACAAGATATCCCCTCAAACTCCAGAATGTGAGTGGGTGGAAGGAGACAAAACACCATCTTCCACCAGACCAATGAGGTGTCTGCATCTGTGCAGAAATCCAAGGAAAGCGATGAGGTGACTGATGGAGAAGACTGGGGACATCATTCCTACGAGAGCTTCCTAAGGAACCCACTAGAGGTTGACTGTCAGCCTACCAAAGTACTGGTGAGATATGAAAATTGGGACTAGTAAGGTCATTAAATACATACTTACAGAAGAATTAAGACTCAATAATGTTCATGAAGAGAGTCTATGAACTATTTGCTGTGACAATGTACCTATTAAATATCAGGAAGGACAAAGGAAAGAACATATGAAAAGCAGAGTAAGCTTAACAAGATCCAGTGCAAATGCTTAAACTTAACTTCTGGGGATAGGGAATTGGAGAGGAGTGAAAGATGGAAATGAGCTAATTTTATTATGACTATTACTCATAGTAGGAAATCTATAGGCAATAATAAAAAAAAGGGTGGGGACCAAGGGAAGTACTCTAAGGTCTTGATATAAGGTATCTGTTAGAACAAAAAACAGAAAGCTTTTTAAATGCAAAACATATAATAAGAGAGAGGAAAAGGGATAGACCGGTTACACAAATAAAATAGGTTATATAAGGAAAGACTATGTGTCGAATAAATACATCTACAATAGTAAATAAAATAACAACCAAACAGGTAAGATAAACCTTATACATCTCTTTTAGAGCTACATGTAGAATACATGTAAAATGTGATCAAATAATGCCTGGAATCTGAAAATAACAGGGATGGGGGAAGTGGGTGGGATTAGACATGGAGGAAGAATGACCACAGGTTGATAACGGTTGGGTGACAGGTACATGGTCTATCATTATTCCAATCTGTCTGCTTTGTACATAGATTACCCATAATAAAAAGTTGAAACTGAAATGCGCTGAAGGAATGCTAAATATCTTAATGAGTTAAAAATGTGCAATCACCAACATGTCCATACACACGGACAGAGTAAGTGTGGAATGACCAACAGTGATGTTTCTCTGGGCACAGGGAGTGTGGGTACCATTTTTTGTTTCTATAGCTTTGGTTGTAGAGTCTTACTTTCCAACCATAGATATATATTTGGGGAGTGGTGAAGTGACTGTGCTGGAAAAAACTGAGAAGGACTAAATGCACGGTACCGTGATGAAGGAGTTCAAAGAACACCCCATCCTTTGAATGTTTTATGTTGAAAACATTCAAAACCATGCTCAAGATAAATTACTATTGAACATTTGGTGAAAGATTGGGAAGGACCAAGTGCATAGTAGCCCAGGAATTGGGAGGAGCACTCAGCCTTACTTGCTTCCGGGGCTGGTGAGCACGCGTGGCCACACCCATTGCTGACGCACTTCTCTCCTGCTGCGCAGTCCTGGTCGTCTTGACACTGCTCCACACAGACCCCTTCACGATCAGAAAAAACTGGGTTGAGACACTTAAATACCATGATTATTTATGTTGTAAATGACCATGACCTAATAACATCAGGATACACTTTGATCTAGGTCTTCATTGTTTTAACATGAACCCACAGAGAACCTCATCTGACCCTTTCATCAAATAATATCTGAAGAATTTGCAGGAATATTTGGATTTAAATTTAGGGACATTTCCTTTTAAAGCACATGTCCCTTTTGCTATACAAGTCAGTGAAATTAACCTTGAATACAGAGTAAAGCTCCTAAAGGTCAAGAAATTATTTCAGATGAGAATTTATTGGATTCAGATCCCTGAAAAAGTCTCAGTGTGGCTCTTTGATACTCCTAGAGACAGAGTTTAAAGACGGAGGCAGCCCTGGAAGCTGATCAAAGACTTCAGCAAAAGAATAACGACTCCATCACGAATCACATCACCACCACCGAGAGAATTCTTACTGTGGTTCCTGCCACAGGGTGACCTGCCTCTGCCATCCACATTATGAATCTCCTCCAATCTCACTTTTATACTCTGTAAATGGAGGTTGTCTGGTGTTGTGGTTTGAGCAAGTGAAGAGAGGCTAGACTAGATGAGTGACTCCCAAATGTGGCTGATGATAACAATCATCTTTACAATGAATTACAGATAGTAGGACCTGTTCAGGCCTAATTACTCAGCTTCTCCAGGGTTGCGCCTGTACACGTATATTTTAATGAGGGCTCCAGCTGATGCTGATGCTGAGATGGACTAGAGATTCTTCCAGAGCTAGTGTGTCTGACATTTTAGGATTTCATCAGCCTTTGCCAATTTGTGGAGGAAGGTTGGGGACCACAACTCTTTGTCAATATCCAACCACTCATTCATTTGCTCATGGTTCATTTACTCATTCATTCATTTCCCTTGTTTCTAATTCATTAGCTTATTCTAAGAAAAATGTCAACTCTGTGTAAGGAACAGGACTAGATGTTTCAAGAAGGCAGATTAAAACTAGGATGGGAAATCAAGTTTGCTCTGAATAACAACAGGTCACAGCTATGCATGTTAAACTATGCATGTTTAATAGTAAGTGACATGAGAAAGGGACTGCAAAGACTAGATAGGAGTGGTTTAGTGATTACTGTGGTAGAGAATTAGCTGGGATTTGAACTCACAAATACAATCACACACATTGACAAAGACCATCCAATGGGGAAAGAATGGTCTTTTCAATAAATGGTGCTGAGAAGATGGACATCCACACGCAAAAGAATAAATTGGGATTACTGCCTCAAATCATATGTATACATACATACCTATAGTATGGGCTTCCCTGGTGGCTCAGACAGTAAAGAATCTACCTGCAATTTGAGAGACCTGGACTCAATCCCTGGGTCAGGAAGATCCCCTGGAGAAGGGAGTGGCTATCCATTCCAGTATTCTTGCCTGGAGAATTCCATGGACAGAGGAGCCTGTTGGACTATAGTCCATGGAGTCACAAACAGTCAGACACAACTGAGTGAGTAACACACACCCATACAATATACACACACATATGCACAAATTCACTCAAAATGGATCAAAGACCTAAATGTAGGAGTTAAAACTATAAAGCTCGTAGGAGGAAACATAGGTATAAATCTTTGTGACCTTGGATTGGGCAATGGTTTCTTAAATACAACAACCAAAACAAAAGCAAAAAAAGAGGCATATAAGTTGGCCCTCAAAAAATTAAAATCTCTTGTGCATTAAAGAACATTGTCAAGAAAACGGAAAGAAAATCCACAGAGTGGGAGAAAATATTTGCAAATCATATGTCTGATAAGGGTCAAATATCTAAAACATGCTTCTGAGGTGTCTCAGTGGTGAACAGTCTGACTACAGTGTAGGAGACATGGGTTGGTTCCCTGGGTTAGGAAGATCCCCTGGAGACGGAAATGGAAATCCACCCTAGTACTCTTGCCTGGGAAATCCCATGAACAGTGGAGCCTGGTGGGCTATAGTCCATGCGGTTGCAAAAGGGTCGGACACATCTTAGCAACTAAACAATGACAGCAATCCAGAATATATAATGAATTCCTACAACTCAGCAAGAAAAGGACAAACCCTCCCATCTTGCAAAGGGAGGGCTTGAATAGACATTTCTTGAACAGATTACATACAAATGAACATTAAGCATATGAAAAAGCACCCAATATCATTAATCACTGCTGCTGCTGCTGCTGCTGCTAAGTCGCTTCAGTCGTGTCCGACTCTGTGCGACCCCATAGACGGCAGCCCACCAGGCTCCCCTGTCCCTGGGATTCTCCAGGCAAGAACACTGGAGTGGGTTGCCATTTCGAAATGCAAATTGAAACCACAGTGAGGTATCACGGTAAGATATCCCACAATCACTATGATGGCTATAATTAACAGTCAGGTGTCAACAAGTGTTGGAAAGGATGTGGGAGGGATGAGAACTCTCACAGATTGATGTTGGGTACACTGGTGCAGGCTCTGTGGAAAGCAGAGTTTGGCAGTTCCTCAAGAAATTAATCACAGACTTGCCACATGACTCAGCAATTCTACTCCTTGCAAATCCACCCGAGGGAACTGAAAGCATGTTCACACAAAAATTTATACACAAATGCTCATAGCAGCATAACTTGCTTACTAGCCACAAAGTAGAAATAACACAAATGTCCATCAACTGATGAATGTATAAATCATACCTGGCAGAGCTATACGATCCAGCCATAAAAAGGAATGGAGTACTGGTAGATGCCACAATTTAGATAAACTTTGAAAATGTTGAAGAAGCCAGACACAAAAGCCCACATTGTTATATAATTTCTTTTAGAAATTATATGATATGAAATATCATATAATATTTCTAGATTATATCATATCATATTTCTAGATATGAAATATCTAGAATAGAAAAATGCTTCAAAAATGGAAAGTGGATTAGAAGGGGGTGGGGGGTAGGGAGGAAAGAACAGGGAGTTTGACAATGGATATGGGCTTTCTTTAGGGGGTGATGAGTGGTCTGCAATTAGATGGTGGTGATGGCTGAACAATGTTGTGAATATACTAAAAACCACTGAGTGGTACACCTTAAAATGGCAAATTTTACCTCAGTAAACACACACAAGCAAACACAGAGCTTGAGACCTCAGACAGCCTGATTTAATTGGTCCAGCCGAGGGTCTTGGCATTGGTCTTTTTAATACACTTCTGGGGTGATTCTAAAGTATTGGCAGAGCCTCTTCCTACCCAAAATGTGGTCTGTAGGCCAGAGTCATCAGCATCACTTAGAAGCTTGTTAAGAATGCAGAATTTTGGACCCCATCCCAGACCTGAATCACAGTCTGCAGTTTAACAGGATCCTTGGGTAATTCCTGTCATATTAAAGTTTGAGAACTACCACACTAGTCTAGAAGAACTGAGTGTGTCCATTATGTTTATGATGTAAATAGTATACTGGGGCTTTCAAGGATTGAGGAGATTTCCACAGTCCGGGGTTGGGGAGGTTGTCACATAACAGAACATATTTACATGTTGAAGAAATCAATTGCCTGATTAGAGCTGCACTTTGGGAAGAATAATTTCACACTCAAGCATAGAGTTGGCTGGAATTCAACACACAACATGTGTTTTAGAGGAGAAAGAGTTCCAAGAGTAATGCAAGGGTCCAGGTATGTAACTAGGGTGGTGGCAATCAGATTGCAAAGGCTATAAGAGAAACTGTGAAAGAAGATTTGACAAAGTCTGGTCATTGATTATATGGGGGGAGCAAGACAGCCAGAGAAATCACCTTTGGCTGTGGAAGTGTAGGAAAAGAAAGCCAAAAGCACAGAAAAGGGAGAGCAAAGAGAAGCCGTGGAAGAGTGTTTCAGATTAAAAAATCGTGAACAATGTCAGATTCTGCAGAAATACCAAGGAGGTTGACTATTCAAGAAAATTATTAGATTGTCAACCAGGAAGATATTGATGCTTTGGGAGAGTGAAGTCGGGGGATAACTGATGGAGGAGGGTTGTTGGTGGTGATTGTCGTGGTGGTGGTGGTTGAAGTGATATAAGAAAGGCTCAGGTGTGGTTGGTAACTGTCAAGAAAGACAGAAAACAGAAGTGGGTTCAGAAGCATGTTTCTCAACAATGCAGAAATGTATTTGTTTTAGGTAGAAGCAAATGGAGAGAAGAGGGTGGAGATGCTGGGAACAGACCCAGAAGCTGATGGAGCAGAGTCAGAGGAGGAGGTGAGGGCAGTGCAAGTGGAGAGGTTGGCCTTTGGAGAGAGGGAGAGAGGAGGTCGGCAGACACAGAGGGATGCTGGCGTGGGGACTTTTGGGGAAAATTAAAGCGTGCCTCAGCGTCTCCTCATGTGGACTGTTCTCCATGTTTATCCATCCCCGTTCCATCCCCTCTTTAGATTGCACAGGACAGTCCTAGATTTTCCACTTTCTGACTCTCTTGTTCTGAGAGGTGGGACGAGACTTACCAATTGCCTGGAGTCTTGTGTTGAGGGTGAGGAGACTGGCCAGGAGGAAGAGACCACCCAACTTCATGTTGCTAGTTGAGGACATCATGCGCAGACGAGGCACATGTGCGAGGCCCAGGCAGCTGAGATTTATACGCTGCTGGACAGAGAGCCTGGCCTGCGTTCAAGGAACGTTTAGGAAACTTGAAACTTGGACCTCTGCCAAGCAGCTGACTTTGCTAGGGAAAAAAGAACCAAAAAAAAAAACCCAAAAAAAAACCCTCACAAACTCTGTGTGGTGTTGGGCAATGTTTGTTTTCCAAGCAAGTTCTTTGAGACATGGTTCTTAGTGTAATTAAAAAAAAAAAAATCTATCAGATGAGAAAGCAAGAGAAGTAAGGGCGGGTGAAGAAGACAGTGATAAAAGGTAGATGAATATAGATAGAGAGATAGACAGATATATAGAAGCCACGCCATGCCAAGTGGCTGCAGTTGTGTCTGACTCTTTGCTGCCCCATGGACTGTAGCCCACCAGGCTCCTCTGTCCATGGGATTCTCCAGGCGAGAATACTGTGGTGGGTAGCCATTTTCTCCTCCAAGAGATCTTCCCAATGCAGGGACGGAACCAGAGTCTCATGCACTGCAGGCAGATTCTTTAGCATATGAGCCACCACGGAAGCTCAAAGATAGAAGAGGTAACTCAACAACCTCTGTGTGCAAGGTGCTTTCCTCTTTAAGCATCACAACTGAGGTACCACAAGGTTAAACCTCAAGCTTGCTTGAGGTTACAGAGCTACTAAATGGGGTTCAGACTCAGATATTATTGGGTTCATATTTCATGACTCCTTTCCTATAACCCTCTGTCTCTGCATCAGCACCTGGGTCTAAATATTGTATTGCATCATATGATACTGTTAAGTGACCCATCTTTCTCCTTCTTCCCTAAAGGTGGTGCTAAATATTTGTGCATCTATATGCTTGTAGATGTATGTGGATGTGGTGGAACAATAACATCTCAAGTAGTACCAGCACTCACCTCCTCTTAGGAATAACAGAGTGAGTTGGGGGATTTGGGTACTCAAGAGGTCTTTAGTGTCAACTGAAATTAGACTAAGGTAAGGAGGATACCTTGACATATTACTTGTACAATTAACAATGAAAGATGGAAGAAAGAAAAACTCCCTAAAATAGGAAGACTAGATTGGAGAGTTGCAGGACTAGTGTCATGAAGTGCTGTTAGGAGGGCTTATTAAACATATCATATTGCAACATAGAGAAACATATCTATCCAATCCGTCTCCCATACCCCTGACTTCCCCTAAACTCTCTGATACTGTGTTTACCCTACAGGACTTAAGAATCCACCAATCAGAGCTCTTCGTGATGCTGGGAGAGAGATGAGCAAACTTGTCCCTGGTTGCCAAGCCCTCTTTCTTCAGTCTGGGTGCCACTGAAAGGCATTTACTCTCTCTTCTCACCTTCACAAATTCTGAAGAAATAAAATTGGAATCCTTCTTGTGCAATCAGTTGAAAAAATAGCTGAGCCAAGTCTCATGCATAAACAAGTTTTGGCTCTCCCCTCTTGCCCCAGCTGTCCTGCACAGAAAGTACCACGATAGGGTCAGAATGCCTCAGCTTTTGCTTTCTTTATCTGGGAAGATGGGACACTGGGGAGATGAAAACCCAGATGCTCGTTCTAGTAAATCACATGGTTGTAAATCAGGGCAAACTCCTCTCCGCTTTCGATTTCTCTTTCTAACCCCTTCAATACCTTGAAGTACCCTCACTCTGATCTCTGTCAACAGCATTTACTGGCAAAACCTGCACTGTTGGAGACACCTATGGACTTTATGCTTCCCTGCACCAAAGTACCACCCAGCAGGGATGGGTTCCACCATAAATTCCTGATCAACAGCTTCAACGATGCCCTGCAATTTTAGTACAATTTCAACACAAGCTCCCACTCTTCATAAAGTGAAGTGAAGTGAAAGTCACTCAGTCGTGTCCAACTCTTTGTGACCCCATGGACTATATAGTCCATGGAATTCTCCAGACCAGAATACTGGAGAGGATAGCCTTTCCCTTCTCCAGGGGATCTTCCCAACCCAGGGATTGAACCTAGGTCTACTGCATTGCAGGTGGATTCCTTACCAGCTGAGCCACAAGGGAAGCCCATTCTTTATCAGGATTATTGAAAGTCTTGTCCATGGTTCTCAAACCTCAGTCTCTTCCAGTCCTTCATACTCAGAAGTTGACCTTGACTCCTCCTTTACAGGAAAAAAATTCAAACTACTAAATCAATTTCTTTAAGAGATATAGGACACTTAGTAGCAAAGTGCCTCTGTTAAGATACGTTTTGGTGAACAATTTCCCCATCCCTATAGGGTGGATTTCTGTGGGTTCTGTGGGTGCAGCACCCAACTGACCATGATCCCATGAATCTGATCTTGTCTTCTCCAAGAAGGTTCACATCTCATCCCTGGGGGTAAGGATGCCTTGGGCACTCTATCTTAGTCCTAGATTTAGTGGCTGTTTCTTATATCTGCCACCCTCATACTCTTTAGAATTCTCTTTACTCCTGCTAGTCAATCCCTCAGTCAACAAAAGAGTCCAAAATGCAGTACTTGGGTGCAGTCTCAAAAACAACAGAATGATATTGGTTTGTTTCCAGGCAAACCATTCAACATCAGAGTAACCTAAGTCAATGCCTCAACTACTGATGCCAAAGAAGCTGACGCTGACCAGTTCTATGAAGACCTACAGCACCTTCTAGAGCTAACACACACACACACACACAAAATGTCCTTTTCATCACAGGAGATTGGAATGCAAAAGTAGGAAGTCAAGAGATACCTGGGATAACAGGCAAGTTTGGCCTTGGAGTACAAAATGAAGCAGGGCAAAGGCCAACAGTTTTGTCAAGAGACCATGATGATCATACCAAACACAATTTTCCAACAACACAAGAGATGACTGTACATATGCACCTCACCAGATATCTGGTCAACATGAAAATCAGATTGACTATCTTCTTTGTAGTCAAAGATGGAGAAACTCCACACGATGAATAAATACAAGACCTGGAGCTAACTGTGGCTCAGATCATCATTTCCTTATTGCAAAATTCAGGCTTAACTTGAAGAAAGTGGGGAAAACCACTAGGCCATTCAGGTGTGATCTAAATTAAATCCCTTATGATATGCAGTGGAGGTGATGAATAGATTCAAAAGATTAGATCTGATAGACAGAATGTCTGAAGAACTATGGACCAAGGTTCATAACACTGAACAGGAGGCAGTGACCAAAACCATCTCAAAGAAAAAGATGTACAAGAAGGTGAAGTGGTTGTCTGAGTAGGCTTTGCAAATAGTTGAGGAAAGAAGAGAAGTGAAAGGCAAGGAAAAAATGGAAAGATATACCCAACTGAATGTGAAGATCCAGAGAATAGCAAGGAGAGATAAGAAAGCCTTTTTAAGTGAATAATGCAAACAAATAGAGGAAAAAAATAGAATGGGAAAGACCAGAGATCTCTTCAAGAAATTGGAGATATCAAGGGAACATTTCATATAAGGATGGGCACAATAAAGGACAGAAAAGGTAAGGACCTAACAGAAGCAGAAGAGATTAAGAAGAGGTGGCAAAAATATTCAGAACAACTGTACAAGAAAGGTCTTAATGACCCAGATAAACTCAATGGTGTGGTCACTCACCTAGAACCAGACATCCTGCAATGTGAAGTCAAGTGGGCCTTTGGAAGTACTACTACAAACAGAGCTAATGGAAGTGATGAAATTCCAGCTGAGCTATTTAAAATTCTAAAAGATGATGCTGTTAATGTGCTGCACTCAATAAGTCAGCAAATTTGGAAAACTCAGCAGTGGCCACAACTGGAAAAGTTCAGTTTTCATTCCAATTCCAAAGAAAGGCAATGTCAAAGACTATTCAAACTACCATACAATTTTTCTCATTTCAATGCTAACAAGGTAATGCTCAAAATCCTTCTAGCTAGGCTTTAGTAGGACATGAACTGAGACCTTTCATATGTACAAGGTGGATTTAGGACCTAACGGAAGCAGAAGAGATTAAGAAGAGGTGGCAAAAATATTCAGAACAACTGTACAAGAAAGGTCTTAATGACCCAGATAAACTCAATGGTGTGGTCACTCACCTAAAACCAGACATCCTGCAGTGTGAAGTCAAGTGGGCCTTTGAAGTCAAGTGTTAGAGGGACCAGAGATCAAATTGTCAAAATTTGTTGGATCATGGAGAAAGCAAGGAAATTCCAGAAAAACATCTACTTCTGCTTCATTTACTACACTAGATCCTTTGACTGTGAGGATCACAACAAACTGTGGAAAATTCTTTAAAGAGATGGAAATATCAGACCACTTTACCTGTCTCATGAGAAACTTGTATGGGGCTCAAGAAGCAACAGTCAGAACAAGACATGGAACAAGTAAATGACTGGTTCAAAATTGGGAAAGGAGTACATCAAGATTGTATATTGTCACCCTGCTTATTTAACTTAGATGAAGAGTAAAGCATGCAAAATGCTGGGCTGGATGAATCACAAGTTAGAATCAAGATTGCTGGGAGAAATATCAACAACCTCTAATACACAGTTGATACCACTCTAATGGCAGAAAATGAAGAGGCACTAAAAAGCCTCTTGACGAGGGTGAAATAGGAGAGTGAAAAAGTTGGCTTGAAATTCAATATTAAAAAGAAAATTAAAATCATGGCATCTAGTCCCATCACTTCATGGCAAATAGAAGGGGAAAAGTGGAAACAGTGACATGTTTTGTTTTCCTGGGCTCCAAAATCACTGTGTATGGTAACTGCAGCCAGGAAATTAAAAGATGCTTGCTCCTTGGAAGAAAGGCTATGATGAACCTAGACAGCATACTAAAAAGCAGACATATCACTGCCCAGAAAGGTTCATATAGTCAAGTTCAGTTCAGTTGCTCAGTTGTGTCTGACTCTGCGACCCCATGGACTGCAGCACGCCAGGCTTCCCTGTCCATCACCAACTCCCAGAGTTTACTCAAACTCATGTCCATCGAGTTGGTGATGCCAACTCATCCATCTCATCCTCTGTTGTCCCCTCCTCCTTCTGCCCTCAATCTTTCCCAGCATCAGGGTCTTTTCAAATGAGTCAGTTCTTTGCCTCAGGTGGCCAAAGTATTGGAGTTTCAGTTTCAGCATCAGTCCTTCCAATGAATATTCAGGACTGATTTCCTTTAGGATGGACTATGGTTTTACCAGTAGTCATGTATGAATGTGACAGTTGGACTATAAAGAATGCTAAGCACCAAAGAATTGATGCTTTCAAAATGTGGCATTAGAGAAGACTCTTGAGAGTCCCTTGGACTTCAAGGAGATCAAACTAGTCAATACTAAAATGTATCAATCCTTAATACTCATTGGAAGGGCTGATGCTGAAGCTGAAGCTCCAATACTTCGGCCACCTGAGGGGAAGAGCTGACTCATTGGAAAAGACCCTGATGCTGGGAAATATTGAGGGTAGAAAGAGAAGTGGGCAGCAAAGGAGGAGATGATTAGATAGCATCACTGACTCAATGGACATGAGTTTGAGCAAACTCTTGGAGGGAGAAAGTGGAGGACAGAGGAGCCTGGTGTGTTGCAATCCATGGGGTCGAAAAGAGTTGGACACAACTTAGTGTCTGAACAACAACAAAGTAAATCCTTTGTTACTCTAATCCCTCTTGCAGTTAGTCATTCTTTATATTAAAGTTACTCTGTTCAAGTGACAGAATGGTCCCTTTCTCCTGGTTGAATCCAGATTGGTACCCTACCAAAGCTAACTCAAGAAGAACTAAATAACCTGATAGCCCTATATTTCTTTGAAAATTGTACCAGTAGCTTAAATGTTGTTGTTTTTTTTTTTTTTTTCTGTAAAGGGGGAGGCAAGTGTGAGGGACTGAAAGAGATTGATGTTTGAGAAACACAGACAAGATTTTCAATAGTCCTTTGCAAGAGTGAGAGTTTGTGTTGAAATTGTACTAAAATTGCAGGGCAAAGTTGAAGTCCTATATGAAGCTGTTGATCATGAATTTATGATGGAATCCATCCCTGCTGGGTGGTACTTTGGTGCAGGGAATCATAAAGTCCATAGTTAGGGGTCTCCAACAGTGAGGTTTTACCAATAGGTGCTATTGACAGAGGCCAGAGTTAGGCAACTTCAAGGTAAAGAGGTTAGAAAGAGAAATAGAAAGCAAAGAAGAGTTTACATTGATTTTCAACCACATGATTTACTTGAATGAGCATCTGAGTTTTAATTCATCACCCTAGAGCCTTGTCTTCCCGGAGAAAGTGAAAGTTTGGGCATTCTAACCCCACTGTGGTACATTCTGTGCAGGACAGCTGGGGCAGGGAAGGAAAGCCAAAACTTGTTTACACATGAGAGCTGGAATAGATATCTTTTTGACTGATTGCACAAGAAGAATTCCAATGAAGCTTGGAAGAGTGAGTAAATGCCTTTAAGTGGCACCCAGACTGCAGAAAGAGGGCTGCCATTCAGGGACAGGTTTTTTCATCTCTCTCCCAGCAACGAAAGGAGTACCAGTTGATGGATTCATAAGTCCTGTAGGGTAAACACAGTATCAGAGAGTTTAGGGCAAGTCAGGGGTATGAGAGACAGATTGGATAGATATGTTTCTCTATGTTGCATTATGATAAGTTTAATAAGCCCTCCTAAGCTGAGCACCAAAGAACTGATGCTTTTGAACTGTGGTGTTGGAGAAGACTCTTGAGAGTTCCTTGGACTGCAAGGAGATCCAACAGTCCACTCTAAAGGAGATCAGCCCTGGGTGTTCTTTGGAAGGACTGAAGCTAAAGCTGAAATTCCAATACTTTGGCCACCTCATGCGAAGAGCTGACTCATTGGAAAAGACTTTGATGCTGGGAGGGATTGGGGGCAGGAGGAGAAGGGGACGACAGAGGATGAGATGGCTGGATGGCATCACTGACTCGATGGATGTGAGTCTGAGTGAACTCCGGGAGTTGGTGATGGACAGGGAGGCCTGGCGTGCTGCAATTCATGGGGTCGCAAAGAATCGGACACGACTGAGCAATTGAACTGAACTGAACTGTACTTCCTGACCCTAATTGTGCAACTCTTCAACCTAGTCTCCACATTTTAGGGAGTTTTTCTCTCTTTTATCATTAACTGTTAATTATGCAAGTGATATATGAATGTCTCTTCCTTACCTAAGTCTTATTTCAGTTGAAATTAAAGACCTCTTGATTACCTAAAGCCCCCAACTCACTCAGTTATTCCTAAGAGGTAGTAAGTGGTGTTACTACTTGAGAGGTTATTGTTCCAGAATTTTTCTGCTACATGCATATAGATGCACAAATATTTAGCACCGCCTTAGGAAAGAGAGAGAACAAATGTGACCCCTAACAGTATCATACGATGCAATACAATATTTAGACCCAAGTGCTGATGCAGAGACAGAGGGTTACAGGAAAGGAGTCATGAAATATGAAGCCAATAATATCTGAGTCTGAACCCCATTTTGTAGCTTTGTAACCTCAAACAAAAGAGTTGGGGATACCAGACCACCTTACCTGTCTCCTGAGAAACCTGTATGGGGCTCAAGAAGCAACATTCAGAACCAGACATGGAACAACTGAGTTATTCAAAATTGGGAAAAGAGTATGTTAAGGCTGCATATTGTCACCCTGCTTATTTAACTTATATGAAGAGTACATCATGAGAAATGCCAGGCTGAATGAGTCACAAACTGGAATCAAGATTTCTGGGAGAAATATCAACAACCTCAGATATACAGATGATACCCTTCTAATGGCAAAAAGTGAAGAGAAACTAGAGAGCGTCTTGATGAGGGTGAAAGAGGGGAGTGAAAAAGTTGGCTTAAAACTCAACATTCAACCAGTTGAGTTTGGTTGGCAACCAGTCCCATCACTTCATGGCAAATACATGGGGAAAAAATGGAATCAGTGACAGGTTTTATTTTCTTGGGCTCCAAAATCACTGTGGATGGTGACTGCAGCCATGAAATTAAAAGATACTAGCTCCTTGGAAGAAAAGCTATGACCAACCTAGACAGCATATTAAAAAGCAGAGACGTCACTTGGTCAACAAAGTTCATCTAGTCAAAACTATGGTTTTTCCAGTAGTCATGTACAGATGTGAGAGACCATAAAGAAGATTCAGCACCAAAGAATTGATGCTTTGGAATCGTGACGCTGGAGAAGACTCTTGAGAGTCCATTGGATTGCAAGGAGATCAAACCAGAGGAAATCAACCCTGAATATTCATTGGAAGGACTGATGCTGAAGCTGGAGCTCCAATATTTTGGCCACTTGACACAATAAGCAGACTCATTGGAAAAGATCCTGATGTTGGGAAAGACTGAGGACAGGAAGAGATGGGGTGGGGGGCAGATGATGAGATGGTTGGATGTCATCACTGACTCAATGGACACAAATCTGAGCATACTCCAGGAGACAGTGAAGGACAGGGAAGCCTGGTGTGCTGCAGTTCACAAAGAATTGGACACAGCTTAGTGACTGAACAACAACCTCAAGCAAGCTATTTAATCTTGTCATACCTCAGTCGTGATGCTTAAAGAGGAAAGCATTTTGCACACAGAGGTTGTTGAGTTACCTCTTCTATATATCATCTGTCTATCTTCTCTTCTCTCCTTGTCTTTCCCTTTCTCCCTCTCTTACTTTCTCTCTCTCACCTGATATATTTATTTATTACTAAGGAGATATAGTCCCCTTGTCTCAAAAACTGGTTTGGAAAACAAACATTGCCCAGCACCACAAAGTTTATGAGTTTGTTTTTTCCCAGAAAAGTTCACTGCTTGACAAAGTCCAGGATTCAAGTTACCTAAATGTTGACGGTGGCCATGAACTCTGGCCCAGCCCTCTGTTTAGGAGGGTATAAATCTCAGCTGCTTGGGTCTTGCTCCATCATCAGCACACAAAGGCCTCAACTAGCAACATGAAGTTGGGTGGTCTCTTCCTCCTGGCCGGTCTCCTCACCCTCAACACAAGGCTCCAGGCAATTGGTAAGTCTTGTCCCACCTTTCAGAACAAGAGAGTCAGGAAGTGGGGAATCTAGGACTGTCCTGTGCAGTCTAAAGAGGGGATGGAGCGGGGATGGGTAAACATGGAGAACAGTCCACACAAGAAGACCCTGAGGCACGCTTTAATTTTCCCCACGAGTCCCCATGCCAGCATCCCTCTGTGTCTGCCGACCTCCTCTCTTCCTTTCTCCAAAGGCCAATGTCTCCATTTGTACTGCCCTCACCTCCTCCTCTGACTCTGCTTCATCAGCTTCTGGGTCTCTCCCCAGTATTTCTAACCCTCTTCTCTCCATTTGATTCTGCTGCTGCTGCTGCTAAGTCACTTCAGTCATATCTGACTCTGTGCGACCCCATAGACGGCAGCCCATCAGGCTCCCCCGTCCCTGGGATTCTCCAGGCAAGAACACTGGAGTGGGTTGCCATTTCCTTCTCCAATGCATGAAAGTGAAAAGTCAAAGTGAAGTCGCTCAGTCGTGTCTGACTCTTAGCGACCCCATGGACTGCAGCCCACCAGGCTCCTCCATCCATGGGATTTTCCAGGCAAGAGTACTGGAGTGGGGTGCCATTGCCTTCTCCGCCATTTGATTCTACCTACAAGCAAATAAATTCCCGCATTGCTGAGACAACATTTTTCTGAACCCTCTTCTGTGTTCTCTTTCTTTCTTCCAAACCACTGAGCCCTGAGCCTTTCCAATGTATCTTCAACTACCACCATTACAGTCAGCCCTGATACCAACCCCCCCCAACTCCACTCTCCAAAGGCACCAGTACCTTCTTGGTTGACAATCTAATAATTTTTCTCAGTTGTCAATCTCTTTGGTATCTCTGCAGAACTGACGCTGTTCAGGATCTATTCAGTCAGAAACTCTCTTTGCTTTCTGATGGCTTCTCTCTTTGCTCCTCCTTTCCTGTGCCTTTGGCTTTCTTTTCTTTCTACCAACACCACCCCCCCCCACCCCCAACCTTACAGACTTACAGTCAAACATGATTTCTCTGGTTGCCTTGCTCCTGCCTTGAGCTCAGTCACTAAGTCGTGTCCCACTCTTTGAGACTCCATGGACTGTAACCCACCAGGCTCCTCTGTCCATGGGATTTTCCAGGCAAAAGTACTGGAGTGGGTTGCCATTTCCTCCTCCAGTGGATCTTCCTGACCCAGGGATCAAATCCATGTCTCCTGCATTGGCAGGTGGATTCTCCACTATTGCGCCATCTGGGAAGCCTGCTCCTCCCACTCCGATGTAATCAATGACCAGTCTTTGTGAAATCTTCTTTCACAACTTCTCTTCCAGCCTTTCCAAACTGACCTGTACCACCCTAGTTACATACCTGGACCCTTGCAATACTCTTGGAACTCTCTCTCATCCAAAACACGTATTGTGTGTTGAATTCCAGCCAACTCTATGCATGAATGTGAGATTGTTCTTCCCAAAGTGAAGCTCTAATCAGGTGACTGATTTCCTCAAAATGCAAATGTGTTCTCTTATGTGACGACCTCCCCAACTCCTGCCTGTGGAAATCTCCTTAATCCTTGAAAGCCCCACTGTACTGGCTATTTCCACCATAAGCATAATGGACATACTCATTCCTTCTAGATTAGGGCAGTAGTTCTCAAAGTTTAATATGACAAGAATCATCCAAGGGGCCTGTTAAATTGCAGACTGTGATTCAGGTCTGGAGTGGGGCCCAAGATTATGAATTTTTAACAAGCTTCACGGTGATGCTAATAACCCTGGCCAACAGACTACATTTTAAGTAGAAGAGACTCTGCCAGCACTTTTGAATCACCCCAAAAAGCTTGTTAAAAGAGACCAATGCCAACATCCTCTGCTCAGGCTCTCTGAGGTCTCTAGCTTTCTCTGTGTGGGGTGTGTGTGCTTACTGAGATAAAATTTACCATTTTAAGGTGTACCACTCAGTAGTTTTCGTATATTCACATTGTTGGGCAGCCATCTAGCTATCATCTAGCTGTAGCTCATTTTCATCACCCCCAAAAGAGATCCCATGCCATTATCCAACTCCCTGTTCTGAACTTCCCCCACCCCTGACAACTTCTAATCTACTTTCCATCTCTAAGCATTTTTCTATTCTAGATATTTCATATAAAGGAAGTCATTTAATAATGTGATCTTTTGTGTCTGGCTTCTTTCACTATTTTCAAGGTTCGTTTAAGTTGTAGCAGCTATCAGTACTCCACTCCTTTTCATGGTTGGATTGTGTGGATCTACCAGATATGATTTATATATTCATCAGTTGATGGACACGAGTTATTTCTACTTTGTGGCTAGTATGAAGTTAATGCTACTACGAGCATTTGTGTGCGAATTTTTGTGTGAACATATTTTCAATTCTCTAGGGTAAAATTCGGAGAAGGCAATGGCAATCCACTCCAGTACTCTTGCCTGGAAAATCCCATAGACAGAGGAGCCTGGTAGGCTGCAGTCCATGGGGTCGCTAAGAGTCGGACACGACTGAGCGACTTCACTTTGACTTTTCACTTTCATGCATTGGAGAAGGAAATGGCAACCCACTCCAGTGTTCTTGCCTGGAGAATCCCAGGGGCGGGGGAGCCTGGTGGGCTGCCATCTCTGGGGTTGCATAGAGTCAGACACGACTGAAGCGACTTAGTAGTAGTAGGGTAAAATTGCTAGGAGAGGACAAAAAATTGCTAGGAGTGGACATAGTTACATAGCACGTCTATATTTAATTTTTTGAGGAGCTGCCAAGCTGTTTTTCACAAAGCCTGCACCAATTTAACCGCGATCAACCATCGAGAGTTCCAATTGCTCCCATATCCTTGCCAAAGCTTGACACCTGACGTTTGATTATTGCCATCATAGTGATTGTGAAGTGGTATCCCACTGTGGCTTCAATTCACATTTCCCCAGTGACTAATGATGTTGGACACTTTTTCATATGCTTAATGATCATTTGCATATGATGTATTCAAGAAATAGCTATTCAAGTCCTCCTTTTGCAAAATACAAGTGTTTGTCCTTTTCTTGCTGAGTTGTAGGAATTCATGATATATTCTGGATATTAGACTGTTATTAGATATATGATTTGCAAAGATTTTCTCCTAGTCTATGATTTGTCCTTTCATTTACTCGATAGTGCTCTTTAACGGAAAAAAAGTCATTAATTTTATGAAGTGCAATTTCTTTACCGCTTTTGTTGCTTGTGTTTTGGGTGTCATTTCTAAGAAATCATTGCCCAATTCAAGGTCACAAAGATTCACACTGATGGTTCCTTCTAAGAGTTTTAAGTTTTAGCTCTTATAGTCAGGTCTTTGAGCCATTTTGAGTGAATTTTTGTGTATGTAGGTATATACTATGTATGCATGCATTTATGGTTTGAGGTAGTAATCCAAATTTACTTTTTTGTATGTGGATGTCCATTTGTCCCAGCATCGTTTGTTGAAAAAAAAAATCCCATTCTTTCCCCATTGAATGGTCTTTGTCAGTGTGTGTGTGTGTGTGTGTGTTTAAATCCCAGCTAATTCTCTAGCACAGTAATGGTTAAACCACTTCTCTCCACTCTTTTCAGTACCTCTTTCATGCCACTTTCTATCAAACATGTTTAATGTTGTGAATTCAGTCTGTTGAGAGCAAACTTTGATTTCCCATCCTGATTATTTCTGCCTTGCTGATAGGAAACCTGACTCATACCTCTATTACTGCAAATATCTAGTCCCTGTTCTTTACATATGGTAGGTATTTTTTAAAGAATAAGTTGATGAATTAGAAACAAGAGAATGAATGAGTAAATAAACTATGAACGAATGAATAAATGGCTGACTGTTAATAAAGGGTTATGATCCCCAGCCTTCCTCCACAAATTGGCAACAGCTTATGAAATCCTAAAATGTCAGAGACATGATGTCTCTGGAAGAATCTCTAGTCCAGCTCAGCATCCGCGTCATCTGGAGCCCTCATTAAAATATACACATATAGGATCAACCCTGGAGAACCTGAGTAATCAAGTCTGGACCAAGTCCTACTCTCTGTAGTTCATTTGAAAGCTCCCAGATGATTCTGATCATCAGCCACATTTGAGAGACTCACTCATCTAGTCCAACCTCTCTTTGCTTGCTCAAGCCACACACCAGACAACCCCCATTTACAGATGATAACAGGGAAAGTGAATGAGATTCATGGTGAGGGTGGCAGAAGCAGGTCAGTCACTGGCAGGACCCACAGTGAGAATCCTCTTGTAGATGGTGATGTGCTTGTTGGTTGAGATGTTCTTTTGCCCAAGACTTTGAAGCAGCTTTGAGGATCTGCCTCCGTCTTTCAACTCTATCTCTATGAGTATCAAGACTAAAATCCAATAAGTGCTTCCATCAGAAATAATTTCTTTGTTGATGTATGGCAGAAACACAATATTGTAAAGCAGTTAACCTTCAATTAAAAATAAATATTAAAAAAAAATAGTTTCTTGACCTCTAGGAGCTCAACTCTGTATTCAAGGTTAATTTCACTGAGTTGCATAACACAAGGGACCTGTGTGTTAATGGTAAACAACCCTGAATTCAGATCCGAATAACCCAGATCTTATTTACTGGAAGGGTCAGATGAGGTTCTATTGGAGCTCGTGTTTACACAGTGAAAGTCCTAGATCAAAGTGTATCCTGATGTTATTAGGACATGGTCATTCACAACATAAATAATCATGGTATTTAAGTGTCTCAACCCAGTCTTTTCTGATTGTGAAGGTGTCTGTGTGGAGCAGTGCCAAGAAGACTGGGACTGCACGGCAGGAGAGAAGTGCGTCAGCAATGGCTGTGGCCACGTGTGCTCACCAGCCCCACAAGCAAGTAAGGCTGAGCGCCCTGCCCGAATTCCTCAGCTCCACAGGAATATGCTTGGTCCCGCCCAACCTTTCAACTGCTTAACATACACACACCCGAATAGTTCAAACAGTTACCTTATACTAAGTTCTTTGAGTACTACCCACTACTCTGTGTGCTAAGCCTCTTCAGTCATGTCCCACTCTGTGCGATCCTATGCTCTGTAACCTGCCAGGCTCCTCTGTCCGTGGGATTCACCAGGCAAGAATACTGGAGAGGGTTGCCATGCCTTACTAGTCCTCATTTTGCTATCTCTCCAGTACTTGGGTTAGCTGACAATCCATTCTTAGTAGATTCCTCAGGAAGTTCCCATGGAAACAATGTCCCCAGTCTTCTCCATCAGTCACTGCATTGCTTCCCACAGATTTCTGCAGAGGCAGACACCTCACTGCTCTGGAGAATTTAGTGTTGTGTCTCCTTTCATCCACTCATATTTTGGAATTTGAGGGGATACCTTATTCTGCAGTTTTGTCGTCTGTGTGTTTTAAATGTGGCTATTTTGATAGCTTTGTGTGTGTGTTTATGGGGAGATTTTAGAAAATTCAAAAATGTATGCAATCTACACAATTAAAACCATTTTTCCAGAATCTGGCATTATTTTTGTTGAACAACTTCTTTTGCCTTTATGAAGTGTTTGCTTGATCCTTTTGCTCATTTTTCTGTTATGTTATCAGTTGGTGCTATTGATTTATGAGGAATTCTGGATGCAAGTTGTTTGTTGTATGCATGGATTATAAACAGTTTCTACTAATGTGGCTTTATTTTCACTCTCTTAATGCTCTCATTCAATGAAGAAACATTACTAATTTTAATGAGATTCCATCTGCCTATCTGTTTTAATGGTCAGTAATACTTCTGTGATATTTAAGAAATAATTGCCTATCCCAAGATCATAAAGCTGTTATAGTATCTTCTAGAAGCTTTATTGCTTTACCTTTTAATTAGGTCTATAACCTATTTGGAACAGATTTTGTTGTGTGGTATGAGGTAAGAGACAAGATTCCTTTAAAAAATATATATATATATACATATATATGAACAATCCAGTTAACCCCATTGCATTTCAGTTCTGCAGCTTTGCTTAAAATTATCTTATTTTCTTGATTATTGTTGGTTTGGGGGAAGCCATATAAACTTTTAGAATAAGCTTACCCATTTTTGTGAAAAATTCTTCTATGATTTTGACTGGGATAGTATTAACTTTATTGGGGTGGGAGAAATGATATGTTTATAACACAATCTTTTCATCCATAAACATGGCATCTCTCTCCATTTATAAAATAGCTAATTTTTTTTCTTAGTAGTATCACATACATTTCTGCACATAATTGGTTAGATTTATTTTTTGAATGTTATTGTAAAGGCATTTAAATTATTTATTTTCAAACTCAAGACTTCAACGTTTTTAACTGCATCTTTCCTCTTGTCAGGCACCTGTATTAATGAGTGCAGAGAAGACAGGGACTGTGGGGTAAAAAAAGAGTGCCTCCAAGTGGGCTGTCGGCATGTCTGCCTGCCTCTAGCTACAGCAGGTGAGTCCTGACTTTCTCCACCACCGTCTGTCCTGCGAGAGTTAGGAGCTTGGGGTTATCTACAGTTGCACAACTGTGTGGTCTCCCAGAGAAACACTGGAATGCCTGAGGAGTCTCTCTGTTCTTGCCCTTTGAGCAAAAGACTGGTCACCGCACCCTTTCTCCCTACATTGTGAAGTCTGGGAATGCTGGAAAAAAAAAAATCTCATTTAATTTTGCACAAGGAATGTTTACTTATTACAGAAAAGTCAGGAAGTACGGGACAAATTGATGGCAAGATGTGCCTATAAACATAGTTATGTGTATGCTCATATCCTTCCACATATATATTCTGAGGGTAAGGCCTTTGCACCACAATGAAGATCCCACGTACTGCAATTACCAACAGACGCAGCCAGAAAGAAAAAAAGAATGGAAGGAAGGAAAGAAGATTTTTAAAAAAGAGCAAGAGAAGAACTGGATGGGAGTTGGCAAAGTAAGAATGGGTGGAATAGAAGCCCTAAGAAAGAGAATAGCATATGCAAAGGTCCTGAGGCAAAAATGAGGATCATACATTTGAGATGAGAAAAGAAGATTGGTGTGGCTGGAGCTTCAAAACAAGGGAGAAGGCTGAGCCTCAGGAGACAGGCAGGGACCCAATTATGGGGCATTTGGCAGGACATGCTCCAAGGATTTTGGATTTTATTCTGGGTATAATGGGAAGCTTTGGAGGGTTTTCAGGTGGCTGCAGTGGAGAATAGATGGGATGCGGGAAGAATGGAAGTGGAGAGACCTAGTGGAGCATATTGTGGTTGTCAGGGCAGGAGATAAGCACGATTTCTATTGGCGTGAGTTTTTTCATGTCTGCAGGTAAAGTTTGTGTGTAGGAATCTGTTGCAGTTACTTCAATTTTTAAATGAATATTCAGTAAAGCAACAAATTAAAAATACAGCTTACCAGTGGATAAAGAAGATGTGGTACATATATACAACAGAATATTACTCAGTCATAAAAATGAATGAACTGATACCATTTGCACCAACATAGATGGACCCAAAGTCTGTCATACCGAGTAAAGTAAGTCAGACACAGAATCAGAAACATCATATGGCATCCCTTAGATGTGAGATCTAAAAAGACATGATGCAAATGAGCCTATTTACAAAACAGAAACTGCCTCACAGACTGAGAGAATGAACTTACAGCTTCTGGGTGGAAGGGGGAAAGGGATAGTTAGGGAGTTTGGGATGAATAGGTACATACTGCTATATTTTAAAAGCGTAACCAACAAGGACCTATGGTATAGCACAGGGAACTGTGCTCAATGTATGTGGCAAGCTGGATGGGAGGGAGGGGAGTTTGGAGGAGAATGGATACATGTGTTTGTATATGTATGGCTGAGTCCCTTTGCTGACCTCCTAAAACTATCACAACATGGTTAATGGGCTATACTTCAATATAAAATAAAAAGTTTTTAAAAAGGAAGAAAAAATATAGCTTCCCATGTTTCACCCATCTTAGCCTACTTATAGCAAAATTTAAGAAGTCCTTAATGAGTGCTTAATCAAGTAGAACAGATCAGTCTTGAACAGATCAGTCTTAAACCATCAGTCCCATTTAAATTTTTTTCGATTAAATTTTGATAAACAATTTAAGCTGCTTTAATTAATTTATTCAATTTTAAAAAGTACTTTCCACACCCGATCTAACACTCAGAACCTTCCAAAGTACTGCACTCCTGTAATAACAAATTAAACTTATGACTATAGAAAAATCAAGTTGTGTTAGACATGTCAATGTTCTCTGTTAACTTAGCCAAGTTCTCTTACATCTCTCAACTCAAAAATCACAAGCACAAAATAAATTGTTTAATTACACATTTTATATTAGAATTACAAGGATTATCTGTTATATACCCCAAGAGGCCATTAAAAAATGTAAGTGCTCTAAGTTCAAAATTATATACATGATTCCAGTGATTACAAATTTATGGCAATTCCCTGGTGGTTCAGTGGTTAGGACTCAGCACTTTCACTGCAGAGAGCTGGGGTTCAATCCCTGATTGGGTAACTAAGATCCAGCAACCTGCATAGAGCTGCCAAAAAAAACAAAAACCTTTTAATTAATCTCTGTGTCTGAATATTAATATTTTGGACCTGATTTATATATTTTTAAAATTAATTAATGAATTGTTTATTAACTTATTTGGCTGAGTTGAGTCTTAGTTGGTCCGCAGGATCTTCCTTGTATCACGCGGGATCTTTCCTTCAGCGCACAGACTCTAGTTGGGTCATGCGGGCTTAGTTGTTCCAAGGCATGTGGAATCTTAGCTTGCCACCCAGGGATTGAACCTGCGTTCCCTGCGTTACAAGGTGGATTCTTAACCACTGGACCATCAGGGAAGTCCCCACATCTTTTTAGGTTTAATTACCACCTTTGTGAGGCTTACCCACTAAGGTGCAGCGTTACTGTCTTATGCAAATTGAGATTACTGGGCCAATTTTATACGGTCTCCACCAGTTCATCATCCCAGCACTGGAGGATGCTTAGTAGACAGAAGCCAGCACCTCCACTGAGGGTGTAGCAAACATTCCTAATGGCTATGCTAGATTTTTCTCCTGTCTTTAGCTCTTTCAGGACTTCCCTGGTGGCTCAGATGGTTAAGCATCTGTCTACAATGCGGGAGACCTGGGTTCGATCCCTGGGATGGGAAGATCCCCTGGAGAAGGAAATGGCAATCCACTCCAGTACTACTGCCTGGAAAATCCCATGGACAGAGGAGCCTGGTAGGCTACAGTCCACAGGGTCACAAAGAGTTGGACACGACTGAGTGACTTCACTTCACTTAGCTCTTTCAGGACGTTCATTACCCTCCCCTCTGGCACTAAGGACACTTTAAGCCAATCCATCAGCCCTTTAGATCCTTCTGTAATTCTCTGTGTTCTGTGTGGATGGAATCTTGCATCTCCTTCTAAGGTTACAGCTGACGCCCTGCAGCAATTTCTTCCCACGTAATTCAGTTCTGAATGCCTGTGGTCTTCCTGGTGCTCCGCCTTGACTCCGGGTGCCTTGTTGGATTCTGCGCACAGGCCAAGCTCTCACTCGCTTCTGAGGCACATCAGGAGGTCATGCGGATGAGAGCTTGGATGAGGGTGGTGGTGGAGAAGCCAAAGTGGCTGGAATTGAGAGAGGTTTTGAGAGAGTTGACAGGATTTGTTGATAGACAGGGTTTGTTGATAGATTGGATGGATGGATCAGGGAGAGTGTTTCAAGGGTGACTTCCTGTTTTCATCTTGAGCAGCTTGGAGGATGGAGGTTCCATTCCTGAGGAGCGGGGCTCAGAGAAGGAGTGCAGCCGCGGTAGTTATAGCTCCACATTCAGGGGACGCTCGGTATCCACCCAGCTCCCCGCAGGCCCGAGCACCCCAGTGACTCAGGAGGAGAGCCGACCTGCCTGGCAGCGGGGGTGAACGGCCACGGCATGCCACTTGTGGAGCCTGTTCTGCAGAGGTCGTCAGTGGCCCCTGCCGTGCCCACCTCCTCCCTGCCCTTCGCCCCTGCACTCCCGCCCGTCCTTCCCGGAGACCCCAGGTCTCCCCACCTCCTCACTCATTCTAGTCTCTTTGCCTTTGAGATTTGAGCTTCCATCCCACTTTAGTGTGGATGGAGGTGCAGAAAACTGGTTTTCCAATGGGATTTGTGTGAGCCCAAGAGCACAGGGGCGCTGAGGACTGGAGTTTGGAAGAGGAGGGGGCCGTCCAGTGAGGAAATGGCCTTGGCCAGGGCAGCCGTGGGCTCCGAGGATAGACTGTGCTCTTTTCCTGACTTTGCCCCTGACAGTAGGTGGTCGTCCGCTCCCCACCACTAAACTCATGGATGGACAGAGACCTCTGACCTCTGGGGTCGAAGAGCATCCTTCCTGCACAGGAGTTTAGGGTTGAGGCCGACAGCCATGGCGTGCCTTCCCCAAGGACTGAGTTGGAGGGCATGTGCTGGGCCACACTGGTGTCCTTGAGGCCCTTCTGCAGTCTGTGTCCAGTGGCACACGGCCAGACTGGCATCAGCCTCTGCCTCCTGCCTGCCTCCCTTTCTTCCTCACCCCACAGAGCACTGCCCTGTACTTGCCTCTGTCTTTAGTTGAGGAGGTGGTGAGGAGGATGGCCACATTTCCAAGGTCACTTTTACCCCAGGTGTCAAGGATAAGGGTCAGGCAGCATCTAAAGAGACTGTAGGACTTCAGTGTTGGGGTGCATAGTTTGGGGACGGAGCACGGATTTGGGGGAGAGCACAGATGTGATTGAGGGATTGGGGGCAGGAGGAGAAGGGGACGACAGAGGATGAGATGGCTGGATGGCATCACCGACTCGATGGATGTGAGTTTGAGTCAACTTCGGGAGTTGGTGATGGACAGGGTGGCCCGGCGTGCTGCGATTCATGGGGTCGCAAAGAGTCCACACGACTGAGCAACTGAACTGAACTGAACTGAACAGATCTGATGAGCGAGCACAAGGGGGCGCTATTTATAGGCGGTAGAGGAGGGCACAGAGAAGTAAATGTTTTGAATGGCAGAGACCTGGGGAAGAGCTTTCTAGGAAGGGTGAGCCGCTCTGCCCACTTGGACGAGGGAGTGACCAGGTGTGTTTGCTGTGCACCTGAGCTCTGCACATGCAGACAGATGGTCTCCCCAGGGTCGTCTGCATTCACACTGTTCGCCTTGTCTAAGGACCCTGAACTGGGGTCACAGTTCGTCCTCCTCCTGGTCCACTATTTACATCTACTCCTATTGAAATGTTTACAAGGCCCCAGATACGCAGTAAATACCATAGAAGTGTCTGGAAAATCAAAGAAATGACCAGGCTGTCTGTGAGAGAACCAATTTAAGCCACCAGTCCCTTTCTGCAGCACGGATTTATTTCAAGACCTGAGCGCCTGCAAGGGGACAACAGATGCTGTCTGGGGGCCACAGTCTCCTCTGGCCCCAGAAGGCGGAGCTTCACGGCAAAGCTTCAGGAGAGCGCAGACCATCAGAGCAGGAGCACGGAAACGCGAGCATGGGCTTTCATGCGGGCAGGACTCGCCCAAGGCCCATCTCGGGTGAGGGAGCTGGTTGGGGAGGGGGGGGTGGCTCTGTGGCCTCTTCTCATGGTCCCTCGACTGTGAAGGTCCCACTGCTCCCAGCTTCCTTGGACGTTTGGTCCAGGTATTGGATGTACTTCTGCACCCAGGCCTGGCCTGGGTCGGCACAGATGGATCGCCCACTTCTGGTCTGGAAGCTGAGGAGCAAGAAGGAGAAGATGAGAAACGGAGAGTCAGCAGGCAAAGAGTCCGTCCCACCACCCCAGCCTCTCCCTCGACCCCCACCAGCAGCTGCCTCCTGTATCACCCCCATCCCAACCCACTCTTGTCACTGTTCCTAGAGAGTCCCGCCCCCTTCCCTCTCCCAGCCCTACTGGTTCTTGAGATTGCACCCTTTCCATTGTTGGGGGCTGTACTTACATGATCCCTGGCTGGGGGCACTGGTCCTTAGATAATTTTCCACACGAGAGTGGGATTGCCATTGACATGTAGGAGAAACAGGAGATTATCAGCTGGTTCTGCCACACCTAGGGCTGTAAGATGCTGGAAACTTCTCCATGAGAACGCTTAGATCTCTATCTGCACCCCCACAGCCCCTGAGGAGGGGAGCGGGAGTGTAGGGCGGGAGACATGAGACAGGAGCATCTGGCAGGAAATGTTCTGATCTTCCTCCTCCCCACCCCACCCCCTTTTTAAAAATCTTTTGGCTGCACTCCCAGGCATGTGGGATCTTAGTTCCACAGCCAGGGGGGAACCAGTGGCTCTGGCAGGACAGAGTCTTAACCACTGGACCACCAGGGAAGCCCCCTCCCAGCCCTTAAATTGTCCTCCTCTGAGACATCTCCTCCCTCCCACTGCCAGCCCCTCCCAGCCTCATCTCCCAGACCCTCTCCAGGGCTGGGATGAGATTCTGTGGTCCTAGTGTTTCAAATTTCTAATTGTCCTCAGGTTTCAGAAATAAGAAATCAGAATTCTTAGAAAATCTGAAATCATACATTATTTCATATTTGTCTTTTTTGAGATATAAATGGATGTATAACATTGTATTCATTTTAGGTATACTGTATGTTTAAATTAAAAATTTTTTCATTTTATTTGAAATTACTTTATTTAAATTTTATTTTATTTTGAAGTATGGTTTCTTTACAATGTTGTGTTAGTTTGTATATTTTTTGCAGCACTTTATTCTCACTTTTTAAAAATAATGTAACTACATAGTAAACAATGAATATTTTTTGCTGATAGGTTTTTTTTTTTTTAAGTTTCAGGGGTTTTCTGTAAAAATAAATAAATCCAAGGTAATAATAAATGATGTTTCTATGTATAGTGACAAGATGATAAACTTGGTAACACATTGAATGTTCTCTAGCAGATAGAGACAGTTGATAATAAAAAACATGAAGAGAGAGTCCATTAACACATAGTAAAGGGTTAATGAAAATCATTTAAAAATTGAAAAAAGTGCTTTAACTATTTGATATTTAAAATATTTAAAATTTATCATTCAAAAGTAAAAATTTTAAACATAGGAAGCATTGAGACTTCTCTGGTGATTCAGTGGTTAAGATGCCACACTCCCAATGGGGCCCAGGTTCGATCCCTAGTCAAGGAACTAGATCCCACATGCTGAAATGAAGACCTACTGCAGCAAACAAAAAACCCTAAACAAACAAAATAAAACACAGGGAACGTTAGGTGCAAGCTATTTGCAGTCTTTACTTACCTTTGTTTAGCCTCAAATATTTCAGACATAGAACATTTTTTTCATATTGGGTTAGCCAAATTGTTGAAAGTATGTCTAAATGCATTTTCAAGTTGGAGTTTGAATACTAAATGCTTCATATAATCTCATTTCCTATTTTAACGATGGACATGTCTGCTTGTCCTGAATTTAGTTTCTCCTTTCAAATTGGTGTTGCTTTGGAAAATTTAAATTTTACAGAAAAATTAGCCAATGTTTCTGCTGTCGTGTTTAGTATTCTGTGACATTTACACATTGACTCTGTGTATTTCTTCTGTCAAAGCATTTATAAAGAACTATCATATCACCTTCAGCAATTATTCAAACCCTGGGCAATTGAACATTATGGGCAATGTCAGTGAATATTATTATTCAAATAACATAATATCCACATCTCTGAGCAAGAATCACAGCTGGAGTTGCCCAGTTAAGGACATAATTTGCTTCTCCCAACTTGTTCTTTCTTGAAACACCACTTATATGATTGTGAAAGTATATGAGTTTTACAAACTCATTAGCATTTCTTAGCTGTGAACTCACAATTTTACCAGTGCAATGGTCTCAAGCTACCAGATGGGGACGACCTCTCCCCTAACTGCTCCCAGTCGCTCCACGTGCTGATCTTAGCCTTGAACCTTGAATCTTAACTTACCGCTTTTGTTCTTGATGTCAGCAAATTCCTTTAAGTCAGTAACATCTCTCTGTTGAGTGTCATGCGAATTCTATCAGAAAATTAGAATATTTTTTCCCATTTTCCCAATTGTTCTACTGGGTTTTGGGGGGACTTGTAATTTAGAAAAAAGCATATAATTTCCTGAGAAATATAATTTCCCACATGAAGATGTTAGTGGATGCCTAGGGTGGGCCACAGCAGGGCGGGACCGTTCCCCTGCATCTGAGAGGACCCTCCCTCACAGGTCTGGCAGTGGTGGGGACTGTTTAAAGTGGGAGGTTTGCTCGGCTCAGAGGAGCAGGGCCTTGGCTAGGAGGCAGGAAAGCTCCATTAGTCCTTGTTTCTTCTCCTGAAAGCTGTGTCACTCCAGGCAGGGCACCTACCCTTTTTGAGCCTTTGTCCTTAAAATGGCAAATAGTAGCCTTAGGGCAATTACTGTGCAAACTGATATTCATACTGATGATTGTTTTGTGCAAAAAAGGCCTTATTATCCCCACGGAACAGATGAGGAAGCTGTGGGTCAGGAAAACTAGACAAGACACAGAAGGTCACAAGCTGGCCAGAGCAGAGTTTCCAGACCCAGGCTCCCAGAGGGAGAGATGATCTGCTTCTGCCCCCAGTGCATTCCATCGTGTTGCCTGAGCGAGTGGCACAGAGTCATCTTTTTATGTATATACGGGATAGATCCTCTCTCATGCTGCTGGGCAGAGCAGCTGCAGCTCCAGGTTGGGCTTGGGGTCACCAGGTCAACACTGACACACTTACCACCACTCTGGACCCAGACAACCATTCTGTGGGTCATTTTTAGTAGTGTTCAAAAACATTACCTGTGTTAGACAGCATTCCATCATAAAATAGGCCTGTGTTGGATGATGTTCCCTGACTGTCGGCTAAGGTGAGTTCTGAGCACCTTTGAGATGGGCGAGGCTAAGCTATAGTGTCTGGGAGGTTAGGTGCATTATATGCATTTTCAAATTCTGGTATTTTCCGTTTCCGGTGTGTTTATAGGGAGGTAACCCCCTCGTGAGTCAACGAACATGTGCGCTGAGACTCTACTACAGGCCTGGTGCCTGGCTTAGTTCCTGAGGTGGCTCATCTCCCTTCCTCACAACCACCCTTTGAGAAGTTATCACTGATCCCATTTGCAGATGAGAAGTCATATGACAATAACTGAAATTATTGGAAAGCAGTGAAAAGCTCTTTTGCAGTCAAAATTCCTGGAAAATAACTGTCAAATATGCCATTTGACATAGTAGGGTGTCAAATGATAGTCCTAGCGTGGAGTGTTGTTCAGTCTTCGATTTTGGCTGACATTCATCTCAGGAGAGTTGTTTCCTGGGAAGCCTCCTCCCAGGTCCCTCTGTGCCACCTTCTCCCCTGGCTCCAGCCCCCCGCAGTGAGGCAAGCAGGCCTGCTGAGGGCAGTGAGCTGGGGGTCAGGACACTGGGGTTTAGCCCTGCCTCCTCTTCCTGTAGCACAGGTATTTACTGAGAGCTCAGTACACGGCTCTGTGCTGTGTACACACTGGATAGGTCTTGCAGGGAGAGGAGGGAAGCTGACCCTGGTGTCTCAGGCTCAAATTCCCCCGAGACCACGCAGACCACAGCTGGGTGTGGCAGGCAGTGGGGACCCTGAGGCCTGGGCAGCGCCCCCTGTCTAAGGGACAGCACCTCCACCTCAGTCCCATTTGGAGGTGAGCTTGTGGAAACTCGGGCTCATGTCTGCTTGGTCTTCCATATTTGTGAAAGAAATGGGCAATAGGGATTTTTAACGTTTCCAGTTTTTCAATGTTGGCAACCATCCAAAGATGGTCAAACCCCATCTAAGCCGTGAAGAGAACGTGATCCTTTGTGGTTTCCTCTCGCCCAGACTCTGCTCCTGCCCGGAGGCAGCTGAGCAGACACCTGGAGGGCTCTGGGTCAGCTTCTCGAGGCTGGGGACCAAAGGCCAGGAAGGCTGTTTTCAGAGGCAGGTTTTCCCTACCCCAGGGGAGGCAGAAGTGAGCCTCAACCAGAAATAGGGAGACACCCTAGGGAAAGATGCTGTTTTGCAGGAACCCCAGACCGGTTTTCTAGACCACCCACAGCTCCTCACTGCAGCCCCGCACCCTGCCCACCCCTACTTTCAGTCTCCAGCCCCTGTGTTCTCTTTGTTCAGAGCAGTGAGAGTAGCAGGTCTCACCTTAATTAGCCTCCGAGTGCAGGACAGCAAGAGTGAGGAGGAAGGCCAGGGTGGCCAGGTTGAACCTCATCATTCTGGGTGCCGACCAGCAACAGAAACAGGGCTGGGCTGAGGACTACTGGATTTTCTGGCTCCTTGAAAGCTGGGCTCTGATCCTCCTTTATAAAAAGTTGCTGCTCAGGAAGTCAAAACATACAAAAATTTGAGATTGCATGGCAGTTTTGATTCCTTGGAGTTATAATCAATGCTGCTGTGCAGTGCATGTGCTCTGTGACCCCGTGGACTGTAGCCCATCAGGTTCCTCTGTCCATGGAATCTTCCAGGCAAGAATACTGGAGTGGGTTGCCATTTCCTCAACCAGGGGATCTTCCTGATCCAGGGATTGAACCAGCGTCTCTTATGTCTCCTGAACTGGCAGGCAGTTTTTTTTTCTTTTTCTTTTTAATATAAATTTATTTATTTTAATTGGAAGCTAATTACTTTACAATATTGTAGTGGTTTTGCCATACAGTGACATGAATACCAACAATGAGAAAACAGAAAGAGAAATTAAGGAAACAATCCCATTCACCATTGCAACAAAAAGAATAAAATACTTAGGAATATATCTACCTAAAGAAACAAAAGATCTATGTATAGAAAACTATAAAACACTGATGAAAGAAATCAAAGAGGACACAAACAGATGGAGAAATATACCATGTTCATGGATTGGAAGAATCAATATAGTGAAAATGAGTATACTACCCAAAGCAATTTATAGATTCAATGCAATCCCTATCAAGCTACCAACGGTATTTTTCACAGAACTAGAACAAATAATTTCACAGTTTGTATGGAAATACAAAAAACCTTGAATAGCCAAAGCAATCTTGAGAAAGAAGAACGAAACTGGAGGAATCAACCTGCCTGACTTCAGGCTCTACTACAAAGCTACAGTCATCAAGACAGTATGGTACTGTCTTGATGTTCCATACTGATAGATCTTGATAGATCAATGGAACAAAATAGAAAGCTGAGAGATAAATCCATGCACCTGTGGACACCTTATCTTCGACAAAGGAGGCAAGAATATACAATGGAGGAAAGACAATCTCTTTAACAAGTGGTGCTGGGAAAACTGGTCAACCACTTGTAAAAGAAAGAAAACAGGTAGATTATTTACCAACTGTGCCACCTGGGAAGCCCTGTGACCAATGATATACCTAAAATATGAGAACTCAGTCAATTTAGACAAAGAAAAGAGGAAGGCAGAGAGTGACCCTGGCTTTCACGTTTGGCTGATGTCTTGAGGGTGGTGGTGGGGGAGGCCCAGAGACCAGGAACTGTGTCAGAAACAGCCCCCCTCTCCCGGTCTCCCCTGGGACCCTGGTTAAGCCCCCTCGGTGAGCCTGACCTCAGGTGTGGACCATGAGCTCAGAGGCCGGGTGACTGTCTCAGGATCAGCAGCTCCAGCCCAATGCTGGAGACAGATGTGGGGGTGAATGCAGGGTTCATCCTGAGCACAATGTCTAGGCCTGATGGGGGCTGGTGGGGATCAGGGTCCAGGGGGTTCCTGGAACAGCTGGGCCTCACCAGCCAGGGTGGACTGGAAACCTTCACCTACATGGAACAGAAGGGCCCTGCCCCCTGCCCAGCCCAGGGAGCTTTCATCAGACTCTTAGCTACCCAGGCAGGGGCTCCGGCTCTCTGCTCAGCTAGGCCAGCCTCCAGGACAAGACTGACTGACAGTTTCTTCTGGACAGAGCTGAGGGAGCCAGAGGCAGGGCAGTGTTGTCCACAGAATACAGTTGTGTCTTGTCACCCTAAGTGTGTGCTGCAGGGGCCATGCTCAGGATGCCAGGATGGTTTAGTGACCAAAATGGAAGATGCCAACCATCCTGGGTGCCTGGGACCAAGGAGGTTCCTGGGATGTGGGACTTTCAGTGCTGACACAGGGATGATTGGTTATCCTACTAGGAGGTCAGGCAGGGGTGACTGTCCCCACCTCCAATCCCACCAAATTCAGATCAGGCACCTGTGTGGTTTTTTCCCATTTCTTTTCATTGTGATTACAATACATGTAATGTAGAATTTGCCATCATAAACATTTCTAAGGGTACAGTTCAGTGGTGTACATTCAGTGGTGTTAAGTACATTCATACGTTGTACAGCCTACCCCCATCCATCCACAGAACTTTTTTCATCTTGCAAAACAGAAACTCTATTCCATTCAACAGTGACTTCTCATTCTCCCTCCCCAAGCCACTGGCAATCACTATTCTACTTTCTGTTTCCATGAATTCGACTATTCTAGGTATCTCACACATGAGTGGAATCATACAGAGTTAGTCTCTTGGTGACTGGCTTTTTTTCTCTTAGTATAATGTCTTCAAGGTCGTCCATTTTGGAGCACATGTCAGAATTTCCTTTCTAAGCCTGAATATTACTGCACTGTCTATATACCATGTTTTGCATGTCCATCCATCTGTTCATGGACACGGAATGCTTCCACCTTTTAGCTATTGTAAATAAATGTTGCTATGAATGTGGCCATACAAATACCTCTTTAATATCCTGTTTTCAATTTTTTTAAATTTTGAATTTATTCATTTTTTAATTGAAGGATAATTGCTTTACAGAACTGTGTTGGCTTCTGCCAAACAGCAACATGAATCAGACATAGGTATACATATGTCCCCTCCCTCTTGACCCTCTCTCCCACCATCCTCCCCATCCCACCCCTCTAGGTTGTTACAGAGCCCTGGTTTGAGTTCCCTGAGTCATACAGCAAATTCTCCCTGGCTATCTATTTTACATATGGTAATGTAAGTTTCCATGTTACTCTCTCCATACATCCCACCCTCTCCTTCTTCCCCCTGTTTTCAATTTTTTTAGCCTATACACCCAGAACTGGGACTGTTGGGTCATATGGTAAATACATTTTAAATTTTTTCAGGAACTACCACACTGTTCGACAGGCATTGCATCATTTTATATCCCCAACAACATTGTACAAGAGTTCCAATTCCTCCACATCCTCACTAACATTTGTTATTTTCTGTATCTTTGAGAGTAGCCATACTAATGGTGTGGGGTGATATCTTGTGGTGTTAAGTATCTGTGTTTTTACCAGTTTTACATAGTAGGGTTCCAGTTTGTTTGCAAAGAAAATGTTCCCTACTAATAGGAAAAATGTCAACCCCCTGTTCTTATGCAAAAAGCAGGAACTTTTGATCTAGTCAGAGGCATTGTTTCAAGCCCAGGAATTCACCACTTACAAGCTATGGGACCTTTTGGGTAATTTTGTTAAGCTGTTAAGCTTTTAGAGATTTGCATGCTTACTGAAAGGTGTATGTGTTACGGACAGTGAGGTTCAGCTGCTTGCCACTCAAAAGCCAATGAAGAGGCCAGGTTGGTGGAAAGTAAAATTTGCTTTGTTTCGGATGCCAGCAACCAGCAAGAATGGACATCTGTTCAAAGGCCACCTCCCCACCACTGACAATCAGTGAACAAGAGCTTTTATAGACAGAGGAAGGCAGATACATGCAGAAATAGCACAGGCAGCTCTGACAGTCATGTTGAAATTGTCCTCAGTGGTCTGACCTGCGTCATCTTGATTATTTTATGTACTGTTAATCTTCAGTTCCAGGGTTGAGTCTGGTTCTCAGAATTGTGGCAGCTTATGTCACAGCTACAGCCTGGTCATCACGTAGTTCACGTCTTCCACCTGGTGAGAGTTTCAGTATCTATTAATAAAAGACAACTCACAGGATATGGATCATAATATTATCTATGGCCCTTGAGAAGGAGCTAAAGGTCCTTGACTATGCTTAATGAACACACTATTATTACATAGTCTCCTGTGACTATTTTCCTTTGTTTCTGCATGTTCTTACTTCTTTAAACTTATTCTTTGGCAAAAGTTTTTCCACAGACAAATGGTAGGTAGAAGATATGGGGGACAAGAACCATAGGTCCTGCCCCATTGCATATGTACCCTAACAATCTAAGTGAGTGAAATTTTCCCATGTGCCCATATTGAGACCTTCCTTAGGGCTGAGGTTCATTCATTCAGTAGGGTTTTTTTTTTTTTAATGTTACTTTATTTTTAATTTTTAAAATTATTTTATAATTTAATTTTTTTTAACCTATGTTTATTGAACTGCTACTGTGTTCCAGGCACTTTCTAGAACTTGAGGATACAGCAGCAGACAAGAAAAGCAAGGCTTTTGCTCTTCAGGTGCTCAAATTCCAGAGGGGAATCAGACAAGCAACGGAGAGGGAGATGGAGGTATAAGCTAGGAAGAGAATGAGCCAAGGTGTTGCGATGGAACCTGAAGGTTGAGTGAAGGTTACTTAGTAAGCCAGTTAGGGGAAGCTCTTCAGGGGGGCTGTCATTTCAGCTGGGACTGGCTTGTTGAGAAGGAGCTGGGCTTGCAAAGATCAGGGGAGGTGTGTCCTGGGAGTGGGAACAGCAAGGCCAAGACTTAGAGGTGGAAATAGGTTTGGGACATTTGAGGAATAGATGAGCAGGTGACTGAAGAGAAGGGAGGTGAGGCCATTGTCCAGGTCCTTTCTGTCTGGTCACTCTACAGTTTACTTTCCCTTGTATCCATGTGGGCCCTGAAGGTAGCTGCATCCTGGAGAACAGGTGGGTGGATGTAACAAGAGCTCTTGTCAGCTGCTTTAAGGGAAAACAGGAAGAGAAGACTGTGGATTCCTCCCCCTGAGACTTCAGTCTCCCCGCTGTAGGTGGATGGAGAGGGTCTGAGCTGCCTGATTTCTCCCAGCAAACCAGAGCCCAGCGGGGAGCAGGGCCTCTCCCAGTTCTTTTTAAGTTCAGAGAGATGGAGAGACATGTGGTGGATGCCTCTGATGGCTGCCTTTGTCCTCCCTGCTGACTGTGGGTTCCTGGGTGTGCACCAGGAAGGGGCAGGTGGCCGACACTGGCCTTTGTCCCTTGGTGAGCAGAGCATCAGATGTGGGGGAAGTGGGGGACACACGTGGGCAGAAGGAGGGGAGAAGCTGATTCGTTCGTACCATCTCTTGCGTTCCTGTGCCAACTTCTGGACTCTTGAATCTAAGTTCCTGGTAACACTCAGGTATCTGCCTTCCATGCTTTTGTAAGCAGCATGCATCCGTATCCTTAAGCTTTATTCTTGCATAAGTGACCCTACTTATCTACTTAAAAAAGAAGGGTTGGAGTAAGAGAGGGGTCTTGAGGAGGATTAAGGCGCCAAGAGATTTGAAGTTGGGGGTAAAGTTGCTGTTTTTGTTTTTACGCTAGCACAAAGGATAATATGCCAGCCCACAATAGACTGTACGTGAGTTTCCTGAACTTTACTGTTTTTCCAGCTGGTTCTGGGTTACTTTTGTTAAATGCTAGAGATCAGAGCCTTTGTTCACAGCTTTTTCCAGCTCACATTTCCTCAGATGTCCACTGCTGCCAGAGATGGAAGTAGAGTTAGTCCAGCTTCACTTGCCCTAGCTTCACCCGTGCTGACTTGCAGTGAACACTTCCTTTTCAAAGTGCCAACAAAGGATTTCTCACCAAGAATTGCATAGACATAGAATCTTGCCCTTAATGAGATGGGGTGGATGACCCCTCTCAAGTTCATGGAATCCATCTTCTTTACTATTCCTTTTTTGGAAAGTCAAAAAAGCACTGAAGACGGAAACTGAGGGTGACAGGAGGGGAATATTTTAATGACAGTGTTGATGTCATGGTGTCAGTTGCACAACCCAGGGCTGTCAACACCCTTTGGTTAACAGAGGGGTGTTCAGAGTATCTGTATGAATATCTCAGTTTCTCCGTTGGTTGGAAATACTTCTGATGAAATTGCTTGTTCTTTGAGGTCCTTCTCAAGAAATGATTTCCTAGTTAGGGGGTGGCCAGGAGCTGGTATTGCAGCAGGCTTCCTTCCAGGACAGATAGATCTGTGAAGTGTGTGCTAAGTGCTGCTCCCCACAGAGCAGAAGGTGCTGATGTTCTTTCACAGCTGATCTGACCACACAGATGTGGTATCAGCGATGATGCCACCAGCGGTCCAGGTCAGAAATAGACCTCACCATCTGGGCTGGAAGATCCACTTCTAAGACGGCTTCTTCAGTCACATGCAGTGCCTGGGCTGGGACTTTCACTGGAGCTGTGTACATATGGCCCTTCTAGATGGCAGTCTTAGGGGTCAAAGATGAGTGTTCCAGGTGAATAAGGAAGAATCTGCCTGGCTTTTTATGACTTAATCACAGAAGTCCTATTATATCTCTTGCATCATAACCTATTGGTCAAAGCTGTCACAAGCCTGATCAGATTCAAGGAGAGGGGACCTAGATCCCTGCCTCTTCTTGGGAGGAGTGTCAAAGAAATCATGGCCATGTTTTAAAATCACTATAGTATCATTTTATCTGTAAATGTGTCTATAAGCTTCTTACTTTTTATTTATTTAAAAAATTTAATTTAATACAGTTGATTTACAATATCATGTAAGTTTCAGGTGTTCAGCACAGTGTTTCAGTTGTATTAGCTTCTTTTGCTGCTGTAACAAATGAACCTCAATCTTAATGGCCTAAAACAGCACAGATGTATTCTCTTACCTTTCTGGAGGTCAGAAGTCTGAAATGAGTCTCTACTGGGTTGAAATCAAGGTATCTGCAAGGCTGCCTTCCTTTTTTGGAGGCTCTAAGGGAAGATCCATTTTCTTGTCTTTTTTGACTTCTAGAGGTTGTTCCACATTCCTTATCTGTAGCCAGCAATGGACAGTCAAATCTTTCTCACATTGCATCACTCAGACACTGACGGTCTTGCTACCCTTATGAGAATCCTGATAATGACACTGGCTCATGCAGATAATCCAGGATAATCTCCCTATTTCAAAATCAGTTGATGTCTATCTTGATCCCTCTTTTCTGTGTAATGTAATATATTCACAGGTTACAGTGATTAGGACATGGCCTCTGAGAGAAGGGTCGTTATTCTGCCTGCTTCAGTCTATATCTTAAAAAAAAAAAAGAATTAAAAAAATACAGTCACAGTACCATTGCTTATTGGCCATCTGTATGTACTCTTCCCTGAAATGTCTGTTCATGGCTTTGGTCCACTTTTTAATTGAATCGTTCATTCATTTGTTTAAGGTTGAATTTTGAGAGTTCTTTATATATTCCAAATACAAGAGCTTTGTCAAATAAGTCTTTTGAAGAGCAAAACTTTAAAATTGATGTGCTCCAATTTTATCAATTTTTCCTTTTATGGGTTGTGCTTTGGGTATCAAATTTGAGAACTTTTTTTTCCTTGTCTTAGGTCTAGAAGATGTTGCTCTTATTTTTTTTCCCAAAAGTTTTGTCATTTTATGTTTTATGTTTAGGTTCATGATGTATTTTGAGTTATTTTTTGGGGGTAAGGTATGAAATTAAGGTCAAGTTTTCTTGGTTTTGTTTGTTTTTTTTTGTTTGTTTGTTTTTGGTCTATAGATGTCCACTTACTTTGGTACCATTTCTTAAAAAGTTTATTCTTTCTCCATTACCCCTTCTATAAATGTTTGCTAGAATTTGCTTTTGAAGGCTATGAGAATTTTGGTAGGGAGGAGGACTTAAATTACTTAATAGAAATAATTCCTTAATAGATATAAGACCATTCATATATTCCATATATTTTTGTTACATAGTCTTCTCATGTCAGTAAATTATATTTCTGATAAGGGCGAAAGAGACTATACTCCAAAGAAACAACAAAATTTAGCAAGCACGTACCAGCCTGAGCTGGGAGAGAAACGTGGGTCTGGATTTTGAGGGTGATTTGATCAAGGACGAAGCACAAGCAGGAATCAAGATTGCCAGGATAAATATCAATAACCTCAGATATGCAGATAACACCACCCTTATGGCAGAAAACAAAGAGGAAGTAAAGACTCCCTTGATGAAAGTGAAAGAGGAGAGTGAAAAAGCTGCTTTAAAACTCAGCATTCGAAAAGCAAATATCATAGCATCTGGGGCCATCACTTCATGGCAAATAGATGGGGAAACAATGGAAACAGTGACAGACTTTATTTTCTTGGGCTCCAAAATCACTGCAGATGGTGACGGCAGCCATAACATTAAAAGACGCTTGCTCCTTAAAAGAAAATCTATGACCAACCTAGACAGCATATTAAAAGGCAGAAATATTACTTTGCCAACAAAGGTCTGTCTAGTCAAAGCTATGGTTTTTCCAGTAGTCATATATGGATGTGAGAGGTGGACCATAAAAAAAGCTGAGTGCCAAAGAACTGATGCTTTTGAACTGTGGTGTTGGAGAAGACTCTTGAGAGTCCCTTGGACTGCAAGGAGATCCAACCAGTCAATCCTAAAGGAAATCAGTCCTGATCATTCATTAGAAGGACTGATGTTGAAGCTGAAGCTCCAATACTTTGGCCACCTGATGCAAAGAACTGACCCATTGGAAAAGACCTTGATGCTGGGAAAGATTGAAGGCAGAAGGAGAAGTGGACGACACAGGACAAAATGGTTGGATAGCATCACCAGCTCAATGGACATGAGTTTGAGCAAGCTCCAGGAGTTGGTGATGGATAGGGACGCCTGGCGTGCTACAATCCATGGCGTCACAAAGTCAGACACGGTTGTGCGACTGAACTGAACTAAACTGATCAAGGAAGCTGGAACACAAGAATGGATTAGGAGGAATTTATTGACTTGGGGGCACTCTTTCTGGATATAGGCTATAACTTCCTGGCAAGGATCGCAGAGGTTGGTGCGATTTTGCAGCCAGGAAATCTCCAGAATGCTGGAGAAGGCAATGGCTCATGCTGAGTGAAGTTAAAATACTTGAATTGCCATGACAGGTGGAGAAGAAAGGGATAAAAATGACTATGGAAGTGGGCATGACGGAGTAGATAAACCATGTGAGGCTGAAAGATCCTCCAGATTATATTCTATGAAAAGTCCCAGAAAACGCATTATTCATCAAAGCCATCAGGATTGGCTGGTGAGACAGGGACCAGCATCAGTGGTATTTCTCCTTTTCCAGCTAGTACTGAGAGTAGGAGTGGCTGATACAAAACTTGGCCCATTGATAGCAATGGGGATAATGCCCTCTGTCCTTGAATCTTCAGAATTACATCTCTCACCATTTTGTAAAACTGTTAGCCATTATCTCTTCAGATCTGTTTGCTGTCTCATTCTCTCTTTCCTCTTATTTTGAGATTCTAATTAACTAGATGGTTAATTAACCAAATAGATGCCCTGCTCTATTCTCTATGTGCTCTTATCCGCTCTTTTGTATTTTTCATTCTCCTGTTTCCCCTTGGTTCATTTTGGTATGTTTGAACTTGACCAATATTTCTTCAGTTGAGTTTAGTCTACTCCGAGGTTTTATTTCAGTTTTTGCATTTTTTGGACCCAAAATTTGTATTTTTACTTTTACAAATTTGCAACAATATTCGTGGTAGTTTCCAGTTCCTCACCAAAAAGCTCAAGCTTCTTCTCAAGGCATTTGTGGCATCAGCATCTGGGATCATGTTTAAAAATGTTTTAGAGTTTGAGATTTTCTAAACCACCCGGGTGATGGGGCCTGGCCTCCACTTTGTTCAAGGAATGGTTTTCTTCTCATTTACTTTTCCTCCTATAAGCCCAGACAGAGGATGGTTTCTTGCAGTCCCTTCACTTGGGCAGCACTGGACTTTGCTTTCCTCTAGCCGAGAAAGGCTGTGAAAGGTTCAGTTCATCTTCTCAGCCACCTCTTCTGAATTGCAAACATCCTCAATCTAGAAGAGACTGCACTGCCAGGCTCAAATTTCTGGATTTCTATCATCTCTGGATAGAGAAAGCCTCTTGATGAGGGTGCAAGAGGAGAGTGGAAAAGCTGACTTAAAACTCAAAATTCAAAATACTAAGATCATGGCATCCAGTCCCATCATTTCATGGCAAATAGATGGAGAAAAAGTAGAAACAGTGCTTGGGCTCCAAAATCACTGTAGATGGTGACTGTAGCCTTGAAATTAAAAGATGCATGCTCCTTGGAAGAAAAGCTATGACAAACCTAGATAGCATACTAAAAAGCAGAGACATCACTTTGCCAACAAAGGTCCATATAGTCAAAACTATGGTTTTTCCAGTAGCCATGTATGGATGTGAGAGTTGAGCTATAAAGAAAGCTGAGGGCCAAAGAATTGATGCTTCTGAACTGTGGAGCTGGATAAGACTCTTGAGAGTCCCTTGGACTGCAAGGAGATCAAACCATTCAATCGTAAAGGAAACCAGTTCTGAATATTCATTGGAAGGACTGATGCTGAAGCTCCAATACTTTGGCCACCTGATGTGACGAGCCGACTCATTGGAAAAGACCCTGATGCTGGAAAAGATTGAAGGCAAGAGGAAAAGGGGACGACAGAGGAAGAGAGGGTTGGATGGCATCACCAACTTGAAGGACATGAGTTTGAGCAAACTCTGGGAGGTAGTGAAGGACAAGGAAGCCTGGCGTTCTGCAGTCTATGGGCTCGCAAAGAGTCGGACACAACTTAGTGACCGATAGCAACAACATCCTTTCTGGGGTCTTTAAGCAACAATTCCTTACTTCTGACTTGCTGAGGTAGGTTGTCTCTTGACAGAGAATTCTACATTCCTGGTAAATCTGCTTCATGTGGAACACTGAGGAACAAATTCCTAGTGTTTAATTAAGAGTGTGGGGCTTGCTCTAGTCTGCAGTTTTGATCACAACATTACCAATTGTGTGACCTTGGACAATCTCACTGAAACTCTGTTTTCTCATTTCTCAGAGTACACACAACACAGTGATTTTGAAGAATAGACCATGCATGTAAATCCCTTAGTTACCAGAGAGGTTTAGGGTGTACATAAGAATCGTTCAGTTGCCAATTTGCGTGGTTGCTTATGAGGAAAGAGGAGAGTGAAAGAGTTGGCTTAAAACTCAACATTCAAAAAACAAGGATCACGGCATCTGGTCTCATCACTCCATGGCAAATAGATGGAAAAACAATGGAAACAGTGACTGACTTTATTTTCTTGGGCTCCATAATCACTGCAGATGGTGATGGCAGCCATGAAATTAAAAGACACTCGCTCCTTGGAAGAAAAGCTATGATAAACCTAGACAGCATATTAAAAAGCAGAGACATTACTTTGCCAACAAATGTCCAACTAGTCAAAGCTATGGTTTTTCCAGTAGTCATGTATGGATGTGAGAGTTGGACTATAAAGAAAACTGAGCACTGAAGAATTGATACTCTTGAACTGTGGTGTTAGAGAAGACTCTTGAGAGTCTCTTGGACTGCAGAGAGATCCAACCAGTCCATCCTAAAGGAGATCAGTCCTGGGTGTTCATTGGAAGGACTGATATTGAAGCTGAAAATCCAATACTTTGGCCACCTGATGCAAAGAACTGACTCCTTGGAAAAGACCCTGATGCTTGGAAAGATTGAAGGCAGGAGGAGAAGGGGACGACAGAGGGTGAGATGGTTGTATGGCATCACTGACTCAATGAACATGAGTTTGAGCAAGCTCCAGGAGTTGGTGATGGACAGGGAAGCCTGGCTTGCTGCAGTCCATGGGGTTGCAAAGAGTTGGACATGACTGAGAGACTGAACTGAGCTGAACTGACTTATGAGGAAATTGTTTCTCCAGATGTGGGGCCAGGAGTTGGCATCACCCAGGGATCAGCTTGGGCTTCCCTGGTGGTTCAGATGACAAAGAATTTGCCTGCAGTGTGGGAGACCTGGGCTCGATCCCTGGATTGGGAAGATCTCCTGGAGGAGGGCATGGCAACCCAGTATTCCTCCAATATTCTTGCCAGGAAAATCCCCATGGACAGTGGAGCCTGGCAGGCTACAGTACATGGGGTCACAAAGAATCAGACACGACTGAGTAATGAAGCACAGTACACAGAGCAGGGATCAGGCTTAGCTGTTTCCTTTCCATGTGACAGATTTCTCTCTAAAGTGAATGATCACAGCCTTCTTCCATAGAGCCGGAGGCCCTGATGGACTCCCACAATTGTCCTAACTGTATAAACGTGACATGCAAAAACACCAAAAAGGATAAGCCTAGCTTAACCACGCCCTAGATGGAAAGAACGGAATTGGAAAGCCTGGAGGTACAAGGATGGTGAAACTCAGGATTATCTTTCCAGTAATTTGTCTATTTGTTGAATACTCACCATAGACCTACAAGTCTGGATTTAACGCTTTAGGAGGGTCAGCAGCTGTAAACATGGCCATACTCTTTGATCCAGAAATTCTATTTTTCAGAACCTATTTTATGGAAATTAACTTACAAATGGGGAAAATTTTAAGCACAGTGGTTTCTTTGTGGTAGTTTATCTATGATCATATAATTGATAGCCAACTATATAGTCTACATTGCTAGACTGGTAAACTGACAGACATAGTGGTTAATGTTTAAGAGCCTAATGCCAGCCTCTTACACAAATAGAATGACATGGAAAGACTTGATTTTTAATATTATATATGAATAAGCAAGATGCAAAAAATGCAATCCTGGGAAGAAGAGAAAAACAGAAAGAAATAAACCACCTTTTTTTGCCGATCCACTCCTCACCCCATGTCCCATGGGCTGTCTCCTCTCCACAAGCCCAGCCTGTCACTAGAAAGGAGGAATGATTCTGATATTACACCAGGATAAGAACACATGATCATCAACAAATTTTTGACAGGTCTGGAGAGAAATGAGAGAAACAGCAGGCTCTGAGGTGTCTGCCCTAACCATGAGGAAGTGGCAATCAAAAACCCCAGAAAAGCCAGGTCAATTTCTTCCCCCCTTGGAGGATGGCTGGCCAGAAGTTGGTGATGTTAGTGCTCAGGGCTGCGGAGTAGGGCACAAAATGAACCAAGTAAATTGAGCATTTCTTCTTGACCGTGAATTACTGTTTTGAATCTCTGCCTATCTTGCTCTCAGTCTCTGTCTCCCTCTTCAGAGAATATAGCTATTGGGTCAGGGAGCCCTTGTTCCATCTCTTTTGGGGAAATTCATCTGGTCCACAGAGACAATCACCAGCAAGATGCCACCTTCTGTACATCACCCAAAGGGTGGAGCTCCTTGGGAGAGCCAAGGGACTCTGTCATTTTGTTCATCCTAGGAACCAACTGGACCTGGCATTTGCATCTTATTAGTGAATGCTGGAGAAGGCAATGGCACCCCACTCCAGTACTCTTGCCTGGAAAATCCCATGGACAGAGGAGCCTGGTAGGCTGCAGTCCATGGGGTCGCAAAGAGTTGGACACGACTGAGCGACTTCACTTTCACTTTTCACTTTCATGCATTGGAGAAGGAAATGGCAACCCACTCCAGTGTTCTTGCCTGGAGAGTCCCAGGGATGGGGGAGCCTGGTGGGCTGCCGTCTATGGGGTCGCACAGTCGGACACGATTGAAGCGACTTAGTAGTAGTAGTGAATGCATTAGACCTCAATTTTCCCCACTAACAATGGGTCTACCAGATCCAGAGACAAGATAGTTAAAACTTCCTGAGAAGTTTGGGAAATAGCTCAGAATGTTTTAAAACCTTCTGTGAAGTTCTTTGCTTTCATGTGAGAAATCTCAACCATAGAGTTTAAATGATGTGGTTTAGACATCCATCCAGAGCATTGAGAAACAATTCTAAGAGAAAGGAAGGATGAGAGTCTTGTGATACAGACAAAACTCATGAGCTGAGGGATGTAGTGAGGAGATGGTTGACCAGAGCAGCATGGGAACTCATCAATGATAGGCAGGAAGAGGGCAAAGTCAAGATAGAATGGGGCAAGTGCTGCTGCCTCCATCCTTTGGGAGTCCATCCTGTATCCTTGTCCCTTTATAGGCAACTCTAGAGCATGAGAAACTGGAGGCTGGGCATGATCAGAGGGGAAGTTGCTGCATGGTGTCTTGTTATGAATTGCACATGTTGGGGTCCCTGGGGGTCACACAGAGGTTCAGAGCATCCAAGAAGAGCCCAGTTGCTCATTTGTTGGGGCTGATTGGCTGGAAAGGTTTTGCCAGTGACAGGAGGTGAGATGATGCTAGTGTCAGAGCCGTGAGGACATGGAAAGATCTACAGATTAATAGTTCCTCCCACAGAGCACATCTGATGCTCTGCTGCAGCTGTTCCGATCACAGAGGGTGACACCTACGGGTGATACCACAGCACCCCGAGCACACAAGTCCCACTGGAAACCGCATCCTGGGTGAAAAGGACCATGACATCATGTTGCTCGGACTGCTTCTGAGGAAATGATTCACGAACAAGGAGGTGGGGGAGCCAGGAGTTGCCGTCACTAGGGGACCAAGCTTAGCTGGTCTTCTACCACGAACAGAGCTTTATGGATCATACCATTACCTTTTGCTTTTCTCAGAGCAGACATTTCTAATGTTCTTCAAGGTGTTTTGACTGTGGCATATCTACTGATGCTGTAGAGTCTTCAGTAGCCTGAGCTGTGTTTGATCAAAACTCAGAGGGACAGAATGAAATTGGGGAAGTCTGGGACATGACAGATTTGATGTGATAGATAAATCTGGCTTTTAAATCACTATTTCATTCATCAAACATTCACCAGTCCCTACAATATACCATTAAAATCTTGTTTAACAGTTGGGTATATAAATGAATGCACATTAGACATGGGGTGTCTCTGTAAAGCAGGAGTCCTAAATGTCCTTATTTTTTGGCCCAGAAAGTCTACAGCTAGGAAAATATCCTATGGGGAAAAAACCTCATTTGTTGAAAAAGGTTTATGCAGATAGATATTTGGTGAAGCATATTTACAGCAATTAAAAACTGAAAACAGTCCAAATGTGCTACAGTAGTGGATGACAATATTAATACACTAGGCTGATGGATGAGAAAATTAGGCAGCTCTTAAAAATACTGGAATGATTTGGAAAAGTCTTGTACTGTTAAGTGTAAATAAGAAAAATAAAATTTGCATTCATATCATGGCTACAATTATGTCCCTTCCCTTTCCCACATACACGGTAAAAAGAGATAAAAAGCAAATAAGTAAATGGAACTATCATAAGCCTAGGAGAAAATGCACTTGAAAGAAATAAACCAAATTAATAGTCATTTGCTAAGTCACTTCAATCGTGTCTGACTCTGTGCGACCCCATAGATGGCAGCCCACCAGGCTCCCCTGTCCCTGGGATTCTCCAGGCAAGAACACTGGAGTGGGTTGCCATTTCCTTCTCCAATGCATGAAGGTGAAAAGTGAAAGTGTAGTCGCTCAGTCGTATCTGACTCTTAGCGACCCCATGGATTGCAGCCTACCAGGCTCCTCCATCCATGGGATTTTCCAGGCAAGAGTACTGGAGTGGGGTGCCATTGCCTTCTCCGTTAATAGTCATTAGGTTTGGATAATAGAACTTTTCCTACCTTTAGGGAAAGACATTTTATTCAGATTGTGCCTGAGTTCATTTATGTCACAATAAGACAGGAAGAATGTAGATGAACACCACCCCCCAACCCCGGCTCCACATCCTTACTTGCATTTGCCACTCTGCCTACCCAACTTTCAGAAATGAAACAATTCTCTATTCTTTTCTGCATTTTATATATATTTAAAATCAGCTTTAACTACTTTTGAGCGTATTCTATAGTCAACATTACAAATTATGATTTTAAAAAAGCCCAATTGCAATTTAAAACACTAGCAACATTACTTTCTCTCCACTCCTGTGAGACTCCCTCTTATGCAGTGGATGAGACTTTTTGAGAAGATGTGATGGCTGAGTAGCGGCAGCTATTTCCCCACCAGGAGGTGACAAGCCCAAAGAAGAAAAGCCAACAAACTGTTGAAGGGAGATATTTTCAGAAGAGTCGTTAATGATATCATTGAAGTGCTAGACAAACCCTGGAAATGCCTTGACTTTACAATAAGGAAACAGGAAATGTTCTAGGATTCTTTAATAGCAAGGACTTCCTCTAAAATTTATTTACCTCCACAGTTTCTAAGGGCAAATTATTACTACAAGAGGTGAATTTGTTATCATATTTAGTTGTAAGTGATCTTTTAATTTGGAGAAGGCAATGGCACCCCACTCCAGTACTCTTGCCTGGAAAATCCCATGGACAGAGGAGCCTGGTGGGCTGCAGTCCATGCATCGCTAGGAGTCGGACACAACTGAGAGACTTTACTTTCACTTTTCACTTTCATGCACTGGAGAAGGAAATGGCAACCCACTCCAGTGTTCTTGCCTGGAGAATCCCAGGGACGGGGGAGCCTGGTGGGCTGCCGTCTCTGGGGTCGCATAGAGTCAGACACGACTGAAGCGACTTAGCAGCAGCAGCATCTTTTAATTGTTATAAATAAGCTGTTATACAGGTGACCTCATCATTGTGCTTATGTCCATAGGCTAGATCTCTGGCAGAGTTTTTCTGTTTAAAGGGTAGCAACAGTTTAAGGGTCATCATATTAGCTCCCAATTAGCCCAGCTAGAAGGTCTTGTAGGTCTTCATAGAACTGTTCAACTTCAGCTTCTTCAGCATCAGTAGTTGGGACATAGACTTGGATTACTGTCATATTGAATGGTTTTCTTTGGAAATGAACCGAGATCACTCTGTCATTTTTGAAACGCAAGTACTACCTTTTGGACTCTTGTTGACTATGAGGGCTACTCCATTTCCTCTAAGGGATTCTTGCCCACAGTGGTAGATGTAATGATCATCTGAATTAAATTCACCCATTCCCATCCATTTTAGTTTACTGATTCCTAAAGCGTCGATGTTCACTCTTGGCATCTCCTTTTTCAGTTCAGTTCAGTACAGTTTAGTCGCTCAGTCGTGTCCTACTCTTTGAGACCCCATGAATCGCAGCATGCCAGGCCTCCCTGTCCATCACCAACTCCCGGAGTCCACCCAAACTCGTGTCCATCGAGTCGGTGATGCCATCCAGCCATCTCATCCTCTGTCGTCCCCTTCTCCTCCTGCCCCTAATCCCTCCCAGCATCAGGGTCTTTTCCAATGAGTCAACTCTTCACATGAGGTGGCCAAAGTATGGGAGTTTCAGTTTCAGCATCAGTCCTTCCAATGAACACCCAGGACTGATATCCTTTAGGATGGACTAGTTGGATCTCCTTGCAGTCCAAGGGACTTTCAAGAGTCTTCTCCAACACCACAGTTCAAAAGCATCAATTCTTCGGTGCTCAGCTTTCTTCACAGTCCAACTCTCACATCCATACATGACTACTGGAAAAACCATAGCCTTGACTAGTTGGACCTTTGTTGGCAAAGTAACGTCTCTGCTTTTGAATATGCTGTTTAGGTTGGTCATAACTTTCCTTCCAAAGAGTAAGCGTCTTTTAATTTCATGGCTGCAATCACCATCTGCAGTGATTTTGGAGCCCCCAAAAATAAAGTCACTATTTCCACTGTTTCCCCATCTATGTTCCATGAAGTGATGGGACCAGATGCCATAATCTTCGTTTTCTGAATGTTGAGCTTTAAGCCAACTTTTCACTCTCCTCTTTCACTTTCATCAGGAGGCTTTTTAGTTCCTCTTCACTTTCTGCCATAAGGGTGGTGTCATCTGCATATCTGAGGTTATTGATATTTCTCCTGGCCATCTTGATTCCAGCTTGTGCTTCTTCCAGCCCAGCGTTTCTCATGATGTACTCTGCATATAAGTTAAATAAGCAGGGTGACAATATACAGCCTTGACGTACTCCTTTTCCTATTTGGAACCAGTCTGTTGTTCCATGTCCAGTTCTAACTGTTTGACCACTTCTGATTACCTTGATTCATGGACCTAACATTCCAGGTTCCTATGCAATATTGTTCTCTACAGCATCAGACTTTCACCATCAGACACATCCACAATTGGGTGTCGTTTCCACTTTGGCTCAGCCTCTTCATTCCTTCTGGAGTTATTTCTCTGCTCTTCTCCAGCACTTTGGGCACCTACCAACCTGAGGGGTTCACCTTTCAGTGTCATATCTTTATGCCTTCTCGTACTGTTCATGGGGTTCTCAAGGCAAGAATGTTGAAGTGGTTTGCCATTCCTTTCTCCAAACCAGGGACTAGATATTCTGTGTCCATCAGCCTGTTAATGGTGATGTCTGCAGGAATTTGACTGGACTGTTCTTTTTGTGGGGGCCCCACAGATATTTCCCCAGCTGGAGCCAGTGTTCAAGCTGGACGGGCCATTAAGGTTCTTATTATTAGTGTAAGATGAACCTCAACAACCATCAGGGGACTTTGAAAGACAAGTTTTGTTACTAGGAGTTCCAGAGGGTAGACAGCACGGCTGCAGCTGCACAGTGAGGTCTCAGAGGGAGAGAGCTCAGACCTGGGGCTCTGCCTTTATTGGGGTGAGGGTGGGGTGCCCAGAGTTTTGCAGGTTCACTCTTTATTAGTGAATTTAAAAGATAAGAGAGAAAGTGTGGAAGGGAAAAGGGAAGCCACTCAAATGGTCAGTTATCTAGGTCATCCAGAACTTTCTAAAAGGGGAACTCCATGGGTAGGGCGGCCTGGCCCATCATCTAGTTCTGTATCGGGGGATGTGCTTATTCAAGATGGATATCTTCGAAATGGATGCCTCGCAATCAAAAGCTTAAGGTAGACTGTTTGAGGAATGAGCCAAAGTCTGCAAGGCCAGCCTCACCCTGGCCCCTTCTGCAGCTGAGTATTCCCCAGATCTGTCCCCACCCAGGGTGTGCTTTTAGCTTGGCTCGGGGGGCTTCTCAAGACTCCGTGGTATTATCATCTAGGTCAGAGCTGTGTTGTCGGGACAGCTGGGGGTGGGTCCCAGAAGGTTCAGCTCTGTGGGGAGATGCTTGGTATACAGACCTGCCCTTGTGAGAAAGCACCACCTAACCTTGTCACAGGGTCACACCAGCCTCTCACCTCCTCTCACTGGGGAAACCATTTCCCCATCAAGTAAGCAACACAAGCGTTCCTGCAAATACGCTGAGCCTTTGTGGTGACCCAAAGCTTTGCTGGCTTCTGCCACTCACAGCATGATACCAACGCTGTGATGAAAAATACACCCCCCGCCTCGGTCTCCACAAGTTTCCATCCTCTAGTGTCCCAAGGCTGCCTATAAAGAGAGGACACAGCCCGGACCCCAGCAGGAGGCTGCAGCTTCAAGTCTCCGAGTCCAGCTCCACTGGGCCCACCTGACTCTCTCTCATCGTCCTGCATCATGGAGGTCCCCGGGGCCGCCCTGGCTGTCCTGCTGCTCACCGCGGCCCTCTCTGCCCACACCTGCTCTGCCACCTGTGAGGCCTGTCCCCAACTCTTGGCCAGGGTCTTTCACCTGAGCCCTTAAGTAGAGAGCTTCAGAGAGACTTCAGACACTATTTCCTGAGAAGAACTTTCCTTCCCAGGGTGGTTTTTAGCAATTCTATTCTCTAGCTCTGAGAGACAGTGGGAGGGAAGCCCATTTTATGGATTCCTGGGAAAATGAAGCCCAAGTGGGATTCTGACAAAAGCTGGAATCTGTGTCCAGTGGGCTCCCAGTGTAGCCTTTGGTCTCCTCTGGAATCCAGTTGAAATAACACCACTTCCTCCTGGATTCCCCCACCCCCACCCCCCACTCCCCACGCTGCCTCCTTTAGGTCTGCCTGACCCTCGAGGGGCCGCTTGGCTGCCTTTCCCCATGAACAAGGACTTACCACGGTCTGTCCCTCTCTCACAGTTGGTACCAACACCCCGACCGACTGCTGCTTCTCCTTCGTCTCCCGGCAGATCCCGCGCAAATTCGTGGACGACTATTATGAGACCAGCAGCCAGTGCTCCAAGCCCGGCATCATGTAAGGGCCAGCCTTCCTGCCCGCCCTGGGGAAGGAGCCTGGGGGTCTGAGGCACCTCCTCAGAGCTCAGGACACCAGGGGGGCCCCTGCCGTGTTTTCTCACCTGGTTTGGGGCCTGCAGAGGGTCCTGGGGGTCTGCCCCTGGGCAGAGGGAGGAGAGGGAAGGGGTGACAGCAGGAAGCTGTCCTCTCTCTCATTTGCCAAACAACAGTGCTGGCTTTCCGAGGGGACCCCCATAGGAGACCCAGGAAGGTCTGTGAACCCAGGGTTAAAGGGACATGATTTGAGCATGTGGACAGGCCCTGAGATGTCCGGGGCAGAAGGAGGGAGGGGTCCCTGGGGGCCCAGGATCCCCCTCATGCTGCACTCACCAGTGTGTAACCCTTCTGCTCCTCTCCTCAGCTTCAAGACCAAAAGAGGCCGGCAGGTCTGTGCTGACCCCAGTGAGGACTGGGTCCAGGAATACATCACCGACCTGGAGCTGAATCCCTGAGTGGCCTGGGAGCTGCAGGGAAGACGTTCCCTCTATGGACAGTCGGGGAAGCAGGGCGATGACCCTGGGACTCCAAAAGGCACCTCTTCTGTGGGTCACACCCCATCCCCAGCCACTCACTTCACTTTAATGTCTCCTATTTAACTTTTGTCATTTATTTCCACCGTGGAAATGCGCGATGTCATGAATATCTGCTCTGACCCCCTCTTCCCCACCCATCCCTCCCCCTTCCTCGGTAACTGTCCTCACTCTCAGTACGTGGATCAATCAGTGTGATTGGCGCTCTCCTGGCACCACTCGTATATTACATGCCAAACAACAAACGCTGGTTGAGTGGTTTTGCCCAGGACTGTGATTCAAAATATTGAACGCTCTTCCATAAAAGGTAAACCAGCCTTTTCCTTGTGGTGACTCTCTTGATTTTGTCTTCCCAGCAGCCAGAATCACGGGTAGAGACTAATACGGGGTGAGGGGGGGAGAATAGGGAAATATGAAAAGGGGCCGACCACGAGTAAGGAAAAACATCCTAGAACAAAAACACCAGACATTCCCCTGGAGATACTGTCCAGGAAAGTTAAAACTGGCACATTAATTTTTTAAATTTATTTTTATTTTTAAAAAATATTTCTTTGTTTTTTTTTGATTGTGCGGGATCTTAGTTGCAGTGTGTAGGCTCAGTAGTTACAACACAAGGACTTGTTTGTTCCATAGCATGTGGGGTCTTAGTTCCCCGACCAGGAATTGAACCTGTGTTCCCTGTATTGGAAGGTGGATTCTTCACCACTGAACTGCCAGGGAAGTCCCGACATGTTATTTTATAACCAAATCATAATTTACCTACTTAAATGAAAACCAAGGTGGTGTGTATTTTGTGCACACAATTGCATTTTTGTATGTGATTTCCTCAAAAAAATGGCTCACACTTGTTGAGGTCTTATCAAGTGCTAGGTTTTATGATCAGTGCTTATAGTAGTGCTGTGCTAAGTGCTCACCTTGGTGACAGGTAAGCCAACCCTGCCTGCCGTCTAAGAAGAATACCCTACCCGCCAGTTGATGGAGAGCCTTGCTCACCTTCTCCATTGTTCTAACACTCTGCTTTTTGGGGGAATATTCTTCAAGCCTATATCTGAGCTGAGACTTGGGGGCTAGAGTGGCCAGAGTTAAATTTAAAAATATGGGATGAAGCATTCTTTAGCATAAGGATGTCCCATGCAATTGTTGGGACATACTCATACAAAAATTATTTGTTGGGTATCTGAAGTTCAATTTTAACTGGGATTACTGTATTCTACCCGGTGACCCTACTTGGGGTACACACCTCTCATTAAGGCTGCCTGTTTCCTGTTGAAGTTGGGTACCTAAGGATTGGCTTGAATGCAAGTACTTTTCAACATTGAATTCACATTAGAATCACTTGGTGGTGGTTGTTTAGTTGCTAAGTCGTGACTGATTCTTTGCGACCCCATGGACTGTAGCCCGGCAGGCTCCTCTGTCCATGGGATTCACCAGGCAAGAATACTGGAGTGGGTGGCTGTGCCCTTCTCCTTGGGATCTTCCCAACCCAGCGAGCGAACCCACATCTCCTGCACGGCAGGCAGATTCTTTACTGCTGAGTCACCGGGGAAGCCTCAGAATCACTTGGGAGAGCTTTTTGAAAACTTCATTGCCAGGAGCTCACCTCCAAAGTCAAGGCTCTAATGACATCTAGGTGAAACCTGGACATCAGTAATTTTAAAATGTTAATAATGCACATCTAGTTTGAGAAGCGACGTTGGGGTGTAGCCTTAGCCTGTTTTTGCCTGGTCTTGGGGTTTCAGAGGTGATACAACTCTCTTCCAGTTTTTCAAGGCTTCTGATCTGTTTTTCTTGTCAGGTTCGTTGGATGGTTAATTAGCAGAAAATCTGTCAGCTACTGTTACTTTTAGAACAGAGATTTAGGACTCCTCCTCTCTCATAGCACTGTGCTGGGAGCTCTGGGCCTCCGCTTTCGCCACCACACGCCTCTCCCCCATGTAACTGGCTCTGGGCTCCACACTGCCCTCTGCTGATGAAACGATGCCACAGGCGGGGAGGTTGCCCTGATCAGCTCTCTGCCTCCAAACGCATCCCACCAGCCCACCTTCTCATAAGGAACAGGAGGGTTGGTTTTGTTCACAGGATGAATTTCTTAAAGGAGGGGTCTGAGAACAGGATGAACCGGGCTGTTTATGGATTCCACGTTTTGTCTTTTCTAGTCTTCCATCCTGTCATTTCTGCTTATACTAACCTTAGCTTGGAGGGGAGAATTCTGCTTTTCCAGATGACTGATTTTCAACCAGCAAGCAGAAAGGGTTTATCTTAAACAAGCTATATTTTTCTTCCTTCTCTGCTATCGGAGGAGCCAATTTCAAGGTGAGCTAATCTCTTTCTTAAAGGGCTTTGCTGATTTATGCAAGAATTAATCATTCTTCAACACCCTGAATTTTCCTTTTTGATGTAACCTTGGTGATGCAGATGGCCTTGCTGAAAATATATAAGAAGCCATGGGGATGACCAGCTGTCCTGCTGGTTAGAGATGTCCTCCCTGACTTTGACCTCAGCTACTGCCCTTGGCCAAGTCCACTTTCGGGGTCTGTTGCCTGCAACACTGCAGTCTACGTCAGTTTGGGGTATTTTGAGTTGCTGTATCAGAAAAGCTGGCTCAATCTGGCTTAACTGATAAAGGGAGCTTGTTAGTTCACATAACTGAAGTTTCAAGAAATGGATTACCTTCGGGCAAAGCTTGATCCTGTGGTCCATAAAGTATCACCATAAACCATGTTTCTTTATAAATTTTTGATCTCCATTCAATTTGGGAGCTTCATCTTAGGACTTCTACTGTAGAGTGAGTCAGCTTGCTTGCAGTCCCCACCCCCCTTGAGACCCCTTCATGGGGTTTCAGGAGAAAAAGTAATGACCTCTCCGCACAAAGGCGGAACCCGCCAGGTGGGCCACTCTTTCTTCTTCCTGTAGATGTCGACTTTCTGAGCCAGACTGAGCAAGAGAGAAGAAATGAAGATCAGAGGCAGGGCAGAGAAAGGAGTGTGCAGCAACTGTGCTCTCACCACGTGGAATGAGTTTTCTCGTGGCCAGACCACCCTGTGGAAGGTTCTGGAGCTTGAGCCTTCTTCTCAGTGACACTGCACAGATTGGGGAATCATTATCCTACCTTGTCTGGGGAAGACCCAGTTTTTGCCAGTGTACCAGCATATTATTAATAATAGTATCCTCTTGGACTCTCAAAATGGTCATTTTATCAATAGTAGGTCTACTGCTTGAAGGGTCTCTAACAGCAGAAGCTGGTGAGATGGTCTCGGGATTGACGTACACAGAGGTCCCTGACTGTGTGGGCAAAGGATGCTGAAATCCAGTCTGCATGTCACCTCTACAGTCTTACGCCCAACACAGGGCCAGATGTGCTCCAAGAGGGAGCCTTTTCTTAATGTCCTCAGGCTAGCAAAGGCCCAGGTGTGCTACGAGTGGGGTGGGTGGAAGGAGAGGTGAAGGATGCAGGCAAAAGTGGGGTGTCGACATCAGGGAACTAGGCAAAGAAAGGACCCACAGAACCCCCTCCATGCAAAGAAATGCATGTGCTGCCCAAGAGAGCATCAGTGGCTTGTTGGAATTAAAAAAAAGAGGCAGAGTTAACAAGCCAAATGAAACAGGGACTACATCTGTGTGCAGTTAAGAAAAGTTCTCTTAACTCCATTATCATGCCACATAGACCACCCTCTCCCCAGGACCCCAGAAGAAGTAGGCCTTTAAAAGAGAAGAGAAGGCATCCAGGACTAAAGCCTCCTCTTCCTGCAAAACCCCTGAGTCTGATTTGCAGCAGTGGGGGGTGTGGAGGGGGCAAGAAGTGGAGATGAGATCAAATTTGAGGCTGAAATTATAAACTGAAAGAATTTTTATTACTGTATGTGACCAGAAAGTTGTGGATCTGCCAAAAATGCTGTTAAGGTGAAACCAGTGGTGGGAGAAAAGTTCAGCATTTTATGTTTATTTTCTGTAAGCATCAGGATAGGACAGGCTATAGCTGAGTAACAAACGACCCCTCAGTGGATTAACAAAATAAAAGTTTCTCACTGGCACCAGATTTGATGTAGGTCAGGTCGCTGGTTCTCAAAACTGAGTGAGCACCAGAGCCGCTGGAGGGCCTGTGTAAGCACAGAGTCCTGGTCCCCACGCGAGAGACTCTGATGCTGCGTGTCTGGGGTCCGGCTCGGCTCTGCTTTCTCATGGGCTTCCGGTGATGCTGACGGTGCTGGTCCATGAACCGCACTTGGAGTAGTACTGACCCCAGAGCAGCTTGCCTCTAGGCAGTGACGCAGGAATCCAGGCTGCTTCCATCCTGTAGCTATTGATTCTGGAATGAGAAAGGAGACAGAAAAGCCATACTGCTTTTAACTGTCCTGGCCCAGAAGGGACACACATCACCTCTGCTTACAGTCCATTGACCAGAAGTAGTCATAGGAGACCAATTCATCTGCAGTGCAGGGAAACACATAGGCTATTAATGTTTAGGGAGCGCTAACGTCTCTGCCAGTTACTCTCAACAAGAGGTTAACCAATGAAAGGGGGCTTACCAAGGTGAACCTTTTTCTTGATACACCAGGTGGCTAGCCGGATCTTAGTTCCCCAATCAAGACTGAACCTATGTTCTTGGCAGTAAGAGCTGACTCCTAACCACTGGGCCATCAGGGAACTCCTGACCAGTGTAAACTTGCAGTCTATGCGGGTACTTACAGCTGCCCAAATGAAAGGTATATTCCATACTCAGAGTTTTAAATTAATATCATTGACATCTTTTCATCTCAGCACATTCATATCAATACTTCTTCCTTTTCAGTGGTTTCATATGTATTATGTGTGTGTACTATGGTATTTTTAACACTTAGAACGCTTGTACACTGGTTTTGTTAGTTCGGCTGCACTGGGTCTTTGTTGCTGAGAGCAGGCTTTCTCTAGTTGGAGCCGTCGGGGGCTTCTCTTCATCGCGGTGCACAGGCTTCTCACTGCAGTGGGTTCTCTGGTTGTGGAGCGTGGGCTCTAGGCTTACAGGTGAAGCGTATGGGCTTCAGTAGGTGCAGCACACAGGCTCTCAGGAGTTGAGGCTTGCAGGCTTAGTTGTTCCTTGGCATGTGGGGTCCTTCCAGACCAGGGATCGAACCCTTGTCCCCTGCATTGGTAAGCAGATTCTTATCCACTGTGCCACCAGGGAAGTGCATGTGCAATGATGTTTTAAACTAGTCTCTTTCTCTCTCTCTCTTTTTGATGAATATCTTTTTCTTTCATTGTTTTCGCAAGCTGGGCTGCAAAGAACATCTGTGTGCCTGTACCTTTATATCTTTACATAGTGTTTCTTGAAATAATTTTTCAAAATAAGATAGATTGAAGAGTATGTACATTTTAAAATTTGCTAGAAACTGTCATTATGCTTCAAAAATGCTTAACATCAAAATTCCACTTTTTTAATACTAAAAAAATTGAGTGCTAGTGCCAAGTAGCTTCAGTCCTACCCGACTCTTTGCAAACCTGTGGAATGTAGCCCACACGGCTCCTCTGCCATGGGATTTTCCAGGCAAGAACACTGGAGTGGGTTGCCATGCCCTCTTCCAGGGGATCTTCCTGACCCAGGGATCAAACCCTCATCTCTTATGTCTCCTGCATTGGCAGGTGGGTTCTTTACTACTAATGTCGCCTGGGAAATAGAGTTTAAAACAAAACAAAGTAAGTAGGGCTTAACAAAAATTAATACACATTTGCATTTCTCATATGTAGAATTTCTCCCTCTTGACTTTTACAACAGAAACTCTGATTTAGTCTAACTTTCTTATTCTTAAAAACATAATCTAGGCCAGGACTCAGGAAAGTTTTCCATAAAGGGTCAGATAGTAAATGTTTTGGGCTTTGCCTTCATACAGACTCAGCTGCAAGTATTTAACTCTGCCCTAGTAATGGGAAAGCAGTCACAGACATACCATATGGAATGGAATGGTCAAGGCTGTGTTCCTCTGAAATTTTATTTACAAAAAAAAAAATTTTATTTACAGAAATTGTGTTGGATTTAAAAAAAAATTTTTGGCGGTGCCACATGATGTATTGGGATCTTAGTTCCCCAACCAGGGAGTAAACTGGTGGCCCCTGCAATGAAAGCTTGGAGTCTTAACCACTGGATCGCCAGAGAAGTCATAGTATTGTGCTGGATTTGTTCTGAGAACTCTAGTTTACTAACCCTGATCAAGATAATTGATCTAATAAATCATTTGTCCTTCATCATAGAAGTCTTATTGCTTGTATTGGCTGATTATCTTTTTCTTCTCTAATGTTAGCCACTGATTTTGTTGAGTCATGAATTATAGGAAAATAATATTCAGGTATCATGTTTATTGCCACATGGATCTTATCAAGAAGAGTGGTAAATCCTCATTGACCGATTCCGTGGTTTTCGGTCTTTTGGCTTCATGTAAATCACTTGGGAATTTGGAAGAAAATCTATATTTCCCAGATCCTAAGAAATTCAGTTGTGACCATTTTAAGCAACTCTGCCAGATGGTTCTGGGCTGCTTGGAGAAATGCTGATATCAGCTTGCATTTTAGTTATATTATTTATTAGCTGTAAGACTGTGGGTGAGTTGTTTTAACTCTCCGAGCTAACATTTTTGCTTCTCTCAAATGGGGATACTTTGCTCTTAGTGAAATTGTTAAAACTTAGAGAACAATACATAGTTCTTAAGAAAGCATGATTTAGGAGAAAAATAGACTTCAACTCATGAATATATATCAAGAATGAATTTACCTAAAGCATAGATTAAACACTAGGTACACTCCAGTATTCTTGCCTGGGAAATCCCATAAACAGAAGAGCCTGAGGGGCTACAGTCAGTGGGGTCGCAAAGAGTTGGGCATGACTTACTGACTAAACAACAGTAGAAACTGTGTCATTACTCTTCTAAGACCCTGACTATCAAAATCTCACTTTTTGTTACTATAAAAATAGAGTTTAAAACAAAACACAATAAATAGGAACAAAAATTAATATACATTTGCATTTCTTATAAGAAATGCCTTATCAGTTTCCATAGGGAGACATAGAATTTTTCCTTAAATATAAAAGCAGTTTAAATGCAGGTGAGGGACGTTCCTGGTGGTGCAGTGGTTGAGACTCCACACTTCCAGTGCAGGAAGCACAGGTTTGATCCCTGGTTGGGGAACTAAGATCCCACACGCCAAGCGGTATGGCCAAAAAACAAAAACAAACAAAAAAAGAAAAAGTAAATGCAGATGAGAAAAATGTGTTTACTAAAAAGTGCAAACCAATTTCTAGGAGCATCTGGACTGTCTGGAGGGCAGAAACGTACGTGGAAGTTGTAGGATGCCATCCTCAAGTATCTTTGCAGGGGTGGGTCGTACCTTGGTGTTCAGAATGGCAGATAACAGGTGAAACTGATTGGGAACATTTTAGGGATACTCTCATGAACCCGCATAAATGACCGAGGGAGACAGGAGCCTGGAATGGTCTGGGATGGGGATGACCAGCCAGTGAAAGAGGATTTCAATGCGATTTTGCCCTCATTCTGATGCACGGACAGGTGAGGCCACAGGACATTGGGGTTATAAGATGTAAAGAGCAGTGCTGGCGACCAGGACACACAGATACTAAGGACCACACTGAGCACGTAAGTGCAAGGGTCTCAGTGGAAAGAAGAGACACAACGTGTAGCAGTCAAGGCCAGTTCATCATATTTGCCAGAATCTTTGAGAGACCAAGTTTTATCCTCTTCCTCAGGGAAAGTCTGAATCGAAGGTTCCAGCCCCAGAGCCCATCTCCTAACTCTATCCTAACTGCTCATCATCCCAAGACAGCAGTTGGCATTTCCCAACTCATGTCACCCACATCCCAAGGATCAGGGTCACTCCCCCGGAGTTAGGCACCCGGTCCTGCTGTGTGCTGCCTTGGAAGGGGGTATCCCCACGCTTACTCCTGCTCCTCTGGAGTCTCGCCCTAATAAAGGCTACTGCAACAGGCCTCCTATGTGCTACATCAGTCATTCATTTATTTTTTTGCTTGACCAAAATCACATTCACAGAACACTTGAGAAAATATTCTCGTGCCTTCTGCCCTATCTAGAGACAGAGACATAGAAGGAGGAAAGGAGCTAGCTGGGAGGAATTTGCCTCTGATCTATTGGTTTCCTAAGTGTCCTGTTGCCGGGAGCCGGCGAGAGACATTCCACTCGTGACAAAGGTCATGAGGAAGGGGGCTCGGCATACGCAAAGGCGGGATCGAGCCTCGGGAGTGCCCCCGGATATTCTCGAGCATCTACCCCCCAAAAACCAGAGTCTGCCTACTTTATTGCTTTGTGCTCTCACCTCTGACTTTACTGGGGGCTGTCCCCCACCACCATCTCGCTCTCTCTGTCAAAGAGTTAACTTACAGCTCCAATTAATAAAGTTCCTGGGCAATTAGGAGTGTTTAAATCCAAACCCCTCAGATGGCTCTCTAACTCGCCTGACAAGTTTACCCGGACACCTACAGCTATGCATACGATTGTTTACAGTCTCCCAGCCTCCATAGGCACGGGAAGCTTAAGATATTCAAATAGCTTAGAGCCTCTCAGAGAATTAGAAACTGTCAGAATAAAGCTAGTAAAAGATTTCATTGATGAGCCAATGTTTGTTGCCAAGTTTTCACATCCCCTGAATTGTATCCTTGAATGTGCATTAATTAATATAGTTGGTATGTAGAAAAAATAAGTAGTGGCCTGGTGTTAGTAACTTTAGACCCTTAAGGTAGTAAATTCTTTCCTTTGTAAACCCATTACACATCCACCCTATAGGAACGTAATCTTATCTTCGGAAGATGGCGCCAAACCTTAGAATAATTACTCTTAGAGAAAATAAGTCTTTGTTGATAAGTCCTTGTCAAGAGTCATAAAATGTTAATAGGCCTCTGGCCAGAAGATGATGTAAATCACCTAAACCATTTGTATACGATAAATCTGCAGGAAAGAAACCCTGGTTTTTGATAAGCATCAAAGACTGCTGATTTTGCATCCCCTATTGTCCTCTATGTGTAACTTAGGGTATAAAAGCCCCTGTTGAAAATAAAGCTATGGGCCTTGCTCACCAACGCTTGGTCTCCCCATGTCATTCTTCCCTTTAACTTCCAGCTGAGTGTCCATCTGGAGCGTGGATATCCTCTGCGACCATTTATTTGCCTGGGCTTCTAAGACCCACTCGAGAAGGTGTCTAAGGTGGGGCACCTTCCGCTATTCGAGAGGGCGCCTGCGGCCTCCGTGGTCAGAGCTAACCTGGTGTCACGGGTTATATTGATTTTCCGCGTAAACCAAGCCACTCAGCTTCTTTTCTCCACTGAATTTTCCTACTGAGCTATCCTCATTCTATTCCTCTTTATTATCTCTAATTAACATTTGAATAGGTCGCCTAGCCGTCTCTCCTTCGAATACCCTGGATCAGCCGGGGCTGGACCCCGGCATCCTGTATTCATGGCCCCACTGCAATGTAAACATATGGTCCTGCTAGCCAAAGAAGGTCCACCAGATGCCTAAATGGAAAGAAGGACACAACCTGAATAATGCCACAGAAACAGTTTATTTTGGACACAAGCTCTTTAGAAACCAATCATTCCACCACTTTAGATCTTCATCTTCCAGGGCTCCAATTCCAGGAATAGGAAATAGCCAGGAATGTTTTGTCGCCATGCCAAGCATCGAATTCATGGATTCATGAGAAATCTTCTGGTGCTGGTCTCCAGGCATGCTCAATAAACCTCCAGTCCAGCTTTCCCACGGCCGCCAGAGCCATCCTTCTAAAATACAGATTTGATCATGACGTTAACCGTGCATGGGCTTCCCTGGTGGCTCAGCTGGTAAAGAATCTGCCTGCAATGTGGGATCCCTGGATTTGATCCCTGGGTTGGGAAGATCCCCTGAAGAAGTGAACCACTACCCCCTCCATTATTCTGGCCTGGAGAATTCTATGGACTAGTCCACGGGGTCGTGGCTGAGCAACTTTCATGTCCACTTAACTGTGCTTAGAAACATCCAGCAGTTTACCAAACCCTTGAGCGGGAAGCTCTCTCTCTTCACTGGACTCTGGCATGGATGGCCCTCCACCATCCCCCTGAGATGTACAACGCTTTTCTACCACCATCACCTCCCCATCTCCAGTGGAGGACCCACACTCCTTCCACCCTCTCAACTGCCCTGTCTTCCTCCAGCTAATTTCTGCATCCTTTATGCTCCCTCGATGTTCTCCACTCTCCAACAACTTTCCCGATCACTCTCCCTCCAGGCAAAGCCAATGACTTCTGTCTTTGCTCCCACAGATCTTAGGCAAACTATATGTAAAACACTCTGCACACTAGGCTGTAATTATTTATCTAGCTATGTCTCCCTCACCCTGTTGCTCTGGTCTTTTTGTTGCAACTCTAGCGCCACACCTGCCTGACACAGGAGATACTCCGTCCCATGGGGTTCACTTTCCCTTCCTTCCTCCTCCAAGGATGACCCATTTCCAGGAAAACTTTAGCCCCTTTGCAGGGGTGGGGCGAGAAGGAAAGTGGGATGCCCTTGGTTAAGAGTAACCTGTGAAGGACTTCCCTGGTGGTTCAGTGGTTAAGAATCCAACTTCCAATGGAGGGGACCAAGGTTTGATCCCTCGTCGGGTAACTAAGATCCCACATGCCCTGGGGAAACTAAGTCGGCACGCTGCAATGAGAGAGAAGCCCAAACACCACAACAAAAATCCTACATGTGGTAATTGACTCGATGCAGCCAAAATAAATAAATATATATTTTTAAAATGACCTGTGCATCTAGGATCATGGATACATATCTCATCTGAACTCATCAGGGCTCTCCTGGGATAGGGCTCCTCTTCAAGGAGGAGGCCTTAGATGATGCAGCCTGCTGTCTCCAGCCTCTTTCTCTTGGAGTTTTCCGGATTCCCATGTGTGGTAGACATGTGAGCAGCCCTCTGTTCCAGCAAAGTCCACTGGGGTGCTGTTGGCAGCCTTGGCCAACTCTTGGCTGATTTGTACTCACCTTGAAAACAGGCTTTTTGCAGACGTAGCCACATCCATTGCTGCAGCATTTCATTCCCTTGGGACAGGAATCATCTCCTGAGCATCCATGAAGACAAATCCCCGGAGAATCTTTGGGCACCTTTGGGCAGAATCCAGGTCTCTGCTGTCCTGAAACAAAACACAGAGTGGTTTTTGGGGAGCCTGGAATGCAGACTAAGACAGGTTTGAGAACTGAGGCTGAGAATCTGAAACCCTCGTCACTGGCAGGACTCCCGCCTCTTCCATTGCTTCCTTTGTGCTCTGGACTCCTCCTTCAGCCTCCACTGCTCCTCTCTCGCTCGTAAGGCCAGAGTCTGTGCCTTCAGAGAGAGGTCTTCCTCCTCCCAAAGCTACACAGACTCATAAGACAAGAAACCTGTATAGTCATAGCTCTCTTTTTCTTGCTTCGTAAGAAGATCTTAGAGAAGTCCCTGCTTACAGAGATCTCTGTCTCTCCACTCACACATCCTGTGTTTGTTCTGCAGGTTCCTGTGGAGTCCCGCTTCCAGGCATGTGTCCTAACTAGAGAGAACCTTACACTTTACCCACAACTTTTTCAAAAATTAAATTATTTCTTTTTGATTGAAGGATAATTGCTTTACAGTATTGTGTTGGTTTTTGCCAAAAATCAATACGAGTCAGCAATAGGTATACCTATGTCCCCTCCATCTTGAACCTCCCTACCCGTCCCACCCCTCTAGACTGTAACAGAGCCCGGTTTGAATTCCCTGAGTCATAGAGCGAATTCCCATTGGCTACCTATTTATCTATTTTACCAACAGAGGGGTTGGTAATCAGATCCAACCCAATCTGATAAAGAGAATTGGAAACAGGATAAATGCTCATTTAGATCAAAAGAAATGTGTCTGATCCATGTTGACTCTCCCCTCTGTAGTGGGGGCACAGCCGCTTCCAGGCCAACCATCTCCAAGTCTACCACTGGGCTCTGAGCCTTCTCTGCTGTCAGGAAGGATTCACTTCAGCACCCTCACCTTTGATAGGAAGTCTTTGATAGGTGGCACAGGCCACCTCCAGCCCCATGATGATGAAAGCCACCAGAACGAAGATGGTGCCTGTTTTCATGTTGGCCTCTGGTGTGCTGCAGGGGCAGATCCCAGCCCCAATTTATACTCTCAGTGTCATCAGAAAGGAGGGTGGAGCAGGAGGCAGTAAAGCAGGAAGAGTATCAAATAGAAGCTCTCCAGAGAGTGCCTGCAGAAGTTCTAACTGATTGTTCTATTTCACAACTGGTTTCTTAGACTTGGGAATGGTTTCTCAGATATGCAAATACCAAACTGGAGAGTTTGGAAATAGTTTTTAACCCATCATTTATTACTCCATCACAACTTGGCCCTGGTTTCCCTGGTGACTTTGAGGACCTGTGGTCAAAGTGTTGCAGGAAGGGGGACCACTTCCAGGATCCGAAAGTGAACTCTTGTCTAATACTCGAAAATGAATTGTCTGAGGAGACACGCATGCTGGCAAAGCAAGAGACTTTATTGGCAAGTGGTGTAGAGCAGATGTAGAGCAGGAGAGTAAGGGAACCGGGGATCACTGCTCTGCCACTTGACTCGAAGTCCTGGGTTCTATGGTGATGGGGCGAGTTTCTGGATGGTCTGGCCAATCATTCTGACTCTAGCTTCTTCCTGGTGACACAAGATGAATTTCAGTGAGGAGGATTCTGGGAAGTATGTAGGACTTGTGGTGCCTCCTTTTGTCTTTTCCCGAATTCTCCCTGTCGGTGATGGCGTGTTAGTTCCTTGTTCCTTACCAGGACCTCCTGTCATAAAACAACTCATGCAAATGGTTACTATAGTGCCTGGCTAGGGTGGGTGATTTCAGTCAACATTTCCCTAATGACTCTTCCCTGAAAGACTTCATACGCAAGATACTTCTTGGGAATTGGGGTGGAGGTTTCTTTCTTCCATAATTACTTGCAGCTGAGAATGGGTATGCTGCTGCTGCTGCTGCCACTAAGTCACATCAGTTGTGTCTGACTTTGTACAACCCTATACAGGCAGCCCACCAGGCTCCTCTGTCCCTGGGATTCTCCAGGCAAGAACACTGGAGTGGGTTGCTATTTCCTTCTCCAATGCATGAAAGTGAAAAGTGAAAGTGAAGTCACTCAGTCGTGTCCACCTCTTAGCGACCCTGTGGACTATAGCCTACCAGGCTCCTCCGTCCATGGGATTTTCCAGGCAGGAGTACTGGAGTGGGGTGCCATTGGCTTCTCCGGAGAATGGGTATAGTCCTGCCTAAAAACTAGCATTCATCCTCATAGTAATAGCAATTTAGTCTGAAACTGTCAGAGATGAAACAGGGGCCAAACAGAAGGGCTAACAGGAGAGTGAACGTCAACATTCTAGGAATCACTGAACTAAAATGGACTGGAATGGGTGAATTTAACTCAGATGACCATCATATCTACTACTGTGGGCAGGAATCCCTCAGAAGAAATGGAGTAGCCATCATGGTCAACAAAAGAGTTCAAAATGCAGTTCTTGGATGCAATCTCAAAAATGACAGAATGATCTCTGTTCGTTTCCAAGGCAAACCACTCAATATCACAGTAATCCAAGTTTATGCTCCAACCAGTAACACTGAAGAAACTGAAGTTGAACAGTTCTATGAAGACTTACAAGACCTTTTAGAACTAACACCCCAAAAAAGATGTCCTTTTCATTATAGGGGACTGGAATGCAAAAGTAGGAAGTCAAGAAACACCTGGAGTAACAGGCAAATTTGGCCTTGGAATACGGAATGAAGCAGGGCAAAGACTAATAGAGTTTTGCCAAGAAAATGCCCTGGTCATAACAAACACCCTCTTCCAACAACACATCACCAGATGGTCAACACCGAAATCAGATTGATTATATTCTTTGCAGCCAAAGATGGAGAAGCTCTATACAGTCAGCAAAAACAAGACCAGGAGCTGACTGTGGCTCAGATCATGAACTCCTTTTTGCCAAATTCAGACTTAAATTGAAGAAAGTAGGGAAAACCACTAGGCCATTCAGGTATGACCTAAATAAAATCCCTTATGATTATACAGTGGAAGTGAGAAATAGATTTAAGGGCCTAGATCTGATAGATAGAGTGCCTGATGAATTATGGATGGAGGTTCGTGACATTGTACAGGAGACAGGGATCAAGACCATCCCCATGGAAAAGAAATGCAAAAAAGCAAAATGGCTGTCTGGGGAGGCCTTACAAATAGCTGTGAAAAGAAGAGAAGTGAAAAGCAAAGGAGAAAAGGAAAGATATAAGCATCTGAATGCAGAGTTCCAGAGAATAGCAAGAAGAGATAAGAAAGCCTTCCTCAGCAATCAATGCAAAGAAATAGAGGAAAACAACAGAATGGGAAAGACTAGAGATCTCTTCAAGAAAATTAGAGATACCAAAGGAACATTTCATGCAAAGATAGGCTCGATAAAGGACAGAAATAGTATGGACTTAACAGAAGCAGAAGATATTAAGAAGAGGTGGCAAGAATACACAGAAGAACTGTACAAAAAAGATCTTCATGACCCAGATAGCCACGATGGTGTGATCACTCACCTAGAGCCAGACATCCTGGAATGTGAAGTCAAGTGGGCCTTAGAAAGCATCACTATGAACAAAGTTAGTGGAGGTGATGGAATTCCCGTTGAGCTCTTTCAAATCCTGAAAGATGATGCTGTGAAAGTGCTGCACTCAATATGCCAGCAAATTTGGAAAACTCAGCAGTGGCCACAGGACTGGAAAAGGTCAGTTTTCATTCCAATCCCAAAGAAAGGCAATGCCAAAGAATGCTCAAACTACCGCACAATTGCACTCATCTCACACGCTAGTAAAGTAATGCTCAAAATTCTCCAAGCCAGGCTTCAGCAATACATGAACCGTGAACTTCCAGATGTTCAAGCTGGTTTTAGAAAAGGCAGAGGAACCAGAGATCAAATTGCCAACATCTGCTGGATCATGGAAAAAGCAAGAGAGTTCCAGAAAAACATCTATTTCTGCTTTATTGACTATGCCAAAGCCTTTGACTATGTGGATCACAATAAACTGTGGAAAATTCTGAAAGAGATGGGAACACCAGACCACCTGACCTGCCTCTTGAGAAATTTGTATGCAGGTCAGGAAGCAACAGTCAGAACTGGACATAGAAAAACAGACTGGTTCTAAATATGAAAAGGAGTATATCAAGGCTGTATATTGTCACCCTGCTTATTTAACTTCTATGCAGAGTACATCATGAGAAATGCTGGGCTGGAAGAAGCACAAGCTGGGATCAAGATTTCCAAGAGAAATATCAATAACCTCAGATATGCAGATGATACCACCCCTATGGCAGAAAGTGAAGAGGAACTAAAAAGCCTCTTGATGAAGGTGAAAGAGGAGAGTGAAAAAGTTGGCTGAAAACCCAACATTCAGAAAACTAAGATCATGGCATCTGGTGCCATCACTTCATGGCAAATAGATGGGGAAACAGTGGAAACAGTGTCAGACTTTTTTTTTTGAGCTCCAAAATCACTGCAGATGGTGACTGCAGCCATGAAATTAAAAAACGCTTACTCCTTGGAAGGAAAGTTATGACCAACCTAGATAGCATATTCAAAAGCAGAAACATTACTTTGCCGACAAAGGTTCGTCTAGTCAAGGCTATGGTTTTTCCTGTGGTCATGTATGGATGTGAGAGTTGGACTGTGAAGAAGGCTGAGTGCCGAAGAATTGATGCTTTTGAACTGTGGTGTTGGAGAAGACTCTTGAGAGTCCCTTGGTCCCTGCAAGGAGATCCAATCAGTCCATTCTGGAGGAGATCAGCCCAGGGATTTCTGTGGAAGGAATGATGCTAAAGCTGAAACTCCAGTACTTTGGCCACCTCATGCAAAGAGTTGACTCATTGGAAAAGACTCTGATGCTGGGAGGGATTGGGGGCAGGAGGAGAAGGGGACAACAGAGGATGAGATGGCTGGATGGCATCACCGACTCGATGGACATGAGTCTGAGTTAACTCCAGAAGTTGGTGATGGACAGGGAGGCCCAGTGTGCTGCGATTCATGGGGTCGCAAAGAGTCAGACACGACTGAGCGACTGAACTGAACTGAACGTGATAGTCATCACTGGGCCCAGAAAAAGAAGGCAAAATTTGGGGTGAGGACTGCAGGATGTACAACTTCCTTCTGATTTGTTGCTGGTGAGGTAACAGGGTGGTGCTCCAGGAATCTTGCCTTCTGCCTAAAGTTACCATCCCCCACCTGGGTGGGGGCTCAAGTTCAGCAGAAGAGCTCAAAGATATTGTTATGCATATTCCTTGAGTAGGAACCAGGACCTGCCCCCAGTTAAGAACCACCTGACTGCTCCTTCTCTGTTTCTGCATTCCCTGCCTTCCCTGATTAGTAATTGTCTGAATCTGCCCTTCAGAACTCAGAGAAGGTCAAGTAGGCAGAATAAAGCTTATATCCTACAAACAAGAAATGGGACACAGAAAGCATTTGTACTCCAGAGTCCCAGAGCCCTGCTCAGTTTTAATTCAGAGAACTGAACAGCTATAGTTCCGATAGCTTCTTGTCAAAATGGAGCACAGTTCTGCCTCAATTTGGAGAATAGACACTGAATTGAAAGTATGTCTGGGTTCCAAGTCCTGGATCTGAGTCTTGTTTAATTAAAATCTCAGTCCCTTGGTCTGCCATTTTGATGTAACAGACCCAGTCAGAAGTAGTTGGAGGAGAAATAACTAGAATTTTAATAGGCAAAATAAATCTCCTTCCTTTTCATAAGACTAAGCCTGAAACCCAGTCTGGACCTGGCACTTTGGGAGTACTTGTAGCCAAGTAATCAGTTGTCTAGTTTTATCAAAGTAGGTTTTAACTTTTAATGTGGTGACAGAAGAAGGTGAAGTCGCTTAGTCGTGTCCGACTCTTTGCGACCCCGTGGACTGTAGCCCACCAGGCTCTTCCATCCTTGGGATTCTCCAGGCAAGAGTACTGGAGTGGGTTGCCACTTCCTTCTCCAGGGGATCTTCCCAACCCAGGGATCGAACCTGGGTCTCCCGCATTGCAGGCAGATGCTTTAACCGAACGTGGTATCAACATATAGATAACAGGTGCTTTTGGTCATCATACATGTCTCTTGTTTTTGTTAATGTAAAATTTAAAGCAATTTCCTTTATCTAGAAATGCAATAGTTATAAGTTTGAGTGAACTCCGGGAGTTGATGATGGACAGGGAGGCCTGGCATGCTGCGATTCGTGGGGTCGCAAAGAGTCAGACACGACTGAGCAACTGAACTGAACTGAATGAGACTGGATGCCATGATCTTAATTTTTTTTAATACTGAGTTTCAAGCCAGCTTTTTCACTCTCCTCTTTGGTTCTCACCAAGCGGCTCTTTAGTTCCTCTTCACTTTCTGCCTTTAGAGTGATTTTTCCTGGCAATACTGGTTCCTGCTTGTGATTCATCCAGCCTGGTATGCAAGATACTTCAGAGGCCTTCTAAATTATCCCAAATTTACTTGGAAATCAAAAGAACTTTAATTGAAATTTGGTATTTGGGAGACTTGTCAAAAAGTTTTCAAAGCACGTGGTCAAATAAGATCTTTAGTCCCTGTGAGACAATACTTATTCCTTATTGAGAGTAACAAGAGATCTCAAAAGCAAAGCAAATCATTTAGAGGCAAATAAACACAATATCTGTTGTCAAAAGTAGCATTTCTAGAATACTTTGGAGGGAGAAACCAAATCCAGTCTTGTTCTAGCCCATTCATAACAAAATCCATTTACCCAGCTAAATTCAATCCAATCTTAGAAAATCGTGATCATACATAACTCTTTTTAGTACTTTTTCATTCCTCAATCTACTAGGACTTGTTCCCTCAGGGTCAGAAAGCCGTTTGATCAAGCTTGCTTTTACTAACTGTATATGCAGGAAAAAAAACTAGTTTTGAAACCAGTTTTTAAGAGTTTTATCTAAACCAACTTTATCTTATGTCTAAACAAAATTGGTGACCAGACAATGTTACCCTATGTCACAAGGCAGAATGGCCATCACAAATCACAACACAGAACTCAAAGTATAAAATACACACAGATCCAGCTGTTCTCATCAAACATTTCCTAAAATATAAGATTGCAGTCTCTCAGGAAACCTCCTTCAGAGATACGAACTTCAGATCCAAGTATGAATAGGGTATATGGAAATATCTCAGGTCTTCAAGATTTCAAAGGGAGGAAAGGAGGCCAGGTTGAAAGAAGAGGCGGGTGGTGGAGGGACTAAGGGGGTGCCCTTACAGTCACCTGGTGCTCACTTGCAGATGCCCAGGTGTTGTGAGACTTTCCCCTGGGCTTCCAGGAAGGGAGGATGGGAACCCAACCCTACCAGAAACTACAGGCCAGATACCAGACCTGAACCAGAGTCAGAGTTCTCTGCCCACCAGAGGTGATCAGGTATCAACCCTCAGAGCAGGCTGAGGGCCTCCAACCAGACTCCTCTGTCCAGGACCAGGACAGAAGAAAAAATAGGAGAATAGGAGGGATTGAAAAGAGGAAGAGAGAGAGAAGGGGAAAGAGGTCAATAAAATCTCCTGTTCCTTCCCTGGTCAAGGCACTCTGGCCAGCCATCACGTCAGGAGGAGACCAGGGACAAAATGGCCCCAGTTGTGGCCCCTGGGTCTGGTCCACCAGTGGGTGAGCTGGTCTCCGAGTACCCCAAGTGGTCAGGATGTCAGTTGTAGTGAAGAAGAGATCCCACCAGAGTCGCCATTTGTTGCAGGAAGGGAAACCTCTTCCAGGATCTGAGAGTGGGCTCTTATTTAACATTCAGAAATGAATTATCTGAAGAGACACACATGCTGACAAAGCAAGAGTCTTTATTGGAAAAGGACTCCCAGGTACAGAGCCGAAGGGCAAGGGAACCCAGGGAACTGGCTCCCAATCTCAGATTTTATGGTAATGGGGTTAGTTTCTGGGTTGTCTCTGGCTAATCATTCTGACTCAGAGTCCTTCCTGGCAGTGCGTGCCTCGCACAGCCAAGATGGATTCCAGTGAAAAGGATTCTGGGAGGTAAGCAGGACATTTGGACTGGCGTGTCATCTCTCCTTTTGACCTTTCCTGAATTCTTCCAGTTAGTGGTAGCTTGTAGTTCTGAGTTCCTTACCAGTACCTCCTGTTGTAAGATAACTCATGCAAGGGACTACTGTTTTGCCTGGCCAAGTCGGGTGGCTCCTCTAACACTGCCATTGGAAATTCCACATCAGTGACTCTGTCATGGGTTTGAAGTGTTTACAAGGAATGACGTTCTCTGAATTTCACTTTATTCCTCTGTGACATGGGGATGCCCATGGAAGCAACTCCACAGGCTTGTGAGCCTTCAGCGAGATGATTCATATAAAGTACAAGCACAGGACCTGCCAGACAATTTCATGCTTAATAAAGGTCAAGTATTGTCATTATTACTGTACAGAGTCTCTCTTTAATAATCTTGCAGCATCTGTTCTTACAACGCCTATTCAGCAAGACATTACAGGCCTTAATTATGCTTTGCTTCATATTGGAAACTCAAAGTACTGCAATAACAAGCCAATTGTATTGTGTTATACAATTTCTGTAGTTAAATTCCTTTTCTGTGCTGAGTATTCCACTGCCTCATATTCCCAATTGAGATACATCCCAATGGGAGAATGGGACTAGAAGCTTCAACTAGTCCATTAAAAACTTAAGAGGGGAGGGATAAATTAGGAGGTTAAGATTAACAGATACACACTACTGTATATAAAATAGATAAATAACAAAGACCTACTGTATAGCACAAGGAACTCTACTCCATGCCTTGTAATACCTGTATTAGTCACTTAGTCATGTCCAACTCTTTGCAACCCCATGGACTATAGCCTACCAGGCTCCTCTGCCCATGGAATTCTCCAGGCAAGAATACTGAAGTGGGTGGCTAATCCCTTCTCCAGGGAACCTTCCTGACCCAGGGATCAAAGCCTGGTCTCCTGCATTGCTGGTGGATTCTTTACCATTTGAGCCAATACCTATAATAGAAAAGAAACTGAAAGAGAATAGACATTTGTATACACGTATAACTGAATCACTTTGCTGTACACCTAAAATAACACAGCATTGTAAATCAACTATACTTCAATGAAAACATAAATAAATAAAAATTTTAAAAAATTTAACTTGGGAACCAAGGCTACAAATGTGCTGGATCAGTATGTGAGAAATCTATGTCTCCTTTGCTGTGGAAGGAAGTGTAGATTGTATGGTCTCTCTTTTTTTCCTTTCAGCTTTATTGATATATAATTGACATATAGCACTGTACATGTTAAAGGTATAAACCTTAATGATGTGACTTACATCCATCGTGAAATGATTATCACCATAAGTTGAGTGAACATCTATCATCTCATAGAGATACAACAGTGAAGAAATATAAGAAAATGTTTCTGCTTGTGATGAGAACTCTTAAGATTGTCTGTCTTAACCACTTTAACTGTTTACATGTAGTGGTCTTAGTTATCTTTACATATTGTATATTATATATAGAAGCATTACAAAGTATATGATACACATTCACAGCAAATTATTTGATAACCAAGAAATCCCTAAATCTGCTAAATGTCAAAAATTGAAGTTTGGTTAAATAAATTATAAACCATTCATATAACAGAATTTTAGATAGTGGTTATTTTTTAAAAGAAAAAGAGGTTACTAACCTAGAAAATGCTCCAAGACATAACATTACATGAATAAAGCAAAACAATACATATAAATATTTCTGCAAAAAAGTATATATTTGTATATATACATATATGTGTACATAAAAGCATAAGAAAAGGGCATGGAAAAATACATAGCAAGTATCGATAGGTAATAGGTAATATTGATTAAATATTGATTAAAATAGGTAATATTGATTGCTTCCTGGAAGGTTACTCGGGATATATCTGTATTGTTGGAATTATTGACCACAATCAGGTGTTTGTTGTGTGAAAATGAACTTTGACAGATTATGTTAACTCAGTGGCAGTGATCAAGCCCAGCTCACTTTTTGAGAGGGATTCGAGAGTCCTCTCTTGTCAACAGTGCTGCTCCAAACTCTTCTGCAAGCTGTCTGGAGCTGTCCAGCCCTGGCCCCACAATCAGGGCTACAGAATACGGCGTCCGGGGTCCAGCCAGCCATCTAGGGTTTGGATCAGGGCTTCCCCTTTGCTGTGCTGCGTGGGGCCATTGATCTCCACCCCAAACTGAGCTCCCTCCCTGGGAACCCTGGTCCCTCCTTCAGACCAAGGAGTCTTTCCTGGGGGCTTATACCCTTTGAACATGCTGAGATTGCCAGATGCTAATGTGAGCTCTCTGCCTGAGATGGACAGGCTGAGTCCTCCTTTCTTGGCTGGCTTAGTCTTTCTCTGCTCTTGGGTAGCGGGCGTCCCCACAGGAGGTCCTAAGGTGCTTATCTGAGCTCTGACCACCAACAATAAAGTCGCTTTCTCTTCATTCCCATGGTAATTCAGCTTTTATCTGCATATGCCTCTCTTAGAGATTTTGTAATTGGGATGGGAAAGTGGGTGGGCTCCTTCCACAGGCCCCTTGAGGAGGCTTTCGTGTCTTTCTCCTGTAGTTCTGCTCATGTAGGTCACCCACTCAGCCTCCTCTCCAGGAATTTCTTGGTATGGAGCAGGGTAGCCTCAGAGACCACCAGTCATCAAGATAGACCATGTCTCTCAAATCTCAAGGGCTCCAGCCAGCTTGTGATCTTGCAACATCCATCCCCTTAGATGACTGATTTCACTACCATTGTGGTTCCACCCTCATGCCTAGCTGAGGCTCCAAAGCACACGTTTACCATCCTTGTGTAACTGGGCCTGCTGGAGACCCCAGATGGGCCCTCACAATGCCTAGTTCATAGTTTCAGCTCTCACTGTGAAATTCTAAGTTACATGGAGAGAATTCTTTTCTTTGACCGTGGTTCCTAAAGGCACCAGGGAAACCAAAGCCAAGTTGTGATGGAGCAAGGAAAGAAAGGGTAAAAAATGTTCCCAGACTCTCCAGTTTGGTATTTGCATATCCAAGAAACCATTCCCTAATCCTTGAAAACAGTTGTGAAATAGAACAAAGAAACTAGAATATCCTGGGACACTCCCTGGAGAGCTTACATTTTAATACTCTTCCTGTTCTACTGCCTCTCACCTCACCCTCTCTTCTGGTGACACTGAGAGTATAAATTGGGGCTGGGCTCTGCCCCTGCACCACATGGGGGCCAACATGAAGACAGGCACCGTCTTTGTTCTGCTGGCTTTCATCGTCATGGGGCTGGAGGTGGCCTGGGCTCAGAAGTCTCCTGTCAAAGGTGAGGGTGCTGAGGGGACCCCAGCTGACAGCAGAGAAGGCTCAGAGCCCAGTGTTAGACCTGAGGGTGGTTTTCCTGGAAGCAACCAGGTCCCCACAGCAGAGTGGGGATTGGCATTGATTAGATGCCTTTTCTTTGATCTAAATGAGCACTTATCGTGTGTGTCCCATTCTCCCTATCAGACTGGGTTGGGTCTGCTTAGAAATTGGGGGTAAAGGGTACGTTTTCTCTCTAGTTAGGACCTGGGCCTTGTGAGTGGGACCCCAGAAGAAGTTGGGGGACAAACGGAGTGTGTGAGGCAGGGGATGGTGATCTCTGTAAGCAGAGGCTTTTCTAGAATCTTCTTATAAGGTGGGAAGAAGAGGGTTATGATTGTGCAGGTTTCTTATCTACTGAGACCGTGCAGCCTTCAGAGAAAGGGGAGCATTCTCCTAAGGCCCAGACTGTGGGCTTCATGGGAGAGGAGCAGTGGAGGCTCGGGGAGGAGTCCAGAGCACAAAGGAAGCACCTGTGATGGAGGCATCAGGCCTCCAGCCACCGTCCTCAGGCCTGTCTTAGTGACTGTGCCACATGCCAAACACCATCCTGTGTTTCAGGACAAAGGAAACCTGGATTCTGCCCAGAGGTGCCCAAAGGTACTATGGGAATTTGTGCTGAAATGTGCTCAGGAGATTATTCCTGTCCTGGGAGATCGAAATGCTGCAGCAATGGGTGTGGTCATGTCTGCAAAGCTGCTGTCTTCAGAGTGAGTACAAATCAGTCAGGAGCTGGCCAAGGGGTGCACCCAACTCTCAAGTGGACTTTGCTCACATGTCCACCGTACGGGAGAATCTGGAAAACTCCCAGAGAAAGGGGCTGGAAACATGGCAGAAAGACAGCTGGCCACATTATCTGAGGCTTCATCCTTAAACAGGAGCCCTGTCCCAGGGCAACGCTGATTGGTTCAGTTGAGACAATATCCATGATACAGATTCACAGGTCATTCTTAACCAAAGTTTTCTCACTTTATTTCTCCTTCCTCACCAAAGGGATTTAACTCTTCCTGGAAAATGGAACATCCAGGGAGGAGGAAGGAAGGGAAAGGGAATCCCTAGGGATCGAGTATCTCCTGTGTCAGGCATGCATTGTTCAGGAATTAAAACAAAAAGACAGATACAGCAGGATAAATGAGACAGACATAGATAAATAATCTAAACGTAGGGTGACCAGTGCCTTGTACAGATTTCTCGTACAATCTGTGGGAGAAAGAGAGGGGTTATGGGCTTTACCTAAAGGGAGAGAGATTGGGAAAGTTGTCAGAGAGTAGAGAACATTGAGCGAGAGAATACAGGGTGCAGAAAGTTAGCAGGAGGAAGGCAGGGCAGTTGAGAGGGTGGGAGGAGTATGGGTCTTCCACTGGAGACGAGGAAGTGGTGGTAGCAGGGAGGGGTTGCAGCATCTCAGGGGGATGGTGGAGGGCCATCCATGCCAGAGTCCAGTGAGAAGAGAGCCTCCTGCTGAAGGGTTTGGTAAACTGCTGGATGTTTCTAAGCACAGTTAATGTCATGATCAAATTTGTATTTTTAGAAGGTTGGCTCTGGTGGCCTTGGGAAAGCTGGACTGAATAGTGATTGAGCATGCCTGAAGAACAGCACCTGAAGATTTTTTATGAATCCCCGAATTCGATGCTTGGCATAACAAGGCTTCCATACCCATTCCTTGCTCTTTCCTTTGCCTGGAATTGTAGCCCTGGAGGATAAAGATCTAAAATGGTGCAGTGGCTGCTTTCTAAAAAAACTTGCGTTCAAAATAAACTAAATCTGTGGCATAGTTTGGGCTGTGTCTGTCTTTCCATTTAGGCATTCTGGTGGATCTTCTTTGGCTAGCAGGACCATGTGTGTGCTCTGCAGTGGGTGCATGAATACAGGGCACTCAGAAAACCAATAGATCAGACTCCAGTTCCTCCCAGCTAGCTCCTTTCCTCCTTCCACATCTCTGTCTCTAGACAGGGCAGAAGGCTCGAGAATATTTTCTCAAGTGTCCTGTGAAGATGACTTTGTCAAACAACAAAATGAATGAGTATGTAGCATGTAGTAGGCCTATTGCAGCAGCTTGTATTAGGGCAAGACTCCAGAGGAGTAGGAGCGGGAGCAAGGGTGGGGATACCCCATTCTAAGGCAGCACACCGACATCTAGCAGGAAGCCTAACTCCGGGAGAGCCATCCTGCTCCCTGGGATGTGGGTGACATGAATTGGAAAGTGCCAGCTGCTATCTTGAAGTGATTTGAAGTTAGGATACAGTTAGGAGATAAACTCTGAGGATGTAACCTTCCATTGAGACTTCCCTGAGACATAAGCTAAATCTTAGTCTCCCAAAGCTTCTGACAAAAATGATGGATGGGATTGACTTTCTCTCTCCCGAGAATCGAGTTCTCAGTTCACTTCTTTCCATCAGGATTCCTCCAGTTAGCCTGATGAGTGTGAAATGTGTTCTTCCATATCTCGCTGTCACCAACACTGCTCTTGTACATCTCATAAGCCCAGGGTCATGTGGCCTCACCTGTCTGTGCAGAGGAATGAAGACATATTAGCAATGAAATCTTCTGTCACTGTCTGGTCATCCTCATCCCAAACCCTTCCAGTCTCCTTTGGTTCATGAGCATACCTCTAAAAAGTTTCCAATCAATTTCACCATTTACCTGCCATTCTGATTGCCAAAGTATGACCTTCCCTGGCAAAGATATTGGAGGATGGCCTCCTACAACTTCCACTTATGTTTCTCCCCTTCACGTAGTGTTCAGTTCAGTTCAGTTCAGTCGCTCAGTCATGTCCGACTCTTTGGGACCCAATGAATTGCAGCACACCAGGCCTCCCTGTCCATCACCAACTCCCGAAGTTCACTCAAACTCATGTCCATCGAGTCAGTGATGCCATCCAGCCATCTCATCCTCTGTCTTCCCCTTCTCCTCCCGCCCCCAATCCCTCCCAGCATCAGGGTCTTTTCCAATGAGTCAACTCTTTGCATGAGGTGGCCAAAGTACTGGAGTTTCAGCTTTAGCATCATTCCTTCCTGCTGGGAGCCAGCATGGGAGTCCCCACCCATAGCAAGGTTATGTGGGAGAGTTCTGGTGAGCAAGGCAAGCCAGAACTCGAGGGGTGCCCCTCTGGGCCTGCCTGAGCGTCTACCCCAAAACCAGAGTCTGTCTGTTTTACCTCTTCATGACTTTCACCAACTTCTCTGACAGCTATTCCCGACCACCTTTTCTCTGAAGGAAATCAACTTAGAGCTCTAGCTAATTAGCTTCCTGGGCATAATAGGAGTGTTTAAATCCAAACCCCTCAGATGGCTCTCTAATTATCCTGACAGGTTTACCCGGACTCCTACAGCTACGCATACAATTGTCCTCTTGGAGAGTTAGAAATTGTCAGAATAGAACTAGTAGAAGATTTCATTGTTGAGCCTATACTTGCTGCCAAGTTTCCACATCCCCTGTATTGTATCCTTGGAAGTGTATTAATGAACATAGTAGGTATGTAGAAAAAATAAGTAGTGGCCTTGGTGTTAATAACTTTAGACCCTTAAGGTAATAAATTCTTTCCCTTGTTGTAAACCCACTGCACCTTTGCCCGATAGGAATGCAACTTTATCTAACACCTTCGGAGGATGGCGCCAAACTTTAAAATAATTACTCGTAGAGAAAATAAGTCTTATGGTTGACAAACCTTTATCAGAGTCATAAAATGTTAACAGGCCTTCTGGACAGAAGATGATGTAAATCACCTAAACCATTTGTATAGGATAAATTTGCAGAAAGGAAAGCCTGGTCTCAATAAGGATCAAAGACTGCTGACTTTGCAGGATTTCACATCCCCTATTATCCTCTACGTGCAACTTAGGGTATAAAAGCCCCTGTTGAAAATAAAGCTACGGGCCTTGCTCACCGAAGCTTGGTCTCCCCGTGTCATTCTTTCTTGTTTCCTTTTCCTCTTTTTCTCTCCTGTTCTTCCTTCACGCCAAAATAATTGGAGCGCGGGGGTCCTCTGCGACCACTTATTTGCCTGGGCTTCTAAGACCCACCCGAGAAGGTGCCTAAGGTGGGGTACCTTCCGCTATTTGAGAGGGCGCCTGCGGCCTCCATGGTCAGAGCAAGCTTGGTGTCACGAACTTTATTGATTTCCCACGTAAACCAGTTATTATTGAGCATCTAATAAATCTCTGCTTTGCTATTCTAATCGCCAACACCGTCCTCCTGAGGGAATCCCTGGATCCAACTGGGGCTGGACCCTGGTACCTTCCAAAGAACACCCAGGGCTGATCTCCTTTAGAATGGACTGGTTGGATCATATCTGTAGAAAGTTGTTTGTGCTTTTTAGTAAACTTCTCATTTTTCTCACCTGCATTTAAACTGCCTTTATATCTAAGGGAAAACTCTATTTCTCCCTATAGAAATTGATAAGGCCCAGATAATACAGGACGCACATTCCAGATTTGCAACTCAGCAATAGTTCCAATTCAGTGTCAATTCTCCAAATTGGGGCACAACTATGCCCCATTTTAGCAGAAGGTGGCCAGAGCCATCTCCTCCCAGTACTCTGAATTGAAACTGAGCAGAACTCTTTGGGGGTCCAGAGTACAAGTCTTTTCTGTGTCCCCTGTTGTTTGTTGGGGATAGGCTTCATTCAGCCTCCCTGACCTTCTCTGAGTTCTCTGAGTTCCATTGGGCAGATTCAAACACTCGCTAATCAGGGAAGGGAGGGGAAAAACAGGAAAGGAGCAGTCAAGGGTGGGGTAGGGTCCTGATTCCTTCTCAAGTAGCATCCATAACAATATCTTTGAGTTCTGCAGGAACTAAGGCCTTCAACCAGAAAGAGGATAACTTCAGGCTGAGTGCAAGATTCCTAGAGCACCACCCTGTTACCTCACCACCAGCCAATCAGAAGAAACCCACACACCTTGCAGTCCTCACCCCAAATTCTGCCTTCTTTTCCTGAGCCCGGCTAAAATCATCCTTTTAGGCCTCCTGTTTGGCCCCTTGTCTATTTCAACTGCTTACAAGGTTAGTATCTGACACGGTCCAACAGTTTCAGGCCAAATCGGTGTTACAAACAGGATGAATGCGGGTCTGGGACCCAGAATACCTTGTTTTAAATCAGCGGGAGAGAGACTTCTACCCTGCTAGGCAGGCCTAAGCCCACTCTCAGCAGGAAGTAGTTTTAGAAGGAAGAGACCTCCACCCCAATTCCCAGAAAGAATCTGGAGTATGAAGTCTCTCAGCAGAAGTTGTTAGGAGAAATACTGACTGAAACCGTCCACCCTGTCCAGGAAAGGTAGTAACCACTTCCATGAGTTATCTTACAACAAGAGAGCCTGGTAAGGAACTCAGGGCTAACAAGCTGCCACCAACATGAAGATTTCGGGAAAGGTCAAAAGGAGGGAGGAGATGCCTGTCCAAAAGTCCTGCCAACCTCCCCAGATCCTCCTCACTGGAATCCATCTTGGCTGAGCAATGGCTGCACTATCAGGAAGGACCCTGAGTTGGAATTAGCCAGAGACAATCTGGAAACTAACCCCATTACCCTAAACTTGAGACTGCGAGTCACAGGGCAGAGCAGTTCTCTGGTTTCCTTTATCCTGCGGTTCTCCACCTGGGTGCCCCTTTCCAATGAAGTTTCTTGCTTTGTCAGCACATGTCTCAATTCATTTCCAAGTGTTAGACAGGAGCCCACTCTCAGGACCCGGAAGGGATCCCCTTTTCTGCAATGGTGGGGTCCTGAAAAACCCCCAAGATGCTTTTCAAGCACCTGGAAATGAGGAACAATTTAACTGTCTGGTTAAAACTGTATTTCTTCATGAAAAACAAAACAAGATGATGCCCTTATAAAAAGTGGACTTCTGGGACTGGAGTGACAATCAGAAATGTGGGGATCTATTAAATTCTCGTGACATATTATCATTTGAATGCATCAGGTGTCTGCAGCAGCCATGAGGCATAAATGAACAATTAAGTTCATTTATGCCTCATTTCGGAGAAGGCAATGGCACCCCATTCCAGTACTCTGGCCTGGAAAATCCCATGGACAGAGGAGCCTGGTGGGCTGCAGTCCATGGGGTCGCTAAGAGTCGGACCCGACTGAGCACCTTCACTTTCACTCTTCACTTTCATGCATTGGAGAAGGAAATGGCAACCCACTCCAGTGTTCTTGCCTGGAGAATCCCAGGGACAGGGGAGCCTGGTGGGCTGCCATGTATGGGGTCACACAGAGTCGGACACAACTGAAGTGACTTAGCAGCAGCAGCATGCCTCATTTATGCAGCCATGAGGCATTAATGAACGACCTTGGGAATTCCTAGATGTTCTGTAAATGAGTAGGATCCTAGGGACCCATCTGGGTACAGAAACTTCCCCCCGTCCTCCCCTCTGCTTTAGCTCTTCTGAATTGGATACAAATTAGTGACTAAACAACAATGGAGTACCCAGATGATAGTACCTGATGCACCTTTCTTGAGTTGTTTTACACAAGCTAAAATCATCTCCAAAGGGAATAGATCGATCACTTAATGACCATGAGCACATAGTCCCCAGGCCTACAGGAACCTTGGGATAGACAATGTTAAACCCTGTGACACCCTCACCATCATCCAGAGAAATGTGCATGAGTCAATCACATACCCTGGGGCTCTCCTCACCTTGCCTTTTAAAAGGCTTTGCTGAAACCCATCAAGAAGTTCAGGTTTTTGAGCACTAGCTGTCCCAGAATTCCTTGGGTGGCACCTTACAATAAACACTACACATTGCTTCACAACAATCCAGGCCACAATCGAGGGAGAAGACTCAAGTTTGGGTTTGGTAACACTCAGTCTGCAAAACCCACCCATCAATACTTGCAACCATCAAAGTTTTATTCCTATTTTTTTTCCAGAATGGCAAATGAGATGCCTGTATGTTCAGACTCCTAAATTTGCTGAAACTCAATTATTCCTGGAATGTCATATTCCACAGAGTCATTTCCCATCCCTGCCAAATCTTTTAAACATCCAACTGCTGCTCAGCCCCCTAGTCCCAGATCTTGATCATGTTGCATCTTTGTCATCTTTGTCCTGTTTTATGAAGAGCCCAGAATGAACATTAAGACATAGTGTTCATAGCATGAGACCTTACTAGGTTAGAGATAATGAACTTTAAAAGGTCAGATGTCATAGACCTGACCATCTCCTTAACACCTGTGGGCCTGCTGCCTTTCTGCATGACTTTCGTGTGTAATAGATACTATTTGGAGGGATTCGCAAGGTGTTCTCTCTCTCTTCCCTGCTTCCTTACACTCACACCCATTCCCCTGTGTCAACTAAAAAGATGCACGGTGTGAGAGTTTCGAGTTAGGTTTTATTTGGGACAAAGTGAGGACTGCAGCCCAGGAGGTGCACCTCATACAGCTCTGAGAAACTGCTCCAAAGAGACAGTGGGGGAAGGTCAATATATATGATTTTGGTGAAGGGGGAGTTCAATGCAATTAAGCACTCAAAATTTTACAAAAGGTTTTCTGCTGGTCACGAGGAGCTGATGTCATCATGAAGGGATTTACTCCTTTTCTAGGTGGCTTAGATGGTAAAGCATCTGTCTACAATGAGGGAGACCTGGGTTCGATCACCGGGTTGGGAAGATCCCCTGGAGAAGGAAATGGCAACCCATTCCAGTACTATTGCCTGAAAAATCCCATGGACCGAAGAGGCTGATAGACTACAGTCCATGGGGTCTCAAAGAGTTGGACATGACTGAGCGACTTTACTTCACTTAGATATGAAAAGATGCAAATGTTGGGATCATGAAATCAGTTCCTGAAAATATCTAACTATCTAAAGATTTGTTCCACCAGATTCCCTGGAGCACAGAGTGCCTCACTCCACCCTGAATTTCCCCAGCGGGTACTGAGGGTCAACAGCTGCAGGAGCACAGGGTTCATCTCCTCAGAGGCAGAGGCAGATGGCAAATGCCCTTGTTGTTGTTGTTCAGTCACTGGCAATGCTCTTGGCAGGTGCCAATTTGTAATTGGCAATCAATTGGGCTTCCCTGGTGGTTCAGCTGATAAAGAATCTGCCTGCAACGTGGGAGACCGGGGTTTGATCCCTGGGTTGGAAAGATCCCCTGGAGAAGGGAATGGCTACCCACTCCAGTATTCTGGCCTGGAGAATTCCATGGACAGAATACTCCATGGGGTCACAAAGAGTCGGACACGACTGAGCCAACTTTCACTCACTCACTCAAGCAATCAATTATAAACCCAGACTCACTGGCCTTTCGGGGGGGTGGACTCAGCTTAGAGAAGCAAATCAACTGAGTTCCTTAGCAGGATTTCCTTGCGAGTCTACAGACTAGTTCCAAAAGCACAGGTTTTCCATTTCAAGGTCTGGGGTTTGGGGGTAGAAAAGGATTTGGGTGGAGGTGAGGGGATGGGAATGATGCTGAGCTCCCAAAGATAGTTTGAAGGTCCTGTCAACTACAAACCAGCACAGGTGGTAAAGTATCTGCCTCACAGTGCAGGGGACTCAAGAGACATGGGTTTGATCCTTGGGTCAGGAAGATCCCCTGGAGTAGAAAATAGCAACCCACTCCAATATTCTTGCCTAGAAAAGTCCACAGACAGAAGAGCCTGGCAGGCTACGGTCCCTGGGGTCGCAAACAGCTGGACATGACTGAGCACACACATGCACACACTCAAGGGCATTTGCCAACTGCCTCTTCCAGGAAAGAATCCCATGCTGCTGCAGCTGTTGATCTTCGACACACCCTGAAGGGAGTTCAGGGTGGAGAACAGGAATGAGGCACTTTGTACTCCAGGAAAACTGGTGGAATAGCTCTTTAGATAATTAGATATTTTCAGGAACCGAATTTTATGATTTCAGTCCTTGCATCTCCTCACCCTTTATGGTGACATCAGCCCCTGGTGACTAGCAGGAAGCCTTTTGTAAGGTAAGTGCTTGATTGCATGAATGCCCCCTTCACCAAAATCATATATATTGACCTTCCCCCTCTATTTCCCTGGAGCAGTTTCTCAGAGCTATCTGAGGTGCTGTCTCCCAGGCCGCAGTCCTTATTATGTTCCAAATAAAACTTAACTCACAACTCTCAAGTTGTACATCTTTCTTAGGTTGGTGGTCCATAAAGTGTCAATAGAATAAATTAATGAAAAATAAATAGTCACACATGGACACACATAGAGAAATACAACAATGATTTAAAAAATAAATGGTAAGTTCTAAAAGTTTCAGAGAGAAAACCATGACTGCCTATGAAAAAATCAGATGAAGTTCAAATTCTCAGCAGCAATTCTAACCATCAAGATAATGAAAATATATTCTCAAAGCATAAAGAAAATATTTATGCATAGAATATTATATCCAGGTAAGTGATCACTTTAATGTGAAAACAAAATTAAGATAATCCTCAGACATCCGAGGCCAAAAAGTCCTTTTTTGAAAACATTCTTGGAGTAAATATTTCAGCAAGGAAAGGAGAAAAAGTCAGAAGGATGATTCAGATTTATGGGGAGTTAGGGTGAGTTTACAGCTTACTAATAAACGGAAATTTTTTTAAAGTACAAGCATAAAACCCAGAACTAAAATTCTATATGTTATTTACATGGCGATTGAGTAGGATGGGGTTGGGGGCACAAGCAGAAAGAGAAATGAGAGCAAGCTAAGGTAATGCCCTTGTTCTGGAAAAGGTGCAAACATTAATAATGCTGAAAAAATCAACACAGAAGAATTGTACAAAAAAGATCTTTACGACCCAGAGAATCATGATGGTGTGATCACTCACCTAGAGCCAGACATCCTGGAATGTGAAGTCAAGTGGGCCTTAGAAAGCATCACTACGAACAAAGCTAGTGGAGGTGATGGAATTCCAGTTGAGCTCTTTCAAATCCTGAAAGATAATGCTGTGAAAGTGCTGCACTCAATATGCCAGCAAATTTGGAAAACTCAGCAGTGGCCACAGGACTGGAAAAGGTCAGTTTTTATCCCAATCCTAAAGAAAGGCAATGCCAAAGACTGCTCAAACTACCGCACAATTGCACTCATCTCACACGCTAGTAAAGTAATGCTCAAAATTCTCCAAGCCAGGCTTCAGCAATACATGAACCGTGAACTTCCAGATGTTCAAGCTGGTTTTAGAAAGGCAGAGGAGCCAGAGATCAAATTGTCAACATCCGCTGGATCATGGAAAAAGCAAGAGAGTTCCAGAAAAACATCTATTTCTGCTTTATTGACTATGCCAAAGCCTTTGACTGTGTGGATCACAGTCAACTGTGGAAAATTGTAAAAGAGATGGGAATACCAGACCACCTGACCTGCCTCTTGAGAAACCTATATGCAGGTGAGGAACCAACAGGTAGAACTGGACATGGAACAACAGACTGGTTCCAAATGGGAAAAGGAGTACGTCCAGGCTGTATATTGTCACCCTGCTTATTTAACTGATATGCTGAGTACATCATGAGAAACGCTGGGCTGGAAGAAGCACAAGCTGGAATCAAGATGGCCGGGAGAAAAGTCAATAACCTCAGATATGCAGATGACACCACCCTTATGGCAGAAAGTGAAGAGGAACTCAAAAGCCTCTTGACGAAAGTGAAAGTGGAGAGTAAAAAAGTTGGCTTAAAGCTCAACATTCAGAAAATGAAGATCATGGCATGTGGTCCCACCACTTCATGGGAAATAGATGGGGAAACAGTGGAAACAGTGCAAGAGTTTACTTTTTTGGTGTCCAAATTCACTGCAGATGGTGATTGCAGCCATGAAATTAAAAGACATGCTGAGATTCCCAGATGCTAATGTGAGCTCTCTGCCTGAGACGGACAGGCTGAGTCCTCCTTTCTTGGCTGGCTTAGTCTTTCTCTGCTCTTGGGTAGCGGGCTTCCCCACAGGAGGTCCTAAGGTGCTTATCTGAGCTCTTACCACCAACAAAGTCGCTTTGTCTTCATTTCCACAGTCATTTAGCTTTTACCTGCATACGCCTCTCTCGGAGATTTTGTAATTGGAATGGGAAAGTGGACAGGCTCCTTCCACAGACCCCTGAGGAGGCTTTTGTGTCTTTCTCCTATAGTTCTGCTCATGTAGGTCACCCACTCAGCCTCCTCTCCAGGAATTTCTTGGTATGGAGCAGGGTAGCCTCAGAGACCACCAGTCATCAAGATAGACCAGGCCTCCAGCCAGCTTGTGATCTTGCAACATCCATCCCCTTAGATGACTGATTTCACTACCATTGTGGTTCCACCCTCATGCCTAGCGGAGGCTCCAAAGCACACATTTACCATCCTTGTGTAATTGGACCTGCTGGAGACCCCAGATGGGCCCTGATAATGCCTAGCTTCAAAATTTCAGCTCTCACTGTGAAATTCTAAGTTACATGCAGATAATTCTTTTCTTTGACCATGGTTCCTAAAGGCATCAGGGAAACCAGAGCCAAGTTGTGATGGAGCAAGGAAAGAAAGGGTAAAACAAGTTTCCAGACTCTTCGGTTTTGTATTTGCATATCCAAGAAACCATTTCCTAGTCTGAGAAAACAGTTGTGAAATAGAACAAAGAAACTAGAATATCCTGGGACACTCCCTGGAGAGCTTACATTTTAATACTCTTCCTGTTCTACTGCCTCTCACCTCACCCTCTCTTCTGGTGACGCTGAGAGTATAAATTGGGGCTGGGCTCTGCCCCTGCACCACACCGGGGGCCAACATGAAGACAGGCACCGTCTTTGTTCTGCTGGCTTTCATCGTCATGGGGCTGGAGGTGGCCTGGGCTCAGGTGTCTCTTGTCAAAGGTGAGGGTGCTGAGGGGACCCCAGCTGACAGCAGAGAAGGCTCAGAGCCCAGTGTTAGACCTGAGGGTGGTTTTCCTGGAAGCAACCAAGTCCCCACAGCAGAGTGGGGATTGGCATTGATTAGATGCCTTTTCTTTGATCTAAATGAGCACTCATCGTGTGTGTCCCATTCTCCCTATCAGACTGGGTTGGGTCTGCTTAGAAATTGGGGGTAAAGGGTACGTTTTCTCTCTAGTTAGGACCTGGGCCTTGTGAGTGGGACCCCAGAGGAAGTTGGGGGACAAACGGAGTGTGTGAGGCAGGGGATGGTGATCTCTGTAAGCAGAGGCTTTTCTAGATTTCTAGATTTCTAGAATCTTCTTATAAGGTGGGAAGAAGAGGGTTATGATTGTGCAGGTTTCTTATCTTCTGAGACCGTGCAGCCTTCAGAGAAAGGGGAGCATTCTCCTAAGGCCCAGACTGTGGGCTTCGTGGGAGAGGAGCAGTGGAGGCTCGGGGAGGAGTCCAGAGCACAAAGGAAGCATCGGAAGAGGCAGCAGTCCTGCCTGTGATGGAGGCATCAGGCCTCCAGCCACCGTCCTCAGGCCTGTCTTAGTGACTGCGCCACACGCCAAACACCATCCTGTGTTTCAGGACAACAGGAACTTGGATTCTGCCCTGAGGTGCCTGAAGGTACTGTGGGAATTTGTGTTGAAATGTGCTCAGGAGATGATTCCTGTCCTGAGGGAATGAAATGCTGCAGCAATGGGTGTGGTCATGTCTGCAAAGCTGCTGTCTTCAGAGTGAGTACAAATCAGTCAGGAGCTGGCCAAGGGGTGCACCCAACTCTCAAGTGGACTTTGCTCACATGTCCACCGTACGGGAGAATCTGGAAAACTCCCAGAGAAAGGGGCTGGAAACATGGCAGAAAGACAGCTGGCCACATTATCTGAGGCCTCGTCTTAAAAGAGAAGCCCTGTCCCAGGACAACGCTGATCAGTTCAGTTGATACAAGTATCCATGATACAGATTCACAGGTCATTCTTAACCAAGGTTTTCTCACTTTATTTCTCCTTCCTCACCAAAGGGATTTAACTCTTCCTGGAAAATGGAACATCCAGGGAGGAGGAAGGAAGGGAAAGGGAATCCCTAGGGATCGAGTATCTCCTGTGTCAGGCATGCATTGTTCAGGAATTAAAACAAAAAGACAGATACAGCAGGATAAATGAGACAGACATAGATAAATAATCTAAATGTAGGGTGACCAGTGCCTTGTACAGATTTCTCGTACAATCTGTGGGAGAAAGAGAGGGGTTATGGGCTTTACCTAAAGGGAGAGAGATTGGGAAAGTTGTCAGAGAGTAGAGAACATTGAGCGAGAGAATACAGGGTGCAGAAAGTTAGCAGGAGGAAGGCAGGGCAGTTGAGAGGGTGGGAGGAGTATGGGTCTTCCATTGGAGACGAGGAAGTGGTGGTAGCAGGGAGGGGTTGCAGCATCTCAGGGGGATGGTGGAGGGCCATCCATGCCAGAGTCCAGTGAGGAGAGAGCCTCCTGCTGAAGGGTTTGGTAAACTGCTGGATGTTTCTAAGCACAGTTAATGTCATGATCAAATTTGTATTTTTAGAAGGTTGGCTCTGGTGGCCTTGGGAAAGCTGGACTGAATAGTGATTGAGCATGCCTGAAGAACAGCACCTGAAGATTTTTTATGAATCCCCGAATTCGATGCTTGGCATAACAAGGCTTCCATACCCATTCCTTGCTCTTTCCTTTGCCTGGAATTGTAGCCCTGGAGGATAAAGATCTAAAATGGTGCAGTGGCTGCTTTCTAAAAAAACTTGCGTTCAAAATAAACTAAATCTGTGGCATAGTTTGGGCTGTGTCTGTCTTTCCATTTAGGCATTCTGGTGGATCTTCTTTGGCTAGCAGGACCATGTGTGTGCTCTGCAGTGGGTGCATGAATACAGGGCACTCAGAAAACCAATAGATCAGACTCCAGTTCCTCCCAGCTAGCTCCTTTCCTCCTTCCACATCTCTGTCTCTAGACAGGGCAGAAGGCTCGAGAATATTTTCTCAAGTGTCCTGTGAAGATGACTTTGTCAAACAACAAAATGAATGAGTATGTAGCATGTAGTAGGCCTATTGCAGCAGCTTGTATTAGGGCAAGACTCCAGAGGAGTAGGAGCGGGAGCAAGGGTGGGGATACCCCATTCTAAGGCAGCACACCGACATCTAGCAGGAAGCCTAACTCCGGGAGAGCCATCCTGCTCCCTGGGATGTGGGTGACATGAATTGGAAAGTGCCAGCTGCTATCTTGAATGATTTGAAGTTAGGATACAGTTAGGAGATAAACTCTGAGGATGTAACCTTCCATTGAGACTTCCCTGAGACATAAGCTAAATCTTAGTCTCCCAAAGCTTCTGACAAAAATGATGGATGGGATTGACTTTCTCTCTCCCGAGAATCGAGTTCTCAGTTCACTTCTTTCCATCAGGATTCCTCCAGTTAGCCTGATGAGTGTGAAATGTGTTCTTCCATATCTCGCTGTCACCAACACTGCTCTTGTACATCGCATAAGCCCAGGGTCATGTGGCCTCACCTGTCTGTGCAGAGGAATGAAGGCATATTAGCATTGAAATCTTCTGTCACTGTCTGGTCATCCTCACCCCAAACCCTTCCAGTCTCCTTTGGTTCATGAGCATACTTCTAAAAAGTTTCCAATCAATTTCACCATTTACCTGCCATTCTGATTGCCAAAGTATGACCTTCCCTGGAAAGATATTGGAGCATGGCCTCCTACAACTTCCACTTATGTTTCTCCCCTTTACGTAGTGCTCAGTTCAGTTCAGTTCAGTTCAGTTCAGTCATGTCCGACTCTTTGCGACCCCATGAATCACAGCACGCCAGGCCTCCCTGTCCATCACCCAACTCCTGGAGTTTACCTAAACCCATGTCCATCGAGTCGGTGATGCCATCCAGCCATCTCATCCTCTGTCGTCCCCTTATCCTCCTGCTCCCAATCCCTCCCAGCATCAGAGTTTTTCCAATGAGTCAACTCTTCGCATGAGGTGGCCAAAGTACTGGAGTTTCAGCTTTAGCATCATTCCTTCCTGCGAGGAGCCAGCACGGGAGTCCCTGCCCTTAACAAGGTTATGTGGGAGAGTTCTGGTGGGCAAGGCAAGCCAGAACTCGAGGGGTGCCCCTCTGGGCCTGCCTGAGCGGCTACCCCAAAACCAGAGTCTGTCTGTTTTACTGCTTCATGACTTTCACCAGCTCCTCTGACAGTCATGGGGGCTATCCCTGACCACCTTTTCTCTGAAGGAAATCAACTTAGAGCTCTAGCTAATTAGCTTCCTGGGCATAATAGGAGTGTTTAAATCCAAACCCCTCAGATGGCTCTCTAATTATCCTGACAGGTTTACCCGGACTCCTACAGCTACGCATACAATTGTCCTCTTGGAGAGTTAGAAATTGTCAGAATAGAACTAGTAGAAGATTTCATTGTTGAGCCTATACTTGCTGCCAAGTTTCCACATCCCCTGTATTGTATCCTTGGAAGTGTATTAATGAACATAGTTGGTATGTAGAAAAAATAAGTAGTGGCCTTGGTGTTAACAACTTTAGACCCTTAAGGTAATAAATTCTTTCCTTTGTTGTAAACCCACTGCACCTTTGCCCGATAGGAATGCAACTTTATCTAACACCTTCGGAGGATGGCGCCAAACTTTAAAATAATTACTCGTAGAGAAAATAAGTCTTATGGTTGACAAACCTTTATCAGAGTCATAAAATGTTAACAGGCCTTCTGGACAGAAGATGATGTAAATCACCTAAACCATTTGTATAGGATAAATTTGCAGAAAAGAAAGCCTGGACTCAATAAGGATCAAAGACTGCTGACTTTGCATGATTTCACACCCATATTATCCTCTATGTGCAACTTAGGGTATAAAAGCCCCTGTTGAAAATAAAGCTACGGGCCTTGCTCACCGAAGCTTGGTCTCCCGTGTCATTCTTTGTTGTTTCCTTTTTCTCCTTTTCTCTTCTGTTCTTCCTTCACGCCAAAATAATTGGAGCGCGGGGGTCCTCTGCGACCACTTATTTGCCTGGGCTTCTAAGACCCACTCGAGAAGGTGCCTAAGGTGGGGTACCTTCCACTATTCGAGAGGGCGCCTGCAGCCTCCGTGGTCAGAGCAAGCTTGGTGTCACGAACTTTATTGATTTCCCACGTAAACCAGTTATTATTGAGCATCTAATAAATCTCTGCTTTGCTATTCTAATCGCCAACACCGCCCTCCTGAGGGAATCCCTGGATCCAACCGGGGCTGGACCCCGGTACCTCCCAAAGAACACCCAGGGCTGATCTCCTTTAGAATGGACTGGTTGGATCATATCTCTAGAAAGTTGTTTGTGCTTTTTAGTAAACTTCTCATTTTTCTCACCTGCATTTAAACTGCCTTTATATCTAAGGGAAAACTCTATTTCTCCCTATAGAAACTAATAAGGCCCAGATAATACAAGACTCACATTCCAGATTTGCAACTCAGCAATAGTTCCAATTTAGTGTCAATTCTCCAAATTGGGGCACAACTATGCCCCATTTTAGCAGAAGGTGGCCAGAGCCATCTCCTCCCAGTACTCTGAATTGAAACTGAGCAGAACTCTTTGGGGGTCCAGAGTACAAGTCTTTTCTGTGTCCCCTGTTGTTTGTTGGGGATAGGCTTCATTCAGCCTCCCTGACCTTCTCTGAGTTCTCTGAGTTCCATTGGGCAGATTCAAACACTCGCTAATCAGGGAAGGGAGGGGAAAAACAGGAAAGGAGCAGTCAAGGGTGGGGTAGGGTCCTGATTCCTTCTCAGGTAGCATCCATAACAATATCTTTGAGTTCTGCAGGAACTAAGGCCTTCAACCAGAAAGAGGATAACTTCAGGCTGAGCTCAGGATTCCTAGAGCACCACCCTGTTACCTCACCACCAGCCAATCAGAAGAAACCCACACATCTTGCAGTCCTCACCCCAAATTCTGCCTTCTTTTCCCGAGCCCGGCTAAAATCATCCTTTTAGGCCTCCTGTTTGGCCCCTTGTCTATTTCAACTGCTTACAAGGTTAGTATCTGACACGGTCCAACAGTTTCAGGCCAAATCGGTGTTACAACAAGGATGAGTGCTGGTTTGGGACCCAGAATACCTCGTTTTGAATCAGCGGGAGAGAGACTTCTACCCTGCTAGGCAGGCCTAAGCCCACTCTCAGCAGGAAGTAGTTTTAGAAGGAAGAGACCTCCACCCCAATTCCCAGAAAGAATCTGGAGTATGAAGTCTCTCAGCAGAAGTTGTTAGGAGAAATACTGACTGAAACCGTCCGCCCTGGCCAGGAAAGGTAGTAACCACTTCCATGAGCTATCTTACAACAAGAGAGCCTGGTAAGGAACTCAGGGCTAACAAGCTGCCACCAACATGAAGATTTCGGGAAAGGTCAAAAGGAGGGAGGAGATGCCTGTCCAAAAGTCCTGCCAACCTCCCCAGATCCTCCTCACTGGAATCCATCTTGGCTGAGCAATGGCTGCACTATCAGGAAGGACCCTGAGTTGGAATTAGCCAGAGACAATCTGGAAACTAACCCCATTACCCTAAACTTGAGACTGCGAGTCACATGGCAGAGCAGTTCTCTGGTTTCCTTTACCCTGGGGTTCTCCACCTGGGTGCCCCTTTCCAATGAAGTCTCTTGCTTTGTCAGCACATGTCTCAATTCATTTCCAAGTGTTAGACAGGAGCCCACTCTCAGGACCCGGAAGGGATCCCCTTTTCTGCAATGGTGGGGTCCTGAAAAATCCCAAAGATGCTTTTCAAGCACCTGGAAATGAGGAGCAATTTAACTGTCTGGTTAAAACAGTATTTCTTCATGAAAAACAAAACAAGATGATGCCCTTATAAAAAGTGGACTTCTGGGACTGGAGTGACAATCTCAAATGTGGGGATCTATTAAATTCTCGCGACATATTATCATTTGAACGCATCGGTGTCTGCAGCAGCCATGAGGCATAAATGAACAATTAAGTTCATTTAATTGTTGATAATGAACTTTAATTGTTCCTTTATGCCTCATTTCGGAGAAGGCAATGGCACCCCATTCCAGTACTCTTGCCTGGAAAATCCCATGGATGGAGGAGCCTGGTGGGCTGCAGTCCCTGGGGTCGCTGAGGGTCGGATGCAACTGAGCGACTTCACTTTCACTTTTCACTTTCATGCACTGGAGAAGGAAATGGCGACCCACTCCGGTGTTCTTGCCTGGAGAATCCCAGGGATGGGGGAGCCTGGTGGGCTGCTGTCTATGGGGTCCAACAGAGTTGGACACGACTGAAGTGACTTAGCAGCAGCAGCATGCCTCATTTATGCAGCCATGAGGCATTAATGAACGACCTTGGGAATTCCTAGATGTTCCGTAAATGAGCAGGATCCTAGAGAGCCATCTGGGTACAGAACCTTCCCCCTGTCCTCCCCTCTGCTTTAGCTCTTCTGAATTGGATACAAATTAGTGACTAAACAACAATGGAGTACCCAGATGATAGTACCTGATGCACCTTTCTTGAGTTGTTTTACACAAGCTAAAATCATCCCCAAAGGGAATAGATCGATCACTTAACGACCATGAGCACATAGTCCCCAGGCCTACAGGAACCTTGGGATAGACAATGTTAAACCCTGTGACACCCTCACCATCAACCAGAGAAATGTGCATGAGTCAATCACATACCCTGGTACTCTCCTCACCTTGCCTTTTAAAAGGCTTTGCTGAAACCCATCAAGAAGTTCAGGTTTTTGAGCACTAGCTGTCCCAGAATTCTTTGGGTGGCACCTTACAATAAACACTACGCATTCCTTCACAACAATCCAGGCCGCATTCGAGGGAGAAGACTCAAGTTTGGGTTTGGTAACACTCAGTCTGCAAAACCCACCCATCAATACTTGCAACCATCAAAGTTTTATTCCTATTTTTTTTTCCAGAATGGCATATGAGATGCCTGTATATTCAGACTCCTAAATTTGCTGAAACTCAATTATTCCTGGAATGTCATATTCCACAGAGTCATTTCCCATCCCTGCCAAATCTTTTAAACATCCAACTGCTGCTCAGCCCCCTAGTCCCAGATCTTGATCATGTTGCATCTTTGTCATCTTTGTCCTGTTTTATGAAGAGCCCAGAATGAACATTAAGACATAGTGTTCATAGCATGAGACCTTACTAGGTTAGAGACAATGAACTTTAAAAGGTCAGATGTCATAGACCTGACCATCTCCTTAACACCTGTGGGCCTGCTGCCTTTCTGCATGACTTTTGTGTGTAATAGATACTATTTGGAGGGACTCACAAGGTGTTCTCTCTCTCTCCCCTGCTTCCTTACACTCACACCCATTCCCCTGTGTCAACTAAAAAGATGCACGGTGTGAGAGTTCAAGTTAGGTTTTATTTGGGACAAAATGAGGACTGCAGCCCAGGAGGTGCACCTCAGACAGCTCTGAGAAACTGCTCCGAAGAGAGAGTGGGGGAAAGTCAATATATATGATTTTGGTGAAGGGGGAGTTCAACACAATTAAGCACTCAAAATTTTACAAAAGGTTTTCTGATGGTCATGAGAAGCTGATGTCATCATGAAGGGATTTACTCCTTTTCTAGGTGGCTCAGATGGTAAAGCATCTGTCTACAATGAGGGAGACCTGGGTTTGATCCCTGGGTTGGAAAGTTCCCCCGGAGAAGGGCACGGCTATCCACTCCAGTATTCTGGCCTGGAGAATTCCATGGACAGAATACTCCATGGGGTCACAAAGAGTTGGACACGACTGAGCCAACTTTCACTCACTCACTCAAGCAATCAATTATAAACCCAGACTCACTGGTCTTCCAGGAGGGTGGACTCAGCTTAGAGAAGCAAATCAACTGAGTTCCTCAGCAGGATTTCCTTGTGAGTCTACAAACTAGTTCCGAAAGCACAGGTTTTCCATTTCAAGGTCTGGGGTTTGGGGGTAGAAAAGGATTTGGGTGGAGGTGAGGGGATGGGAATGATGCTGAGCCCCCAAAGATAGTTTGAGGGTCCTGTCAACTACAAACCAGCACAGGTGGTAAAGTATCTGCCTCACCGTGCAGGGGACTCAGGAGACACGGGTTTGATCCTTGGGTCAGGAAGATCCCCTGGAGTAGAAAATAGCAACCCACTCCAATATTCTTGCCTAGAAAAGTCCACAGACAGAAGAGCCTGGCAGGCTACGGTCCCTGGGGTCGCAAACAGCTGGACATGACGGAGCACACACATGCACACACTCAAGGGCATTTGCCAACTGCCTCTTCCGGGAAAGAATCCCCTGCTGCTGCAGATGTTGATCTTTGACACACCCTGAAGCGAGTTCAGGGTGGAGAACAGGAATGAGGCACTTTGTACTCCAGGAAAACTGGTGGAATAGCTCTTTAGATAATTAGATATTTTCAGGAACCGAATTTTATGATTTCAGTCCTTGCATCTCCTCACCCTTTATGGTGACATCAGCCCCTGGTGACTAGCAGGAAGCCTTTTGTAAGGTAAGTGCTTGATTGCATGAACGCCCCCTTCACCAAAATCATATATATTGACCTTCCCCCTCTATTTCCCTGGAGCAGTTTCTCAGAGCTATCTGAGGTGCTGTCTCCCAGGCTGCAGTCCTTATTATGTTCCAAATAAAACTTAACTCACAACTCTCAAGTTGTACATCTTTCTTAGGTTGGTGGTCCATAAAGTGTCAATAGAATAAATTAATGAAAAATAAATAGTCACACATGGACACACATAGAGAAATACAACAATGATTTTAAAAATAAATAAATAAATAGTAAGTTCTAAAAGTTTCAGAGAGAAAACCACAACTGCCTATAAAAGAATCAGATGAAGTTCAGAATTCTCAGCAGCAATTCTAACCATCAAGATAATGAAAATATATTCTCAAAGCATAAAGAAAATATTTATGCATAGAATATTATATCCAGGTAAGTGATCACTTAAATGTGAGAACAAAATTAAGATAATCCTCAGGCATCTGAGGCCAAAAAGTCCTCTTTTGAAAACACTCTTGGAGTAAATATTTCAGCAAGGAAAGGAGAAAAAGTCAGAAGGATGATTCAGATTTATGGGGAGTAAGGGTGAGTTTCAGATCAGATCAGATCAGTCTCTCAGTCGTGTCCGACTCTTTGCAACCCCATGAATCACAGCACGCCAGGCTCCCTGTCCATCACCATCTCCCGGAGTTCACTCAAACTCATGTCCATCGAGTCAGTGATGCCATCCAGCCATCTCATCCTCTGTCGTCCCCTTCTCCTCCTGCCCCCAATCCCTCCCAGCATCAGAGTCTTTTCCAATGAGTCAACTCTTCACATGAGGTGGCCAAAGTACTGGAGTTTCAGCTTTAGCATCAGTCCTTCCAATGAACACCTGATCTCCTTCAGAATGGACTGGTTGGATTGCCTTACAGTCCAAGGGACACTCAAGAGTCTTCTCCAACACCACAGTTCAAAAGCATTAATTCTTCGGTGCTCAGCCTTCTTCACAGTCCAACTCTCACATCCATACATGACTACTGGAAAAACCATAGCCTTGACTAGACGGACCTTTGTTGGCAAAGTAATGTCTCTGCTTTTGAATATGCTATCTAGGTTGGTCATAACTTTCCTTCCAAGGAGTAAGCGTCTTTTAATTTCATGGCTGCAGTCACCATCTGCAGTGATTTTGGAGCCCAGAAAAATAAAGTCTCACACTGTTTCCACTGTTTCCCCATCTATTTCCCATGAAGTGATGGGACTGAATGCAATGATCTTCGTTTTCTGAATGTTGAGCTTTAAGCCAACTTTTTCACTCTCCACTTTCACTTTCATCAAGAGGCTTTTGAGTTCCTCTTCACTTTCTGCCACAAGGGTGGTGTCATCTGCATATCTGAGGTTATTGAGATTTCTCCCGGCCATCTTGATTCCAGCTTGTGTTTCTTCCAGCCCAGCATTTCTCATGATGTACTCTGCATATAAGTTAAATAAACAGGGTGACAATATACAGCCTTGACGAACTCCTTTTCCTATTTGGAACCAGTCTTTATACAGCTTACTAATAAATGGAAATTATTTAAAAGTATAAGCATAACATCCAGAACTAACATTCTATATGTTATCTACATGGCAATTGAGTAGGATGGGGTTGGGGGCACAAGCAGAAAGAGAAATGAGAGCAAGCTAAGGTAATGCCCTTGTTCTGGAAAAGGTGCAAACATTAATAATGCTGAAAAAATCAACACAGAAGAACTGTACAAAAAAGATCTTCACGACCAAGATAATCACGATGGTGTGATCACTCACCTAGAGCCAGACATCCTGGAATGTGAAGTCAAGTGGGCCTTAGAAAGCATCACTACAAACAAAGCTAGTGGAGGTGATGGAATTCCCGTTGAGCTCTTTCAAATCCTGAAAGATGATGCTGTGAAAGTGCTACACTCAATATGCCAGCAAATTTGGAAAACTCAGCAGTGGCCACGGGACTGGAAAAGGTCAGTTTTCATTCCAATCCTAAAGAGAGGCAATGCTAAGGAATGTTCAAACTACCGCACAATTGCACTCATCTCACACGCTACTAATGTAATGCTCAAAATTCTCCAAACCTGGCCTCAGCAATACGTGAACTGTGAACTTCCAGATGTTCAAGCTGGTTTTAGAAAAGGCAGAGGAACCAGAGATCAAATTGTCAACATCCCCTGGATCATGGAAAAAGCAAGAGAGTTCCGGAAAAAACATCTATTTCTGCTTTATTGACTATGCCAAAGCCTTTGACTGTGTGGATCACAACAAACTGTGGAAAATTCTGAAAGAGATGGGAATACCAGACCACCTGACCTGCCTCTTGAGAAACCTATATGCAGGTCAGGAAGCAACAGGTAGAACTGGACATGGAACAACAGACTGGTTCCAAATAGGAAAAGGAGTACGTCAAGGCTGTATATTGTCACCCTGTTTATTTAACTTCTATGCAGTGTACATCATGAGAAACGCTGGGCTGGAAGAAATACAAGCTGGAATCAAGATTGCCAGGAGAAATATCAATAACCTCAGATATGCAGATGACACCACCCTTATGGCAGAAAGTGAAGAGGAACTCAAAAGCCTCTTGATGAAAGTGGAGAGTGAAAAAGTTGGCTTAAAGCTCAACATTCAGAAAACGAAGATCATGGCCTCCGGTCCCGTCACTTCATGGGAAATAGATGGGGAAACAGTGGAAACAGTGTGAGACTTTATTTTTCTGGGCTCCAAAATCACTGCAGATGGTGACTGCAGCCATGAAATTAAAAGACGCTTACTCCTTGGAAGGAAAGTTATGACCAACCTAGATAGCATATTCAAAAGCAGAGACTATTTTGCCAACAAAGTCCATCTAGTCAAGGCGATGGTTTTTCCAGTGGTCATGTATGGATGTGAGAGTTGGACTGTGAAGAAAGCTGAGCACTGAAGAATTGATGCTTTTGAACTGTGGTGTTGGAGAAGACTCTTGAGCATCCCTTGGACTGTAAGGCGATCCAACCAGTCCATTCTAAAGGAGATCAGGTGTTCATTGGAAGGACTGATGCTAAAGCTGAAACTCCAGTACTTTGGCCACCTCATGTGAAGAGTTGACTCATTGGAAAAGACTCTGATGCTGGGAGGGATTGGGGGCAGGAGGAGAAGGGGACGACAGAGGATGAGATGGCTGGATGGCATCACTGACTCGATGGACGTGAGTCTGAGTGAACTCCGGGAGATGGTGATGGACAGGGAGGCCTGGCATGCTGCGACTCATGGGGTCTCACAGAGTCAGACACGACTGAGAGACTGAACTGGCTGACTGAAAAAAATCAACAGGGGTAAATTCCAGAAGAATAAAATTAGAAGTATGAATTTTAAAGTACTAAATGAATAATTTAGCCTAGTTAATGGAAAGAGTAAAGAATAGCAAACTAGAAAAAGCAATAAGAAAGTATGATAAATAAGAAACAAGAAATGTGGTGACAGGATAAATCCTAGCTTAACAGTTAGGGCCATAAACATAAATAGGTTAAACTTAGTGATCAGAATGTAGGGAATATGCTATGCACAGGCCTGTTCTATAATTAACAGGGCTTCTTTGAAAAAAAAGAACAACTTTCTCATCACCCCCAGGCGAAGGGCTGAGAGCAGTAAAAAGTACATAGTGGAAAAATATCTTGAAAACAAGATGTTGAAGTACTGATGTGACTGATGGAAAACCATAAGTGACAGTTCTCATAACCAGAGCCTTGAGGGAGCTGCTGAGAAAGGTCGCTAGCTGAAGTGCTAAACACAATCATGAATGGCCTGAAGGTTTGACATTGAGGACTGGCATTGTATATCTTTATCCCCCGATCTGAGATTGTAAAAAACAAATATCTCTAGAGCTCAAGGAAGTAGATGTTAGCAATAAAAGGCATGCAAGGATTAGGATCTGGGCTTTTGCCTATGAATGAGTCTTATTTTTCCTTATTCTTCTGTGGCACTGCTCCCTCGGGTTGGTTCGCTGTTGGGCTGGTCCTGACACAGAAGACCTCTCAAATTGAATAAAATGAGTTTAAGTCAAGCAAAATACTGCTTTAAGAAACACATGAAAAAGGCCTAATAGTATGTCTTATAGAGATGGAAATTTTACTAGACAAATATGAACTAAAAGAATGCTGAATTATCAATTTTGATATTTAGCAAAAATATTTTAATATCAAATATATAAAGGGAAAAGGATATTATTTAATGTTAAAAGGAATGATAAAGTAAGAAGATGGTTGTGAACACAGGCACATATACTCCTAAAATTATTACTTGACATATATACAAAGAAATAACTGATAAAAGTAAAAGAAATACATGAATAAATTATTTTAGTTGGACATTTTATCAAATCCCTCTCAGAAATTAATGAATCATACAGACAAAAATAATGAAAAAAAAAGACAAATTAAATCATAAAGATTAACAAATTCAAACTGCCACGCGAGTGTATGTTCCTTGGTTCTTTTTCTCGTCACAACAAAGAATTGGAGCGACGGACATTAAAGCCCTCGGCATGTCACAGTTCTTGGGTCTTGGACAAACCGTATTATAGCTCTTAGGTAAATCAGTGTTACAGCTCTATTTTATTTAGAAGATAGCAGGAGAATCCATCCTCGAAGTGTGAGGGCATGCCAACCCAAAGACTCAAAAGAGAAGAGAGTGGAGGAGTGCTTGGGGAGGGAGGGAGAAAGAGAGAGAGTGAGAGAGAGTGAGAGAGAGAGAGAGAGCGCTTTGGCTCCTCCTTTTATATGTTTTTTTCTCCACCTGGGCCTGCCCTATGCAAATTGGGCTTAGCCAGGAGTGCTGTTTGTTCTGCCTGAAGTCTTCACTCTGGTCCTCGGACCTTCCTTTGACCCTTCTTGTCTTTTAGCCACCGCCATTTTGGACTCCTTTTCCCTATTCTACCTACCTAACAAAACTAATGGATAATAGACAACTTTACACTCAACAACAGAGAAGACATTTTTTTTTTTCTTTTTTAGTGTTAATAGGACATTCACAAAAATCAAACAAGTACTAGGCCACAAAGAAATTAAAAACCTATTCCTGATATTATAAACTATATTATCTAGCTGCAATGCAAAAAAATAAAAATTCTTAACAATTCTTAGAGTCTTCCAGAAAATAGAAGAGGAAACACTTCCTAATTCATTCTATGAAGTCAATATTATGCTAATATCAAAGCCAGATAAAGACATTACAAGAAAAGAAAATTAAAGGCCAATATCCCTTATAAAAATACGTGCAAAAATCCTAAAAAAAAAAAAAAATACTAGCCAAGTGATTTCAATAGCATAGCAAAAGGATTATACATCATGACCTAGTAGGATTTATCTTAAGAAGGCATTGGTGGTGAAAATCAATAAATATAATGCAGAACATTAATAGAATAAAGGAAGAAAAAAACACATCATCATCTTAACTGATACACAAAAAGGATTTGACAAAACCTAACAGTCTTTAATGATAAAAATACTAAGAAAACTAGGAATAGAAGTGAATTTTCTCAACACAATAGATGGAATTCATGAAAAATTCATAGCTAACTTCATATTCAATAGTAAAAGACTAAAAGCTTTCCTTCTAAGACCAGGAAAAAGACAAGGTTTCCTGCTTCACTGTTGCATTAAACGGGAGTTTCTAGCCACAGAAATCATGCAAGAGAAAGAAATAAAAGGTATGAAAGTTGGGGAATAAAGAAGTAAAACTACCTCTATTTGAAGATGACATGATTCTATACACAGAAAATCACAAAGAATTTACAAAAATCCTACAAGAGGCAAAAAATAAATTCAGTGAAGTTCAGGTCAGTACACAATGCAATTCATCAGCAATGAAAAATCCATAAAAGAAACTAAGCAAACAATTCCATCTACAATAGCATCCAAAAGAATAAAATACCTAGAAATATTTAACCTAGGAGGTTATTACCTGTTTTATCATCAAATGCCAGATTTCCATCCTAGGAGACTAACAACATTCTCATTGCCTTTGGCTTCTAACTGGTTCAATTCATGAAACCCAGATTCCTGCCATTTCCCTGAGCATAGTTGCCCTGTATCCACTCCTGACACTGGTTTCTACCCACATTAAGCCCTTTTCGATACAGACAAAAGAAGGCAATTCTGACTAAGTTGAGACAACAGGAATTTTGTTATTACACAGCTCATAGAAGAAACAGACTGGTGAATCAGGTTTAGGAACAGATTAAGAAACAATGTAAGGCAGGTATCAGAGGACATAGCCAAGTTTAGCTCACAGCCACAATCTGGTTCCTGGCACCTCTGCTGCTGTGAATTGTTTTGGACTATCCCTAAGTCAGGAGGAGCAACCCCACATCCAAGGAGCAGTGGCTGCATGGGTGCAGGAGGGCCGAGAGGAGCTACTCCAGGTTCAAGGTCGGGAGGGGCGGCAGTGAGGAGATACCCCTCGTCCAAGGTAAGGAGCAGTGGCTGCGCTTTGCTGAAGCAGCAGTGAAGAGATACCCCCTGTCCAAGGTAAGAGAAACCCAAGTAAGACAGTAGGTGCTGTGAGAGGGCATCAGAGGGCAGATACACTGAAACCATAACTACAGAAAACTAGCCAATCTAATCACACTAGGACCACAGCCTTGTCTAACTCAATGAAACTAAGCCATGCCGTGTGGGGCCACCCAAGACGGGTGGGTCATAGTGGAGAAGTCTGACAGAAAGTGGTCCACTGGAGAAGGGAATGGCAAACCACTTCAGTATTCCTGCCCTGAGAACCCCATGAACAGAATGAAAAGGCAAAATGATAGGATACTAAAAGAGGAACTCCCCAGGTCAGTAGGTGCCCAATATGCTACTGTAGATCAGTGGAGAAATAACTCCAGAAAGAATGAAGGGATGGAGCCAAAGCAAAAACAATACCCAGCTGTGGATGTGACTGGTGATAGAAGCAAGGTCCAATGCTGTAAAAAGCAACATTGCATAGGAACCTGGAATGTCAGGTCCATGAATCAAGGCAAATTGGAAGTGGTCAAACAGGAGATGGCAAGAGTGAACGTCGACATTCTAGGAATCAGAGAACTAAAATGGACTGGAATGGGTGAATTTAACTCAGATGACCATTATATCTACTACTGTGGGCAGGAATCCCTCAGAAGAAATGGAGTAGCCATCATGGTCAACAAAAGAGTCCGAATGCAGTACTTGGATGCAATCTCAAAAAGGACACAATGATCTCTGTTCGTTTCTAAGGCAAACCATTCAATATCACAGTAATCCAAGTCTATGCCCCAACCAGTAACACTGAAGAAGCTGAAGTTGAACAGTTCTATGAAGACCTACAAGACCTTTTAGAACTAACACCCCAAAAAAGATGTCCTTTTCATTATAGGGGACTGGAATGCAAAAGTAGGAAGTCAAGAAACACCTGGGGCAACAGGCAAATTTGGCCTTGGAGTACAGAATGAAGCAGGGCAAAGGCTAATAGAGTTTTGCCAAGAGAACGCACTGGTCATAGCAAACAGCCTCTTCCAACAACACAAGAGAAGACTCTACACATGGATATCACCAGATGGTCAACACAGTAATCAGATTGATTATATTCTTTGCAGCCAAAGATGGAGAAGCTCTATATAGTCACCAAAAACAAGACCGGGAGCTGACTGTGGCTCAGATCATGAACTCCTTATTGCCAAATTCAGACTGAAATTGAAGAAAGTAGGGAAAACCACTAGACCATTCAGGTATGACTTAAATCAAATTCCTTATGATTATACAGTAGAAGTGAGAAATAGATTTAAGGGCCTAGATCTGATAGATAGAGTGTCTGATGAACTATGGATGGAGGTTTGTGACATTGTACAGGAGACAGGGATCAAGACCATCCCCATGGAAAAGAAATGCAAAAAAGCAAAATGGCTGTCTGGGGAGGCCTTACAAATAGCTGTGAAAAGAAGAGAAGTGAAAAGCAAAGAAGAAAAGGAAAGATATAAGCATCTGAATGCAGAGTTCCAAAGAATAGCAAGGAGAGATAAGAAAGCCTTTCTCAACGATCAATGCAAAGAAATAGAGGAAAACAACAGAAGGGAAAGACTAGAGATCTCTTCAAGAAAATTAGAGATACCAAGGGAACATTTCATGTAAAGATGGGCTCGATAAAGGACAGAAATGGTATGGACTTAACAGAAGCAGAAGATATTAAGAAGAGGTGGCAAGAATACACAGAACTGTACAAAAAAGAGCTTCATGACCAAGATAATCACGATGGTGTGATCACTCACCTAAAGCCAGACATCCTGAAATGTGAAGTCAAGTGGGCCTTAGAAAGCATCACTACGAACAAAGCTAGTGGAGGTGATGGAATTCCAGTTGAGCTCTTTCAAATCCTGAAAGATGATGCTGTGAAAGTGCTGCACTCAATATGCCAGCAAATTTGGAAAACTCAGCAGTGGCCACAGGACTGGAAAAGGTCAGTTTTCATTCCAATCCCAAAGAAAGGCAATGCTAAGGAATGTTCAAACTACCGCACAATTGCACTCATCTCACACGCTAATGGCACCCCACTCCAGTACTCTTGCCTGGAAAATCCCATGGACAGAGGAGCTTGGTAGGCTGCAGTCCATGAGGTAGCGAAGAGTCGGACACGACTGAGCAACTTCACTTTCACTTTTTACTTTCATGCATTGGAGAAGGAAATGGCAACCCACTCCAGTGTTCTTGCCTGGAGAATCCCAGGGATGGGGGAGCCTGGTGGGCTGCCATCTATGGGGTCGCACAGAGTCGGACACGACTGAGGCGACTTAGCAGCAGTAGCAGCACACGCTAGTAAAGTAATGCTCAAAATTCTCCAGTCCAGGCTTCAGCAATACATGAACCGTGAACTTCCTGATGTTCAAGCTGGTTTTAGAAAAGACGGAGGAACCAGAGGTCAAATTGTCAACATCCGCTGGATCATCAAAAAAGCAAGAGAGTTCCAGAAAAACATCTATTTCTGCTTTATTGACTATGCCAAAGCCTTTGACTGTGTGGATCACAATCAACTGTGGAAAATTCTGAAAGAGATGGGAATACCAGACCACCTGACCTGTCTCTTAAGAAACCTATATGCAGGTCAGGAAGCAGCAGTTAGAACTGGACATGGAACAACAGACTGGTTCCAAATAGGAAAAGGAGTATATCAAGGCTGTATATTGTCACCCTGCTTATTTAACTGATATGCAGAGTACATCATGAGAAATGCTGGGCTGGAAGAAGCACAGGCTGGAATCAAGATTGCCGGGAGAAATATCAATAACCTCAGATATGCAGATGACACCACCCTTATGGCAGAAAGTGAAGAGGAACAAAAAAGCCTCTTGATGAAAGTGAAAGAGGAGAGTGAAAAAGTTAGCTTAAAGCTCAGCATTCAGAAAACGAAGATCATGGCATCTGGTCCCATCACTTCATAGGAAATAGATGGAGAAACAGTGGAAACAGTGTCAGACTTTATTTTTTGGGGCTCCAAAATCACTGCAGATGGTGATTGCAGCCATGAAATTAAAAGACGCTTACTCCTTGGGAGGAAAGTTATGACCAACCTAGATAGCGTATCGAAAAGCAGAGACATTACCTTGCCAACAAAGGTCTGTCTAGTCAAGGCTATGGTTTTTCCAGTGGTCATGTATGGATGTGAGAGTTGGACTGTGAAGAAAGCTGAGAGCCGAAGAATTAATGCTTCTGAACTGTGGTGTTGGAGAAGACTCTTGAGAGTCCCTTGGACTGCAAGGAGATCCAACCAGTCCATTCTAAAGGAGATCAGCCCTGGGTGTTCTTTGGAAGGAATGATGCTAAAGCTGAAACTCCAGTACTTTGGCTACCTCATGCGAAGAGCTGACTCATTGGAAAAGACCCTGTTGCTGGGAGGGATTGGGGGCAGGAGGAGTAAGGGATGACAGAGGATGAGATGGCTGGATGGCATCACTGACTCGATGGACGTGAGTTTGAGTGAACTCCGGGAGATGGTGACGGACAGGGAGGCCTGGTGTGATGTGATTCATGGGGTTGCAAACAGTCGGACACGACTGAGTGACTGAACTGAGCTGAACTGATTCCTAAGTCACAGTGCCATTCCCTATAAATCCACATCATCAGAGAGAAGCAATATAATTCCAAGCCCTATTTGTCAGGGAGTAGGAAGGAAGTACCTGGGCCTTGCCAATCTCCAGAGGGAGAAACAGAGTTTCTCTTAAATATAAAGGCAGTTTAAATGCAGGTGAGGGACTTTCTTTGTGGTCCCATGGTTAAGACTTCGTGCCTGCAGTGCAGGAGGAACAAGCTCAATCCGTAGTAGGGGAACTAAGATCTCACATGCTGCAGAGCACACACCCCCAGCCCCTGCCGAAAAAGGAAAAGTAAATGCCGGTAAGAAAAATGAGAAGTTTACTAAAAAGCAAAAAACTCTCTAGGGGAATCTGGACTACCTGGAAGGGAGAAACCTAAGTGGAAGTTATAAGAGGCCATCCTCAAATATCTTTGCAGGGGAAGGTCATTCAGTATGACAGATAAATGTTTGAGAACATTTTAGTGTATGGTCATGAACCTCCCTGAATGACCAAGGGAGACAGGGGCATGGAATCCTTTGAAATGGGAATGGCCAGCCACTGAAAGATGATTTCAGGGCTAATATCCCCTCGTTCCGATGCACAGACTGGTGAGGCCATGGGGCATTGGGATTCTACGATGTGCTATATGAGAAGCAAGAGCAGTGTTGGTGACAGGGACATACAGATATGGAAGAGCAGACTCGCAGGCAAAGTAGGGGGATTCAGTAGGAAGAAGTGAACAGAGAGCTGGAAGAGAGAAAGCTTGCAAGCAGACCATCCAGACTATCATCTTTGCCAGAATCTTTGGGAGACCAAGTTTTATGCTCTTCCTCAGGGAAAGTCTGAATCCAAAGCTCCATCCACAAAGCCTTTCTCATAACTGTATCCTGACTCCAAATCACTCCAAGACAAGAGCTGACATTTCCCAACTCATGCCAGCCCAAGTTCCACATGCCAAGGATCAGGCTCCCTCTCCTAGAATTAGGCATCAAGTCCTGATAGATGTTGGTGCCTTGCCTTAGAATAGGGTATCCCCGCACTGTCCCTTCCAAGTCTTGTCTTAATGAAGTCTGCTGTAACAGGTCTGCTATGTGCTACATAGTCATAGTTATTTATTTTTTATGCTTGACCAAAATCATATTCACAGAACACTTGAAAAAACATTCTCAGACCTTCTACCTTGTCTAGGTACATAGAGATAAAAGCGAAAGTGTTTGTTGCTCAGTCATGTCTAACTCACTGCAACCCTGTGGACTGTGGCTCACCAGGCTCCTCTGGATGAATGAAACTAAGTGGGAGGGGACTGAAATTAGGTGGAGGGTGGCGGGAGGGGGACTTGCCTCTGGTCTATTTGTATCCTGAGTGTCCTGTATTCATGGGCCCATGTATACACATGTGGTCCTGTTAAGCCACGGAGGGGCCACCAGAATGCCTACATGGAAAGAAGGACACAACCCAAACTATGCCACAAATTTATTTTCCACACAGGCTTTTTAGAAAGCAGACATCCCACCATTTTAGATCTTCATCTTCCAGGGCTACAATTCCAGGCATAGAAAAGAGTCTGGAATGGATGTGAAAATCTTGTAGTTATGACAAGCATCAAATTCACGGATTCATGAAAAATCTTCTGGGGCTGGTCTCCAGGCATGCTCAATAAACCTTCTGTCCAACTTTCCCATGGCCACCAGAGCCACCTTTCTAAAATACAAATTTGATCATGACATTAATTGTGCTTAGAAGCATCCAGCAGTTTACCAAACTCTTCAACAGGAAGCTCCTTCCTCTCTGGGCTCTGGTATGGATTTCCCTCCACCACCCTCTGAGATATTACAATCCCTTCCCACCACCATCGCTTTCTCTTCTCCACTGGGGCAGGTCGACACTCCTCCCACTCTCTCAGCTGCCCTGCCTTCCTCCTGCTGACTTCATGCATCCTTTATGCTCTCCCTTGACGTTTCTCTACTCTCTGACAACTTTCCCAATCTCTCTCCTCCCAGGCAAAGTCAATAACTCCTCTCTTTGATCCCACAGATCTCAGGCGAACTCTTTTTGGGGCACTCCTCACACTAGGTTGCAATTATCGATATCTGTCTCCTGACACATGTTGTTCTTGTCTTTTTACATCAATTCCAGCACAATGTGTATCTGACACAGGAGATACTTGGGGTTCCCTTTCCCTTTCTTCCTCCTCCCAGGATGACCTATTTTCCAGGAAGCATTAAGCCCCTTTGGTGAGGGAGGAGAAGGAAAGTGAGAAACTCCTGGTAAAGAGTGACCTCTGCATCTAGGATCATGGCTACTTTTCTCAACTGAACCCATCAGGGCTGTCTTGGGATAGGGCTCCTCTTCTAAGAGAAGACCTCAGATGGTGCAACCAGCTGTCCTTTTGCCATATTTCTAGCCCTTTTCTCCCGGAATCTTCCAGACTCTCACATGCAGTGGACATGTGAGCAGCCCTCTGCACCAGCAAAGTGCCCTGGGAGTCATGTGCATCCTTGGCCAGTGCATGGTTGATTTGTACTCACTCGGAAGACAGGAGTTGTGCAGGAATGACCACACCCATGGCTGCAGCATTTCATTCCCCTGGGACAGGAATCATCTCCAAAGCACCTTTCAACACAAATTCCCAGAGTACCTCTGGGCACCTCCGGGCAGAATCCAGGTCTCTGTCGTCCTGAAACACAGGATGGTTTTGTGCAGTCTGTTATAGTCACCAAGACAGGCTTGAGAATGGCTGCTGGAGCCCTGAAGCCCTCATCACTGGCAAGACTCCTCCCTCAGCCTTGACTTCTCCAGTGTCAGTCTTCAGCCCACGGTCTGGCCTTAGCAGAAAGTTCTCCCTGCTCCAAAGTCTGCACAGTCTCAGAGGACAAGAAACCTTCCCAGTCATAACCCTCTTTTTCCCCATCATAAGAAGATCTTAGAGAAGTCTCTGCTCACAGAGGTCTCCAGTTCCCCGTTCATGTGTGTGAGTCCACATGTGTTTGTCCCATAGCTCCCTGTGGAGTCCCACATCTGGGCAAAGGTCCTAATAGAGAGAACACTACACTTGACCCATGACTTCCAATCAGACCCAACCCAATCTGATAAGGACCATGGGAAACGCGGGGTGAACTCTCATTTAGATCAAGGGAAATGCATGAAGGGATGTGGTTGCTTCCAGGCCAAACCATTCCCACATTTAGCACTGGGCTCTGAGCCTTCTCTGCAGTCAGCTGGGGTACCCTCAGCACCCTCACCTTTGACAGGAGACTTCTGAGCCCAGGTCACCTCCAGCCCCATGATGATGAAAGCCAGCAGAACAAAGATAGTGCCTGTCTTCATGTTGGCTTCTGGTGTGGTGAAGGGGCAGAGCCCAGCTATAATTTATACTCTCACTGTCACCAGAAAGGAGGGTGGGGTGGGAAGCAGTAGAGCAGGAAGAGTATTAAAATGTAAGCTCTCAAGGGAGTGTCCTTGTTCTAATTTCCTTGTCCTATTTAACAACTGGTTTCTCAGACTAGGTAATGGGTTCTAGGAGAGGTGAATATTAAACTGGAAAGCTCGGGAACATGTTTAAGCTCTTCATTCATTGCTCCATTACTTCTTAGCCCTGATTTCCCTGGTGCCTCTAGGAACCATAGCCAAATAAAAGAATTTTCTCCGTGTACATTATATTATCAGAGTAAGAGCTTAAGCTGGTGTTGTTTGTACGGGCCCATCTGGGGTCTCCTGCAGCTCCAGTCACACAAGGATGGTGAACATGTGCTTTGGAGCTGCCCCCATGGCTAAGGGTGGAACCACAGTGAGAGTGAAAAAGTCACTCATCTAAGGGGATGGATGTTCAAGACCACGAGCTGGGCAGGGGCCTTGAGAGTTGAGAAGTACGGTCGATCTTGGAGTCTGGTGGTCTCTGAGGCTACCCTGCTTCATACCAAGAAGTTTCTGGAGAGAAGGTTGTGTGGGTGCCCTACATGAGCAGAACTACAGGAGAAAGACACAAAGGGGTCCTCAGGGGCTTGTGTAAGGAGCCTAGCCCACTTTCCCATCTCAATTACAAAATCTCTGAGAAAGATGTGTGCAGATACACCCCCAATGACAGTGGGAGTGAAGAGAAAGTCTGCTTTGTCCTTGGTGGTCAGAGGTCAGACAAGCACCTTAAGACCTCCTGTGGGGAGGCCTGGGCAGAGAAAGATGAAGTCAGCCAAGAGGGGGCTCAGCCTGTCCATCTCAGGCAGTGAGCTCACATTAGCATCTCAGAATCTCTGCAGACTCAAAGGGCAAAAGCACCCAAGAATGACTCCTTAGTCTGAAGGAGGGACCAGGGTCCCTAGAGAGAAAGCTCAGTCCAGGGTGGAGATCAATGGTGCCACGCAGCACAGACCAAAGCAAAGGGCAAGCCCAGATCCAAACCCATGATGGCTGGCTGGACCCCAGGCTGCTACGTATTGTGGCCTCAATCATGGGGCCAGGGCTGGACAGCTCCAAAGAGCTTGCAGGAGCATTCTCTGGAGCAGCACTGTTGGCAAGGAGAGGACTTGCCGAGAATATCTCCCCAAAAGTGACTGAGATACGATGACTATCCCTGAGTTAACATCATCTGTCAAAGTTCATTTTCACACAACACACGATTGTGGTAAATAATTCCGACAGTACAGATATATCCCGAGTAACCTTCCAGGAAGCAATCAATATTACCAGTTTGCTTTGTATTTTTCAAAGCTCTTTTCCTATGCTTTTGCATATATTTATGTGTGTATATAAACACATACTTTTTTTTTGTAGAAATGAAGTTATATGTATTATTTTGCTTTATTCAGTTAATGTGATGTCTTGGAGAGCTTTCCAGGTTAGTATCTTCTTTTTTAAAAAAAATAATAGCTACTATCTAAAATTCCATTTTATGAATGGGTTATAATTTATTTGGCCAAACTTTAATTGTTAAGACACTTAGCAGGTTTGGGGTTTTTTGTCATCAAACAATTTCTCGTGAATATGTATCATACACTTTGCAATGCTTATATATATATATATATATACACATACACAATTATATATCACACACATATATGTATAATTATATACACAATTATGTATCAGTATTTCCCCAGAATAGATGCCTAAACATGAAAATACAAAGGATGCAAAGGAGCCACCTACTGAAAAGATACAAGATATTTGCCAAATTGTCCTCCAAAAAGACTATGCAATTTATGGTTCAGTAATGCACATATATGTATATCTCACACTTTATTCCACTATGGATGGGCATCTAGGTTTCTTTGCAGATATGAAATTTACTGTGTGGAGAATATAGTCAATAATTATGTAATTTTTTTTGTATGGTGACAGGTGACAACTAGACCTTTCCTGATGTCATTTTGAAGCATATAGAAATATTGAATCACTGTCTTGTGTCCCAGGAACTAACATAGTATTGTAGGTCAATTATACTTCAAAAACAAACAAATTCATTGAAAAAGTGTTCAGATTTGTAGCTACCAGAGGCAAGCTGTTGGGAGTATTAGATAAAGGTAGTCAAAAGGTACAAACTTTCAGTTATAAGTATTAGGGATACATCATAATATACAACATGATGCTGGGAAATATTGAAGGCAAAAGGAGAAGAGGGCAGCAGAGGATGAGATGGTTTGTTGGCATCTCCGATTCAATGGGCATGAACTTGGGTGAATTCCAGGAGATGGTGAGGGACAGGGAGGCCTGGTGTATTGCAGTCCATGGGGTCACAAAGAGTTGGACATGACTTAGGGACCAAACAACATGATAAAAATAAGTAACAGAGCTACACTTTATAAATGAAAGTTGTTAAGAGAGTAAAGAGTTAAGAGTTAAGAGTTCTTATCAGAAGGGAAAATATTTTTTTCTATTCCTTTACTATTATATCTCTGGAGATGATGGATGTCCACTAGACTTCTGGTGATAATCGTCTCACAACGGATGTAAGTTAAATCGTTGTTTTACACTTTAAATGTATACAGTGCTGTATGTCAATTATATCTCAGTACAACTGAAAGGGGAAAAAAAAAAGACCGTACCATTTACACTTCCTCCCACAGTGAAGGAGACGTGGATTTCTCACACACTGATTCAGTATATTCATAGTCTTTCTTCTCCAAGATAAAGTTTTTCAGATTTTATTTATCTACTTGTAATTTACTATTGATTTGTGGCTCTTCTAGATCTGCATTTCTACTCAGTCTTTTCTCTGGTTGCAGTAAGTGGGGGCTACTCTCTTGTTGCAGAGCTTAGGCTCTAGGCGATGGACTTCAGGAGCTGCAGCCCATGGGCTCTAGAGATCAGGCTCCATAGTTGTGGCCCACAGATAGTTGCTCTGCGGCACGTGGGATCCTCCCAGATCAGGTTTTGAACCCATGTCTTGTGGATTCTTTACCACTGAGCCACCAGGGAAGTCCTGTTTATGCTTTTCTTAAGTATGTGAAGCTGAAAGTCGTTCAGTCGTGTCTGACTCTTTGCGACCCCATGAACTATACAGTCCATGGAATTCTCCAGGTCAGAATACTGGAGTGGGTAACCTTTCCCTTCTCCAGGGGATCGTCCCAACCCAGGAATCGAACCCAGGTCTCCTGCACTGCAGGTGGATTCTTTCCCAGCTGAGCCACAAGGGAGGTCAGGAAGCAACAGTTAGAACTGGACATGGAACAACAGACTGGTTCCAAATAGGAAAAGGAGTACGTCAAGGCTGTATATTGTCACCCTGTTTATTTAACTTCTATGCAGAGTACATCATGATAAACGCTGGACTGGAAGAAACACAAGCTGGAATCAAGATTGCCGGGAGAAATCTCAATAACCTCAGATATGCAGATGACACCACCCTTATGGCAGAAAGTGAAGAGGAACAAAAAAGCCTCTTGATGAAAGTGAAAGTGGAGAGTGAAAAAGTTGGCTTAAAGCTCAACATTCAGAAAACGAAGATCATGGCATCCAGTCCCATCACTTCATGGGAAATAGATGGGGAAACAGTGGAAACAGTGTCAGACTTTATTTTTCTGGGCTCCAAAATCACTGCAGATGGTGACTGCAGCCATGAAATTAAAAGACCCTTACTCCCTGGAAGGAAAGTTATGACCAACCTAGATAGCATATTCAAAAGCAGAGACATTACTTTGCTGACAAAGGTCCGTCTAGTCAAGGCTATGGTTTTTCCTGTGGTCATGTATAGATGTGAGAGTTGGACTGTGAAGAAGGCTGAGCGCCGAAGAATTGATGCTTTTGAACTGTGGTGTTGGAGAAGACTCTTGAGAGTCCCTTGGACTGCAAGGAGATCCAACCAGTCCATTCTGAAGGAGATCAGCCCTGGGATTTCTTTGGAGGGAATGATGCTAAAGCTGAAACTCCAGTACTTTGGCTACCTCATGGGAAGAGTTGACTCATTGGAAAAGACTCTGATGCTGGGAGGAATTGGGGGCAAGAGGAGAAGGGGACGACAGGATGAGATGGCTGGATGGCATCACTGACTCAATGGACCTGAGTCTGAGTGAACTCCGGAAGTTGGTGATGGACAAGGAGGCCTGGCGTGCTGCGATTCATGGGGTTGCAAAGAGTCGGACACGACTGGGCGACTGATCTGATCTGATCTGAGCCTATCCCTTCTCCAGCGGATCTTCCCTACCCAGGAATCGAACTGGGGTCTCCTGCATTGCAGGCGGATTCTTTACCAACTGAGCTATCAGGGAAGGCTTAAGTACAGGTGATTTATAATGTTGCATTAGTTTGCTGAATCACAGCAAAGTGATTTAGTTATACATTGCTGTTGTTTTAGTCACTAGGTACTGTCCGACTCTTTGTGACCCCATGGATTGTAGCCTACTGCTTCTCTGTCCTTGGGATTTCCCAAGAAAGACTACAGGAGTGGGTTGCCATTTCTTTATCCAGGGATCTTCCTGACCCAGGGATTGAACCTGTGCCTCCTGCATTTGCAGGTGGGTTCTTTACCACTAAGCCATCAGGCAAGCCATTGTACGTATACATACATATCTGTTCTTTTCAAATGCTTTTCCATTATAGGTTATTACAAGATATAGAATATAGTTCCCTGTGCTATACAGTAGGTCTTTGTTGTTTATTTTCTATATAGTAGTAATTATCAAACTCTTAATTTATCCCTCCTCCCTTAAATTTTTAATGGACTATCTCAAGCTGTGTAGTCCTATACTCCCCTTGGGATATATCCAAATTGGGAATATGAGGCAAAGAATTCTTACTCCAGTAAAAGAACTTAATTGGCAGAAATTATATAACACAATATAATTTGCTTGCTACTCTAGTATGTCAAGTTCCCAGTATGAAGCAAAGGATAATCATGGTCTATAATGTCTTGTTGACTACTCATTGTAATAACAGATGTTGCAAGGTTATGAAGGAGGGACTTTCTCCAAGAATTATAACAATACCTGACCTTTATTAAGCATATGATTGTCTGGTAGGTCCTGAGCTTATACTTTATACCCGTCATCTCAATGAAGGCTCACAAGCCTGTGGGGTTACTTCTGCCAATATCTCCATGTCCCAGGTGAAGAAATGAGACTCAAAGAAATGATGCCTTGTGAACACTTCAAACCCACCCCAGACTCACTGCTGTGGAATCTCCGAGGGTGGGGTCCAGAAAACCTCCCCAGATGCTGTTCACGAACCTGAAAACGAGGAGCACTTTACCTACCTGATTTGATTTCTTTGTGAAAAACAAAACAAAATGATGTTCCTATAAAAAGTGGATTTCTAGTACTCAAGTGACAGTCACAAATTTGGGGATTTGCTAAGTTCTCATGACATATTGTCATTTGAAAAGACCAGGTGTCTGCAGCCTTTGTAAGACACAAATGAACAATTAAAGGAGAAGACTGAGTGGAAACCTTGGGAATTCCTAGATGTCCTCCTGTGTCTGAGCCAGGACCCCGTGGGGGCTTCCCTAGAGAAACCCTTCCCCCATATCCTCTGCTTTAGCTCCTCTCCAAGTAAGGGAGTGCTTAGTCACGTCCGACTCTTTGCGACACCATGGACTGTAGCCCACCAGGCTCCTCTGTCCATGGGATTTCCCAGGCAAGAATACTGGAGTAAGGTTGCTATTTCCTTCTCCTGGGGATCTCCTCAACCCAGGGATCAAACCTGTGTCTCCTGCATTGGCAGGCAGATTCTTTACCACTGCGCCACCTGGGAAGCCCCATCTCCTCTTCAAAGTACACAGGTAATAGTATCTGACGCACATTTACTGAGTTGCTTTACACATGCTAAAATCACCACCAATGGGAATAAATTAGCTACTTAAAGACCGTGAGCACATAGTCCCCAGGCCTATGGGAGCCTCAGGGTTGATATTAACCTCTGTAACACCCTCACCATTGACCAATGAATTGTGCATGAGCTGATCACAACTCCACCCCTGGGACTCCCCTCCTCACCTTGTCTTTTAAAAGGCTTTGCTGATATCCATCAGGGAGTTCAGACTTTTTGAGCACTTGTTGTCCCGTCCTTGTATGGCACCTCACATTAAACACTGCACTTTCTTTCCCCGTAACCTGGTGTCTGTAGATTCGCTTTACTACATGAACCCAAGTTTTGGTTCACTTACTCTCAGTCTGTAAAACATGTTTGGGGAACCACTGACCAAAACCACTGCCCTGGCCAGGCACTACAGTAACCATTTACATAAGTGATTTTTTTTTTTACTTTTTATTTTGTGTTGGGCTATAGCCGATTAACAGTGCTGTGTAGTTTCAGGTGAACAGCAAAGGGACTCAGCCAGTCATATACTTGTATCCATTCTGTGTGAGTTCTCTTAAAGAGGAGGTCTTGATGAGGAATGTGGAACTAACAAGTTACCACCAAACGGAAACATTTAAGAACTGTAAAGGAAGGGAGGAGATGTCAGTCCAAATGTCCTGCCAACTTCCCAGAATCCTTCTCACTGGAATCCATCTTGGCTGAGCGATACGCATGCCACTAAGGACCTTGAGTCAGAGTGATTGGCCAGCGACAACCCAGAAATTAACGCAATTACCATAAACCCTGAGACTTCGAGCCATGTGGCAGAGAAATTCTCCTGGGTCCCTTACCCTGCTGCTCTCTGCCCAAAAAAATCTCTCACTTTGTCAGCAGGTGTCTCCTTAGATAGTTCATTTCGGAGTGTTAGACAAGAGCCCAATGTCAGGCCCTGAAAGGGGTTTGCCTTTCCGGCAACAAATCCACCTGTTGTACTTGCAGCTATCAAAGTTGTGTTTCATTTTTCTTTTTTTTTTTTTTCAGGATGACACGAGAGACCTTGAGATTGCAGCAGCTTCTCTGTTCAGTCTCCTGAATTTCCTGGAATTCTATTTTTCCTGCAATTTCATATTCCAGAGAGTCATTTCCCAATGCTGCCGAATCCTTTAAACACCCAACTGCACACTCAGCCTCCCAGCCCCAGATCTTGTTCATGTTATATCTTTGTCATCTTTATCCTGTTTCATGAAGAGCCAAGAAAGAACACCAAGGCATTGTGTAACAGAGCATGAGACCTTGTTAAGTCAGAGATGATGAAATTTTAAAAGTCAGATGGCACAGATGTGGCCAAAGACATCTTCTCAACACCTGTGCTGAGAGGCTCAACAATGCTGCCTTTCTGTATAACTTTAAGTGTGGAACAGATCATATTTGGAGGAATTTGCAAGGTGCCTTCCCTCCCTCCCCTACTTCCTTATCCTCACACCCATTTCTCTGTCTTGCAAGCAGTCAATTATAAACTAGACTCCCTGGCCTTGGGGGGAGGGTGGACACAGCTTAGAGAAGCAAGTCAGCTGAATTCCTCAGGGGATTTTCCTTCAGACTCACTAGTTCTGAAAGCACAGGTTTCCTATTTCAAGATCTGGGCTTTGGTGGGAGAATAGGATTTGGGTGGAGGTGGGAGGATGGGAATAGGCCAAGCCCTGAAAGAAACCAGACATAGGGTTGATGGCATAAATGATAGACGTGTTTTTAAAATTCATAACTTAAGAGCTAGCTTTCCTCCCACATATTGGGAGAGAAAAGTAAGATGTACACTAGTGAGAGGATAAAGGAAAGATGTGAGCTGAAAAGTGAGACATCTGAGAATAGCCTCAATAGGGTCTCATCCCTGCACGGGAAGAGGGTGGACTGTAGATAGAGTTGGCAGGGTGAAGGAACAACCCAGGAAGGCTGCCAGCCTTTTCAAGAAGCCTGCTGGGCTCAGAGGCACTTAGGCTGCGTCAAATGGGGCAGAGTCCCAGACCGGACGGGACCCAGAACGCTGTGACGGGACTCCTGGGTCTGTGAAGGGTGACTATGCAACAAGTGACTATGCAAACTCAGGTCAGCCCTGTGGCCGCTGGCCCTGTCATCAGGAAGAGCTGTGGTTTCTTTCACCCTCTGCAGTTCCAGTCACATCCTTGGCTCCTGCGAGCTCAGCTCCTGGCCTCCTAGGAGGAAAACGCCTGTGTCATGAGAACATAGAAGATTATAGAAGATTCTGGGGACTGGGGGAGGTAGTGAGGGAACACAAAATTTGCCTGAATAAGAACAGGAGGTGACCGCCTTCCTGCCGTCTAGAGAAGGAGACAGGGGTGAGAGGGGGCAGGGACTGCAGGACAGCAGAAAGCACAGGCTAGGCATCCAGTGGCTCCCCACCCCCATCCTGCCTCATCTGTTCTGGCCCCTACCCAGAAACCCAGAGAAACCTCCACCAGACAGTCTTGAAAGCTGATACAAACTCGCTGGCCTCTGGATGAGAAAAGGAAGTTGTATGAAAAGAGGGGGGAAAATACAAGTCTGATATTGCACAACAGGTGAAGTCCCACGTTGCCCCAGCACGAGGAGTCTGTGCTCTCATCTGTAATTCCCTGGTAAAGCATTTCTTCAGGAGGGTGTTCAGGCTTCCTGCCATCTTCCCTGCTGAGCCGGCCTCAGTGGAGTGGAATCTCCTCCCTTCCAACTTGCTCAGGGGCAGGGAGGTGCAGGGAAAGGGCTCCAAGGGGAGGGAGGAAATCCGGATCCTGGCCCTAACCCTGCCTTCTCTCTAATAATGAACCCGTGATGAGCCATGGCTCTACTCTGGGCTTTATTAGACAAAGGAGAGGGTGGATTCCTCCCAGTTAGGAATGCAAGACACCCAGAGGCCCCCCGGAGTCTGGAGAAGAATCAAGACTCCTCTTAATGTGATGGGTGTGGAGTCACTGGTGAAGCTTTGGCCCTCATACTCAGCTGCTGAAGCAGCACTTCTTTTTTAGATGCCTCACCTCATTACAGTTCTTCACCCTAGAATGTGTCCACTTTACCCTGGGTTTCTCCTGTGGGGAAATTTGTCTCACTTTCAGTCTTCAAACTTGAAACAAATTTGAAGTATGTTGTTCAGTCGCTCTGTTGTGTCTGACTCTTTGCGACCCCATGGGCTATAGCACACCAGGCTTCCCTGTCCTCACTATCTCCCAGAGTTTGCTCAGACTCATGATTCAATGATGCCATCCTACCATCTCATCCTCTAATGTCCCCTTCTCTTCTTGCCCTCAATCATTCCCAGTATCAGGGTCTTTTCCAGTGAGATGGCTCTTCATATCAGGTGAAGGGTATTGGAGCTTCAACTTCAGCATCAGTCGTTCCAATGAATATTCAGGGTTGATTTCCTTTAGGATAGACTGGTTTGATCTCCTTGCAGTCCAAGGGACTCTCAAGAGTCTTCTCCAGCACCACAGTTCGAAAGCATCAATTCTTTGGCGTTCTGTCTTCTTTATGCTCCAACTCTCACATCCGTACATGACTAGTGGGAAAACCATTGGTTCTTTCTAGAATGTTTCATTCCCTTCCACACTGAGCTGGGGTGGGGGTGGGGGGTCATTGTGAATGACTCTGATATCGGTGATTGTATTAGCTTCCTACTGCTGCTGTAACAAATCACACACATTTAGTGTCCTAAAACAACACACAGTTATTCTCTTAAGCTTCTGGAAGTCAGAAGTTCACAATCTGATTCACTGAGCTGAAACCAAGGGGGCTGTGCTCCTTTTGGAAGTTTTAGGAAAAAAACCTTTTTATTCCCTTTTCCACCTTCTAGAATTGTATCCTTTTTGTAGTCTTTGGCTCATGGTCTCTTCATCCATCTTCAAAGTCAGCAGCATGGTATCTTGCTTTTGTTTTCATATTGCCTTCTCTTCTGTGGTTAGATCGTCTGTCCCTTTTATAAGGACACATAAGACTAGATTTAAAGTCCAGACAAATAACCCAGGATAATCTCCTCATCTCAAAATTTTTAACTTGATCACATCTACAAAGTCCGTTTTGCCATGTGAGGCAATATTCACAGCTTCTGGGATTAGGATGGGAACAGCTTGGGGACCATTATTCAGTCTACCATGGTGATCTAGACCTTGTCTTGGGCTTGGGGATCATGGATTCTCTCTCCCAACCCCTTCCCTCAGACTAGTGTTGTGTATCTTTTGCCAAAGACCATGTCCTTTCCTTCCAGGCCACTCCAACTTCTCCTTTCATTCTCTTTAGGCCCTGAGAATATCTGTCCAGTGGAAATTTCTACGATGAAGGAAATGTTCTGTATCTCTACCACGCAACATGGCAGCCATAAGGCACTCGGCTCAAGTGCTGGTGAGCACTTGAGATGTGACTAGTGCAGACTTCCCTGGTGGTCCAGTGGTTGAGAATTCACCTGTCAATGCAGGGGACACGGGTTCGATTCCTAGTCTGAGAGGATTTCACATGCTGTGCAGCAGCTGGCCTCATGAGCCACAACTGCTGAGGCTGCGCTCCTTAGAACCCAAGGCCCACAGCAAGAGAAGCCGCCACAATGAGAAGCCCTCATACCACCACTGCAGAGTAACCCCCACTCACCGCAACTGGAGAACGTCTACACCAGCAGTGAAGACCCAGAACAGCCAAAAACTGAATTGAGTAATTAATGTTTAAAAATGTAACAACTGTAACTGAGGCACTGAACTTTATGCATTATTTTTATTTTTGGTTGTGCTGGGCTGTCATTGCCGAGCGAGGGCTTTCTCTAGTTTCAATGAGCGGGGGCTGCTCTCTAGTTGTAATGTGCAGGCTTCTCATTGCAGTGGCTTTTCTGTGGCAGAGCATGGGCTCTATGCATGCAGACTTCAGTAGCTGCGGCTCTCTGGCCTAGTTGCTCCATGGCATGGGGAATCCTCCTGGACCAGAGCTCAAACCATGCCTTCTGCATTGGCAGGTGTATTCCCATCCACTCCACCATAGGAAAGTCCAGAACTTTAATTTTCTTTTAATTGAAATTACATTTAATTGACATTTAAATAGTCACTTGCAGCTCGTGGTTACATACCGGACAGCTCAGATGTAGGAAGATTACAACTAGAAGGCAAGACCAGATCAATTCAGCCCCCAACATCCTTCTCTCAGTCCCTGCAGAATCTGAAGGAGGTTTCTACAGGAACTCTGGGATGATGGGAGTGACTGAGGGCAGGCAAGGCAGGGAATTGTGTCTGTTGGCCCCAGAGAGACACACAGTCTCAGTTCTGCTTTTCCATCGCACTAAGAACACTCAAACAAGAAATGCAAATCAAAACCACAATGAGGTATCCCCTCACACTGGTCAGAATGACCATCATCATGCGGTCTACAAATAATAAATGCTGCAGAGGATGTGGAGAAAAGCGGACCCTCTTACACTGTTATTGGGGATGTAAATTAGTGCAGACACTATGGAATACAGTATGGAGGTTTCTCAAAAAACTAGAAATAGAATTGCCATATGACCTAGCAATCCCACTCCTGGGTGTATGTCTGGAAAAGACAAAAAGCTTAATCTGAAAAGATACATGCACCCCAGGGTTCACAGCAACACTATTTGCAGGTTCTGTAGATTAGGATGTGAACATCTTGGGGGACATTATTCAGCCTACCATGGCTATTTACAATAGCCAAGACATGGGAGCAACCTAAATGTCCATCAACAGTTGAATGGAAAAAGAAGATGTGGTACATATATACAATAGAATACTATTCAGCCATAAAAAGAATGAAATATTGCCATTTGCAACAACATGGATAGACCTAGAGATTATCACACTAAGTGAAGTCAGATAGAGAAAGACAAATACTCCATGTGATCACATATATGTGGAATCTAAAAAAAATAATAATAATACAAATGAACTCATTTATAAAACAGAAACAGACTCACAGACATAGAAAACAAATTTATGGTTACCAAAAGGCGAGGGAAGAGAGAGGAGGGATAAGTTAGGAGTATGGAAATAACAGATATATACTACTATATATAAAATAGCTTAACAACAAGGATTTACTATATAAGACAAGAAATTATGTTCATTATCTTGTAATAACCGATAATGGAAAAGATAAATTATATATATATACACGTATATATATACAACAAATTATATGTATACATATATGTATATATATGTATAATCTGAATCACTTTGCTGTACACATGAAACACAATACTATAATCAACCATAGTTCAGTAAGAAAGAACACAAGCAATTTTGAGGTAGCCCCCTCTTTACCCTACTTATATAATGAGTTGTCCTTTGGGGGACCACAGTGGCATATCACAGAACTCAGAAAAGGGAATTAACCTGGGACTTGGCACTGGCCTTGACACTTTCTGGGTGGCCTTGACAAATCACTTCTCGTTTTCTGTTCCTCAGTTTCCATAATATGATAGGACTGGACCAGATGGTCTGAGAGTTTCCTCCCAGCTTATGGATCAAGACTTAATTGTGCATATAATTCTATTTCAGCTCATGATCTCTCCGACTCATGTCATGGGAATGCTTGATTGAAGGACTGTCAAGGAGAAATGGCCTTGGGTTATACCCACCACACTCCAGAACCAAATCTGACATTTATTCTTTTGTCCTCGTGACAACAGTTTGCATTTGCTTTGGCTCTAGGTCCACTAATTTAATCTGCCTGATGACCCTGGGAGGACAGACATCATGGCCCTTTTTAAGTGAAAAATCTGAGACTCAGAGAGGGAAAGAGAGAATCTTCCAGGTACCAGGGCCCCTAATGCGCCCTTTGCACATCACCTCATAACAGCCCTTCAAAGTGAATAATATCACTCCCATTTTACAGGTGTGAAAACTGAGGTCCAATAAGACAATGAAACAGGAAACTGAGTTCTTGTTCGCGGAGCTGAAAATTGAACTTCACAAGTTCACAAACACTCACACAAGGCAAAATTTTAGAGGACAGAAATACAAAACTCTCAGCATAGACACTGAGATGGGGTGTGAAGAGCTCCCCATAAGTGGGAATAAGAGCTGTTTATATTTTATTAGAATTGATCTGTTCATTTTTGGTTGGCTTGGGGCCAGATGTATGTAATTTCTGACCAATCAGTTTGAAAGTTGGAATGTCCAGGTTGTCATTTTTATGGCTTTCTTTTGGGCCCCCCTTTCTCAGTCTTCCCACACATTGCCATCCCTCGACCCTTTTCCAAGACCCCAGACCATTATTTAGGGTCCAGAAGTATGTTTAAGAGCTAATGATCTACCTGGAGGTTTTTTCCCTTGATAAACTGGATAAGCAGTTAATGATTGTCTTGTCCTGGGTCTGAATGTTTTATAATTCTCCAAACCAGGGAGGCCTTCCCCTGAATGACTAGAAATTGGTACAAAGAGTTTAGCTTTATGTTAAAGAAGTGAGATGTTTACTTTAGAAGAAAAAAAATTGAAATTAAAAAATAAAAGGAACTGAGGTGTCAGAGTCCTATCCTGTCTAGCAATTTCTGCTTCAACAAGATGACTTTCTTAATCCTAGTGAGGAACGGAGGCCCATTTTTCTGACTCTGAACTACTTCATCTTTCTATTTACAACTTCCCTGCAAGATGTTCCCCAGCAGCACAGAGATCTTTTTGAGTCATCCTTTCATGGTGCTCCCCAAGCAGACATGCAAGCCTGAACAAGTCACCTCACCTTTGAGCCTCTATACCCTCATCAGTAAAATTGAGAATAATAGTCCCTACTTCATAAGGGTGTTAAAATCCTCCTTGCTAAAAGTATTAAGTGAGGTTTATATCTTTAGACATTTTACCCCATATTCCATCCTCAGGAATTGTTCATTCTCATTGTGTTTGGAAATTGGAGTTTGTCCCTCTTCATAATACCAGGCAATTCCCTTTACTACAAATCACATTAAAGCACAAAGAAACGGTCTATGTTTTAAAAAAAAGTTTTATTACAAAAACACTTGAAATCAGTTGCATTATCCATGTATTCACAGTAGCAGAGGAACAGTGATGGCAGACCATCCCCATGGGGGACATGTGTCCTCTGATAAAACAAACATAAATAACGGGGAACAATACCAAATATAGTAATAGCACAGTACAGAATAAAAAAATTAAGTTAAGAGAAGGAACAGGGTGTGCTGAGGGGAGTCGTGAGCATGGAGAGGGTGCATCTCGCTGAGAAGCGTTGGGTTCAGGTGATCTCTCCTGCAGAACACCTGCCCCGGAGCTCGGAGCAGCTCAGTTCAATTCAAGGTCATCCATGTACTCCTGGACCCAGGGCTCACTGGGGTTGGCGCAGACCTGCCTGCCCTTTTTGGTCTGGAATCTGTGGAACCAAGAGTGGCCAGGTGAGAATCCCTTGGGGCCTTGCCTGTGTTGGGTATTCCCCATCCTTAGCTCATGTTGCACAGCCTAGTAGGGGGCTGCTGGAACCTGATTCCTTGTAACTTCCTCCCTGGGGTTTAGCTCTGGCCTCTTGGGTTGCCCAGATTAGGAACCCATGAGTTTTGCAATCAATGCGGATGTAATCTTCCCATTCATTTCCTGCTGTCCCCATCAATGACTTTTCCATGTGTTTTCTAAGCATGCTTTAAGGAAACAGCCTGCATCTCCTGTCATCTTTTTTATTTTACTGCTTAATTGCCCCCCCAACCCCAAATAGATCTTCTTCTTTAATCCTGCCCTCACCCTTGCCTCCCTGAAAAGCCCAGGTTTGATACTCACACCACAGCTGGCTGGGAGCAGAGGCTGCTGGTCTCGAAGTAGTCAATCACAAAGTTGCGAGGAATCTTCCGCAGAGTGTAAGAGAAGCAGCAGGCCGTGGGAGGGTCTGAGCCCACTGGAAAGAAAGGCCGAGGTGAGACTGAAGTTCTACAAGGAGCTCTTCGTTTTAGCTTCTAGTCATAGATATTCAAGGGACATTCCTATACATCTACCAGATTCCCCAGTGCAGTCCCTTATATTCAAGCCCACCCACTCAGAGTAGGAGTCTTATTCTGAAGAGAGGATCCTAGAGATGAAAGAATTCTACAAGGTTGAGGCTGGATTGGGTCTCAGATCACATGTCTTTAACTCCTTTCATTTTACAGATGGAGAAACTAAGGCACTCAGAGAGACAGGGACTTGCTTAAGCCAGCCTATGAGTCGGTCTTTCTTATGAAAACAGGAACTTGAATATTACTGAGTGTTTACTAGGCTCTGCATTTAACAGCAGGCTACTTAGAGATCTCCCTGGCTCCTTTTTGCCCCATCCCCGAATGCTACTGTTGGACCAGCACCAACTAGAAAAATCAGTTCTCTCTACATCCTGACTCGGGGGCTGGGGGAAGGATGGACTTACTTGGTGCTGAGAGCGCCGGAGAACAGAAGGCAGCCATGAGCACAAGGAGGGACAGGACAGTCATGCAGAGCTTCATGGTCTTGGCAGAGGAGAGATTCACCCGGAGCTTGGACTGCAGCACCCAGAAGCTTCAGAACCCTTCTATGCCCTGTGCTGATCCTGAGCTGGGAACCCCTCTTTATAGGAACTCTGAGGGCTGGGACAGAAGTGAGGGCATTGGCGGGCGAGTGGAATTTCCAGGGTACAGATGATGTCATGGTGCCGAGAGGGAAACTAAAGTTAGCTGACAGCGAGGAGCTCTGCACAGCTTTCTCTTCCTCAGTGGTGTCATCACGGAGGAAAGCGGAGGGAGGTGGGGGAGAAAAGAAGTGGGTTGAACCCTAGAGGGAAGTGGTACACCAGAGACAGTGACTGAGACCTGGGGGGAGAATTGCAAACCCAAGAGGAAAGATGGAACCTTCACAGCTGCTAGCCGGGGCTTGTAGATGAGAACCATCCTGCTCTCAGTGGTTAGCACCTCCAGAAGCTACAGACTTCATGCCAGTTCTTCCAGGGCGACCGCAGGCCTGGCCCCAAGAAGGAAGAGGAAGCCAGGATTCCATGTCCCATTGCAGGGCCTCCTTCGGCTGGGCTGAGTGACTTTAGTCCCCTGTATACATCCTTGGGCATAAAGAAAGAGTCCAGCATTGAATGTGCAGAAGGCTGCAACAGAAGTATAGCTTCCGCATAGTGAACATTTACTATGTGCCAGGGACTGGGCAAGCTGCCCTATACACACAAGACATCTTTAACAATATAGTGAAGTGAGTGAAGTTGCTCAGTCGTGTCCGACTCTTTGAGACCCCATAGATTGTAGCCTACCAGGCTCCTCGGTCCATGGGATTTTCCAGGCTATAGTACTGGAGTGGATTGCCATTTCCTTCTCCTTACATATAACATCCTTATATGGATGTTAACCATATAACAGCCACCATAACCCGGAGCAGGGGTGTGATGATTCCCCAGGCAATGAAGATCAGAAAGCAGAACAGAAACCGTTGATAATCTCAAGGCCACACACCTATTCAGTGGCAGTGCCACGATTTGGACTGAGATTCATCTGACCCTAAAATCTATTTTCTTTCCACCCTGCCACCTCCAGGACACATCTCGAAGGTGACCACAGAGAGACAGAAACTGCTGGCCACCTTGCAGCCATGCCACATGCAAAGACCCAGGGTTGAATGCAGGAAAGAAGTGGGGGTCATCTGTCCTAGAACAAGAATGGAATGCGAAAGAAACCAAGCTTTCCTTGTGTTCCCTTGAGCCAAGAACAGAAAAGGAGAAAGAATTTAGGAGGAACCAAGAATTTAGGAGGATACCCAGATAAAGAAAGTCCCTCCATTATTGGGACTTCCCTGGTGGTCCAACTGGCTAAGATGCCACGCTCCCAATGCAGGGGGCCTGGGTTCAATTCCTGGTCAGGAAACCAGATCCCACACGTTGCAACTAAAAGACCTGGTGCAGCCGAATGAATAAATAAATATTTTTTAAATACATAAAAAGTTTTTAAAAGAATATTCCTACATTATAAAAAAGGAACTGGATATACTTGGCAATGAAGCCATCTATGTTACAGATAAAGTATATAATCTAATCGTGTGGGTGTTCCACAGTCATCCAATTCCTTGTATTCATGTAAAGCCCTGCCTAGTGCGGCAGCTGCTGTGGGCCTGAAGGTGACTATGTGAAGTTTCCGAAGGCCAGGAATACAGTAGTGCATGAATTGGGAAAGTTAGAGTCATGGGATCAAGACCACTACCCACCTCTAGCTCAATCACCTCTGACCCCCTGCTCACCCCCTCTTCCACATTGCCACCTGACTCCCTCTGCTTTGAAAAACAATGAAGAGTGAAAAGAGGGAGCCAGGCCTCCTGGGAACTGTAGCAATATGGGAGAGAAGGAGTCAGAGCATCTTGGAGAATCTCAGGATCACTAAATACAGTTCAATGTCACCCTACTTCATCACTCTCCCTGCTCCCTGTCCCCACCACCTACACAGGCACCCAGCCTGTACTTCTTTCCTTTAACCTTTCTCTCCTCACCCCTTTCTTTCTGTGAGTCTGGCTTCAAATGTTCTGATCTTCACCAAGACCCCCATCCCCAGCTCTAACAGTCTATGATCCCTGATATCTATTGCAAGTATCTTTCAAGGTCTCTCCCTGGTTCATGGAGTTTCATCTTCACACATCTTTTTTGCTTCAAGAGCAGGCAGATGTGTCTTATAGCACCTGGAATCTACACAGACTTTGTTATCCATGGGATTTCCATTCACCCCAAGCCACCTGCTCTCTGTCAGGGCAGACAGAGCTGAATGAAGCCCCACCCCTGCCCTTAAAGAGTTCTTAGTCAAGAGGTGATGATGACATTGTCGGAAATAACTATCTCTTAAGATAGAATATGGTACATCTCATGTCAGAGAATGTCAGAGAGCCCAAACAAAATGTCAGAGAGCCCAAAATGTGGAGAACACTATCCCTTGGGTGTAAATGAATCATTGTTAGTCAAGGCTAAATCCACTGTGCACTACGTAAGAGCCCTTGATGTGGAGACCTCAGTGTAAATGAGTGGGGAGTACTAGTCTTTAAGCCATGCAGATGCATAAGAATGATAAGAATAGGTGATTAGCCACACAATGAATTTGACTGTTGATTTTTGCCTCCTAGCCTTGATTTGATCTTTGGCTAATGCAGGTAAAAAATGTTTTTATTCATTAAGGTCTTAACAATAATACTGTGTTCACACCAGTGAAGCTTCACACAGAGAATACAAAGGCTTGTGTCAACATGTTTAGCTAAATTAATGGCCTCCAAGATTTATACACTGAGGTCTTTTCTAAGCAGTAATCGACTATACAGTCCATGGAATTCTCCAGGCCAGAATACTGGAGTGGGTAGCCTTTCTCTTTTCCAGGGGATCTTCCCAACCCAGGGATCGAACCCAGGTCTCCAACACTGCAGGCAGATTCTTTACCAGCTGAGCCACAAGGGAAGCCCAATAATCAATAGAGAATGATAACAAATGCCTTTTGTATGCACAACCAAAAAATTACTCTTCTCCTCTAGAGAACCTTCCCTGACCTCTCTTGCAACTGAATTCTATATCTCCCTTTGGGTACCTCCATTGCATCACCTATAATATGTCTGTCTACTTGATTGTCTCCTCCTCTAGAAAGGGAGCTCCTTGAGGCAGAAGTTGTGTTCTGCTTTTCTCTGTGTATACAGTAGGTGTTCAATAAACACTTGGTTAAGTGCCCAAAGGCAGCCCAAACTGTTTTAATTTGAGGGGGTGTGCCTGGGTGTTCTTTGGAAGGACTGATGCTAAAGCTGAAACTCCAATACTTTGGCCACCTCATTCGAAGAGTTGACTCATTGGAAAAGACTCTGATGCTGGGAGGGACTGGGGGCAGGAGGAGAGGGGGATGACAGAGGATGAGATGGCTGGATGGCATCAGTGACTCGATGGACATGAGTTTGAGTGAACTCCGGGAGTTGGTGATGGACAGGGAGGCCTGGCGTGCTGCGATTCATGGGGTCGCAAAGAGTCGGACACGACTGAGCGACTGAACTGAACTGAACTGATGGGTAACATGAACCCAGGATGTGAATTCAAAGTAGCCAAATGAAGTACGAATGAACTGGGCATTTGACACTTTATCCAGAATGTTTCTGGGGTTTTTTGTTTTGTTTTCTAATTTTTTTTATTTATTTATTTTTGGCTGTGCTGGGTCTTCACTGCTGGAAGGGCTTTTTACTTCTAGTTGCGGCGCGTGGGCTTCTCACTGCGGTGGTTTCTCTTGTTGCAGAGCACAGGCTCTAGGGCTCACAGGCTTCAGTTGCAGTTCCCGGCTCTAGAGCACAGGCTCAGTAGTTGAGGTGTGTAGGCTCAGTTGCTCCGCGGCATGTGGGATCCTCCAGGATCAGGGATCAAACCCGTGTTTCCTGCATTGGCAGGTGGATTCTTTACCACTCAGCCACCAGGGCAGCCCCTATTTAGAATGTTTTGATGGAATAGTAACTCTCCTGCTTCCCCTCCTTCAACCCACATGCCCAGTGGTTTTATGGTGAAAGATACTATTCCAGGACTCAGCCCTTCCCAGTTCAGGCATGTCAGAAGTGACAGTGAGAGTCAACCACGGTTCCGGGGGACCCCGTGTGCATACTGTGAGCCGCCCCCTCACTCCTGAGCAGGGAAACTCTCCACTTCCCCCTCACTTGTGCTGATAAGCAGTTTCCCCTCCCACACCCCCCACTGCTTCCCTCCACTGTCACTGTGCTCGAAACTCCATCCTGGGAACTTTCACATCTGTTTTGTCATTTTGTCCTCCAGCTTCTGGAGGCTGAAAGCAAGACCGCTGACCCCAGCCATCACATGACCTTTCAAAAGCCCTAGTACTTTTTGTGTTGATTTCCCTCAACACTTTTGATTTCCCTCAGCACATCCATGTCTGTGATTTTATCTGAGTCCAATCTGTTTTTCCATGCCTCAGATTAGGAAGCAAGACCTAGAGAAGTAAAAAAAACAAAAACAAAAACAAACTTGATTAAGGTTACATAGGATATATGTCAAGACTTAGTTTCTTATAACTCCTGGTCCAGAGATGACCAAACTTCTTTGACAGGTGTGACCTTCTGATATCACACGTGGCAAGTCTCTGTAGGTACCAGACTCTCAGGAGAGATTTCAAAAGCTCCTTCCTGCTGAGTAATCAGAAGGAGAGGTGGTCAATCCCGACATTCTCTGCTTTTGTTAAAAGGGAAGGCCAAGATGCAAGTGTAGGGGAGACCACTGGGTACGAAGACCAAGAGCACTAGCCACTAGGAGGCAGAGTGCCCAGAACTAGAGAATTCCGTGTGAGTGGATGTTGAGACTGCAAAGCCATCCTGAGCTAAGTTATACGGTCGTTCCACCAAGATCATAAACCAATAAGAGGTGAATCCTTTGGTCTGGCCAACATGGTAGCCCAACTCCTTGGTGGGAATGGGAGCAGAAAAGGGATTGTAGACTGAAAAAGTTTAGGGACATAGGGTTCAGGGCGGAGTCCACAGAATAGTGAGCTGGTTGAAGCTGTCCATCAGTGCCTCTTCTTAAAGTGGAAAAGTGCCTTCACGGCCATCTGCAGCCTGCTTTTTAGCTGTCAGAGGTGGACGGCAGTGACTTCAGGGGATGTCAACTTCTGGAGAGGAGTTTATTTGGTGGGTTCACGAAGAAAACTTTCATTTCCTTCTGAAGCATCTTTCTTCCTTCAAACGACACTGCTACATCTGTTTCAAGTTCTTTCCAGGCTGGTCACGGGGCACATCCAGAAAGAGAATAAAATGATTTAGTAAAACTTTGCTGGGGACCTACTATGTGACAGGCATTGGGTATACATGTTAAAGGCTTTCAAAAAAGATGATGCTTGATTTTTCAAAAATTCATGTCAGTTTGCTTTACTTTTTCGGGGAATATACATGGTTACTGTACAAAATTTAGAAAATATTGGAAGGCATAAATAAGAAAACAAAAATTATCCAGCAGTCTGTACATGGTTTTGTATTTTATTATTGTTACTTAATATCCTTTATGGAACCAGTATACCTTATTGTTGTTACTGTATATTCTTCCATGTTATTAAAAAGTTATTCAAAATTAGCATTCATGATGTTTCATTGTGTGAGTACATCAAACTTTTATACCAAAATTTATATTTAACCATTCTGTTACTTAGCCCCCTCAGGTTGTTCTAACTTTATTCTAAATTTAGCTGAGACTTGAAGGATGATTAATCAGGAAAAGAGTGTGAGAGTGGGGTCATTCAGGAAAAGAACAAGAGACTTGTACTTCTTAAAATATATAAAATAGATTACTTGAAATATTTCAGTTATAATGATAATAGTAATGAACACATAGCACTTACCATAAGCCAGTGATGTTCCAAGCCTTTATACATACTAATATATTTCACTAGTAAATCCTAAAAGAAATCAGTCCTGAATATTCATTGGTAGGACTGATATGAGAGCTGTAACTCCAATACTTTGGCCACCTGATCTGAAGAACTGACTCATTGGAAAAGACCCTGATTCTGGGAAAGATTGAAGGCAGGAGGAGAAGGGGACGACAGAGGATGGGATGGTTGAATGGCATCACTGACTCAATGGACATGAGTTTGAGCAAGGTCTGGGAGTTGGTGATGGACAGGGAAGCCTGGAGTGCTGCAGTGCATGGGGTCACAAAGAGTCAGGCATGACTGAGCAACTGAACTGAATGTATTTCATTCTCACAGCAGTCCTCTGAAGTAGGTACTGTTATTATCCCCTTTCACACATGAGAAAACTGAAGCACAGAGAGGTAAGTAACCCACGGAAGAACACACAGCTCACACAAGATAAATTTGGAAATGACACCGAGGAAGTATGCCTCCAGAGCATAAATAAATCAGAAAACGAGTGCTTATTATAAACTTGTGTCAAAAGCTTAACTGCTGGAGTTGTGTTATTATGATGTAAAATGTCTTTCAGTTTTGCATTTTGCATGTCTTTAAACAGTGCGAGTCATGGATTTCTCTCTTTTCCATAGAAAATTAAGGGAGTTAAATAGTGGTTTCCTTTATTTGTTCTAAATACTAAGCTCTTCAGCTGTCATGGGATATAATCGAACATATAGTATTTCACTCTGCCCTGTGATCTACAAGAAGGGGAAATTGTGCTTTACCAAGTGACATTTCATTCATAAAAAGCAGAGCAGAGACCTGCACTTTTAAGGAATCGCAGGCAGTTCAGAGAACTGAGTCTTTGTTTCCAGGAAGTCTGAAGGTGGCAAGAGTCAGGTCAAAGAGGGGAAGCTTCCATTTCATACTGGAAACAGTGTAGACTCTTTGAAGGGTTTTCAACAGAGACAGAGACTGACTTGAACAAAATCACTTTAAATGCCTTGTGTTGGACAGATTGAACAGAGGCAAAAACTGGGGGGAAAAAAACAATTGACAGGACACTCTTACAGCTGTCATGGCAAGACGTGATGAGGGCCTGCCTAACGCAGAGGCAATGGGAAAGGTGAGACGTAGATACACTCAGTTTCAAGTATACAGCAGAGTCTGTGGCTGAATGGATGGAGGAGATGAGGAGAAGGGAGGAGTCAAGGGTGACTTCCAGGTTTCTGGTTTGGAAGCTTGGTAAGAGGGCATGCTTTTTACTAAGTTACAGAGGGAGGAGCAGGCAGACAGGTGGAAGGATCTAATCCAGTACCAAGATGTGTACCCCGCTTTCTATGCACGTGCACATACACACACACACACACACACACACACACACACACACACACGATGGCCAGAGGAAAATGACAAGAAGAACTCAAGATAGGATAGGGTCTGGCTGCAGAAAGAAGGGACTGCATCGATAAGATACTGTCTCTCTAGGATGCTAGAAAGGGGCCCTCAGGATACTGTCTCTGCCCACGTGAAAGGCAGGGCCAAGCCTGCTGCAACCTGACTGTATGGACCACAGCTGAAAAAGGCAGACCAAGGCTGGGCAAAACACGGGTGTCATTATCAGTGAGCCCCTCCATGGAGCCACTGCCGAGGGAGGGAAAGAGCTGAGATTGATATCTGGGGATGTAGAGCTGTGGGGCTGGAAACCAGAAGGAAACCAATCCGTCGGGGCCAGGGCACAGGAAACACTGAGGAGGTGAGCAGAGAAGGATGAGGCCGAGGTGTTGCAGAACCTGGATTATTCAGCCAGAATTCCCTGTACTCTTGGCTGGGGATGTTCTGCTGGACCAGAGTGGGGCCTCAAAGAGGCTGGAATGAGCTAGAAACCTCACACTCAAATCGAACCCCTCCATGCTGAAAGATCCACCAGTTTGATTGTTGGCTACTTTCTGACTTCACCACCTATGAGATCTTGGGTAGCCCCCCAAAATCAAGACCTTGACACCATGGCCTTTCTGAGCCTTTATATAATATCAGTATTTCAATTCCATAGTGAGACTTTGGGCATAATGCATGCTGTCAGTCAAATCAATGAATCATTTGTTCACCAAATACGTATTAAGGCATTGTGGTTATTGCTGGAGGTGTGCTGTTAAATAATGCAGATACTGAAATGTAAGGGCTTACTGGTGGCTCATTGGTAAAGAACCTGCCTGCCAGTGCAGAAGACGTGTGTTTGATCCCTAGGAGAGGAAGATCCCCTAGAGAAGGAAATGGCAACTCACTCCAGTATTCTTGCCTGGAAAACCCAATGGACAGCAGAGCCTGGAGGGCTACAGTCCATGGGGTTGCAAAAGAGTTGGACATGACTTAGCAACTAAACAATAAAAACAGCTGAAATATAAAGCTGACTAATGCTAACTCTGTGATCCTGGACAAGTCATTTCACCTGGGAACATCAATTTACCAATTAGGAAATTTCTGAGACCCTTCCAGCTCAATCTTCCTACAGCTTCCTTACATTATTCATTCAATATGTACACATGAAGCACATACTTTGTATACAAGTATACTTTTTTCTGATTCAAATAAAAACATATATGACCAAGAACTATGGTTTTAGGATTGGTATGAAAAATCTTACAAACATATAATCACTAAGATAGAATTTTATATTCAATAAATCACCTTTGAACTGAACTGAACTGAATTAAAAAGAACAAAATTATAAGAATTAGAGGTTATGTTAGAAAATTAACCATTTTATAATCACCATGTGCTAGAATTTTATTTAAATCCACAAAGACATGGCATGAATTTGGTTTAAAATCAACAGGACATGCAACAGGTGCATGAAAAGATTCTCAACATCACTTATCTTTAGAGAAATGCAAATCAAAACCACAATGAGGTATCACCTCACACTGATCAGAATGGTCGTAATTAAAATGTCTACAAATAATAAATGCTGGAGGGAGTATGGAGAAAAGGGAACCCTCCTATACTGCTGGTGGATATAAATTGGTGCACCACTATGGAAAACAATATGGAGTTTCCTTAGATAATGAAAAATAGAGTTACCGCATGATCCAGCCATCCCGTTCCTGGACATACATCAGGAAAAGATGAAAACTCTAATTTGAAAAGATATGTGAACCCCAGTGTTTAAGCAGCACTATTTATAACAACCAGGACAGGAGAGCAACCTAAATGTTCATTGACAGATGAATGGATAAAGAAATAAGGCTATTTGCAGAAACATGGATGGACCTAGAGACTGTCACAATAAGTCAAGTAAGGCAGAGAAAGACAAATATCATATGATATTACATACATGTGGAATCTAAATATGGTACAACTGAACTTGTTTATAAAACAGAAACAGACTCACAGACATAGAAAACAAATTTATGATTACCAAAGGGAACAGGAAGAGGGACAAATTAAGAGTTTGGGATTAGCAGAAACAAACTACTCTATATAAAATAGATAAACAACAAGACCTACTTATAGCACAGGAAATTATATGCAATATCTTGGAGTGAACCTTAATGGAAAAGAATATGAAAGAATATAAATAACTGAATCTCTTTGCTGTACATCAGAAATGAATGCAACATTGTAAATCAACTATACTTCAGTAAAAAAATGTTTTAAATTTTAAATTTCTCCAAAGAAGACATACAGATGGCTAACAAACACATGAAAAGATGCTCAACATCACTCATTATCAGAGAAATGCAAATCAAAACCACAATGAGGTACCATTTCACGCCAGTCAGAATGGCTGCGATCCAAAAGTCTACAAGCAATAAATGCTGGAGAGGGTGTGGAGAAAAGGGAACCCTCTTACACTGTTGGTGGGAATGCAAACTAGTACAGCCACTACGGAGAACAGTGTGGAGATTCCTTAAAAAACTGGAAATAGAACTGCCTTATGATCCAGCAATCCCACTGCTGGGCATATACACCGAAGAAACCAGAATTGAAAGAGACACGTGTACCCCAGCGTTCTTCGCAGCACTGTTTATAATAGCCAGGACATGGAAGCAACCTAGATGTCCATCAGCAGACGAAAGGATAAGAAAGCTGTGGTACATATACAGAATGGAGTATTACTCAGCCATTAAAAAGAATACATTTGAATCGGTTCTAAGGAGGTGGATGAAACTGGAGCCTATTATACAGAGTGAAGTAAGCCAGAAAGAAAAACACCAATACAGTATACTAACGCATATATATGGAATTTAGAAAGATGGTAACGATAACCCTGTATGCGAGACAGCAAAAGAGATACAGATGTATAGAACAGTCTTTTGGACTCTGTGGGAGAGGGCGAGGGTGGGATGATATGGGAGAATAGCATTGAAACATGTAAATTAACACATGTGAAATGAATCGCCAGTCCAGGTTCGATGCATGAGACAGGGTGCTTGGGGCTGGTGCACTGGGATGACCCAGCAGGATGAGATGGGGAGGGAGGTGGGAGGGAGGTTCAGGATGGGGAACACATGTACACCCATGGCAGATTCATGTCAATGTATGGCAAAAACCAATACAATATTGTAAAGTAAAAAAAAAAAAATGATAATAATAAAAATTTTTTAAAAATAAATAAAAATAAATTTGCTTTAAAATAAAAAATAAGTAAAATCAACAGAACATCTTCTAAGTTTGTGAAGAGACAGCTACCTAGGTAACTAATTATTGCCCAACGTGGAAAGTACAGTAATGGTAGAGGTAGATAATAAGGTCCATTATCAGTGATGTGATTGATTCAGCAGTTTCCATTTCCTCCTTCTCACCCTCAACTCAAATTTGTCCACTTGCAGAAACTGAATCACGAGTGTGAAGGGGGTTCCCTGAAGAGTAAAGAAGGGAACGCAATTCGAGCAATCAATTGAGGACTGGGGCAGAGCAGGGTGGGTGTGAGGAGGAGGCATTGTCTATGACTAGGTTTCCAATGAAGCAGGTGATAGACTCCATTTGTTTTTAATTGACAGTAACAAAGAAAGACAGCTGGATGCTACAGCCCCAGTGAAATCTGCTATTGCCCCAAATCTTGCCTTTGCTTCACCTCCCTCAGGACCAGCATCAGGAATCATAGAGATGGATGGAAACACGGCTCATGTGTTTTAAGAGAAATAACTGTACAGACAAAGGAAGGACAGAATTCCTAAGGTGTGGTCTCACTTGGCTTATGTCTTATTTCCTCCATTATTCTAGCTCCTTTGGGAGAATTCAAAGCCCTCTTGGAATGGCCCAAATTTAACTTCTTCACTCTTATTTGCTCCTCCATCCTGCAGCTGAATCAGAACAACTCACTTCTCTCTCTGACCCAGCAATTTCACACCTGTGACTCTGCATCAGCTGGTCAGGTCATCTATTGCCACACTGTTTATATATGTTCAAATCCTGTGTCACTTTCAAGACCCAATTGTTCTATCCCTTCTGTGACACCTTTCCCTATCCTCTTAAGGAAGCCTATGACTCCCTCCTCCTCTTGTTCTGAGCTTTCTTCTATTTATCTCCTAAGAATTTTAGTGCTTTCTGCTAAGTGCTATGGTTGCCTGTTTATACTCTACCTGCTCCTATTGGACTGGGGGCATCTAGAGGATAAAGATTGTTAGAAAATATAAACCATAATTTAAAAGAACATATATATATATAGTATATATGCTATATATGCACATATATATTTGTATATATAGTCAGCAAAAACAAGATCAGGAGCTGACTATTGCTCAGATCATGAACTTGTTATTGCAAAATTCAGACTTAAATTCAAGAAAGTAGGGAAAACCACTAGGCCATTCAGGTATGACCTAAATCAAATTCCTTATGATTTTACAGTGGAAGTAACAAATAGATTCAAGGGATTAGATTTGATAGAGTGCCTGAAGAGCTATGGATGGGGGTTCATAACATTCTATAGGAGTTGGTGATCAAAAACATCACCAAGAAAAAGAAATGCAAAAAGGCAAAATGGTGGTCAGAGGAGGCCTTAAAAATAGTTGAGAAAAGAAGAAAAGTGAAAGGCAAAGGAGAAAAGAAAAGATACACCCAATCTGAATGGAGAGTTACAAAGAATAGCAAGGAGAGATAAGAAAGCCTTACTCAGTGATCAGTGCAAAGAAATAGAGGAGAGCAATAGAATGGGAAAAACTAGAAATCTCTTCAGGAAAATTAGAGATACCAAGGGAATATTTCATGCAAAGATGGGCACTATATAGGACAGAAATGGCATGGACTTAACAGAAGCAGAAGATATTAAGAAGAGGTGGCAAGAAAACACAGAAGAACTGTACAAAAAAGATCTTCATGACCCAGATAACCACGATGGTGTGATCATTCACCTAGAGCCAGCTGTCCTGGAATGTGAAGTCAAGTGGGCCTTAGGAAGTATCACTATGAATAAAGCTAGTGGAGGTGATGGAATTCCAGCTGAGCTGTTTCAAATCCCAAAAGATAATGCTGTTAAAGTGCCACACTCAATATGTTGGCAAATTTGGAAACCTCAGCAGTGGACACAGGACTGGAAAAAGTCAGTTTTCACTCCAATCCCAAAGAAAGGCAACACCAAAGAATGTTCAAATTATTTCACAATTGCACACATCTCACACACTAGTAAAGTAATGCTTAAAGTCCTCCAAGCTAAGCTTCAACAGTACATGAACCAAGAACTTCCAGATGTTCAAGCTGGATTTAGAAAAGGCAGAGGAACCAGAGATCAAATTGCCAACATCTGTTGGATCATAGAAAAAGCAAGAGAATTCCAGAAAAACTACTTCTGCTTCATTGACTATGCTAAAGCCTTTGACTGTGTGGATCACAGCGAACTGGAAAATTCTTAAATAGATGGGAATAGCAGACCACCTTACTGGCCTCCTGAGAAACCTGTATGCAGGTCAAGAAGCAACAGTTAGAACAAGACATGGAACAATGGGCTGGTTCCAAATTGAGAAAGGAGTATGTCAAGTCTATATATTGTCACCCTGCTTATTTAACTTAGAAGCAAAGCACATCATGCGAAATGCTGGGCTGGATGAAGCACAAGCTGGAATCAAGATTGCTGGGAGAAATATCAATAACCTCAGACATGCAGATGACATCACCTTTATGGCAGAAAGTAAAGAAGAACTAAAGAGCCCCTTAATGAAAGTGGAAGAGGAGAGTAAAAAATCTGGCTTAAAACTCAGCATTCAAAAAACTAACATCATGGCATCCAGTCCCATCACTTCATGACAAATAGATGGGGAAACATTGGAAATAGTGACAGACTTTATTTGGGGGGCTCTAAAATCACTTCAGATGGTGACTACAGCTATGAAATTAAAAGATGCTTGCTCCTTGGAAGAAAAGCTATCATAAACTTAGATAGCATATTAAAAAGCAGAAACATTACTTTGCTGACAAAGGTCTGTATAGTCAAAGCTACTTTTTTCCAGTAGTCATATATGGATGTGAGAGTTGGACCATAAATAAGGCTGAGCACTGAAGAATTGATGCTTTTCAACTGTGGTGTTGGAGAAGACTTTTGAGAGTCCCTTGGACAGCAAGGAGATCAAACTAGTCAATTCTAAAGGAAATCAATCCTGAATATTCATTGGAGGGACTGATGCTGAGGCTGAAGCTCCAATAGTTTGGCTACCTGATGTGAAGAACTGACTCATTGGAAAAGACCCTGATGCTGGGAATGATTGAAGGCAGGAGAAGGGGATGACAGGGGACAAGATGGTTGGATGGCATCACCAACTCAATGGACACGAGTCTGAGCAAGTTCTGGGAGATGGTGAAGGACAGGGAAGACTATCATGCTACAGTCTATGGGGTTGCAAAGAGTTGGAGATAATAACTGAGTGACTAAACAACAACGATATACATGTCTGTATCAGTGGGGCTTACCAGGTGGCTCAGTGGTAAAGAATCTACCTACCAAGCAGGAGATGTGGGTCTGATCCTTGGGTTGGAAAGATCCCCTGGAAAAGAAAATAGCAACCCACTCCAGTATTCTTGCCTGGGAATTTCCATGGACAGATGAGCCTGGCGGGCTTACAGTCTGTGAGATCACAAAAGAGTGGAACAGAACTTAGCAGCTAAAGAACAGCATATGTATAACCGAGTCACTTTGCCATACAGCAGAAATTAACACAACATTGTAAAGCAATTATATCAGTAACGTTTTTCAAAAGATCATTGGAAAGAACTAAATCTATTTCTCAATGTAAAAATGTGATTTATACAGTAAGTACCCACTAGTTATCCATTTTATGTGTATGCGTGTGTGCTCAGCTGTTTCAGTCATCTCTGCTCCAGGGGAATCTTCCCGACCCACGAATTGAACCTGCGTCTCCTGCATCTCCTGTGTTGCAGACAGATTCTTTACCATCTGAACCACCAGAGGTGGCCTATGCCCACTGATAATAAGAAAATAATTAAGGATAGAAAAAATATATATGTCTGGCTGAGAAAGTAGGCCCTTTCACACCACTGAATTTATGAGTTGAAAAGAATAGGAAAGGAAAACTGCCCTGAATTGGGCGTTACTTATGTTCCTCAAGTAATGCCAAATTCAGACTTATGTTCCTGAAGGGCTTCCCAAGTGATGCTAATAGTAAGGAACCCCCTTCAAAGAGACGGACAAGACTGAAGCGACTTAGCATGAGCACCATGTTCCTCAAAATAATTCAGAGAAATGGAAATCAAGACTTCATTTCAGCAAAGGTATTCGAAAGAAACCTTAGTGTATTTATCCAAAAATTCTTTCAAGTTGAACCACTGACAACAACCTACTTTCCAACTGGTTGTACTGTACGTGCTTTAAGACAGACTGTGTCTATAAATTTGTGGGCTGGCCAGGAAGGTAATACCTTTTCACTACAAAAAAAAATGAGAAAATTCCAGAAAAAGAGGAAGACAAAATTAATCATCCATTCATCTGTCACACAACTATAAGTACTGTTGATGCTTTTATTTCTAATGCTTTTTATTTTTTCCATGCCTAGATCATATATATGTGTGTATTCACACACACACATATTTGGTTATGCTATTTACCATATATGTGTATGTACTCATATATAGTGAACAGTGAAGTCGCTCAGTCATGTCCGACTCTTTGCGACCCCATGGACTGTAGCCTACCAGGCTCCTCTGTCCATGGGATTTTCCAGGCAATAGTCCTGGAGTGGATTGCCATTTCCTTCTCAAGGGGATCTTCCCAACCCAGGGATCGAACCCAGGTCTCCGCATTGTAGACAGACGCTTTACCGTCTGAGCCACCAGGGAAGTAATTCTGTATACAATTAGTACATTTAGTACTAATGTACAATTAGTATATTAATACAATTAATGTGTATTACAATTAATATGTATAATACACATATATTAATACCATGTATGTGTATGTACACATATATATTTGTATGATTCTGTATATGATTAGTACATTTAGAACTAATGTACAATTAGTACATTTAATACAATTAGTACATTTTTTATCTTACTTTTTGACAACTGAGGTTTTGATTATATTTTTGCTACTTCATTTAGTTTAATGGTTTAATAAGAAACATTCCAGTGGATATAGCCTAACTTACTTTATCATCCCCTGATAGAGAAAAATTTATATTTCCTTATTTCAAGTTGTGATGCTGGGGTCAGCACCTTCCTCTCTGAAGACACCTCCGTATTTGGGCTTGTTTCTTCAGAACTCTTTCTTAGAAATGTGATCTCTAGATTAGTGGGCATAAATATTTTTAGGCTCATGACATATTAACAACACCCACATCTAATTTCTCTTTATGATTTTCAGCTAGCATTTAACCCAGTGGCCCTGGTCACTCAGTGACTGTTGGATGAATGGACAAATGACATAAACATGACCTCAGGCTTCCTGGTCCTCTGGCGGGAATTCCTTAATTCAGTTCCTTCCATCCAAAGGAGGTTTGGGCCACCGTCCCGGGCAACATCGCACCTGCCCTATTCGTGTGGTTAGAGCAACTGAAGAAGCACAGCACTCTCAGTTCTGTGGAAAGGTCTGGGGTGGAGAATGCATTAGAGGCAGGGACCAGACAGGAATAGCCCTGGGTGGACATATACCCCTCTCCGGATGCTCACAGGGGAAACCATTTCCTCACATGAAACCAGAACAAGTCATGTGTAGCGGGCTGACACTTATAGCGGAGAGAAGCTATTCTTGGATATCCTGAAGCCCTGTGGTTGTCGGGCACCCTGAGTTGTGCAACACTCCGCGTGAAAGCACTGCTATGCTTAAAATTTTCCCTCCTCACCCCCAGATTCCACTTCCCCATCTGCCAGGGCTGCCTTTATAAAAAGCCAGGGAGATGGTCTTCAAGGCAGAAGGACAGAGGCAGCAGCAAGCACTGAGTCCCACCTCGGCTCCACTGAAGCTCAAGCCCACACTCCGTCTCGCAGCATCATGAAGGCGCCCGTGGCTGCTCTCGCCGTTCTCCTCTGTGCCATGGCCCTCTGCAGCCAGGTCTTCTCGGCACCATGTGAGTCTGGGTAGTAGCTGAGGGGGTCCCCACGCCAATCTTGTGGCCTTGAGAGCCCCCAAGAGAAAACAGAGAACCTCTTTAAGGGTTGCAAAACATCTTGGCTGTTCTCTTCAAGATCTTTTATCTTTTTAAAGGGAACCTCAGATCTAGAGCCAGGGTGAGGGAGTTATAGTCCCATTTTACGGATGGCAAAACTGAGACCTAAACAAATGAGTTTGTAAAAGGCAGAGTCCAAATCTGGTTACTGCCCAGTGGTGTTAGTTTTCCACTAACCCTTCCTAGGTCTCTGCAAGAATTTGTCCTTTGGATGTCTTATGAGAGACAGCCAAGCTTTTTTCTTTTGCTGGGATGTGACTTCTTATTTAGTCATTAAGTGGTGTCTGATTTTTTTGTGACTCTGTAGACTGTAGCCCACCAGGCTCCTCTGTCCTGGCATTTCCCAGGCAAAAAATACCAGAGTGGGGTGCCATTTCCTTTTCCAGAGGATGTTCCCAACCCAGGGATTGAACTCGCATCTCTTGTGTTTCCTACATTGGCAGGCGTGTTCTTTACCACTGAGCCAAAGGCTAATGATTTCCTGACCCAGACACAAATTCCTGAAGGGAGATGTGATAAGAGAGAGCCCACAGTGAAGAGTCAAAAAGGAAGAAATGTTCAGACAGAAATAAAGGACAGAGACAGGGAAATTTCTAGGCAAAAATCCCCAGCACCTCCCAATGACTGGTCTCCCAGTCTGCACCCTGAGTGGGGCTGTTTCTCTTCCTGTGAGTCTTCCTCACTCTCTCACAGATCACGGGTCTTGCCTTTTTATCTGAACTATGACTCAGGCTCAATCTGTCCCTTCCTCCACAGTTGGCGCTGACACCCCAACGGCCTGCTGCTTCTCCTATGTCGCCCGGCAGCTTTCTCGCAAAATCGTAGCTGACTATTTTGAGACCAGCAGCCAGTGCTCCAAGCCTGGCGTCATGTAAGTGCCAGTCTTCCTGCCCACCTCTGGGGAGATGGGGGATTTGGGGGTGGGGAGTGGGGGTGGGGGTCAGCACCCAAAGGCACAGACAGGCCAAGGGAGCCATAGTGGGAGGCCCAGCCCTCCAGGGCTTATCAAATATATAGAACCTGCGTCTCTGAGGAGTGACCTGACCTAGGCAGGCTTACAGAGTCTGGGAGGGCTGAGCTGCTCAGGACAGAGAGTTGAGGGTGGGCGGGCCCCCAGGATCGCCCCCCACTACTGCATTCCACAGTGTGTAATCCTTCCACTCCTCTCCACAGCTTCCAGACCAAAAGAGGCCGGCAGGTCTGTGCCAACCCCACTGAGGACTGGGTCCAGGAATACGTCACCGACCTGGAGCTGAACCCCTGAGTGGCCTGGAAGCTTTGAGGAACGCAGTGACCTCAGGAGCCTGACTGAGCAGCGGGGGTCTGAGCCTTGGGAGCACCCCTGTCGCCTCCATAGCTACCTCTCCTGTGCGCTGGTTGTTGTCAAACAGCCACACTCTGGGACTCGTCCCTAACTGAAATTGCAACTTATTTATATATACTATTTAATATTTGTAATTTAATTTCAATGCCCCATCGGGGTCTGGGACTGTTTTCTCCAAGAGGTCCCGAGATACCTTTTCACCAGCCTTCCCGCCCCCCCTTCACTTGCACTGTGCAGACAGTTGAGCGGCTCTCGCCAGCTTGTTATAGGCGGAGATGGTGCCAATGCTGCCAGACCGACGTTGTGCACTGGATGTTTCTGTTCAGTGTTGTGTTCAGCCCAGTGAAATAATAAAGATGCTCCTTTGGAAAGTAAACTAGCTTCCAGTTTGGTTTTGTTTATCTGGCAAATCAGAATCATTGGTTGACTTTCTCTGAAAGACAAACATCATATGATATCATTTATATACGGAATCTAAAAAATATGGTACACATGAACCTACTTACAAAACATGAACTGAGTCACAGATACAGAAAACAAACATGATTACCAAGGGGAAAAGGAGTAGGGAAGAAATTGGGAGATTGGTATTGATAAATACATACGGCTGCCGCTGCTGCTGCTAAGTTGCTTCAGTTGTGTCCGACTCTGTGCGATCCCATAGATGGCAGCCCATCAGGCTCCGCCGACCCTGTGATTCTCTCGGCAAGAGTACTGAAGTGGGTTGCCATTGCCTTCTCTGAAATACATACTACTATATATAAAAGATAACTAGTAAGATCCTACTGTATAGCATAGAGAACTTTTACTTTGTGCTCTGTAATGACCTGTATCTGGCTCTTTGCGACTCTATGGACCCATCAGGGTCCTCTGTACATAGGATTTTCCAGGCAAGAATACTGGAATAGGTTGCTGTGCCCTCCTCCAGGGGAATCTTCCTGACACAGGGATCGAACCCGCATCTTCTGTGACTCCTGCATTGCAGGCAGATTCTTTATGGCTAGCACCCCTTGGGAAGCCTGGATATGTGTATATGTGTGGCTAATTCACTTTGCTGTACAGCAGAAACTAACACAGCATGGTAAATCAACTATACAACTATACAAGATCACACAGCAAGTGAACAGCACCATTGAGTTCTGAAGCTAGATTCTGACGTAATGAGAGACTTTGCTTTTCATCACCAACCAGGTTATTTCCCCAAATGCAATTCACCTGTATTCAAATCGCAATACTCCAATTAAAAATAAGGTTTAAAAAAAGAATCACTGGTTGAAAGACATAGTAAGTTAAAGAATAGGAAGATGGGAAATGGAGGGAATTGAGAAAGATGAAGAGGGGGCTACGTGCCATACAGCTACTCCGTTTGACAGTTGTGATTGAACAATGGTGACTGCCATATCGATAAAGGAAGGATGCTGCAACCATCAAGCCATCACTTTACAGCTGCCCTGACAGTGAGCTGAGGGAACTCAGGATAGAAACAGGAAGCCAAGCATCTAGCCGTCAACCGCTAGTCACCCCAACAGTTCACCTTGAAGACTATCAACAGCAGAGGTGTACATCACAGGAATGACTTCAGTGAGCCCACCCTCTTGCCTCTCCCCATACCTACAAACGGCCTAAATTCCTTAACTTGAGATATCTGGTTTTCTTTAATTAGCAGGAATCTTTGGATGTCCCGGCTACCTGGTCTTCGTTGCAAAAACTCCTTTATGTATATCCTGGCTCCTCACCTTACCTCTACAGAGCAGTCTCTCCAAGTTATCTGAGATACTGCGTCCTGGGCTTAAGTGCTCAGTTTTGTCCACCAATAAATCTTAACTCTCAACTTTTAGATTGTGCATTTTTTTTTTCAGTTAACACACTGGAATGTGTGTCTCACATTTCCAGAACACTGAAATTGTGAGTATTTTATGTATCAAATCATAATGGATGCCATTAAGAAGAGTATCTGTAGTACATATTTACAATAAATCAAACTTTCTTAATAACAACAGCTAACATGAGATTTACTCCAGGCTGAGGGCTTTTTCTGCTGTGTTCATTTGATCCTCACAGTGAAATAATATAGTCTAAGTGCTATTAAATTATCATTTGACGGAACAGTAAACTGAGGCTGTGGGGTCAGAGAGGTTAAGCAACTTGGACAAGATCACATAGCAAGTGAACAGCACCATTGAGTTCTGAAGCTAGATTCTGACGTAACGAGAGACTTTGCTCTTCATCACCAGCCAGGTTATTTCCCCAAATGCAATTCACCTGTATTCAAATCGCAAGCAATGATTGTTTAAGCACCTTACATCAGAATTTTCCAGGTATGTCCCTGAGAATTGATATGTCTACCAAGCTTATCAACCATTCCACATGAATGTTAACAGCTGAGAACCACTGAAATAGTCACTAGAATTCACCTCTCTTTTCCAAATGTGCTGTATATCTGCATAAGGTAACAGATATAGTGTACATTCTTTTCCTAGGATCCATGCTCCACAAAATAAATGACTAATGTTAGAGAAGGAAAAGACAACCAGCCTACATGTGGAACAGGATTCTGTTTATAGGTTTACTGTGAAAGCTCGGTTATTTAATAGATTGCCTGTTTTATAGTTAAAGTCCTGTTTGTAGAAGAAAGAGAAATTCAGAAGACTTTTATAAAAATCAAACAGATATTAACTTTTATGAACCACAATTATGTCATTTTGTTGAAAATAATCTAATTTTCATACCCAAATTAGTTTAGATTTGTAGTGATCAAACTCTTTAGAGTACAATTCAACATTCAGTTCAGTTCAGTCTCTCAGTCGTGTCTGACTCTTTGCAACCCCAGGAACTGCAGCACGCCAGGCCTCCCTGTCCATCACCAACTCCCGGAGTTCACCCAGACTCACGTCCATCGAGTCGGTGATGCCATCCAGCCATCTCATTCTCTGTCGTCCCCTTCTCCTCCTGCCCCCAATCCCTCCCAGAATCAGAGTCTTTTCCAGTGAGTCAACTCTTCGCATGAGGTGGCCGAAGTACTGGAGTTTCAGCTTCAGCATCATTCCCTCCAAAGAAATCCCAGGGCTGATCTCCTTCAGAATGGACTGGTTGGATCTCCTTGCAGGCCAAGGGACTCTCAAGAGTCTTCTCCAACACCACAGTTCAAAAGTATCAATTCTTCGGCACTCAGCTTTCTTCACAGTCCAACTCTCACATCCATACATGACCACTGGAAAAACCATAGCCTTGACTAGACGGACCTTTGTTGGCAAAGTAATGTCTCTGCTTTTCAATATGCAAACATTAAGATGCCTATCCTATTAGACCAAAATATTGTTTGCGCTGATTCCATTTCTAAGAATCTGTTTTGAAGCAACACAACCAGAGGTCAGGAATATACAGACACAACGATATTCTTTGCAGCATGGTTTACAAACATCAAACAAATGGAAACAAGCACTTAAACAATCAGAAGATAAAATCAGTAGAGAAATGAGGTGTCCACCAATGCAATATTCAGTGGTTGGTAAAAAAGATAACACACATCTATATCTGTGGAAATTGTCCATAATATTAGGTGCAAAAGATATCTGTTTACCTCTAGTAAATGCAAGGATACTCTACACATATTCTACAGAATATACATATACAGCAATATTATTTTTACTTTCAACAACTATAAACACATATTTGCAAAGGCATATTTGGAAAGATACATATCAAATAGCTAACTATGGTGGTTTCTTAGAGGAAATGGAATTTTTATTCTTTTTTCTTTAAAGGAATAGAGACTATTTTCTGTACTTGTTTAATGTAGAAATTTTTATTTTAAAGTTTTTATTTCATTTGTTACAAATTGCTTCTGTTTTATGTTTTGGTTTTATGGCTATGAGACATGGGGGATCTCAACTTCCTGACCAGGGATCGAATGAACCCACACCCCTGTACTAAAGGCAAAGGCTTAACCACTGGACCACAAGTCTGTCATTTTAAATTTGGTTTACTTTTTGATAAACATGTATTGCTCACCTTTCCAGTCTCATCTTTGATCATCAGCTACCCTTTGATGGGTGATAGTCCATCTATCAAAACTACTTTCTGGCTGGGCTCTAAGTTGGCATGAAGAAAATAGAGCTCAGCTGAGCTCACAGTCTTGATGTCATAATGTTTTTTTTTTTAATTAATTAATGTATTTATTTTTTTTTAATATAAATTTATTTATTTTAATGGGAGGTTAATTACTTTACAATATTGTATTGGTTTTGCCATACATCAACATGAATCCGCCACGGGTGTACACGTGTTCCCCATCCTCACCCCCCCTCCCACCTCCCTCCCCATACCATCCCTCTGGGTCGTCCAGTGCACCAGCCCCAAGCATCCAGTATCATGCCTCAAACCTGGACTGGCAATTTGTTTCTTATATGATATTATACATGTTTCAATGCCATTCTCCCAAATCATCCCACCCTCTCCCTCTCCCACAGAGTCCAAAAGACTGTTCTATACATCTGTGTCTCTTTTGCTATCTCACATACAGGGTTATTGTTACCATCTTTCTAAATTCCATATATATGCGTTAGTATACTGTATTGGTGTTTTTCTTTCTGGCTTACTTCACTCTGTATAATAGGCTCCAGTTTCATCCACCTCATTAGAACTGATTCAAATGTATTCTTTTTAATGGCTGAGTAATAACTCCATTGTAGATATGTACCACAGCTTTCTTATCCATTCATCTGCTGATGGACATTGAGATTGCTTCCATGTCCTGGCTATTATAAACAGTGCTGCAATGAACATTGGGGTACACATGTCTCTTCAATTAATGTATTTAAATAAATTTATTTGGGTTGAATAGATTTATTTGGGTTGCACTGGGTCTTCATTGCTGCCCGCCGGCTTTTCCCTAGTTGCAGTAAGTGGGAGTACTCTTCGTTGCCATGCATAGGCTTCTCACAGCAGTTGCAGAGCACAAGCTCTAGGCACACAGGCTTCAGGAGTTGTGGCCCATGGGCTCAGTTGCTCTGTGGCGTGTGAAATCTTCCTGGACCAGGGATCAAACCTATGTCCCTTATTTTGACAGGTGGATTCTTATCCACTGTATCACCAGGGAAGTCCTCATAATGGCTTTCATCAAATGAGAACAAAGCAAGAAACAAGTCCTTTCACCCAAGGCTATCCTATCACACACACACACACACACATGTGCACACACATGGAGCTCCTTCAAAAAAGCATTTTTCAATCCCCTTCCTTTAAGAAATGCCCCGTTCCCCTAAAACCGAACCGGTCAACCCGCGACAAGTGTGCAGATTCTATCAGGAGAATGGGAGGAAGAGCTTTGTCCCCAAAGAAGCAGTGCAGTATCAGCATTTCTTTTCCGTTGGCTTCCAGCATCTTAGGACAAACAAAATCTGCTCGTTTATGCTGAGCTGCTTCTCACAGTCTGGAAGCCCGAAGGCAAACAGAAGCGCAATTGTGCCCACTATCCCCTCAATACAAGTGTTGTGAACAAAGAGTGTAAGGAGAGCAAGGAGAATGGAGAGCATGGGAACTGTGCTGCTAACCAATGTATAGGGCATTTCAGAGTCCAAGGCTTGACTGAGGTCCTCGGTCAGCCATTCTGGTTGACCTCCCTGGGGACTGTCCTCCTTGGACACACACGCGTGCTGAGGAGAAGCCCTTTCCCGGGGGGCAGCCAACTTCTTGACCGTGGGAATTAGGAGCCTAGAGTTTGCCCTAGGTGTTGAGCAGCTTACAGCTATTTTGGAGTGATCTTGTAGTTTCTCCGGCAAGTAACACCCTTCTAGTAACAGCAGGCTTCTGATTTCTTTGCTTCCGATCAATTCCATGAGCTCGATAACCCAAAAGACAGAGCTTGTCTAGTCATATATCTTGCACTTTACCTGGGGTTGAGAACGTGTGTCTCCTAGCATGGCCCTCAAAACCACAGGCACCCCTACACCCCTACCTCTAGCCATGGGCTGGAGACCTCTGCTTCTATCTTGGCCCCTGCAGAGATGGGGCAACATGCAGAAGTGATGAATATTTGATGCCCAAAGCTACCTCTTACCTGCTCCTTTACAAGCAGGTGATTGTCTACTTCAAATAAGCAAATATTTCACAGGAGAGGTAAGGAGGGGGACTTAGGACCCAGTCAAAGCCCAGGTTTCTCTCCTGTTAAGTCTCTCACCTCCTTGTCTCTATTCACATTAACTTTTAAAAAACTTTTTATTTTGTATTGGGGTAAAGCTTATTAATGTTGTGATAGTTTCAGGTGCACTATAGTCAGCAGAGTGACTAAGGTATTCATTCTCCCCAAATTCCCTGCCCATCCAGGCTGCCAGAAAACACTGAGCAGAGTTCTCTGTGCTACGCAGTATGTCCTTGTTAGTTACCCACTTTAAACATAACAGTCTATTCACACTGATTTTAGATTGAAGTAGAAATATCTGCATTCACAGCCCTTTGAGTCTCCAGATTACTGACAACAGTTGTCAGGTTTTAAAGCCTTTTCTGGGCTTCCCACTTGACACTAGAGGTAAACAACCTGCCTGCCAAAGCAAGAGACGTAAGAGACACGGTTCGATCCCTGAGTCAGAAAGATCCCCTGGAGGAGGAAATGGCAACCCAGTCCAGTATTCTTGCCTGGAGAATCCCCATGGACAGAGGAGCCTGGCAGGCTCCTGGGGTCACAAAGAGTCAGACACAACTGAGCAACTAAGCACAGCACAGCAGAGCACATACATATATCCCCTCCCTCTTAAGCCTCCCTCCAACCCACTCCCCCATTCCACCTCTCTAGGTCATCATGTTACATGAATTCTTGTTCATTTTCTTCAGGGAAGAAAGAGGCTGTGTCTTCACTGGAAAAAAATCACTGGGTTCTCTTGGGTTTGCTGACATGTCAGAAATCCAACTCCTAACCAGTTGCTGTAGCTGAGGGGATGAGTTTCATTGATCTGCTTAAGCTAATTAAGGTTGTTGTTGTTCAGTCACTAACTCATGCCCGACTCTTTGCGATCCCAAGGACTGCAGCACGCCAGGCTTCCCTGTCCTTCACTATCTCTAGGAGTTTGCTCAAACTCATGTCCATTGAGTCGATGATGCCATTCAACCATCTCATCCTCTGTTGCCTGCTTCTCCTGTCCTCAATCTTTCCCAGCATCAGGGTCCTTTCTAATGAGTCTGATCTTCACATCAGGTGGTCAAAGTATTAGAGTTTCAGCTTCAGCATCAGTCCTTCCAATGAATATTCAGGACTGATTTCCTTTAGGATGGACTGGTTGAATCTCCTTGCAGTCCAAGGGACTCTCAAGAGTCTTCTCCAGGACCACAATTTGAAAGCATTAATTCTTTGGTGCTCAGCCTTCCTTATGGTCCAACTCTCATATCCATACATGACTACTGGAAAAACCATATCCTGGATTGTGGTTGGATGAATTTCACATAAACTTAAAATCTGAGAACTTTGGGATAGAGTGGCTTCCCAAAGGAATTGTGGGTTTCTGGTATCAAGAAGGATGTAGAGTAGATGGTGGTCAGGAAAAACATGTCTTTTGTATTTTTCCTGTCTTTTTTTTTTCTCTTTCTTGAGATAACAACACTAATACTTAAGGTGTAATAAATATTTTTTCCCTTTGCTGTCTAGATTAGAAACTGTTAGTCTTCCCCCTTCCTGAATGACTTAATTTTTCAGAAGATGCTGATTTGTGTATTTCCTGTTGCTCTGTAAATGACTATTGCCCAAATCCGAGACATTAAGCTCTTCATGGTGGCAAAGTCACAACCCCAAAATAGGCCTAGTGTTCATTCCAGAACATGCTAAGAGGGTTAGAGCTGGTCCCGCCACAAACACTACCCACCCTGCTTTGTAAAAGCAGAAGATGGGGGAAGGTGGCAAACAGGAGAACTCTCAGAATACTGAGTCATCATTACTGAAACTGCCCATATTGAGGAAGGGAGGAGAGCCCTTTATTATTAAATCCACCAAGGGTAGATGACAGGAGACACATTATTCTTGCTGCTTCTATTCTCCCACTTTTCTGGGAACAGCATCCACAAAAAATATTAAATGGAACTGACCACCTCCCCAGACCCAAGGTGGGTCCTGATTAAAACAAGTCAATTTGCATCTTGGGTTTTTTTTTAAGCTCATCATTACAATGTAAGTATTTCCCGTGTCATCATATTGTTTGAAAAAGTTGCCTAATAGCAAACCAAGTGAAGATACCATAATTTTCTTTACCATTTTCGTATTGTAAACAATTTAAATTAGGTCTAATTTTATTTTTATTTTTCTCCTTTCAAACTTTTTTTTTAATTTATTTTTAATTGGTGGATAATTGCTTTACAGTGCTGCACTGGTTTGTGCCTTAGGACAATGTGAATCAGCCATAAATATACATACATCCCCTCCCTCTTCAGCCTCCTTCCTGCCCTGCCCCCATCTCACCCCTCGGGTCGTCACCGGAGGCTGAGCTCCCTGTGCGACTCAGCAGCTTCTCACTAGTTAGCGATTTTACACACGGTAGCGCATATATGTCAGTGCTATTCTCTCAATTCGTCCCCCCCGTCTTTCTCTGCTGTGTCCACAGTCCATTCTCTACCTCTGTGTCCATATTCCCGCCCTGCAAATAGGTCCATCAGTACCATTTTTCTAGCTTCCATATATATGCATTAATGTAGGATATTTTTCTCTTTCTGACTAGGTCTAATTTTAAATTGTTATCAATATGCTGCGGACAAAATATTCTTATGCATAAACCTTTTTTCCATATTTAAATGTATGTTTTCATTTTGTAAAATTAATTTATTTATTTTAATTGGAGGATAATTTACTTTGCAATATTGTGATTTTTTTTTTTTTTGCCATCCATCAACATGAATCAAAAGAGAAATTAACAGTAACACAATAATTGTTGGGGACTTTAAAACCCCACTCACACCTATGGACAGATCAACCAAACAAAAAATTAGCAAGGAAACACAAGCTTTAAATGATACAATGGACCAGTTGGACCTAATTTATATCTACAAGGCTTTTCACCCCAAAATATTGGATTTCACCTTTTTCTCAAGTGCACATGGAACATTCTCCAGGATAGATCACAACCTGGGGTACAAATCTAGCCTTGGTATATTTAAAAAAGTAAATGGGTTTACACAGGAAATTTATTCCTCAACATGGATTATCTTGGTCAAAGGTTAAAATCATTTTAAGGTTCTTTATGTATGTTAGCACCATTCCCAGATGATGCTGCTGCTACTGCTGCTACTGCTGCTAAGTTGCTTTAGTCGTGTCCGACTCTGTGCGACCCCATAGACAGCAGCCCACCAGGCTCCGCTGTCCCTGGGATTCTCCAGGCAAGGACACTGGAGTGGGTTGCCATTTCCTTCTCCAATGCATGAAAGTGAAAAGTGAAAGTGAAGTCGCTTGGTCGTGTCGGACTCTTAGCAGCCCCATGGACTGCAGCCCACCAGGCTCCTCCGTCCATGGGATTTTCCAGGCAAGAGTACTGGAGTGGGGTGCCATTGTAAAGAAATTCACCTGCCAATGCAGGAGATGCAAGAGAAGCGGGTTGGATCCTTGGGTCAGGAAGATCCCCTGGAGTAGGAAATGGCAACCCACTTCAGTATTCTTGCCTGAAAAGTTCCATGGACAGAGGAGCCTGGCAGGCTACAGTCCATGGGGCCACAGAGAGTCAGACATGACTGAGTGACTGAACATATACACACATCCATAACATGTCTTTGCTTTGTGCGTATTGAGGCCCTTGATAAACCTCTCTTGAACTAGTGGGTGTCTGAAAGGCGTCCCACCCTCTCATCATTCCTGCAGCCCAGTTTGGGATCATGCAACTCTGTCTACCTGGGTGTGGTTTAAAGTGAAGTGTGCTGCTCGAGACTCATGGCATCACTGCAAAGGCCACATCTTTGCCGTGAGAACAGCTGTGGAATAACAAAAGTTTCTGCTGGGGGAAACTATGACTGCAGGGCTTCTAATGAGAAGGAACCAACTAAGTGTGGTCCCAGGATGACACCCATATCTCACCTCCTCTCGCTGTGGAAACCACTTCCCTGTAAACAGCCCAAATTAAGTGAGCACTTGAACTATTCTTGCAAATACCCTGAGCCCTGTGGTTACCCAAGACCCCTCTTGCATACACAAGTCAACAAAGCACCACTGTGCTTAATAACTTCCTCTCTCGTCACCCCCAGTTTCTATCTCTCCATAGCCTGTGGCTTAGGTCTTAAGAGTAGGGGACATCGCTTGGACCCCAGAAGGGGGCAACAGCGAGTAGTTCTGGCCCTCACTGCCCTCTCACCATGGCCCTCTGTTCCCAGGCCTCCTCTTGTGGGTGTCCTCCTGCTGCACTTTGCTGTTGACCCCCGGGTCCTGGCTCAGGTCAGACCACATCACCAAAGCCCTACGTACAGAGGTACCAAATGAAATACAGGACGTCCCAGTGGATTTTCAAAATGCCTTGGGCTATCTGTTTAGGGGGGTTTCTTTCTGGAGGAGCTGTAGATCTCTATTCTATACAATTCTATACACCCAGAAGATGGGGTGGGGGCTTGTCCTATTGTGGGAAAATTGAGTGGGTTTTCAACAGGAGGCGGAATCCAGGCTCAGTTGCTTCCCAGTCATCAGCTGAGTAGTAAAGTCACCTCATTGCTACTTTATAGGTGATTTACAGAGTTAGCCTCTTGCTGGAAAAATCTTTTCTTAGACGAGGAAAAATCTCTTCTTAGATCAGATTGAAAGTGAAAGTGGTGGTCACCCAGTCCGTGTCCAACTCTTTGGGACCCCATGGACTATAGCTCACCAGGCTCCTCTGTCCATAGGATTCTCCCGTCAAGCATACTGGAGTGGGTTGCCATTCCCTTCTCCAGGGGATCTTCCTGACCCAGGGATTGAACTCAGACTTCCTGCATTGCAGGAAGATTCTTTATCATCTGAGCCACCAGGGAAGCCCCAAACAGAACTGAAACAAGAGGCAGGCCATTCAGTTAGCTGCCTTCCCTGCAGAGGGAGATAGAGACCAAAACTAAGATTCCAAGATGGTGACTTAGGGAGATCCTGAATGCACTGCTTCCCTCAGACACACTGAATCTATAGGTACATATTGAACAATTTCCTCTGCAAAAAGACCTGAAAACTAGCTGAGCAGCTACTTCACTTCAGCAAACAAGAAAAGAGCCACAGTGAATATCACAGCAAGATGGAGGACTAAAAAGACCTTGTGCCCACCTCCTCTCACAGGAACACCAAAATACAACTATTTACAGAACACCTATCAGTGAAAAAGACTGGAACTTACCAAAAAAGATCTTCTACAACTGTATATATAAAGAAGGAACCACGACAAGACAGGAAGGGAGGAGTCACGGTACAGTCAAGAGCCATACACCCAGGTGGGCAACCCACCAACAGGAGGAGATTTACAATTACAGAGGTTCTCCCCAAGGAGGGAAGGGTCTGAGCCCCACCTCGGGCTCCCCAGGCCAGCGGTCCTGGGCCGGGAAGACGAAACCCCAGAATGTTTGTCTTTGAAGGCCTGTGGGCCTTTTGGGAGTCCTTTTGGGAGTCCCAGAGAGCTGTGGGAAATAGAGTCTCCACTTTTAAAGGGTGCACACAAAAGTCTCACCTGCTCCAGGATCAGAGCAGAAGCAGTCGTTTGACAGTAGCCTGAGGCAGACCTACCTGCTGATCTTGGAGAGTCTCCCAGAGACGCAGGAGGCAATTGCAGCTCACCCTGGGGACACAGACGCTGGCAGCAGCCATTTGGGGGAGTCCATTCTACCTGGACTGCTGCTGGTAAGCAACATTTTGGAATCTTCCCTCCAGCCTATTAGCCTTAGGATCCAGCCCCATCCATGCCCACCAGCCCATAGGCACCACTACTGGGACATCTCAGGCCAAGCAACTAACTGGGCAGGGACACAGCCCCACTTATCATCAGATAGGCTGCCTTAAGACTGCCTGAGCACATGGCCTTCTCTGAACATGGCCCTGCCCACCAGAGGACCCAGGACCCAGCCCTACACACCAGTGAGCAGGCGCCAAGTCTGGGACCCCCAGAGTCCTATAGCCAGAGACCCCGGAACCCAGCTCCACCCCACAGTGGGCAGGCAATAGCCTCAGAATCCCCAGCCCCTCCCTCCAGTAAGCCTGCTCTAGACCTGTCTCACCCACCAGTGGGTTAACACAAGCCCCCGGAAAACCTCAGCCCTGGGCCTGTGGGTCCAGCCCACTCACTAGCAGGCCAGCACCAGACCTCAGACCAGCTGGGCCCCGGCCCCGCCCACCAGAAAGCCGGCCCTAAACTCAGCACCAGCCTCACCCACCAGCAGGCCAACATCAGCCTGGGGACTGACCAGCCTCAGGCCCTGCCACCAGCATGGCCACACGAGCCTCAGGACACCCCAGACCCCACCGCCAGCTGTGTCAGAATTCAGTTGCACCCACCAGCAGTCAGACTCCAGTTCTGGAACTCTTGGACCCTGCAGCCAGACCCGAGGACCCAACTCTGTCCACTTGTGGGCAACCACTAGCCCTAGGATCTGAATTCACCCACTGGTGGGTGGGCACCAGCCTGGGGACCTCCTGCACCCCAACTTTGCCCAATAGTGAGCCAGCATTAACACCAGGGTCCCCCAGCCAGCCTGACACTTGACTCTGCCCTATGACTGGGCCCCAACAAGAACTGATTGTCAGCCTCTACACAAGGCAGGGCTTAGCAATCAACAGACCAGGAGCCAACTAAGCCTGCTAGACTACCACTGCTACTGACTGGTAGCCCACCGCAACAGGAGGATCCAAGCAGCCCACATAGGGGAAATCCCTATAGAACATAGGTCTAGTGACCAGAGCGGGTGTGCTATGGGGACTCCTGGGACATCTACAAAAGGCCACTTCTTCAAGGTCAGGAAACATAACCAACTCACCAGATACGTGGAAATAAGAACAGCGAGGTAGACAAAATGAGGTGAAAATGGAACATATTCCAAATGAAGGAACAAGATACAATTTCAGAAGAAGAAAGTGAAGTGGAGATAGCCGATCTACTCAAGAAATAGTTCAAGGTCATGATTGTAAAGATGATCAAAGAGCTTAGGAGAAGAAGAGACAAACAGAGGGAGAAGTTAGAAGTTTTACCAAAGAGAAAATATAAAGAGAAACCAGAGATAAAGAATACAATAGCTGAAATGAAAACTACACTGGAAGGAAGCGGTAATAGACTAAATGATACACAGGAATGAATCAGCCATCCAGAAGAGAGTGGTGGAAATCATTGAGGATGAACTGAAAAAAAGAATACAGAGAAAAGAGGAGAGTTTAAGAGACCTCTGGAGCAACATCAAGCATAATCACATGTGCATTATACACATCCCAGAAGGAGACAGAGAAAGAAAAGGGCAGAGAACATGTGTGTTCAGTGGCTCAGTCGTGTCTGACTCTTTGTGACCCCAGGGACTGTAGCCTGCCAGGCTCCTCGGTCCATGGGATTCTCCAAGCAAGAATACTGGAGTGTGTTGCCATTTCCTTCTCCAAGGGAACTTCCTGAACCAGGGATCGAACCTGTGTCTCTTGCATTGGCAGGTGGGTTTGTTACCACTAGCGCCACCCAGGAAGTACCGCAGATAAAATATCTGAAGACTTAATAGATGAAAACTTCCCTAACCTGGGAAAGGAAATGGACACCCGAGTCCAGGAATCACAGAGTCTCAAACAGGATCAGCCCAAAGAGAACCACATCATCAGATCAGATCAGTCGCTCAGTCGTGTCCGACTCTTTGCGACCCCATGAATTGCAGCACGCCAGGCCTCCCTGTCCACCACCAACTCCCGGGGTTCACCCAGACTCACATCCATCGAGTCAGTGATGCCATCCAGCCATCTCATCCTCTGTCATCCCCTTCTCCTCCTGCCCCCAATCCCTCCCAACATCAGAGTCTTTTCGTAATTGAAATGGCAAAAATTAAAGAGAATATTAAAAGCAGCATTGACAAAGCAAAAAGTTAATCACAAGGGAACTCCCATAGGCTTTCAGTGGACTTCTCAGCAGAAACTCCACAGGCCAGAAGGGAGTGGAATAATACATTTAAAATGATGAAAGGGGAAAATCTACAACCAAGAATCACTCTACCTGACAGTCTTTCAGATCAAGTTTTATAGACAAGCAAAAGCTAAAAGAGTTTAACGCCACCAAACCAGCTTTACAAGACATGTTAAAGGGACATCTGTAAGTGAAAAAGCCATAACTAGAAGCATGAAAACCGTGAAAGGAAAAGGCTTATCAGTAAAGGCAAATATACAGCAAAGGTAGTAAATTAACCATGTACAAAGCTAGTTATTGTTGTTTAGTCGCTAAACTGTGTCTGACTCTTTTGCAGTGCCATAGATTGTAGCCCACCAGGCTCCTCTGTCTATGGGATTTCCCAGGCAAGAAGACTGGAGTGGGCTGCCATTTCCTTCTCCAAGGGATCTTCCCAACCCAGGGACTGAACCCATATCTCGTGCATTGACAGGTGGATTCTTTACCACCAAGCCACCAGGGAAGCCTGTACTAAGCTAGTAAGAAGGTTAAAAGACAGAAGTAGTAAAATCATCCATATCCACAATAAGCAGTTTAAGGCATAAACAAAACAATTAGATGCAAAATATGATATCAAGATCAGTAATCATGAGGGGAAGAGAATAAAAATGGAGGGTTGCTAAAATGTGCTTGAAACTAAGAGATCAGCAACATATATATATATATATATATATATATATTGCTATTTATAAACCTCAGAGTAACCACAAACCCAAAATCTATAATACACACATACACACAAACTATGAGACCTCATCATTGAATTCAGTAAAGTTGCAGGATACAAAATTAATATACAGAAATCTGTTGCATTTCTATACACTAATAATGAACTATTAGAAAGAAATTAAGGAAGCAATTCCACTTGCAATTGCATCAGAAAGAATACGATCCCTAGGAATAAACCTACCTAAGAAAGTAGAAGATCTGTATTTGGAAAACTGTAGGATGCTGATGAAAGACATCAAAGACAACAAAAACAGATGAAAAGATACCATGTTATTAATGATTAATTGGAAAAATTAATATTGTTAAAATGACCATGTTACCCAAGGCATTATGCAGATTCAAGGCAATCCCTATGAAAATACCAATGGCAATTTTGACAGAACTAGAACAAATATTTTAAAAATTATATGGAAAAAATTAAGTCTCTGAATAGCCAAAGGAATCTTGAGAAAGAACAGAGCTGAAGGGATCACACTCCCTGTCTTCAGACTATACTACATCACTACAATAATCAAAACAATATGATCCTGGTCAAAAGCAGACACAAAGATCCATGAAACGGAACTTGGAGCTCAGAAATAAACCAATACACTTACATTCAATTTAATCTATGACAAAGGAGTCAAGAATGGAGAAAAGATTGTCTCTTCAGTAAGTGGTACTAGGGAAACTGGACAACTACATGTAAAAGAAGGAAATTAGAACATTTCCTCACACCATATACAAAAATAAACTCAAAATGGATTAGAGACCTAAATATAAGACTGGAAACCATAAAACTACCCTTTCTGAAAGAATGTGTGGGGTCTGGCTGCTTGCTGCTCAAAAGCCAATAAACAGGCCAGGTTGGTGGAAAGGAAAGTTCGCTTTATTTCAGAATCAAGTAGGGGCATGGGAAGTGAAGGTGAGCATCTGTCCAAAGGCCAGCTCTCCCCTCACTGGCAACCAGCAGGGCAAGAGCTCTCGTAGACAGAAGGAGAGGGCTACACGCAGGAGCAGCTCCGTCAGCTCTAACAGTCATCTTCAAATTGCTCATCAGTGGTCTGACCAGCATCATCTTGGTTGTTTCAGGTACTGTTAACCTTCCGTTCCAGGGTCTGCTTTCTCCCATTTTTTTGAGGCCAGCTCGCAGAGTTGTGGCAGCTTATGTCATAGATACAGTCTGGTCATCATCTAGTTAACTTCTTCACCCTGGTGTTTTGGTATCTATAGGACAGCTCCCAGGATATGGCTCAGAATATTACCTACAGCCCTTGAGAAGGAACCAAAGGTCCTTGACTATGCTCCATGACTACGTTATTAATTTTTGGTTTCCTTTGGCTGTTTTCCTTTGTTTCTGCATTTCTCACGTCTCTGATTAAACTTATTCTTTGCCTAAAATTTTCCACAGACTACAGGCAGGGTGGCGGGGGAGGGGAAGGTCAAAGGCCACAGGGCCCTGCTCTGTTTCCCTACAAGAAGAGAACAGAGGCAGAGCACTCTTTGACATAAATCATAGCAATATTTTTTTTTGGATCTGTCTCCTTCAGCAAAGGAAACAAAGCCAAAAACTTGATTAAACTTAGAAGCTTTTGCACAGCAAAGGAAGCTCTCAGCAGAATGAAAGGATAACCTACTGAATGGGAGAAAGTATTTGCAAGTGACATGACTGGTAAAGAGTTAATACCCAAAACATATAAACAGCCCATGCAACTCAACAATAAACAAACAACCCAATTAAAAAATGAGCAGAAAATGTGAATAGGCATTTTTCCAGGAAGACATCAGATGGCCAACAGGAGCATAAAAAGATGTTCAACATTGCTAATTGTCAGGAATGTAAATCAAAACCACAATGAGTTATTACCTCACACTGGTCAGAATGGCTATGTTCAGATAGACCACAAGTAGCAAATTTTGGTGAGGATATGGAGAAAAGGAGACCCTTGAACACTGTTGGTGGGATTGAAAATTGATGCAGTCACTGTGGAAAATAGTATGGGGGTTCCTCAAAAAACAAAACTAGAACTACCACACGATCCAACAATTCCACTCCTGGGTATACATCAGGAAAAAGAGAAAACACTAATCTGAAAAGATACATGCAACCCAGTGTTCATAGCAGTTTTATTTACAATTGCCAAGGCATGAAAACAACCCAACTGTCCTCAGTCTTTAAATAGATGAATGGATAAGAGTAGGTGGTTATATACATACAAGGAAATGTTACTCAGCCATTAAAAAAGAATGAAATTTTGCCAATTGCAATAACATGGATGAACTTGGAGGGCATGATGCTTAGTAAAATAAGTCAGACAAAGAAAAACAAATACTGTGTGTTATCACTTACGTATGGGATATAACAAATAAATTAGTAAATAGTAAGGAAAGGAAACAGACTCACAGATATAAAGAACTACTGGTTACCAGTGGGGAGTGGGAGCAGAGGAGGAATAAGATGAGGGAGACAATGAAGAGATGCAAGCTACATGTAATGAGATGCAACTATATGTAAAATAAATAAGCTGCAGGTATACACAGCATAGAGAATGCAACCAATATGTTACAATAGCTACATGCATGCTAGGTCGCTTCAGTCTTGTCCGACTCTGTGCAACCCTATGGATTGCAGCCCGCCAGGCTCTTCTTGCCTCTCCAGGCAAGAATACTGGAGTGGGTAGCCAATTCCTCCTCCAGGGGATCTTCCCAACCCTGGGATCAAACCTGCGTCTCTTATATTTCCTGCATTGGCAGGCAGATTCTTTATCACTAGCACAGCCTGGGAAGCCCCATAATAGCTATAAATGCAGAATAATTTATATAAATTTTGAATTACCACGTTGCTCATCTGAAACTAATGCAGTATTGTAAAAAAAAAAAAATCTCAATTTTTTTTTTTTTTTCAAAGTGCCTCATGAGAGGGGAATAGGAGAGTCTGAAATGTGGTCTGGCCATTAACCTCGACCTCAGCGTGACCACCCACAGTCAGGAGGGAACACACAAACCGGGAGCTTCTCCCCAAGAAGCAAAGGACTTGCAACCCAACAACTGGGAACTTTTACCTGAAAAGTTCTTAGCCCGACTTTTAAGAACTGCCCTTGAGAAATGAGCTCTCTAAACATCTGGCTTCAAAAACCAATGGGGCATGTGTCCACGAGACCCAAAGGGCTGTAGCAAACAGAAATGCCTCTTAAGGGGCTCCTGAGGCAAACTCACTCACCCCAGGACCCAGCACAGAAGCGCCAGGCTTGATGACAAAGACACACATTCACTCATCGTAAAGCAGCGGCCTGAGGGGCCGGCCGATGGGAAAGTCTCCAGGAATGGGCATGGTAGAACCATTTTGCTCTTTTCCTGCCCTCTACCAAAGCCAGTCGTTAGCACTGGGTTTTTTGTGGTGGTGGTGGTGGTTTTGTTTTTGCCTCGGCCCATGACATCTTTATCCTCCAACCAGTGGGCACTGTCTTTGTGTTCATCCCTGCCACACTCCAGGCCACGTGCGTCCCCCAGAGAAGGGCTTTTACACACACCTGGAGGAGCAAGATGAGGCCCAAGTTTTTCCATCTGGTGTCCGGGCTTTGCAGCTGCTTCCGGGGGATACCCAGTGAACGCCTGACTCCAGTGGCCACAGGGGCTTGCATTCCTGGGTCCCTCCAGACTGTAACAATCAGGGAAAACAGGCTACCAGCCTCAGGGCATGGCATGAACAGCACGCTGAAACAGAGCAGCCTCTCTGTGAAACAGGCCTGTTGGCTTCCCTTTGTGCCCCAGCCTGAGGGCTGGGCTTTAGGTTTGAGACACATCTAGAGGCAACATATCCCTGAAAGTTAAAACTGGAAGACGATTTTGCAAAATAATGATTCTTTTATAAAATGCTAGCACCTGGTGCATCATCTATATGATTCTGTGCTGTGTGCTGTGCTTAGTCACTCAGTCGAATCTGACTCTCTATGACCCTGTGGACGGTAGCCCACCAGGCTCTTCTGTCCACGGGATTCTCCAGGCAAGGATACTGGAGTAGATTGCCATTCCCTTCTTCAAGGGATCTTCCTGACCCAGGGATCAAACCCAGGTCTCCTGCATTGCAGGCAGATTCTTTACCATCTGATTCACCAGGGAAGCCCAAGAATTATGTATCGTTCTTTAAATCCTAACAATTCCACAAAGAGCTAAGTATCCCCATTTGATAGAAGTAAACATGTTGGATCAGAGAATTGAAACAATTCACCCACTGTCATATAGCTAATAAATAGTATAACTGAAATACAAGCCAATATCGGCATTTCTCCAAGCAGCTCAGAACCATCTGGCAAGATTGTTTAAAATAGTCACAATCGAATTTCTTGAATTTGGATCCAGGGAATCTAGATTTTTTTCCCAAATTCCCAAGTGATATACATGAAGCCAAACAACCAAAAACCACAGAATTAGTCAATAGAATTTACCACTCTTCTTAATAAAATGCATGTGGCAATAGACATGTTACCTGAATACGATTTTCTTAGAATCCATGGAGCCACAAAATCAATGGCTAACATTAGAGAAGAAAAAAATAATCAGCTGATATAGGCAACAAGACTTCCAGACAAATGATTTATTAGATCAATTATCTAGATCAGGTTTAGCAGACTACAATCCTCAGAACAAATCCAGCACAAAGCCATTTTTCTGGTGGCCCAGTGGTTAAGACTCCAAGCTTCCACTGCAGAGGCCACCAGCTTGATCCCTGGTTGGGGAACTAAGATCCCAATATGCCATGTGTCATGGCCAAAAAAAAGAAATCCAACACAATATCTGTTTTAACAAATAACATTTCAGAGGAACACAACCATATCCATTCCATTCCCTAGAGTCTGTGGGTGCTTTCCCACTACTATGGCAGAGCTAAATAATTGCCACTGAGACTGTATTCCTGCAAAGCCCAAAACATTTACTATCTGACCCTTCATGGAAAACTTTCCTGAGTCCTGGCCTAGATTATATTTTTAAGAACAAGAAAGTTAGACTATATCAGAGTCTCTGTTGTAAAATTCAAGAGGGAGAAATTCTACATGCTTATGAGAAATACAAATGTATATTACTTTTTGTTAAGCCCTACTCACTTTGTTTTGTTTTAAAATCTCTGTTTTCCCAGGTGGCATGAGTGGTTTAAAAAAAAAAACCCACCTGCCAATGCAGGAGACACAAGAGACGAGGGTTCAGTCCCTGGGTCAGGAAGATCCTCTGGAGGAGGGCGTGGCAAACCCACTCCAGTATTCTTGCCTGGAGAATCTCGTGGACAGACAAGCCTGAGGCTACAGTCCTCAGGGTCACAGAGTCAGACACAACTGAAGCAACTTAACACTAGCACTTTATGTTTTTAGTATTAAAAAGTGGAATTTTGATGGTCAGGGTTTTTGAAGCATAATGACAGTTTCTAGCAGATTTTAAAATGTACAAACCCTATCTTATTTCGAGGAATCTATTTCAAGAAACACCACGTAAAGATGTAAAGGTGTCGGCACACAGTTCTTTGCAGACCTGTTAGTGAAAGCAATGAAAGAGAAACAAATTCATCAAAAAAAAGAGAGAGAGAATAGTTTAAAACATCATAGTACATGGACTTCCCTGGTGGCACACACACTAAGAATCCGACTGCCAATGCAGGGGACAAGGGTTCGATCCTGGTCTGGGAGGACCCCACATGCCAAGGAACAACTAAGCCTGCGAGCCTCAACTCCTGAGAGCCTGTGTGCTGCACCTACTGAAGCCCATACGCTTCACCCGTAAGCCTAGAGCCCACGCTCCACAACCAGAGAAACCACTGCAGTGAGAAGCCTGTGCACCGCGATGAAGAGAAGCCCCCGACGGCTCCAACTAGAGAAAGCCTGCTCTCAGCAACAAAGACCCAGCGCAGCCAAACTAACAAAACCAGTGCACGAGCGTTCTAAGTGTTAAAAATATCATAGTACACCCACATAATACATATGAAACAACTGAAAAGGAGGAAGTATTGACATGAATGTGCTGAGATGAAAAGATGTCAATGATATTAATTTAAAACTCTGAGTATGGAATATACCTTTCATTTGGGCAGCTGTAAGTACCCACATAGACTGCAAGTTCACACTGGTCAGGAGTTCCTTGGTGGCCCAGTGGTTAGGAGTCGGCTCTTACTGCCAAGAACATAGGCTCAGTCTCTGACTGGGGAACTAAGATCCCACTAGCCCCTGATGTATCCAGAAAAAAGTTCACCTTGGAAGGCCCCCTTTCGTTGGTTAACGTCTTGTTGAGAGTAACTGGCAGAGACATTAGCGCTCCCTAAACATTAATAGCCTATGTGTTTCCCTGCACTGCAGATGAATTGGTCTCCTATGACTACTTCTGGTCAATGGACTGTAAGCAGAGGTGATGTGTGTCCCTTCTGGGCCAGGACAGTTAAAAGCAGTATGGCTTTTCTGTCTCCTTTCTCATTCCAGAATCGATAGCTACAGGATGGAAGCAGCCTGGATTCCTGCGTCACCGCCTAGAGGCAAGCTGCTCTGGGGTCAGTACTACTCCAAGTGCGGTTCATGGACCAGCACCGTCAGCATCACCGGAAGCCCATGAGAAAGCAGAGCCGAGCCGGACCCCAGACACGCAGCATCAGAGTCTCTCACGTGGGGACCAGGACTCGCTGCTTACACAGGCCCTCCAGGTGGCTCTGGCGCACACTCAGTTTTGAGAACCAGCAACCTGACCTATGTCAGATCTGGTGCCAGTGAGAAACTTTTATTTTGTTAATCCATTGAGGGGTTATTAGTCAGCTATAGCCTGTCCTATCCTAACTGCCTTATCCTATACTTTGGCCACCTGATGCAAAGAACTGACTCATTGGAAAAGACCCTGGTGTTGGGAAAGATTAAAGGCAGGAGGAGAAGTGGATGGCAGAGGATGAGATGGCTGGATGGCATCACCAACCTGATTGATATGAGTTTGAGCAGTCTTCGGGAGTTGGTGATGGACAGGGAGGCCTGGCGAGCTGCGGTTCATGGGGTCACAAAGAGTTGGACACGACTGAGCAACTGAACTGAACTGAACTGTTCCTAACGGTTACAGAAAATAAACATAAAATGCTGAACTTTTCTTCCACCAACCTTAACATCATTTGGGCAGATCCCATAACCTTCTGGCCACATTCAGTAATTAAAATTCTTTTAGTTTAAAACTCCAATTCAAATTTGATCTCATTTCCACTTCTCACCCCCTCCACTCCTCCCACTGGTGCAAATCAGGCTTAAAGGTTTTGGACCAAGATGAGGCTTTAGGTGGTCCTAGACCCCTTCCCCTCCTCTCTTTTAAAGGCCTAATTCTTCTGGTGTGTTGGGGAGAAGGCGGTCTATGTGGGGTGATAATGGAGTAAAGAGAACTTCTTGTAAATGCACACAGATGTAGTCCCTGTTCCCTTCTGCTTGTTTTCTCTGCCTCTCTTTTTAATACCAACAAGCCACTGATGCTCTCTTGGGCAGCACATGCATTTCTTTGCATGGAGGGGGTTCTGTGGGTCCTTTCTTTGCATAGTTCCCTGATGTCAGCACCCCACTTTTGCCTGCATCCTTCACCTCTCCCTCCACCCACACCATTGGCAGCACACCCGGGCCTTTGCTAGCCTGAGGACATTAAAAAAAGGCTCCCTCTTGGAGCACACCTGGCCCTGTGTTGGATGTAAGACTGTCTAGGTGGCAGGCAGACTGGATTTCAGCATCCGTTGCCCACACAGTCAGGGACCTTTATGGATATCAACCCTGAGACCATCTCACCAGCACATGTCACTGGAGACCCTTCAAGCCGTAGACCTACTATTGTTAGGATGACGATTTTGAGAGTCAAAGAGGATACTGTTAGTAATATTCTGGCATAACCAGCAAAAACGGGGTCTTCTTCAGACGAGGTGGGATATATAATTCCCCAATCTGTGTAGTGTCAATGAGAAGAAGGCTCAAGCTCCAGAACCTTCCATACACACTGCCATATTTAAAACAGATAACCAACAAGGACCTACTGCAGGGCACAGGGAATTCTGCTCAATGTTATGTGGCAGGCAAGAGGGGAGGGTGGTTTGGGGCAGAATGGATACATGTAATGTATGCATGGCTGAATCCTTTTGCTGTCCACCTGAAACCATCACAACACTGTTAATCAGCTATAGCCCAATACATAGCCCGATACAAAATTCAAAGCTTTTTTTTGAAAAAAAAAAAAAAAAAAAAAAGCTCCAGAACCTTCCACAAGTTGGTTTGACAAAGAGGAAATTCACTCCATGTGATGGGAGCATAGCTGCCCCCACACTCCTTTCTCTGCCCTGTCTCTTATGTCAGTTTCTTTTCTCCCACTCAGTCTGGCTCAGGAAGGGGACAAGTTCATTCTACATCCACAGGAAGAAGCAAAAGTGGCCCACCTGCTGGGTTCCACCCTTTGTGAGGAGAGATGGTTACCTCTTCCCTTGAAACCACACCAAGGCGTTTCAAGGCGGGCTGGTGGAGACTGCAAGCAAGCTGGCTACAGTTGATGTCCTAGGAGGAAGCTCTCAAATTGAAGGCAGATCAGAAGTTCAGAAAGGAACATGGTTTGTGGTGATACTTTAAGGACCACTGGATCAAGTTGGCTTTTTTTCCTTTTTTTTTTTTCTGGATCAAGTTTTGCCTGAAGGTAATCTACTTCTTGTAACTTTAGTTATGCAAACTATTAATAACAAGTTCCCATTATCATCAGTTAAGTCAGACGGAGCCAGCTTTTCTGATTTGCTGTCGTTCGGTCCCTCAGTCATGTTCGACTTTTTGCAAACCCCATGGCCTGCAGCACCCCAGACTTCCCTGTCCTTCAGTATCTCCCGCAGCTTGCTCAAACGTGTACCAACCCGTTGAGCTGGTGATGCAACCCAACCATCTCGTCCTCTGTCATCCCGAGCTGACATAGACTGCAGTGTTGCAGGCAGCAGATCGCAAGAGTGGCCTTGGCTGAGGGCAGTAGCTGAGGTCAAAGTCAGGGAGGACATCTCTAACCAGCACGACAGCTGGTCACCCCCATGGCTTCTTTTATATTCTCACCAAGGTGAGAATCTGCCTACCAAGTTTGCATCAAAAAGGAAAATGCAGAATGTTGAAGACTGATTGCTTCATGTTACATCAGCAAAGCCCTCTAAGAAAGAGACTAATTCACCTTGAAACTGGCCCCTCCTCCGATAGCAGAGAAGGAAAAAAAAATTTAGTTTACTTAAGAGAAACCCTTTCTGCTTGCTGGTTGAGAATCAGTCATCTGGAAAAGCAGAATTCTCCCCTCCAAGCTAAGGTTAGTATGAGCAGAAATGACAGGATGGGAGACTAGAAAGCACAAAAAGTGGAATCCTTAAACAGCCCGGTTCATCCTGTTCTCAGACCCCTCCTTTAAGAAATTCATCCTGTGAACAAAACCAACCCTCGTGTTCCCTGTGAGGAGGTGGGCTGGTGGGATGCGTTTGCAGGCAGGGAGCTGATCAGGGCAACCTTCCTGCCTGTGGCATCGTTTCATCAGCAGAGGGCGTGTGGAGCCCAGAGCCAGGTACAATGGGGAGAGGCTGTGGTGGCGAAAGCGGAGGCCCAGAGCTCCCAGCACTGTGAGAGAGGAGGAGTCTTAAATCCCTGTTCTAAAAGTAACAGTAGCTGACAGATTTTCTGCTAATTAACCATCCAACGGACTTGACCAAAAAACAGATCAGAAGCCTTGAAAAACTGGAAGGGTGTTGTATTTCCTCTGAAACCCCAAGACCAGCCAAAAACAGGTTATGACTATACTCCAACATTGGTTCTCAAGCTAGCTGTACATTAATATTTTAAAATTATTGATGCCCAGGTTTCACCTAGATCTCACTAAATCCTTAACTTTGGAGGCGAGCTCCTGGCAATGAAGTTTTTACAAAGCTCCCCCTGGACTTGTCTGGTAGTCCGGTGGTTTAGAATCCACCTACCAATGCAGGGAACACAGGCTTGATCCCTGGTTCAGAAAGAGTCCACTTGCTGAGGAACAACTAAGCCTGTTTGCCACAACTATTGAGCACAAGGTCTAGAGTCTACATGCCACAGCTAGTGAAGCCCGTGCACGGAAGTGAGAGGAGCCACCTCAGTGAGAGGAGCTTCCCAGCGGCGCTAGTGGTAAAGAACCCTCCTGCCAATGCAGGAGACATAAGAGATGAGGGTTCAATCCCTGGGTCAGGAAGATCCCCTGGAGGAGGGCGTGGCAACCCACTCCAGTATTCTTGCCTGGAGAATCCCATGGACAGAGGAGCCTGGTGGGCTACAGTCCATGGGGTTGCAAAGAGTCGGACGCAACTGAAGTGACTTAGCAGGAGGCAGGCACCTCGGTGAGAAGCCTGTGCACTGCAACAAAGTCCCAGTGCAGCTAAAATTAATTAATTACAAAATAAAAAGCTCCCCCAAATGATTCTACTGTGAATTCGAGGTTGAAAAGCACTACTCTGCCTTCAAACCAACCCTGGGTTGCTCAACTCCAACAGGAAATAGGCAGCCTTTATGAGAGATGTGCACCCCAAGGAGTGTTACCAGGTAAAAGACAGGAATCCCAGTTAAAACTGAATTTCAGATACACAACAAATAATTTTTGTATAAGCATGTCTCAACAATTGCATGGGACATCCTTATACTACAGAATTCTTCCCCCTATAATTATATGTAACTCTGACCACTCTAGCTCCCAAACCTCAGCTCAGATATGGCTTGAAGGACATTCCCCCACAAAGCAGAGTGCAGAATAATGGAGAATGTGAGCAAAGCTCTCAGTCAACTGGCGGGTAGGGCATCCTTGCTAGACTGCAGGCAGGGTTGGCTAGACTGCCACCAAGGCAAGCACTAAGCACAGCACTACTGGAAGCACTTAGCATCAAACCCAGCACTCAGTAAACCCTCAATAAGAGTTAGCCATCATTTTGAGGAAATCATTCATGAAAACACATTTGTGTGTACAAATATATATCACCTTGGTATTCATTTAAGTAGGAAAACTTCCTAGACCATATTAATTATGATTTGGTTGTAAAATAATGTGTTAGGGCGCCCCTGGTGGTTCAGTAGTTAAGAATCTGCCTTCCAATGCAGGGGCCTCGAGTTCGTTCCCTAGTCAGGGGACTAAGATGGCATCTGCCAGGGGTTAACTAAGCCCTGGCACCTCAACTAAAGAGCCCTTGTGCTGTAACTAAGACCCAACACAGTTAAGAATATAAACAATTTTTAATATAGATCAATGAAAATCTTTTTACTTAAAATTATTTTTTAATTGAAAAAAGAAAAGTGTCAGCTTCAACTTTCCAGGATAGCATCTCCAGGGGAATGTCTGGTGTTCTTGTTCTAGGATGCTTTTTCTTTCTCGTGGTTTCTGCCTCTTTTCATATTCCCCTACTTTCCCCCCAGTATTAGTCTCTACCCGTGATTCTGGCTGCTGGGAAAACAAAATCAAGAGTTACCACAAGGAAAAGGCTGGTTTACCTTTTATGGAAGAGCGTTCAATATTTTGAATCACAGTCCTGGGCAAAACCACTCAACCAGCATTTGTTGTTTGGCATGTAATATACGAGTGGTGCCAGGAGAGCGCCAATCACACTGATTGATCCACGTACTGAGAGTGAGGACAGTTACCGAGGAAGGGGGAGGGATGGGTGGGGAAGAGGGGGTCAGAGCAGATATTCATGACATCACACACTTCCACGGTGGAAATAAATGACAAAAGTTAAATAGGAGACATTAAAGTGAAGTGAGTGGCTGGGGATGGGGTGTGACCCACAGAAGAGGTGCCTTTTGGAGTCCCAGGGTCATCGCCCTGCTTCCCCGACTGTCCATAGAGGGAACGTCTTCCCTGCAGCTCCCAGGCCACTCAGGGATTCAGCTCCAGGTCGGTGATGTATTCCTGGACCCAGTCCTCACTGGGGTCGGCACAGACCTGCCGGCCTCTTTTGGTCTTGAAGCTGAGGAGAGGAGCAGAAGGGTTACACACTGGTGAGTGCAGCATGAGGGGGATCCTGGGCCCCCAGGGACCCCTCCCTCCTTCTGCCCCGGACATCTCAGGGCCTGTCCACATGCTCAAATCATGTCCCTTTAACCCTGGGTTCACAGACCTTCCTGGGTCTCCTATGGGGGGTCCCCTTGGAAAGCCAGCACCGTTGTTTGGCAAATGAGAGAGAGGACAGCTTCCTGCTGTCACCCCTTCCCTCTCCTCCCTCTGCCCAGGGGCAGACCCCCAGGACCCTCTGCAGGCCCCAAACCAGGTGAGAAAACAAGGCAGGAGCCCCCCTGGTGTCCTGAGCTCTGAGGAGGTGACTCAGACCCCCAGGCTCCTTCCCCAGGGCGGGCAGGAAGGCTGGCCCTTACATGATGCCGGGCTTGGAGCACTGGCTGCTGGTCTCATAATAGTCGTCCACGAATTTGCGCGGGATCTGCCGGGAGACGAAGGAGAAGCAGCAGGCGGTCGGGGTGTTGGCACCAACTGTGAGAAATGGGACAGACCGTGGTAAGTCCTTGTTCATGGGGAAAGGCAGCCAAGTGGCCCCTCGAGGGTCAGGCAGACCTAAAGGAGGCAGCGTGGGGAGTGGGGGGTGGGGGCAGGGGAATCCAGGAGGAAGTGGTGTTATTTCAACTGGATTCCAGAGGAGACCAAAGGCTACACTGGGAGCCCACTGGACACAGATTCCAGCTTTTGTCAGAATCCCACCTGGGCCTCATTTTCCCAGGAATCTATAAAATGGGCTTCCCTCCCACTGTCTCTCAGAGCCAGAGAATAGAACTGCTAAAATCCCCCCTGGGAAGGAAAATTCTGCTCAGGAAATAGTGTCTGAAGTCTCTCTGAAGCTCTCTACTTAAGGGCTCAGGTGAAAGACTTTGGCACTGTGGCCCAAGCCCCGGCCAAGAGTTGGGGACAGGCCAGAAGGAAGGGAAGACGGACTCACGGGTGGCAGAGCAGGTGTGGGCAGAGAGGGCCGCGGTGAGCAGCAGGACAGCCAGGGCGGCCCCGGGGACCTCCATGATGCAGGGCGATGAAAGAGAGTCAGGTGGGCCCAGTGGAGCTGGACTCGGAGACTTGAAGCTGCAGCCTCCTGCTGGGGTCCGGGCTGTGTCCTCTCTTTATAGGCAGCCTTGGGACACTAGAGGATGGAAACTTGTGGAGACCGAGGCGGGGGGTGTATTTTTCATCACAGCGTTGGTATCATGCTGTGAGTGGCAGAAGCCAGCAAAGCTTTGGGTCACCACAAAGGCTCAGCGTATTTGCAGGAACCCTCGTGTTGCTTACTTAATGGGGAAATGGTTTCCCCAGTGAGAGGAGGTGAGAGGCTGGTGTGACCCTGTGACAAGGTTATGTGGTGCTTTCTCACAAGGGCAGGTCTGTACACCAAGCATCTCCCCACAGAGCTGAACCTTCGGGGACCCACCCCCAGCTGTCCCGACAACACAGCTCTGACCTAGACGATAATACCACGGAGTCTTGAGAAGCCCCCACCCCAAGCTAAAAGCACACCCTGAGTGGGGACAGCAGATCTGGGGAATACTCAGCTGCAGAAGGGGCCAGAATGAGGCTGGCCTTGCAGACTTTGGCTCATTCCTCAAACATTCTACCTTAAGCTTTTGATTGCGAGGCATCCATTTCAAAGATATCCATCTTGAATAAGCACATCCCCCGATACAGAACTAGATGATGGGCCAGGCTGCCCTACCCATGGAGTTCCCCTTTTAGAAAGTTCTGGATGACCTAGATAACTGACCATTTGAGTGGCTTCCCTTTTCCCTTCCACACTTTCTCTCTTATCTTTTAAATTCACCAATTAAGAGTGAACATGCAATACCCTGGGCACCCCACCCTCACCCCAATAAAAGCAGAGCCCAGGTCTGAGCTCTCTCCCTCTGTGAGACCTTGCTGTGCGGCCTCAGCGGTTCCAGGTAGCCTCCAGGACGGTGAGTAACAAACCTTGTTTTTTCAAAGTCCCCTGATGGTTGTTGCTGAGGTATGTGTTGCAATAATAAGAACCACAATGGCTGATGCAGCTTCAACATGGGCTCCAGTTGGGAAATGTCAGTGGGGCTCCCACAAAAAATACAGCCCAGGTGAGTGCCTGTAGGTATCACCATCAACAGGCTGAGACTGACACAAGACTGCTGGTCTCTGGGTTAGCTGGACTAACTGGAAACTAATATGATGAGCTTTAAAATGTTGTTACTCTTTGAATAGCAAAGCTCTCTGCCATGCATTGGAGAAGGAAATGGCAACCCACTCCAGTGTTCTTGCCTGGAGAGTCCCAGGGACGGGGGAGCCTGGTGGGCTGCCGGCTATGGGGTCGCACAGAGCCGGACACGACTGAAGTGACTCAGCAGCAGCTGCCAGGGACCTATCCTATGAACATACACACAACGATGAGGTTGTATGCATACTACTGTTTGTTACAGCTTATTTATAATAGTTAAAAGATGGCCTACAATTACATGATGGTGTATTCACCTCTTGTAATAATAATTCACCATTAGAAACTGTGAAAGTAAAGAAATTTTACTTTCTTTAAGTCACAACGACATTTCCTATTTCCTTATTGTAAAATCAAGGAGAAAACTCCAGGGTTTGTCTGGTAGCTCAGTGGCATCATTAAAAACTCTTTAACATCTCCCCTTCCCACATCATTTTGTTGGCTTTTCTTCTTTGGGCTTTCATCTCATGGTGCTAACATGGCTACTGCTGTTCAGGCATCAGTTCAGTTCAGTTCAGTCACTCAGTTGTGTCTGACTCTTTGCGACCCCATGAACTACAACATGCCAGGCTTCCCTGTCCATCATCAACTCCCAAAGCTTGCACAAACTCATGTCCATCATGTCGGTGATGCCATCAAACCATCTCATCCTCTGTCATCCCCTTCTCCCCTCACCTTCAATCTTTCCCAGCATCAGGATCTTTTCCAAGGAGTCAGTTCTTTGCATCAGGTGGCCAAAGTATTGGAGTTTCAGCTTCAGCATCAGTCCTTCCAATGAATATTCAGGACTGACTTCCTTTAGGATGGACTGGTTGGATCTCCTTGCAGTCCAACGGACTCTCAAGAGTCTTCTCCAACACCACAGTTCAAAAGCATCAATTCTTCGGTGCTCAACTTTCTTTATAGTCCAACTCTCACATCCATACATGACTACTGGAAAACCATAGCTTTGACTAGATGGACCTTTGTTGGCAAAGTAATATCTCTGCTTTTTAATAATGCTGTCTAGATTGGTCATAACTTTTCTTCCAAGGAGTAAGCATCTTTTTATATCATGGCTGCAGTCACCATCTGCAGTGATTTTGGAGCCAAAAAAATAAAGTCACTGTTTCCACCACTTCCCCATCTATTTGCCCTGAAGTGATGTGACCAGATGCCATGGTCTTAATAATCTGAATATTGAGTTTTAAACCAACATTTTCACTCTCCTCTTTCACCTTCGTCAAGAGGCTCTTTAGTGCTTCTTTGCTTTATTCCATAAGGGTGGTGTCATCTGCATATCTGAGGTTGATATTTCTCCTGGCAATCTTGATTCCAGCTTGTGCTTCATCCAGCCCAGCGTTTCTCATGATGTACTCTGCATATAAGTTATACAAGCAGGGTGACCATATGCAGCCTTGACATACTCCTTTTCCTATTTGGAACCAGTCTGTTGTTCCATGTCCAGTTCTAACTGTTGCTTCCTGACCTGCATACAGATTTCTCAAGAGGCAAGTCAGGTGGTCTGGTATTCCCATCTCTTGAATTTTCCAGAGTTCTGATCCATACAGTTAAAACTGGACACCACCCTTATGGCAGAAAGGGAAGAAGAACTAAAAAGCCTCTTGATGAAAGTGAAAGAAGAGAGTGAAAAGTTGGCTTAAAGCTCAACATTCAGAAAACTAAGATCATGGAATCTGGTCCCATCACTTCATGGCAAATAGAAGGGGAAGCAGTGGAAACAGTATTTGGCTTTATTTTGAGGGGCTCCAAAATCACTGCAGATGGTGATTGCAGCCATGAAATTAAAAGACGTTTACTCCTTGAAAGGAAAATTATGACCAACCTAGACAGCATATTAAAAAGCAGAGACATTACTTTGTCAACAAAGGTCCGTCTGCTCAAGGCTATGGTTTTTCCAGTAGTCACGTATGGATGTGAGAGTTGGACTATAAAGAAAGCTGAGCACAGAAGAATTGATGTTTTTGAACCATGGTGTTGGAAGAGACTCTTGAGAGTCCCTTGGACTTCAAGGAGATCAAACCAGTCCATCCTAAAGGAGATCAGTCCTGGGTGTTCATTGGAAGGACTAATGTTGAAGCTGAAACTCCAGTATTTTGGCCACCTGATGTGAAGAGCTGACTCATCTGAAAAGACCCTGATGTTGCGAAAGACTGAAGGCAGGAGGAGAAGTGGGTGACAGAGGATGAGATGGTTGGAGGGCATCACCAACTCCGTGAACGTGAGTTTGGGTAAACTCTGGGAGTTGGTGATGGACAGGGAGGCCTGGCGTGCTGCGGTTCATGGGGTCACCAAGAGTTGGACACGACTGAGCGACTGAACTGAACTGAACTGACACAATCAAAGGCTTTGGCGTAGTCAATAAAGCAGAAGTAGATGTTTTTCTTGAACTCTCTTGCTTTTTTGATGATCCAACAGATGTTGCCAATTTGATCTCTGGTTCCTCTGCCTTTTATAAATCCAGCTTGAACATCTGGAAGTTCACAGTTCACATACTGTTGAAACCTGGCTTGGAGAATTTTAAGCATTACTTTACTAGTGTGTGAGATGAGTGCAATTGTGCGGTAGTTTGAGCATTCTTTGGCATTGCCTTTCTGTGGGGTTGGAATGAAAACTGACCTTTTCCAGTCCTGTGGCCACTGCTGAGTTTTCCAAATTTGCTGGCATATTGAGTGCAGCACTTTCACAGCATCATCTTTCAGGATTTGAAAGAGTTCAACTGGAATTCCATCCCCATGCTTGTTTTGTTCTTAGTGATGCTTTCTAAGGCCCACTTGACTTCACATTCCAGGATGGTTGGCTCTGAGTGATCACACCATCATGATTATCTTTTCTGGAGGTCATGAAGATCTGTTTTGTATAGTTCTTCTGTTCTGTGTATTCTTGCCACCTCTTCTTAATATCTTCTGCTTCTGTTAGATCCATACCATTTCTATTCTTTATTATGCCCATCTTTGCATGAAATGTTCCCTTGGTATCTCTAATTCTCTTGAAGAGATCTTTAGTCTTTCCCATTCTATTGTTTTCCTCTATTTCTTTGCACTGATCACTGAGGAAGGCTTTTTTATCTCTCCTTGCTATTCTTTGGAACTTTGCATTTACATGGGTATATCTTTCCTTTTCTCCTTTGCCTTTCACTTCTCTTCTTTTTTCAGCTATTTGTAAGGCCTCCTCAGACAACCATTTTGCCTTTTTGCATTTCTTTTTCTTGAGGATGGTCTTGATCCCTGCCTCCTGTTCAATGTCATGAACCTCCGTCCGTAGTTCATCAGGCACTCTGTCTATCAGATCTATTGAATCTATTTCTCACTTCCACTGTATAATCATAAGGGATTTGATTTAGGTCATACCTCAATGGTCTAGTGGTTTTCCCTACTTTCTTCAATTTAAGTCTGAATTTGGCAATAATGAGATCATGATCTGAGCCACAGTCAGCTTCCAGTGTTGTTTCTGCTGACTGTATAGAGCTTCTCCATCTTTGGCTGTAAAGAATATAACCAGTCTGATTTCAGTGTTGACCATCTGGTGATGTCCATGTGTAGTCTTCTCTTGTGTTGCTCAGGCATCAGGTCTTCACAAAAAGCTTCATCCACAGGTATAGGAGGGAGTCTCAGAGAGGCAGAGAAAAAGCAGTGTTACTACTGCTTTTAATTTAATTTTTTAACATAATTTGTGATGCTAACTATAGATTACCCTCAAAAGTAGTAAAAATTGATTTTAAGTATATAGAAAATAGAAAAATATTGTTTCATTTCTGAAAGTTGGGTAGGCAGCATGGCAACTGTGAGCAAGAATGTGAGGAGTTTTCATCTACATTCTTCCTGTCTTATTGTGGCCTAAATGAATTCTGAGGCTCATCTAAATACAATGTCTTTGCCTAAAGGTAGGGAAAGTTCTATTACCCAAACTTAACCACTATTAACTTGGTTTATTTCTTTCAAGTGCAGTTTTCCCTAGGCTTTTGATATTTCAGTTACTTACTTTTTACCAGGGGAAGGGAGATAACTGTAGTCATGATATGGATGTGTCAGGGGAGTGTATGTTCCTCGGTTTTTGTCTCGTCACAACAAAGATTTGGAGTGACGGACATTAAGGCCCCCCTCGGCATGTCATAGCTCTCAGGTCTTAGACAGACGGTATTATAGCTTTCAGGCCTCGAGCGGACCGTGTTATAGCTCTTAGACAAATCAGTGTTACAGCTCTATTTTATTTAGAAGATAGCAGGAAAATCCATCTTCGAGGCGTGAGGGCACGTAGACCCAAAGACGTGAAGAGAAGAGCGCCCCAGCGCGCGGGGGAGAGAGAGTGAGCTAGCTTTGGCTCCTCTTTTTATATGTTTCTCTCTCCCTGGGCCTATCCTATGTAAATTGGACCAGCCAGGAGTGGTGTTTGTTTTACCTGAGGTCCTCACTCGGGTCCTTGGACCTTCCTTTGTTCTATTTTCTCGGGCTTTTCCCTTTCTTGTCTTTTAGCCACCGCCATTTGGACTTATTCTACCTACCTAACAGATGCAATTTGTAGCTTTCTTATTTATACTCAACTACAAGACTTTCCCAAATCATTCCAGTATTTTTAAGAGCTGCTTAATTTACTCATCCATCAACATAGTGCATTAATATTATCATGTGCTACTGGAGCACGTTTGGACTGTTTTCAATTTTTATTTGCTATAAATACACTGCACCAAATATCTATATGCATAAAACTTTTTGACAAATGAGGTGTTTTCCCATAGGATATTTTTCTAGTTGTAGACTTTCTGGGCCAGAAAATAAAGACATTTAGGGCTCCTGATCTATAGGGACACCCTATGTCTAATGTGTGTTCATTTCTATACCCAACTGTTAAACAAGATGATGGCATATTGTGGGGACTGGTGAATGTTTGATGAATGGGATAAGTGGATTTAAAAGCTGACTTCATCTACCATGGTCATGTCTGTAGCCCAGACTTCCCCAATTCCATTCTGTCCATCTGAGTCTGGATCAAACACCACTCAGGCTACTGAAGACTCGATGGCATCAGTAGATATGCCACAGTCAAAACACCTGTGAAGAACATTAGAAATGTCTGCTCTGAGAAAAGCAAAAGGTAATGGTATGATCCATAAAGCTCTGTTCGTGGTAAAAGGCCAGCTAAGCTTGGTCCCTTAGTGACGGCAACTCCTGGCTCCCCCACCTCCTTGTTCGTGAATCATTTCCTCAGAAGCGGTCCGAGCAACATGATGTCATGGTCCTTTTCACCCAGGATGCGGTTTCCAGTGGGACTTGTGTGCTCGGGGTGCCGTGGCATCACCCGTAGGTGTCACCCTCTGTGATCGGAACAGCTGCAGCAGAGCATCAGATGTGCTCTGTGGGAGGAACTATTAATCTGTAGATCTTTCCATGTCCTCACGGCTCTGACACTAGCATCATCTCACCTCCTGTCACTGGCCAAAACCTTTCCAGCCAATCAGCCCCAACAAATGAGCAACTGGGCTCTTCTTGGATGCTCTGAACCTCTGTGTGACCCCCAGGGACCCCAACATGTACAACTCATAACAAGACACCATGCAGCAACTTCCCCTCTGATCACACCCAGCCTCCAGCTTCTCATGCTCTAGAGTTGCCTATAAAGGGACAAGGATACAGGATGGACTCCCAAAGGATGGAGGCAGCAGCACTTGCCCCATTCTATCTTGGTTTTGCCCTCTTTCTGCCCATCATCAATGATTTCCCCATGCAAGTCCCCACGCTGCCCTAGTCAACAATCTCCTCACCACAAGCCTCAGTTCGCGAGTCTTGTCTGTATCACAAGACTCAACTCTCACCCTTTCTTCCTTTTAAAATTGCTTCTCAGTGCTCTGGACAGATGTCTAAACCACATCACTTAAGCCTATGGGTTGAGATTCCCCACATGAAAGCAAAAAACTTCACAGAAGGTTTCAAAATGCTCCAAGCTATTTCCCAAACTTCCCAAAAACTTGTAGCTCTCTTAGATAGGCAGAAGAGGACTAGGACCCACTTTTGGTGGGGAAAATTGAGGTCTAATGCATTCATTCAGTTCAGCTCAGTCACTCAGGCATGTCTGACTCTTTGTGACTCCATGGACTGCAGCACGCCAGGCTTCCCTGTCCATCACCAACTCCCAAAGCTTACTCAAACTCATGTCCATCGAGTTGATGATGCTATCCAACCATCTCAACCTCTGTCGTCCCCTCCTTTGCCTTCAATCTTTCCCAGCATCAGGGTCTTTTCCAAGGAGTCAGTTCTTTGCATCAGGTGGCCAAAGTATTGGAGTTTCAGCATTCATTAACAAGATGCAAATGCCAGGTCTGATTGGTTCCTAGGATGAGCCAAATGACAGAGCCCCTCGACTCTCCCAAGGAGCTCCACTCTTCGGGTGATGTACAGAAGGTGGCATCTTGCTAGCAAATGTCTCTATGGACCAGATGAAGTTCCCCCGAAAGGGATGAACAAGGGCTCCCTGCTCCAATAGCTATATTCCCTGAAGAGGGAGCCAGAGACTGAGAACAAGACAGGCAGAGATTCAAAACAGTAATTCACGGTCAAGAAGAAATGCTTAATTTACTTGGTTCATTTCGTGCCCTACTCTGCAGCCCTGAGCACTAACATCTCCACCAACTTCTGGCCGGCCGCCCTCCAAGGGGGGAAGAAATTGACCTGGCTTTTGATTGTGGCTCTTTTGAAGTGGCTCTTGATTGCCACTTCCTCGTGGTTAGGGCAGACACCTAAGTGCCTGCTGTTTCTCTTATTTCTATCCAGATTCACCACAAATTTGTTGATGATCATCGTAGTACCCCCAGCCCGTGCTCCTACCCTGGTATCATATCAGGATCATTCCTGCTTCTTAGAGACAGGCAAGGCTTGTGGAAGAAGACAACCCATGGGACATGGGATGAAAAGCAGATAAGCACAGATAGTAGATTTATTTCTTTATGTTTTTTCCTCTTCCCAGGATGTTTTCTGCATCTTGCTTTTTAATATTTAATATTGAAAATCAAGTCTGTCATGGGCATAGGGAACAAACATGGTACCATAGAGGAAAGGGGAATGGGATAAATTGGGAGATTGGGATGGACATTTATACACTACTATGTATAAAATAGATAACTATTGCAAATCTACTGTAGAGCACAGGGAAATCTACTTGATGCTCTGTGGTGACCTAAATGGGAAGGAAAGTAAAAAAGAGGGGACATATGTAAACACATAGGAGATTCACTTTGCTATACACCAGAAGCTAACACAACATTGTGAAGAAACTATCAGTTCAGTTCAGTCGCTCAGTCGTGTCCAACCCTTTGCGACCCCATGAATCGCAGCACGCCAGGCCTCCCTGTCCATCACCAACTCCCGGAGTTCACTCAAACTCATGTCCATCAAGTCACTGATGCCATCCAGCCATCTCATCCTCTGTCGTCCCCTTCTCCTCCTGCCTCCAATCCCTCTGAGCATCAGGGTCTTTTCCAATGAGTTAACTCTTCGCATGAGGTGGCCAAAGTATTGGAGTTTCAGCTTCAGCATCAGTCTTTCCAATGAACACCCAGGATTGATCTCCCATAAAAATTAATGCTAAAAAAATTAAGTCTGTTCTTGTCATTCTATTTGTTTAAGAGGCTGGCTTTAGGATCCTATACATTAGCCTGTATGTCTATCAGTGGATTTATTCTATTATTCCAACATTGTAGAGTATGTAGTTTAGTGTCAATTATTTTATCATAGATTAGCTACCCCAAATAACACTGTCTTTAAAATTTTTCCCATTTATGAGTTCCATTTCCATAAGATAGATTCTGAAAAATAGAATTTTTGGTTCAGAGTATAGACATTTTTATATCTGCTGACCCTCATCCAGCATTAAATCCAGACTTTATTGTAAGGCTGCAATGATTATTTGGCAAATAGTCCAGTTACTGGAAAGCTAATCCTGACTTTCACCACCCTTGCACCTCCAGGCTTTCCAATTCTGTTCTTTCCATCTAGGAAGTGGTTAAGCTCAGCGTATCCTTCTTGAGGCTCAGTGGAGTTTTTACACGTCACATTTAGACACTTAGGACAATTATGGGAGTCTATCAAGGCACCCTCAGAGAAGGTGATGGCACCCCACTCCAGTACTCTTGCCTGGAAAATCCCATGGATGGAGGAGCCTGGTAGGCTGCAGTCCATGGGGTCGCTAGGAGTCGGACACGACTGAGCGACTTCACTTTCACTTTTCACTTTCATGCATTGGAGAAGGAAATGGCAACCCACTCCAGTGTTCTTGCCTGGAGAATCCCAGGGACAGGGGAGCCTGATGGGCTGCTGTCTATGGGGTCGCACAGAGTCGGACACGACTGAAGCAACTTAGCAGCAGCAGCAGCAGCATCAAGGTACCCTGCTCTATGAAAGAAGGCTGTGATCACTCATTTCAGAGAGAAATCTGTCACACGGAAAGGAAACAGCTAAGGCTGATCCCTGGGCGGTGCCAACTTCTGGTCCCCCATCTGGAGAAACAACTTTCTCATAAGCACCAAGCAAATTGGTAACTGAACTATGTGTTATGTGCTCCCTGAGCTCCTCTGGTAATCAAAGGCAGCCCTGAGTGGTGCAACTCATAGGACATGACTACACTTAAAATTCCACCATAGACACCTCTGACTTTTATATTCCCACAGCCCAGGGCATCTAGAAAAAGAAGAGAAGACAGCTCACATCCAAGAAGGAGACAAGCAGAAGTGAGTTCCCAAGCCCCTTCTCAGCTCTGCCCACACTCTTCTGCCTGCCTGTCCAGCATCATGAAGGTCCTCGTGGCTGCTGTCTTTGTCCTCTGCACTGTGGCCCTCTGCTCCTGTGCACAAGGTAAGTCTGCTATCTGCTATCCATTGTCAGTTGCTACTCATACTGTAGTCCAAAGTCCAGCCCAAGTGCTGTGGCTTAAGAACCCTCGTGTGAAATTAAAGAACATTGAATGGGGTTTCAAAAATGACGTGGTTGCTTTTTTCAAGAAGCTTCAAAAGGAGTGCATTGATTTGGGCTGCAGGTTGGAGTTAGGAGAAGTTTTATCTGACTTTTTAGGTGAGAAACTTGAAGTCTAACATGTTTGCTTGTTAGCATGAGGTAGAAGGGGCTTCCTCGGTGGCTCCATGGTAAAGAATCTTGACAGCAATACAGGAGATGCTTGAGATGCTGGTTTGATCCCTGGGTTGGAAAGATCCCCTGGAGGAGGGCATAGCAATCCACTTCATTAGTTTTACCTGGAGAATCCCACAGACAAAGGATTCTGCTGGGCTACAGTCCATGGGGTCACAAAGAGTCAGACACGACAGAAGTGACTTAGCATGTACTTATGCTTTAATTGATCAGGAAAACATTTCCACAAAGGAAGCTGGGAGTAGGGAGTAGACATTCTAGGGTTTAGTTCCCTGTGGAGAAAGATAGAGACCAAATGAAGAGACAAGTCCAAAGACAAGACTAGGGATATTAATGAGAAACTAGCAAATGAAAGAATCAAATGATTTCCAATTTCCTTTGCCCACCATGTGGTGGCAAAGCCCCTCTGGGGCTTGCCTTTGCTCCTGCATAACTGTTATTCTTATTCCTGTACAGAAAGGATTCACACCCCACCCACTTGCTGCTTCACCTACACCTCCAGGAAAATCCCCCGTGGAAATGTGGTTAACTATTTAAAGACCAGCAGCAACTGCCCCCAATCTGGTATCATGTAAGTGTCAGTCCTCCTGTTCAACCCTGGGGAGACTCAGGACATGGAGGTGTAGGGGTATCCATAGGGGTCAGAGCAAGGAGCAGATCTCAAGAGCACCAGTTCATGGCAAAGGGTCATCCTGGGAAGGTGCTCAGCACTCTTGGGGCCTTTTGTCCATACAGCACACAGGGAGAGGTCAATGGGCTGTCTCCTGACATGGGATGAGGGTTGCAGGGAGCCAGGGAGGATGTGGCCAGAAGTGGAGGGAAAAGAGGAAAGGAAGGGACAGCAGAAAGGAGGTGGCCTGAGGTTATCTCCATAAATCCCATAGGGATGAAGATGCAGAGGCCACAGGTGGTCAAAACCATCCCTACTCATTCTCTGTACTATACGTCTGCCCTCTCCACAGCTTCCTCACCAGAAGGGGCCTATCTGTCTGTGTCAATCCTGCTGATAGCTGGGTCCAGAAATACATCAGGGACCTGAAGAAGAGCCCCTGAGTGGTCCAGAAGGAACCTATTGAAATGTGGGCAGAGATTGGGCCTCAGGGACCTGAGCAAGGGGACTGCAAGCCCGGAAGTTTCCTCTCCCATGAGTCCCTCTCCCCTCCACTCACCACATTCTGGAAACTTTCTTTACTTTAGTTAAACTACTGAAATGTAGATTGTTTTATTCATTTGATGCTTTCTCTGAGAAATCCTATGATGCCCTCTCATTCCTAAGCCCCTTCCCAGTCAATCACATGGAGGCTGATGAGTAATGATTTATACTCTGTCTCTGGCTACACATCCATCAACAGATGCTTATTGAGTTTTTCTGAGACTTTTCCTCTGTTAAAAATGTCAGAATAATAAAGATTATTTTTGTTTCTTAAATATATTTTAGACTTCTGGCTTCACTTTTTTTTCCCCTTGACAAATCAGTTTCATTGGTTGGAAAGAATAAGAAAGAATGCTTAGAGGCATCTGAGCAGAAAGGGAAGTCAAGAGAATGAGGATAAGTGTCATTTCAACCACACCAGCTTTATACCAGAGAAATACTTCTTGTAGTTCAGAAAAAAAGCAAAGGATTGAAAACAAATGTAAATTAACTTGCAGCAAGGAAATTCATCACTTAAATAACACCAAACCAAAGCATTCGATCATGTGTATTTAAGCTTTCTTAAGAATAAGGACTAACAGCTTTTGAGGACTTACTATGAACCACGGTCTATACTAAGGGATTTACATGCATAGTCTATTCTTCAAAATCACTGTGCTGTGTGTACTCTGAGTATCTCCCTTTGACAAATGAGAAAACAGTTTCAGTGAGCTTATCCAAGGTCATACAGCTAGTAACGCCACAGTCAAACCTGCAGATGAGAGCAAGACCCACACTCTCAACTTAACACTAAGAAACTGTCTCTCAGAGTTCCACTTGAAGCAGATTTACCAGGAATGCACAATTCCCTGCCAAGAGACAGACTACCTCAGCGAGCCAGAAGTGAGTTGCTGGTTAAAGAAAGGATAGAAATCCAGGGATAGCCTGGCACTGAAACCTCTTCTAGACTGAGGATATTGGCAATTCAGAAGAGGTGGCTAAGAAGGTGAGCTGAACCTTTCTCAGCCTTGCTGGACTGGTGGAGAACAAAGTCCAGGGCTGCCCAAATGAAGGGACAACAAGAAACCATCCTTTGTCTGGGCTGATGCCTTAGAAAGAAAAATAAATGAGAAGGAAACCATCCCCTGAACAAGAGGAGGCCAGCTCCCATCATTTGGGGAGTTTAGAAAATCTCAAATTCATTATTTTTAAATATGATCCCAGATGCTAATGACATAAATGCCTGACAAGGAAGCTTGAGTTTTTTGGTGAGGAACTGGAGGTTATCGTGAGTATCCTTGCAGATTTGTAAAAGTAAAAAATAAATTCTGTAACCAAAAAAATGCAAAAACAGAAATAAAACCTCAGAACAGGTTAAAACCAACAGAAGACATACCGGTAAAGTTCAAACAGATCAAAATGAAGCAAGGGGAAACAGAAACTAAAAAATACAAAAGAGAGGATAAGAGCACACAGAGGCTAGAGCAGGGCATCTGTGGTCTGGGTGACTAGAATCTCAAAATGAGAGGAGAAATGGGAATTTGCTGTATGACTCAGGGAACTCAAACAGGAGCTCTGTGACAACCCAGAAAGGGTGGGGCAGGGGTGGGGAGGGTGGTGGGCGGCGGATAGAGAGAGAAATGGGAAGGAGGTTCAAGAGGGAGGGAACACGGGTGTAATTATGGCTGACTCTTATTGATGTTTAACAGAAAACAACAAGCTTCTGTAAAGCAATTATCCTTCAATTAAGGAATCAAGTGGCAAAAAAAAAAAAAGAGAGAGAGAGAATGAGACAGCAAACAGATCTGAAGAGATAACAGCTAACAGTTTTAGAAAACAGATGAAAGATATAATTCTGAAGATACAAGGAGGGAGGGCATTATCCCCATTGCTATCAATGGGCCAAGTTTTGTATCAGCCACTCCTACCCTCAGTACTAGCTGGAAAAGGAGAAATACCACTGATGCTGGTCCCTGTCTCAGCAGCCAGTCCTGACAGTTTGATGAATAGTGTTCTCTGGGACTTCCCACAGAATATAATGTGGATGGCCTTTCAGCCTCACATGGACTCCACCATGCCCACTTCCACGGTCATTTTCATCCCTTCCTTCTCCATCTGTCATGCAATTCAAATATTTTAAGTTCACTGCACATGAGTCATTGATTTCTCCAGGATTCTGGAGCTTTCCTGGCTGCAAAATCGCACCAACTTCTGGGATCCTTACCGGAAGTAATAGCCTATGTCCAGAAAGAGTTCTCCTAAGTCAATAAGTTCCCCCTAATCCATTCTTGTGTTCCAGCTTCCTTGATCAAGCACTCTCAAAATCCAGACCCAAGGTACTCTCCCAGCTCAGGCTGGTACATGTGTGCTATATTTTGTTGTTCCTTTGGAGTTTAGTCCCTTCCCTCTCTTATCAGAAATATAATTTACTGACATGAGAAGACCATGTAACAAAAATATATGGAAAATATGAATGGTCCTACATCTATTAAGGAAATACCATCAGTAATTTAAATCCTTTGCAAAAAAAGAAATAATCTTCATACCTAGTTGGCTTCAAAAGCACATTTGGCTTCAAACATTTATTGACAAGATAATGGAGAAAGAATAATCTTTTTAACAAATGGTGCCAGAAAAACAAGACATCCATAGACCAAAACAAACAAACAAAACAAAGACATCTTGACCTTCACACCTTACACACAAGAATTAACTCAAAATGGATCATGGACTTAAATATAAAACCACAAAACTTTTAGGGAAAAAAAAAAAAGAGAAAATCTTCTGGACCTAAGACAAAGCAAAAAGTTCTCAGATTTTACATCCAAAATACAACCCATAGAAGGAAAGATCTATAAATTGGACCTCACCAATTTTAAACATTTGTTCTTCAAAAGACCCGTGAAGAAGATGAAAAGACAAACTACAGAAAGGGAGAAAAGTCTGCAAACTACATGTCTAACAAAGCACTTATATTTGGAGTATGTAAAGAACACTCAAATCTTAACCTTAAACAAACAAATGAACAATCCAATTGGAAAATGGATCAAAGTCATGAACAGACATTTCAGGGAAGGATACATACAGATGGCAAATAAGCAATGTGGTGTGATTGTGTCTTTTTAATCTTTATTTTTTTAAGATATAGACTGAAGTAGTGCGGTAGACAGAATAATGATCCCTCTCTCAAAGTGGCCACTCTGGAATCTCCAGAAACTGTGACTATGTTTCTGGAGATTCACAGCACTGAGGAATCAAAATAGCCTTCAACTGATTTTGAGATAAGGAGATTACCCTGGGTTATCTGTATGACCCAGTGCCACATCACAAGGATCCTCATAAGGATAGCAGGAGTGTCAATGTCTGAGTGATGCAATGTGAGGAAGACTTGAAGGGCCATTGCTGGCTACAGATAAGGAACATGGCACAACCTCTAGAAGTCAACAAAAGCAAGAAAATGGACCATCCCTTGTGTGTGCACGCTAAATTGCTTCAGTTCAGTTCAGTTCAGTCGCTCAGTCGTGTCCGACTCTTTGCGACCCCATGAATCGCAGCACACCAGGCCTTCTTGTCCATCACCATCTCCCGGAGTTCACTCAAACTCACGTCCATGGAGTAGGTAATGCCATCCAGCCATCTCATCCTCTGTTGTCCCCTTCTCCTCCTGCCCCCAATCCCTCCCAGCATCAGTGTCTTTTCCAATGAGTCAACTCTTCACATGAGGTGGCCAAAGTACTGGAGTTTCAGCTTTAGCATCATTCCTTCCAAAGAACACCCAGGGCTGATCTCCTTTAGAATGGACTGGTTGGATCTCCTTGCAGTCCAAGAGACTCTTAGGAGTCTTCTCCAACACCACAGTTCAAAAGCATCAATTTTTCGGCCCTCAGCTTTCTTCACAGTCCAACTCTCGCATTCATACATGACCACTGGAAAAACCATAGCCTTGACTAGACGGACCTTTGTTGGCGAAGTAATGTCTCTGCTTTTCAATATGCTATCTAGGTTGGTCATAACTTTTCTTCCACGGAGTAAGCGTCTTTTAATTTCAGTTGTGTCCAATTCTTTGCAACTCTATGGACTGTAGCCCACCAGGCTCCTCTGTCCATGGGGATCCTCCAGGCAAGAATACTGGAGTGGACTTCCATTTCCTTCTCCAGGGTATCTTCTCAATACAGGGATCCAACACGCATCCTTCGTGTCTCCTGCATTGGCAGGCAGGTTCTTTACCACTGGCATCACCTGGGAAGCCCCAAATAACAGAGGAGGGCATCCCTCCAAAAAGGAAGGCAGCTTTGCAGATACCTTGATTTTAGCCCAGTGAGACTCATTTCAGACTCCTGACCTCCAGAAATGTAGGAGAATACATTTGAATTGTTTTAAGCCACTAAGTTTGGGGTCATTTGTTACAGCAGCAACAAAAAGCTAATACAACTGAATCACGGTGCTGTACACCTGAAACTTACATGATACAGTAAATCAATTCTACTTAAATTTTTTAAATAAATAAAAATAAAAAAATAAGAAGCTAATACAAATACTTATAGATAAAATTATACTATAGTGGTTTTAAAACATGGCCAAGGTTTCTTTGACACTCTTCTCATGCAGAAATAGGGATCTAGGTCCCCTCTCCTTGAATCTGATCAGGCTTGTGACAGCTTTGACCAGTCGATTATGGTAGAAGACATACAATAGGACTTCTGTGACTAAGTCATAAAAAGCCAGGCAGCTTCTTCCTTATTCACCTGGAACACTCATCTTTGACCCCTAAGACTGCCATCTAGAAGGGCCATATGTACACAGCTCCAGTGAAATTCCCAGCCCAGGCACCACATGTGACCGAGGAAGCCGTCTTAGAAGTGGATCTTCCAGCCCAGATGGTGAGGGCTATTTCTGACCTGGACCGCTGGTGGCATCATCGCTGATACCACATCTGTGTGGTCAGATCAGTTGTGAAAGAACATCAGCACCTTCTGCTTTGTGGGGGAGCAGCACTTAGCACACACTTCACAGATCTATCTGTCCTTGAAGGAGGCCTGCTGCAATACCAGCTCCTGGCCACCCTCTAACTAGGAAATTGTTTCTTCAGAGGAACCTCAAAGAACAAGCAATTTCACCAGAAGTGTTTCCAACCAATGGGGAAACGGAGATATTCAAGCAGATACTCTGAACACCCCTCTGTTAACCAAAGGGTGTTGACAACCCTGGGTTGTGCAACTGACACCATGACATCAACACTGTGATTAAAATATTCCCCTCCAGTCAGCCCCAGTTTCTGTCTTTCAATGCCATGAGGTTTTCTCTCTATAAAGAAAAATGGCAATGGCTTGAACCCAAGAAGGAAGTCACTCTTTCCAGAGGGTCCAGGCTATCATATTCTACCAAGTGGTTCAGAAAGGAAGAGCAAGGGAGGTTAATTTTACTTTAAGGATGAAATAATTGAGGCCAAATTCACTGAATAATTGGCAAGAGACATACTCCAGGTCTATTTATTTCTCACTGGGCCAGGTAAGTTCAGATTCATGTTAGTTATCCCCGAAAGTCCTGTTGTCTATGTGGCATAAGAGATAGCCTAGGTTTGATCCCTGTTATTTTTAGTGACTTCATGGGCTAAATGAAATTCCCTCCCTGCAGAGATGGTAGGCCAGATAAGGCATTTTCCTGTACTGGTTCATTTAGTCCTCAAAATATTACTAATGGTGAAAATTTTATTGCACCCCCCGTTGATAGAGAAGGAAAGGAAAGTTCAGAGAGTTTAGGTTAACTCCCTTATAGCTGTGCTGCTATCAATGTTGTGTAGTTCGCAATGTTGGATAAACCTGGGTCCATCCATGTCCCATGCTCTTAACCATCAGATCCCTGTCTCTCAAGGTGTGGTTCCACCTGAAACGTTTTAACCTAACAGTCCCTGTTTCATGATTCCCTGTTTCAGTTGGTTCTCTGTTTGCCGTTGGCCAAGAGATCATCCTCTTAGGTGGTCAAAGGTATAATGATTCAAGTCCCTCTCCCCACTATGGCAGCTTGGCTTTACACTTGCTTATCAAACAAAAGTCAGAGTATAGGCGAAGTCTCTCTGTTTGCCATCCCTCTCCTTTCCCCTTACCTCTACTCAGGTACGTTCAGGGCACATCAGCAAATATACTGTCTATGTTGAATTGACCTAGGTTTTGAGACGACTTCCTCTATCCTTCATGGCACCTCTGATCTCTACAAATATTTCCCTTGGTCTTCCCTCATCTGCATTTATGGGAGTGGTACAGCAATAACATTCCCTGCCCGGGGCAATGATTCTCTCCCCCTCTCTTCAATCTCCAGCTCCAATAGTCTGGAAGGATGAAAAGAGATACAGGGGTAGTCCTGCCATCTCCATGGGATATTGTCTCTGGAAGGGATATATGGAATTGTCTTTGGGGGGTGAGACAACAGTTTTATGCAGGATAAATTCCCAACCAACATCTTATTAAATTACATAGAAAATTTCAGGAAGATGGAGGGCAGTGACACTGCCTGATCCTGGAAAATAAAGGAGAAGAATTACTCATAAGGTTACAGTAGAACTCTACAACTTAGGAAATCACAAGTATGGCCCCAATTTTAGGAAAGATATACCCTACTTGTGTAATGGTTAATATTCTTCACATATCAAAAATGTAGAAAAATAACAAACATATTACATACCTAAGTGTATATAGAACACACAATTTTGCTTTTAAAAGAAATTAAAATTTTTCCTTTTCCTTTTCTCAGTATTTTTCCTTACTACTATTAGTCCATCTAGAGGAGGTTTGATGGCACTGAATATAACAGGTAGCCAGGGAGCTTGGGGTGCAAATGAAGAGTGACCTCCATGCCACATTGTCCCATCTCCAGACAAGGTCAGGGCTCCATCCACATCAGAACATTTACATTTACTTCCTCAGACATCTCACTATTTTTCTCTTATGTCCAGAGACTTGTACACAAATGTTTGTACAAGTTTTATTCAAATACCCCCAAGTTTCATTCCAAATAGAACTCATATATCTTTCAAGTGGTGGATGGATAAACAAACTGTGGTACCGTTATTCTGCTATAACATGAAACATACATTCTTAAAAATCACTGAAATATGAGAAATTGTGCAATAAAAACCATAGGGCTTCAGGGAAATGGGGTTGGGACACAACACTCAAACACTTCCTCAAAGATACACTGGAAAAACTAGGAATCTAATAAAATAATAGCACAACTTTATGTATGTGAAATAGTTAACATAAATACTACAGTAAATATGACACTTGGAAAAAACCCAAAGTTTGCTTGTGGGAGTGAGAGTCAGGGGGTTGCAGCTTGTGAGTTATTGTGAAGCAGTAGAAGGAGGGTTGTCTAAAATCAGAAACTTGTAATTCGAGCTGTGGATGGGTATGGCTCATAACATACGCAATGAACTGAGGTAGATGGTAGGCATTTGAGCGTGTGTGTGTGTGTGCGCGCGTGTGCAGGCTGTAGTGATATATACCTATGAGGCCTGTTCACCTAGTGTTTTTCATGGATAAAATCACATGTAAGCAAATGGAATAACTTGTTTTAAGCTCAAATTGTTTCCTAATGTGTCAATCATATTAGAATAAATTCACATTTTCTAAAGAAGTATTATAGCAGAACTGACTATACATTCACACAGTGGTATATTACTCAGCAACAAAAAGGAGTCAACTACTGATACATTGGAGAAGGCAATGGCACCCCACTCCAGTACTCTTGCCTGGAAAATCCCATGGACGGAGGAGCCTGGAAAGCTGCGGTCCATGGGGTTGCTAAGGGTCCGGACACGACTGAGGGACTTCACTTTCACTTTTCACTTTCATGCATTGGAGAAGGAAATGGCAACCCACTCCAGTGTTCTTGCCTGGAGAATCCCAGGGGCGGGGGAGCCTGGCGGGCTGCCATCTATGGGGATGCACAGAGTTGGATACGACTTAGCAGCAGCAACTGATACATGCAAAAATATGGATACATGTCAGGAGCACAACATTAAGAATCCAGACTGAAAAGGCTACATATTGAATTATTCCACTAGGATGAAACTATAAGGACAGAAATCTGATCAGTGAACAGTATGAATTAAGAGATGGGAATTTCATCAGAGACACTGAAAACCTTTAAAAAGGATCAAAGAGGAATGTTAAAAATGAAAAATAAGATCTTATAAGTGAAGGGTACATTAGCTAGGCTAACGGCAGACTAGACAGAGCAAAGAACCAGTAGACTTGAAGATAGATCAATAGAAAATATCTAATTAAGATACCAAAAGTGAGAAAAATGTTGAAAATAAGAAGAGTGCATTCAAGATATGTATAAAAATATCAAATAAAGAAATAAATATGTATGTTTGTTGGAGTATCAGAAGGGGTGAGAGAATTAGGAAGCAAAAAAGTCAAAGTGATTAAACTACAGATCCACAAAGCTCAGGAGTCCCAAGCAAGATAAATACAAAAAAGACAACAGCTAAGCACAATAAAATCAACTTCAGAAAATCCAAATACAATATACATATTCATGTGTACATGGGACATTCACCAAGACACACTATATCTGGGCCAAGAAACAAGCCTAAGTAAATATTCAAGAATTAAAATAACACAGAGTATATTCTCTGATCATAGTGGAATCAATTAAATCTGATTGATCTAATTAGAAATCAATAACAATAAAATATATAATAAACACTCAAATATTTGGGAATAAAGAATGCAATTCTAAATTACTCATGGGGCAAAGATAAAAATCACAAGAGAAACAAGAAAATATTTTGAACTGAATGATGATGAAAATACATGATATAAAAACCTGTCATTTTGAAGCTAAAGCAGACCTACAAAAGAATTTAGAGCTTTTAATATTTCTATTCAAAAACCAGAAAGATATAGAAAAATTAAATAAATCTTTCACCTTAAGAAGCTAGGAAGAACTGAGCAAGTTAAGCCCAAAGAAAGTTCATGGAAGAAAAGAATAAGATTTGCAAGCAATGAAACTGAAATCAGAAAAGAGAAAAATCCGTGAAGTCAAAAATTGGTCATTTGGAAAGATTAATGAAATTGATAAATCTTGTTGTTTCTCATACTTTTCTCATTGGGTCCCTCATAAATTTCCCATTAGAGACCAGCAGCTTATCCTTCTATCCTGATGCTATGTCAGAGCCAGTCCTCCTGAGTCTCCACAGGAGAGACATCCTGAAGGACATGGAGTGGGCACAGTCCACAAAGCACAGACTGGTGGGCGAGAAAAGGACCTGGTGGGGCTGGAAAGGACCAGAAAAGGTGAGGCTGGAAAGGATCAGCCCCCTGGGGCCCTGCCAGGTGTGCAGGACACAGGAGAGGTCCCTGGGGAGTTTCTGCCTAGGCCCAGGGCCTACAAGGGGTCAAGAAAGAGCTACGTTTTTGCAGAAGACAGAAGTCAGCCCCCATGAGCAATGAAACAAATGTCTAGGGGATCTTGGGGCTTGAGGAAATATTTCTCACTCTGAAATTAGACTGAATCTGAGCTCCCCAGCACAGAGAGAAACACGGAGTAGAAAGATAAAGAATCCCACAGATATTCTGCTCCTGAACCGTTTCTCTTTTATGCATTTTTCCCTTTTACCACTGTTTCCTTCATATAAGAGACTGTAAAGTCTGTGCCAACCCCAGCAGAGTGTGAATCCAGAAATACATCAGCAATTGGAATTAGACCCTGAGGGCTCTACAATCAGCAGGGAAAGAGCTAGAGACATGAACAGATTGGCTACAGGGACCTGAGCCAGGTGAGGTTCCTGCAATCTCACGAACCACTTCCAGACAAACTCTGGGGCTCAGTTTCCCTTTATGTTAAATTTATGTATGCTATGTTCCGGTTGTAATTCCTTTCCAACTTAAAATTGTATTATTTACAAAATATGCTGAGAGATCATGGCCTGCTCCCACAACCCCTCACCTTGTCCCCTTCAGTCGCACAGGGATTTCAGTGCCTTCAATCAGCTGGGTCCGGGGCAGACATTGTAAGAAATTTATCAAACCAGCAATATTTATTGACTATGTGTACCCAGTTGTGGATTCTGGATTTGGAAAGAATAAAGTTGGCCTTCCTTCCATCCTCCTGTGTGTCTCCCTCTGAATTTAATTAAATATTAAATTTGAGAAGTATTAATATTAGAGAGGATGTAGAACTACTGATACCCACATGCTGCCGCTGGCACTGTGACTAGGTCCTGTGGTTTTGGAAAATGCTGTAGTCATCCTGTATAGTAAAAGTGTTACCAAAAGAGTATCTGGGGTCCAGCTGCTCACTGCTCAAAAGCCAATCAACAGGCCAGGTGGGTGGAAAGGAAAGCTTAATTTATTTCAGATCCTGGCAACTGCGTGGAGGGAGATGGGGCTAGGCAGACATCTGTCCAAAGGCTGACTCCTCATCACCAGCAACCCGTGGGGTAAGAGCTCTTATATTCAGAAGGAGGGGGCTATATGTAGAAACAGCACAATCAGCTCTGACAATCGTCTTCAAATTGGTCATCGGTGGTACGACCAATGTCATCTTGGTTGTTTTAGGTACAGTTAATCTTCAGTTCCAGGGTCAGTTTGTTTCCACTTCTTTGAGGTCAGTTCTCAGAGTTGTGGCAGCTTACGTGGTGGGGGTACAGTCTGGTTATCATGTAATTGAAGTCTTCCACGTGGGGTTTCAGTATCCATAAGGTAGCTCATGGGATATAGTTCAAAATACTAGCTACTGTCCTTGAGAAGGAACTAAAGGTCCTTAACTGTGCTTGCTGCTGCTGCTAAGTCACTTCAGTCGTGTCCGACTCTGTGCGACCCCATAGACAGCAGCCCACCAGGCTCCGCCGTCCCTGGGATTCTCCAGGCAAGAACACTGGAGTGGGTTGCCATTTCTTTCTCCAATGTAGGAAAGTGAGAAGTGAAAGTGAAGTCGCTCAGTCGTGTCTGACTCTTTGCAACCCCGTGGACTGCAGCCCACCAGGCTCCTCCATCCATGGGATTTTCCAGGCAAGAGTACTGGAGTGGGGAGCCATTGCCTTCTCCATAACTGTGCTTAGTGACTACATTATTATTATTTGGTCTCCTTTGACAGTTTCCCTCTGTTTTTGCATTTCTCATTTCTCTAATTAAACTCATTCTTTGACTAAAGGTTTCCACAAACAAAAGGCAGGCAAAGAACATGGGTGGGGGCAATGACCATAGGGTCCTGCTCCATTTCAGAAGTCTGCTTATCCAAGGACCTAGCACGCTGCTGCTGCTGCTAAGTCACTTCAGTCGTGTCCGACTCTGTGCGACCCCAGGGACGGCAGCCCACCAGGCCCAGCCGGCCCTGGGATTCTCCAGGCAAGAACATTGGAGTGGGTTGCCATTTCCTACCTGCTCCTAAATACATCCCCCAAATACCCTTGCACATGTACACTGGGGAATATGCACAAGAATACTCACAGCAGCCCTGTTGGCATTAGCAGAAATAAATTAATAAAATCAATTACTAGCAAAAATTTAAATGGGAAAATGAAAAATACATTATGATATATTCACATACTGAAATACCGCCAGAAGTGAAAGAAAATGTACTACAGCTAGATACAGTAATATGGGTGAATTTTCAGAAGCATAATGTTGAGAAAAAATGTTATGAGAGAATACATATAATTATTCTACTCATATAAAGTTCAAAAATATACAAAACTAAAAATAGATGGTTTAAGATTCAAGTATACTTGATAAAACTGCAATAGGAAAGAAACTTTGCATTCTCACACAATCACTAAAGGGATATTGCTTGTAAGCTTAAATTATGCACAGTGACCCATCTTTGGGATCCCTGGTTCCCATGTCATGATCATCAAGCTAAAATACCTTTGTTTAGCTCATAGGAAACTTCCAGACCATGCCCCACCTGTGAATGGCTGCCAGACAGGAGAATTAACACATCTCCTGTGGAGTCTGACCAGAACCAGTACCTTACTCCCTCCCCTTTCAGTGTAAAAAAAGGCTGAATTCTAACTCAGGAAAGATGGTTCACTAGTCCACAGTCTTCTCCTTCTGTGGGTTTTCTGCATAGAGTCACTATTCCTTGCCCTAGCAACTTGTCCCTTGATTAATTGGCCCATTTGGGGTGAACAGTACAAGCTTGGACTCGGTAATAAAATCACAGGAAAAGCGAGAGTATAGCATAGATTATGTTTGGAAGAGAGATTGTTTGGAGGAAAAGGGGAAAGGGACAGAACTGCAGAGGGCTACATGGGGTAGTGAGTGCAGGGATGTTTATTATGCTGTTTTTCTTCATTCTCAATCTTTGTTTTGTGCGTGTGTGTGTGTGTGTGACTCAGTTGTGTGCTACTATTTGAGATCCCATGGACTATAGCCTGCCAGACTCCTCCGTCCATGGAATTCTCCAGGCAAGAATACTGGAGTGGGTAGCCATTCCCTTCTGCAGGGGATCTTCCCAACCCAGGGATCAAACCCACATCTCCTGCATTGCAGGCAGATATCTGCAGCCACCAGGGAAGCCCTATTTAATGCCTGCTGCTACTGCTAAGTCGCTTCAGTCGTGTCCGACTCTGTGCGACCCCATAGACGGCAGCCCACCAGGCTTCCCTGTCCCTGGGATTCTCCAGGCAAGAACACTGGAGTGGGTTGCCATTTCCTTCTCCATTGCATGAAAGTGAAAAGTGAAAGTGAAGTTGCTCAGTCGTGTCCAACTCTTCGCGACCCCATGGACTGCAGCCCACCAGGCTCTTCCATACTTGGGATTTTCCAGGCAAGAGTGCTCGAGTGGGGTGCCATTGCCTTCTCCGATTTAATGCCTACTCAATGCTAAATAAAAGCAATTATAAAGCCATAACAATCAGGTTATAGAAAAGAAAATTTAGTATGACCCCATTTTTGGTTTAAAGGTATATGTATTTAATATGTATAATGATTATATATAGAAAAATGACTAGAAAATTGCACATCAAAATATGAATAGTATTAAACAATGAGTTTTTTCTTATAGTTTGATTTTCTTAAAAAGTCTGTAAGAATTATGCACCATTTTTATTAAAAAATTACTTTCAGCCACATATAGAATTTTATAATGAAATGATATTGCTCACAATATGTCAAAGCCCAGGCTATGAAATTGATATTTTTGTGTATGATCCCAGCTCAGAGAAAGCATTCAGAGACAAAAGAAAAAGATACATCTAAAAGTGATACTGTGTGACAACAAAGAATTTCTGTTTAATTCATTTTGCTTAAGTATTTTCTAAGCTCCTTCACAGTACTACTTTTTCAATAATAAATCATGATGAAAGCTTTTTGTTTGTCTCATTTTAAGAAGGATGAGCCAGGGAATTTCCTGGTGGTCCAGCGGTTAGGACTCTGCTCTCTCACTCTGGAGGCCCCGGGTTCAATAGCTGGTTGGGGAACTAAGATCCCACAAGCTATGCAGTATGGCCCCAAAAAAGAAGAAGAATGTGCCAAAAGCCTACTGCTTATGTAAACTTTCAGAGGACTCTATGCATCTTGCTCATGGCTTAATCTCTGGCACCTGGAAGCGCTCTACTCACAGGATGCATTCATTAATTATTTACAGAAAAAAATGAAAGAGTAAATGAGTGAGTTGATGAATAAACAGGTGGAAAGGATAAAGCACAACACTTGGTCTCCAATATTTATTTGTCCCTTCTCTGTCCATTACAGTTGAAAAGGGCATAAATTCCATGGATGAGAAGAAATTGAAGCCCAAGATGGGTAGGAGAGGGTATGGTGTTTCATTCCTTGGCTTGGATGAAGTCCTTTCTAGCAGCCCGGACAGCTTACAGACTGACCATCTTTGTGGATTCTTAGGAGGCAGGGAGGTTGTAGAATAAGACGAACAAACAGCAACCGAGTTTCCAAAAAAAAGGAAGTGGAAAGAAGAGGGATTCCATGAACTTGAGAGGGGTCATCCACCTCTGTTAAGGGCAAGATTCTATGCTTTTGCAATTCTTGGTAAGAAATCCTTTGTTGGCACTTTGAAAAGGAAGTGTTCACTGCAAGTCAGCATGGGTGAAGCTAGGGCAATGAGGCTGGGCCAACTTCACTTCCTTCTCTGGCAGCAATGAACTGCTGAGGAGCCGTGGAATGGAAAAAGCTGTAAGCAAAGGCTCTGGTCTCCAGCATTTAATAAATTTTCTCCAGCTAGGAAAACAGTAAAACTCAGGAAACTAATGTACTGTCTACTGTGGGCTGGTACATTATCCCATGTGCCAGTGCAAAAAACAAAAACTTTAACCCCCCAAAAGTACCCAGCCTTAATCCTCCCCAGGCCTCCTGCCTCACTCCAGCCCTTCTTTTCTGAGTAGAGAAGTAGGGTCAGTTATGCAAGAATAAAGCTTCAAGAGGAGGGTACGTGCTGTTTACAAAAGCATGGAAAGCTGATACCTGAGTGTTACCAGGAACTTAGATTCAAGAGTCCAGAAGTTGGCACAGGGATGCAAGCCATGATGTGAATGAATCAGCTTCTCCCCTCCTCCTGCCCATGTGTGTCCCCCACCTCCCCAACATCTGATGCTCTGCTCACCAAGGGACAAAGGCCAGTGTCAGCCACCTGCCCCTTCCTGGTGCACACCCAGGAACTCACAGTCAGCAGGGAGGACAAAGGCAGCCATCAGAGGCATCCATTACATGTCTCTCCATCTCTCTGAACTTAAAAAGAACTGGGAGAGGCCCTGCTTCCCGCTGGGCTCTGGTTTGCTGGGAGAAATCAGGCAGCTCAGACCCTCTCCATCCACCTACAGTGGGGAGACTGAAGTCTCAGGGGGAGGCATTCACAGTCTTCTCTTCCTGTTTTCCCTTAAAGCAGCTGACAAGAGCTCTTGTTACATCCACCCACCTGTTCTCCAGGATGCAGCTACCTTCAGGGCCCACATGGATGCAAGGGAAAGTAAACTGTCGAGTGACCAGACAGAAAGGACTGGGACAATGGCCTCACCTCCCTTCTCTTCAGTCACTTGCTCGTCTATGTATTCCTCGAATGCTCCAATCCCATTCCTCCTCTAGGTCTTGGCCTTGCTGTTCCCACTCCTAGGACACACCTCCCCCAATCTCCCCCAAGCAAGCCTGGCTCATCCTCAACAGGCCAGCCCCAGCAGAAGTGACACTCCCTCTGAAGAGGCTCCCCCGACTGGCTTGGTAAGCAACCTCCACTCGACCCTCAGGTCTATCAGAACACCTTGGTTTTTCCTCTTCCTAACTTCTAATTCCATCTCCTACTTCCTGTTTGTCTGATTCTCCACTATAATTTGAGCATCTAAAAAGCAGAAGCCTTCTTTTCTTGTCTGCCTTAGTATCCCCAGGTTGTAGAAAGTATCTGGCATGCAGAAGAAGTTCAATAAAGATCAGTTCAGTTCAGTCACTGAGTTGTGTCCGACTCTGCGATCCCATGGACTGCAGCACACCAGTCTTCCCTGTCCATCACCAACTCCCAGAGCTTGCTCAGACTCAAGTCCATCGAATCGGTGATGCCATCCTACTGTCTCATCCTCTGTTGTCCCCTTCTCCTCCTGCCTTCAATTTTCCCCAGCATCAGGGTCCTTTCCAATGAGTCAGCTCTTCGCATCAGGTGGCCAAAGTATTGCAGTTTCAGCTTCAGCATCAATCCTTCCAATGAATATTCAGGACTGATTTCATTTAGGATGGACTAGTTGGATCTCTTTGCAGTCCAAGGGACTCTCAAGAGTCTTCTCCAATACCACAGTTCAAAAGCATCAATTTTTTAGCACTCAGCTTTCTTTACGTCCAACTCTCACATCCATACATAACTAGTGGAAAAATCATAGCTTTGACTAGATGGACCTTTGTTGGCAAAGTAATGTCTGCGCTTTTTATGCTGTCTAGGTTGGTCATAACTTTTCCTCCAAGGAGTAAGTGTCTTTTTATTTCATGGCTGCAGTCACCATCTGCAGTGATTTTGGAGCCCCCAAAAATAAAGTCTGCCACTGTTTCCACTGTTTTTTCATATATGTTCCATGAAGTGATGGGACCAGATGCCATGATCTTAGTTTTCTGAATGTTGAGCTTTAATCCAACTTTTTCACTCTCCTCTTTCACCTTCATCAAGAGGCTCTTTAGTTCTTCTTCCCTTTCTGTCATAAGGGTGGTGTCATCTGCATATCTGAGGTTATTGATATTTCTCCCAGCAATCTTGATTCAAACTTGTGCTTCATCCAGTCCAGCATTTCTCATAATGTACTCTGCATATAAGTTAAATCAACAGGGAGACAATATATAGCCTTCACATACTCCTTTCCCGATTTGGAACCTGTCTGTTGTTCCATGTCCAGTTCTAACTGTTGCTTCCTGACCTGCATACAGATTTCTCAAGAGGCAGGTCAGGTGGTCTGGTATTCCCATCTTTTTCAGAATTTTCCAGTGTGTTGTGATCCACACAGTCAAAGTGTTGACTATTGGCATAGTCAATAAAGCAGAAGTAGATGTTTTCCTGGAACTCTCTGGCTTTTTCGATGATCCAGCAGATGTTGCCAATTTGATCTCTGGTTCCTCTGCCTTTTCTAAATCCATCTTGAACATCTGAAAGTTCACACTTCACATACTGTTGAAGCCTGGCTTTAAACATCACTTTGCTAGTGACTGAGATGAGTGCAATTGTGTGGTAGTTTGAACATTCTTTAGGATTGCCTTTCTTTGGGACTGGAATGAAAACTGACCTTTTCCAGTCCGTGGCCACTGCTGAGTTTTCCAAATTTGCTGGCATATTGAGTGCAGCACTTTCACAGCATCATCTTTTAGAATTTGAAATAGCTCAGCTGGAATTCCATCACCTATGCTTGTTTTGTTCTTAGTGATGCTTCCTAAGGCCCACTTGTCTTCACATTCCAGGACAGGTGGCTCTAGATGAGTGATCACACCATCGTGCTTATCTGGGTCGTGAAGATCTTTTTTGTACAGTTCTTCTGTGTATTCTTGCCACCTCTTCTTAATATCTTCTGCTTCTATTAGGTCCATACCAACTCTGCCCCTTATTGTGCCCATCTTTGCATGAGATGTTCCCTTGGTATATCTAATTTTCTCGAAGAGATCTCTAGTGTTTCCCATTCTATTGTTTTCCTCTATTTCTTTGCACTGATCACTGAGGACGGCTTTCTTATCTCTTCTTGCTATTCTTTAAAACTCTGCATTCAGATAGGTATATCTTTCCTTTTCTCCTTTGCGTTTCACATGTTTTCTTTTCTCAGCTATTTGTAAGGCCCACTCGGACAATCATTTTGCCTTTTTGCATTTCTTTTTCTTGAGGATGATCTTGATCACTGCCTTCTGTACAGTGTCATGAACCTCCGTCCATAGCTCTTCAGGCACCTTGTCTATCAGATCTAATCCCTTGAATCTATTTGTCACTTCCACTGTATAATCATGAGGGACATGATTTAGGTCATACCTGAATAGTCTAGTGGTTTTCCCTACTTTCTTCAATTTAAGTCTGAATTTGGCAATAAGGAGTTCATGATCTGAGCCACAGTCAGCTCCCAGTCTTGTTTTTGCTGACTGTATACAGCTTCTCCATCTTTGGCTGCAAAGAATACAATCAATGTGATTTCGGTATTGACTATCTGGTGAATGGTCAATCAATGTTAACCATTTATCTGTTTATCTTTAATCTGTAAACATAGATTAAAAATTAAATAAAAAATAATTTTTAAAATTAAAGTTAAAAATAAGGTTAAAAATTTTAAATCTACTGAATGAGTGAACCTCAGCACTCGGGAAGGTCTCAATGCAGACACCTAAGGGAGATTTCACTCACTTACATTGTTAGGTTACACACACCTTTCAGAAAGCATGCAAAGCTTTACAAGCTTAATGAAATTACTCAAAAGTTCCCATAGCTTGTACGTGGTGGACTCTGGGACCTAATACAATGCCTCAGACTAGATCCAAAGTTTCTGCTCTTTCCATTAGAACAGGGGGTTAATGCTTTTACCTTTCAGTGGGAAACTTTTTTGGGACAACAAACTGGAACCCTACTATGTACAACTGATAAAACACAGGTACTTAACACCACAAACTATCACCCCACATCATTAGTTGGCTACTCTCAAAGATACAGGAAATAACAGTCCCATATCCCAGGAACCCTCTTCAGTTCAGTTCAGTTCAGCTGCTCAGTTGTGTCCAACTCTTTGTGACCCCATGAACTGCATCACACCAGGCCTCCCTGTCTGTCACCAGCTCCCAGAGTTTACTCAAACTCATGTCCATCGAGTCGGGAATGCCATACCCATCTCATCCTCTGTCATCCCCTTCTCCTCTCACCTTCAATCCTTCCCAGCATCAGGGTCTTTTCCAATGAGTCAGCTCTTCTCATAAGGTGGCCAAGGGTTGGAGTTTCAGCTTCAACATCAGTCCTTCCAACGAACATTCAGGACTGATTTCCTTTAGGATGGATTGATTGGATCTCCTTGCAGTCCAAGGGACTCTCAAGAGTCCTCTCCAACACCACAGTTCAAAAGCATCAATTCTTCGGCACTTAGCTTTCTTCACAGTCCAACTCTCACATCCATGCATGACCACTGGAAAAACCATAACCTTGACTAGACAGACCTTTGTTGGCAAAGTAATGTCTCTGCTTTTTAATATGCTGTCTAGGTTGGTCATAACTTTTCTTGCAAGGAGTAAATGTCTTTTATTTCATGGCTGCAATCACCATCTGCAGTGATTTTGGAGCCCAAAAAAATAAAGTCTGCCACTGTTTCCACTGTTTCCCCATCTATTTGCCATGAAGTGATGGGACCAGATGCCATGATCTTAGTTTTCTGAATGTTGAGCTTTAATCCAACTTTTTCACTCTCCTCTTTCACCTTCATCAAGAGGCTCTTTAGTTCCTCTTCACTTTCTGTCATAAGGGTGGTGTCATCTGCATATCTGAGGTTATTGATATTTCTCCTGGCAATCTGGATTCTAGCTTGTGCTTCATCCATCCTGGCATTTCACATGATGTACTCTGCATATAAGTTAAATAAACAGGGAGACAATATATAGCCTTCACATACTCCTTTCCCGATTTGGAACCTGTCTGTTGTTCCATGTCCAGTTCTAACTGTTGCTTCCTGACCTGCATACAGATTTCTCAAGAGGCAGGTCAGGTGGTCTGGTATTCCCATCTTTTTCAGAATTTTCCAGTTTGTTGTGATCCACACAGTCAAAGTGTTGACTATTGGCATAGTCAATAAAGCAGAAGTAGATGTTTTCCTGGAACTCTCTGGCTTTTTCGATGATCCAGCAGATGTTGCCAATTTGATCTCTGGTTCCTCTGTCTTTTCTAAAACCAGCTTGAACATCTGAAAATTCATGGTTCATATATTGTTGAAGCCTGGCTTGGAGAATTTTGAGGGTTACTTTACTAGCATGTGAGATGAGGGCAATGTGCAGTAGTCTGAGCTTTCTTTGGCATTGCCTTTCTTAGGGACTGGAATGAAAACTGACCTTTTCCAGTCCTGTGGCCACTGTGGAGTTTCCAAATTTGCTGGAACCCTCTTACCCAGGCAAACCAGGGTGATTGGCACCTTCCATCTCGGTCACTAAACCATCCTGGCATCCTGAGCACGGCCCCTGCAGCACACACTTAGGGTGACAAGACACAACTGTATTCTGTGGACAACACTGCCCTGCCTCTGGCTCCCCCAGCTCAGTCCAGAAGAAACTGTCCCTCAATCTTGTCCTGGAGGCTGGCCTGGCTGAGCAGAGAGCCCGGGCCCCTGCCTGGGTAGGTAAGGGTCTGATGAAGCTCCCTGGGCTGGGCAGGGGGCAGGGCCCTTCTGTTCCACGTAGGTGAAGGTTTCTAATCCACCCTGGCTGGTGAGGCCCAGCCATCCCAGGACCCCCATGGACCCTGCTCTCCCCGCCCATTCCCCCTCAGTCGTGGGTCTTGTGCTCGGGGTGAACTTGCACTCACCCCCACATCCCTCTCTGGTGTCCAGCCAGAGCTGCTGATCCTAAGACAGTCACCCAGCCTCTGAGCTCACGGTCCACCCCTTAGGTCAGGCTCTCTGAGGGGGCTTAATCAGGTTCCCAGGGGAGACCAGGAGAGGGGGGCCATTTCTGACATAGCTCCTGGTCTTCGGGCCTCCCCCACCACCACCCTCAAGACATCAGCCAAACGTGAAAGCCAGGGCCACTCTCTGTCTTCTTCTTTTCTTCGTCTAAATTGACTGAATTCTCATAATTTACATATGTCATTGGTCACAATTCCAAAGAATCAAAACTGCAAGCTTAAATTTTTGGACCTTATGACTTCCTGAGCAGCAACTTTTTATAAAGGAGGTTCAGAGCCCAGATTTCAAGGAGTCAGCGAACCCAGGAGTCCTCAGCCCAGCCCTGTTCCTGTTGCTGTTCGGCACCCAGAACGATGAGGGTCAGCCTGGCCGCCCTGGCCTTCCTCCTCACTCTTGCCATCCTGCACTCGGAGGCCAATGAAGGTGAGCCTGCTACTCCCACTGCTCTGAACAAAGAGAACACAGGGGCTGGAGACTGAAGGTGGGGGAGGGCAGGGTGCGGGGCTGCAGTGAGGAGCTGTGAGTGGTCTTGAAAACATGGTCTGGGGTTCCTGCAAAACAGTGTCTTTCCCGAGGGTGTCTCCCCATATCCGGTCGGGGCTCACTTCTGCCTCCCCTGGGGTGGGGAAAACCTGCCTCTGAAAACAGCCTTCCTGGCCTTTGGTCCCCAGCCTCGAGAAGCTGACCCAGAGCCCTCCAGGTGTCTGCTCAGCTGCCTCTGGGCAGGAGCAGAGTCTGGGTGAGAGGAAACCACAAAGGATCACGCTGTCTTCACGGCTTAGATGGGGGGTTGACCATCTTTGGATGGTTGCCAGCATTGAAAAACTGGAAACGTTAAAAATCCCCGTTGCCCATTTCTTTCACAAATATGGAAGACCAAGCAGACATGAGCCCGAGTTTCCACAAGCTCACCTCCAAATGGGACTGAGGTGGAGGTGCTGTCCCCTTAGACAGGGGGCGCTGCCCAGGCCTCAGGGTCCCCACTGCCTGCCACACCCAGCTGTGGTCTGCGTGGTCTCGGGGGAATTTGAGCCTGAGACACCCGGGTCAGCTTCCCTCCTCTCCCTGCAAGACCTGTCCAGTGTGTACACAGCACAGAGCCGTGTACTGAGCTCTCAGTAAATACCTGTGCTACAGGAAGAGGAGGCAGGGCTAAACCCCAGTGTCCTGACCCCCAGCTCGCTGCCCTCAGCAGGCCTGCTTGGCCCTCTGCAGGTGGCTGGAGCCAGGGGAGAAGGCGGCACAGAGGGACCTGGGAGGAGGCTTCCCAGGAAACAACTCTCCTGAGCTGAATTTCTTTTCTTTTTTTTTTTTTTAACTTTTATTTTTGTACTGGGGTATAGATGATTAACAATGTTGTCAGTTTCAGGTGAACAGGGAAGGGACTCAATCATACATATACACGCATCCATTCTCCCCCAAACTCTTCTCCCATCCACGTTAACACTGAGCAGAGTTCCTTGTGCTCTACAGTAAGTCATTATTGGTTATCCATTTTAAATATAGCAGTGTGTACATGTCCATCTCAAACTCTAACTCTCCCTTCCCCTATCCTTCCCTCCTGGCAACCATAAGTTCATTCTCTAAGTCTGTGAGTCTCTGTTTTATAAGTTCATTTGTATCATTTATTTTTAGACTCTGAGTATAAGGGATGTCATAGGATATTTCTCCTCCGTGCGACTTACTTTACTTAGCATGTCTCTATTGTTGCTGTTCAGTCGCCTAGTCGTGTCCAACTCTTTGCGACCCCATGGACTGCAGCACGCCAGGCCTCCCTGCCCCTCACCATCTCCCGGAGTTTGCTCAGTATGGCAATCTCTAAATCCATACACGTTGCTGCAAATGGTATCATTTCATTATTTTTAAAGGCTTAGTAATATTCCACTGTATACATGTATGTTTGTATATATGTACACATGTACGTATACATGTACCACATCTTCTTTACCCATTCCTCTATCAATAGACATTTAGATTGCTTCCAGGTTTTGGCTATTGTAAACAGTTCTCCTGAGCTGAATTTCAACTGAAATCAGAGACCAAACAATACTCCACACTAGGGCTGTCATCTGACTTCTGGCTAGTTCGATGGATGATGGCTGTTTTCCAATTTTGACTGTGAAATTTTGACGGTGAAAGAGCTTTCACTGCTTTCCAATAATTTCAGTTATTGTCATATGACCTCTCATCTGCAAACCAGATCAGTGATAACTTCTCAAAGGGTGGTTGTGAGGAAGGGAGATGAGTCACATCAGGTACTAAGCCAGACACCAGGCCTGTCGTAGAGTCTCAGGGCACATCTTCCTGGACTCACGAGGGGATTGAGTTGAAAGTTGAAAGTTAAGTTGCTCAGTCGTGTCCGACTCTTTGCGACCCCGTGGACTGTAGCCCACCAGACTCCTCTGGCATGGGATTCTCCAGGCAAGAATACTGGAGTGGGTTGCCATTTCCTTCTCGGGTTACCTCCCAATAAATGCACTGGAAATGGAAAATACTGGAAGTTGAAAATGCATATAATGCACCTAACCTCCCAGACACTGTAGCTTAGCCTCACCCATCTCAAAGGTGCTCAGAACTCACCTTAGCCGACAGTCAGGGAACATCATCCAACACAGGCCTATTTTATGATGGAATGCTGTCTAACACAGGTAATGTTTTTGAACACTGTACTGAAAATGACCCACAGAATGGTTGTCTGGGTCCAGACTGGTGGTAAGTGCGTCAGTGTTGACCCCAATGATCCCATGCCTGACCCAGAGTTGCAGCTGCTCTGCACAGCATCTCAAGAGAGGATCTATCCCGTATATACATAAAAAGCCGACTTTGTGCCACTTGCTCGGGCAACACACTGGAATGCACTGGGAGCAGAAGCAGATCATCTCTCCCCGGGAGCCTGGGTCTGGAAGCTCTGCTCTGGTCAGCCTGTGACCTTCTGTGCCTTGTTTAGTTTTCCGGACCCACAGCTTCCTCGTCTGTTCCGTGGGGGTAATAAGGCCTTTACTGCACAAAACAATCATCGGTATAAAAATCAATTTGCACAAGGCTATTGCCGCAGGGCTATTATTTGCCATTTCAAGGACAAAGGAGAGGGTGGGTGTCCTGCCTTGAGTCACACAGCTTTCAGGGGAAAAAAAAAAAAAAAAACAAGGACAAGTTGAACTTTCCTGCCTCCTAGCCAAGGCCCTGCTCCTCTGAGCCGAGCAAACGTCCGCTTCTCGAAGCAACCCCGCCCCTACCTGTGAGAGAGAGTCCTCTCAGATGCAGGGAACAGTCCCGCCCTGCTGTGGCCCACCCTGGATATCCACTAGCATTTTCATGTGGGAATTCTTCTCAGCATTTCTCAGGACATTATATGTTTTTTCTAAATTCCAAATCCCAAGAAAAGTCAGTTGAGCAGTTGGGGAAAATGGGCAAAAGTATTCTAATTCTCTTGATGGAATAAAGCTTAACATTCAACAGAGAGATGGCACTGACTTAAAGGAATTTGCTGACATCAGGCATGAAAGCAGGAAACACTGGCACGTGGAGTTAAGGTTAAGATCAGCACGTGGGGGGATGTGGGCTGGAGCACAAACGGGAGAAGTGGTCTTGATCCAGCTTCTTGAGACCATTGCCCTGTTACACATGGGAGTTCACAGCTCTGTCTGCTGCTAAGAAATGCTGCTGCTGCTGCTGCTAAGTCACTTCAGTCGTGTCCGACTCTGTGCGACCCCATAGAAGGCAGCCCACCAGGCTCCCCCGTCCATGGGATTCTCCAGGCAAGAACACTGGAGTGGGTTGCCATTTCCTTCTCCAATGCATGAAAGTGAAAAAATAAAGTGAAGTCGCTCAGTCGTATCCGACTCCTAGTGACCCCATGGACTGCAGCCTACCAGGCTCCTCCATCCATGGAATTTTCCAGGCAAGAGTACTGGAGTGGGGTGCCATTGCCTTCTCCGAAGAAATGCTAGTAAGTTTGTAAAATTCATACACCTTCACAATCGCTCAGCTGTGTCTGACTCTTTGCGACCCCATGGACTGTAGCCCACAGGCTCCTCTATCCATGGGGATTCTCCAGGCAAGAATACTGGGGTGGGTTACCATGTCCTCCTCCACGGGATAGTCCCAACCCAAGGATTGAACCCAGGTCTCCTGCATTGCAGGTGGATTCTTTACCATCTGAGCCACCAGGGAAGCCCAATCACGTAAGAGGAAATACAAAGAGAAAATGCATAAATGTCACAGAATACTGGGACATGAAACCAAAAACATTTGCTAACATTTATATACAATCTAAATTAGCTAAAGCAGGGACTTCCCCAGTGGTCCAGTGGTTAAGACTGCACACTTTCAATGAAAGGGACACAGGTTTGATCCCTGGTCCAGGAACTAAGATTCCACGTGTTGTGTGGGCAGAATGCAATATCAATTTGAATGAGAAAGACAAATTCAGGAGAAGCAGACCAGATATGTCCATCATTAAAATAGGAAATTAGCTCACATGAAGGAAGCATTTAATACTCAAACTCCAATTGAAAATGCATTTAGACATTCTTCCAACAGTTGGGCCAATCCAGAATGGAAAAAATGTTCTATGGAATTACTTGCTACAAAACAAAGGTAAAGACTACAAGCAGTTTGCTATTGTTGCTGCCTGTGTTTTAAATTTTTATTTTTGAATGAGAACTTTAAATATTTTAAATAGTTGTTGCACTTTTTTTGGTTTTTAAATGGTTTTCATTGGCCCTTTATTTTGTGTTAATGTTCCCATCTTTTCATGTTTTTTATTATCAACTGTCTTTAGCTGCTAGAGAACATTAAATGTGTTACTGAGTTTATAATCTTGTCACCATACATAGAAACATCCCTTATTGTTATTTTGAATTTATTTTTATAGAAAACCTTTTTTTGGGGGAAAAAAACCTTCATAGAAAAATGATTCACTGTTTCCTGTGTAGTCACATTATTTTTAAAACATGAGAATAAAGTGTTATATATTAAAAAAATCACCTAACACAACACTGTAAATCAACTACACTTCAAAATAAAATAAAACCTTAAAATGAAAAAAAATTAATATGTAGTACAACCTAAAATGATTTATATCTCATTTTTTAAAAATATGAATATAGAATAATTTATGATCTGAGAATTTGCAGGAATTCTGATTTCGTATTCCTGAATCCTGAGGAAAACCAGAAATTTGAAACACTAGGACCACAGAGTCCCATCCCAGCCCTGGAGAGGGTCTGGGAGAAGAGGTTGGGAGGGGCTGGAGAGGCAGACGGAGGGAGGAAAGGACTTAGAGGAGGACAATTTAAGCAGGGATAGGGGGTGGTTGGGGGGGGCCGCAAGGGAGCCTCCCTCATCGTCCAATAGTTAAGACTCTGTGCTGCCAATGCAGGGGCCGCTGGTTCTATCCCTGGTCAAGGAACCCAGGTCCCACATGCAGTGTGGCTTAGCCAAAAGATTTTTTTTTTTTCCATATTATTTATTTATTTATTTATTTAATTTTATTTTATTTTTAAACTTTACATAATTAAAAGGCGGAGAGAGGAGGAAGAGCAGGCCATTTCCTGCCAGGTGCTCCAATCTCCTGTCTCCCTCCCCTCCTCAGGGACTGTGGGGAATGCAGATAGAGGTCTAAGCTTTCTCATGGAGAAGCTTCCAGCATCTTACAGTCCTCTACCTTGCAGAACCAGCTGGTAACATGAGTGTCTGCTGTTTCTCCTCGGTAACAAGGAAAATCCCACTCTCTTTGGTGAAAAATTATGAAAGGACCAGTGACAAGTGCCCCCAGCCAGGGATCATGTAAGTACAGCCCCCCAACAATGGAAAGGGTGCAATCTCAAGAACCAGTAGGGCTGGGAGAGGGAAGGGGGGCGGGACTCTCTAGGAACAGTGACAAGAGTGGGGTGGGGTGGGGGTGATACAGGAGGCAGCTGCTGGTGGGGGTCGGGGGAGAGGCTGGAGTGGTGGGACGGACTCTTCTTTGCCTGCTGACTCTCCATTTCTCATTTTATCCTTCTTGCTCCTCAGCTTCCAGACCAGAAGTGGGCGATTCATCTGTGCCGACCCAGGCCAGGCCTGGGTGCAGAACTACATCCAATACCTGGACCAAACGTCCAAGTGAGCTGGGAACAGTGGGACCTTCACAGTAAAGGGACCATGAGAAGAAGCCACAGAGCCACCTCCCCTCCCCAACCAGCTCCCTCACCCCAGATGGGCCCTGGGCGAGTCCTGGCCCGCATGAAAGCCCATGCTGGCGTTTCCGTGCTCCTGCTCTGATGGTCTGCGCTCTCCTGAAGCTTTGCCGTGAAGCTCCGCCTTCTGGGGCCAGAGGAGACTGTGGCTTCCGGACAGCATCTGTCGTCCCCTTGCAGGCGCTCAGGTCTTGAAATAAATCCGTGCTGCACAAAGGGACTGGTGGCTTAAATTGGTTCTCTCACAGACAGCCTGGTCATTTCTTTGATTTTACAGACACTTCTATGGTATTTACTGCGTATCCGGGGCCTTGTAAACATTTCAATAGGAGTTGATGTAAATAGTGGAATGATGGAGGCATAGTTAGGACCAGGAGGAGGTCGAACAGTGACCCCAGTTCAGGGTCCTTAGACAAGGCGAACAGTGTGAATACAGACGACCGTGGGGAGACCCTCTGTCTGCATGTGCAGAGCTCAGGTGCACAGCAAACACACCTGGTCACTCCCTCGTCCATGTGGGCAGAGCGGCTCACCCTTCCTAGAAAGCTCTTCCCCAGGTCTCTGCCATTCAAAACATTTACTTCTCTGGGCCCTCCTCGACCGCCTATAAATAGCGCCCCCTTGTGCTCACTCATCAAATCTGTGTTCTCCCCTCAAATCTGTGCTCCGTCCCCAACCCATGCACCCCAACGCTGAAGTCCTACAGTCTCTTTAGATGCTGCCTGAGCCTTATCCTTGATACCTGGGGTAAAAGTGACCTTGGAAATGTGGCCATCCTCCTCACCACCTCCTCAACTAAAGACAGAGGCAAGTACAGGGCAGTGCTCTGTGGGGTGAGGAGGAAAGGGAGGCAGGCAGGAGGCGGAGGCTGATGCCAGTCTGGCCGTGTGCCACTGGACACAGACTGCAGAAGGGCCTCAGGGACACCAGTGTGGCCCAGCACACGCCCTCCAACTCAGTCCTTGGGGAAGGCACGCCATGGCTGTCGGCCTCAACCCTAAACTCCTGTGCAGGAAGGATGCTCTTCGACCCCAAAGGTCAGAGGTCTCTGTCCATCCGTGAGTTTAGTGGTGGGGAGCGGACGACCACCTACTGTCAGGGGCAAAGTCAGGAAAAGAGCACAGTCTGTCCTCGGAGCCCACAGCTGCCCTGGCCAAGGCCATTTCCTCACTGGACGGTCCCCTCCTCTTCCAAACTCCAGTCCTCAGCGCCCCTGTGCTCTTGGGCTCACACAAATCCCATTGGAAAACCAGTTTTCTGCACCTCCATCCACACTAAAGTGGGATGGAAGCTCAAATCTCAAAGGCAAAGAGACTAGAATGAGTGAGGAGGTGGGGAGACCTGGGGTCTCCGGGAAGGACGGGCGGGAGTGCAGGGGCGAAGGGCAGGGAGGAGGTGGGCACGGCAGGGGCCACTGGCGACCTCTGCAGAACAGGCTCCACAAGTGGCATGCCGTGGCCGTTCACCCCCGCTGCCAGGCAGGTCGGGTCTCCTCCTGAGTCCCTGGGCTGCTCGGGCCTGCGGGGAGCTGGGTGGATACCCAGCGTCCCCTGAATGTGGAGCTATAACTACCGCGGCTGCACTCCTTCTCTGAGCCCCGCTCCTCAGGAATGGAACCTCCATCCTCCAAGCTGCTCAAGATGAAAACAGGAAGTCACCCTTGAAACACTCTCCCTGATCCATCCATCCAATCTATCAACAAATCCTGTCAACTCTCTCAAAACCTCTCTCAAACCCTCTCTCAATTCCAGCCACTTTGGCTTCTCCACCAAACAGGAAGTCACCACCCTCAACCAAGCTCTCACCCACCTGACCTCAGGATGTGCCTTAGAAGCAGATGAGAGCTTGGCCGGTTTGCAGAATCCAACCAGGCACCTGGAGTCAAAGCGGAGCACCAGGAAGACTGCAGGTATTCAGAACTGAATTACATGGGAAGAAATTGCTGCAGGGCGTCAGCTGTAACCGTAGAAGGAGATGCAAAATTCCATGCACACAGATCACAGAGAATGAAAGAAGGATCTAAAGGGCTGGTGGATTGGCTTAAAGTGTCCTTAGTGCCAGAGGGGAGGGTAATGAATGTCCTGAAAGAGCTAAAGACAGGAGAAAAGTCTAGCATAGCCATTAGGAAAGTTTGCTACACCCTCAATGAAAGTGCTGGCTTTTGTCTACACAAGTCACACAGAAGGATCACTGGAGTGTCTAGTTAGAACCTAGATGACACCAATCATTTTTTGTTTTGTTGTGTTGTGGTTTTCTTTCTTTCTTTTTTTTTTTTTCAGCAGTGCTGCACAGCATATGGCCCCCTGCAGTGGGAGCACAGAGTCAACTACTGGACTGCCAGGGAAGTCCCCCAAACCAGCCCTTTTTAGATGCTCAAAATCACCCATTATCAGAGAAATGCAAATCAAAACCACTATGAGGTACCATTTCATGCCAGTCAGAATGGCTGCGATCCAAAAGCCTACAAGTAATAAATGCTGGAGAGGATGTGGAGAAAAGGGAACCCTCTTAACACTGTTGGTGGGAATGCAAACTAATACAGCCACTATGGAGAACAGTGTGGAGATTCCTTAAAAAACTGGAAATAGAACTGCCTTATGATCCAGCAATCCCACTGCTGGGCATACACACTGAGGAAACCAGAAGGGAAAGAGACACGTGTACCCCAATGTTCATCGCAGCACTGTTTATAATAGCCAGGACATGGAAGCAACCTAGATGTCCATCAGCAGATGAATGGATAAGAAAGCTATGGTACATATACACAATGGAGTATTACTCAGCCATTAAAAAGAATACATTTGAATCAGTTCTAATGAGGTGGATGAAACTGGAGCCTATTATACAGAGTGAAGTAAGCCAGAAAGAAAAATACCAATACAGTATACTAACGCATATATATGGAATTTAGAAAGATGGTAACGATAACCCTGTATACGAGACAGCAAAAGAGACACTGATGTATAGAACAGTCTTTTGGACTCTGTGGGAGAGGGAGAGGGTGGGATGATTTGGGAGAATGACATTGAAATATGTATAATATCATATATGAAACGAGTCGCCAGTCCAGATTCGATGCACAATACTGGATGCTTGGGGCTGGTGCACTGGGACGACCCAGAGGGATGGTATGGGGAGGGAGGAGGGAGGAGGGTTCAGGATGGGGAACACATGTATGCCTGTGGCGGATTCATTTTGATATATGGCAGAACCAATACAATATTGTAAAATGTAAAAATAACATAAAATTTAAATAAATAAATAAATAAATCTGCTCCTGAAAAACAAAAAAACAAAAAAAAAACCCTTTTTAAAAGATGCGAATTCCAAGCCTCCTATTGTCATTTTGACTATAAAGGTAGAGCTGTGTGTACGCAGTCATAGTGTAGAGATGATCACACTTGAAATGCACAGGCCTGACTCTCAAGTCTCTATTGGCCAATAAGCACTCCCCAATGCTAGGTTAATAGGGACTGGGGGAGATTGCAGCAATGTAGAATGGATACGCCCCTTCCAAATGGGCATGTGTTCCAGTAAATGGCTTAGTGGGAAGAGAGTGTGCAGAATTAAGGATCTGAAGTCCAGTCCATGGAAATCGGATTCATTCCCTTTAAGAAACCTGAAGCCACAAGGCTTCCCTTGTAGCTCAGTTGGTAAAGAATCTGCCGGCAATGCAGGAGACCCGGGTTTGATTACTGGGTGGAGAAGATCCCCTGGAGAAGGAAATGGCAACACACTTCAGTATTCTTGCCTGGAGAATCCCCGTGGACAGAGGAGCCTGGCGGGCTACAGTCCATGGGGTCGCAAGAGTCGGACACGACTTAGGGACTAAACCACTACCAATGCTGGGATAGTGATCTGGTGGCAATTACATATAGTTAGCCCAGTAATCTCAATTTCATAAGATAATAACTCTGTAAGTTAAAAGTTACTCTGTAACTGGTAAGCCTCCGGAAGCTTACAATTAAACATCGGTAGTATAGTGTAAATCAGGCCAGGAATATTAATATCCATATGCAAAGATGAGTTACAGGTTTGTAATCATTGGAATCATCTATATAGTTTGGAACTTAGAGCACTTATAATACATTTTAAAATGATTTCTTAAAGTACATAACAGTTATTCATGTGATTCCAGTATTAAATGTGTAATTAAATAATTTATTTGTGCTTGTGATTTTGAGCTGAGAGATAAATATAAGAGAATTTGGCTAAGTTAACAAAGAACACTGGAGTATTTAACACAACTTGGTTTTCCTATAGTCCTAAGTTTAATTTGCTGTTATTATAGGAGTGAAGTGCTTTGGAAGATTCTGAGTGGTAGATTGGGCATGGAGAATACTCTTAAAAATTTAATGTGCCAAGTTGCTTCTGTTGTGTCCGACTCTGTGACCCCATGTAGCCCGCCAGGCTCCTCTGTCCATGGGATTTCCTGGCAAGAATACTGGAGTGGGTTGCCATTCCCTCCTCCAGGGGATCTTCCCAACCCAGGGATCAAACCCAAGTCTCTTACATCTCCTGCATTGGCAGGCAGGTTCTTTACCACTAGCACCAACTGGGAAGTCTAAAATCCAGTATATTAAATTAATTAAAACAGCTTAAATTATTTACAAAAATTTAATCCACAAAGTTCTAAACAGGACTGATTGTTTAAGGCTTGTCTATTCTACTTAATTAAGCATGCATCAGGGACTTAAATTTTGCTAGTTTTATAAATAGGATAAGATGGGTGAGGCACGGGAAGCTATGTTTTTAATTTGTTGCTCTACTGAATATTCATTTAAAAATCAAAGTAACTGCAATAGCTTCCTACACACAAGACTTGACCTGCAGACATGAAAAAAAAACCTCACACCGATCAAAGTCATACTCATCTCTTGCCCTGATGACCAAAATATGGTCTACTCAGTCTCTCCACTTCCATTCTTCCTACATGTCCTCCATGCTCCACTACAGCCACCTGAAAATCATACCATTTAGCCACCATACTTCCCTTTATAAACAGAATCAAATCCAAAATCTTCATAAACATGTCCTGCCAAATGCCCCATAACTGGGACCCTGCCTGTCTTCTGAGGTTCACCCTGCTCCCTCATCTTGATGCTCCAGCCACACAGACCTTCTTTTGTCACCTCAAACACTCAAACCTCATTTTTTGCCTCAGGGCCTTTGCATATGCTAGTCCCCTTCTCCTAGGGCATCTATTTCACCCACTCTTAGCTAGCCAACTCTCATTCATCCTTTAGGTCTCTGTTAAACATTCTTCTTAGAGCAGCCTTGTGTTAACCTCTAGTATAAGTTTGGTCTCCAGTGACACAGTTTCATAAAAATCCTAGAAATAACCCATTATAGCTCTCATCACAACTTGTAACTCTGTCTTTATTATATGACACTATTTCGTTAATGGCTTTCTCCCTCATAAGACAGTTCCATGAGGCCAAGTAGCACTGAGTAGGTGAATTAGGAGAGGCAAACTCTTTGCTGATGGCCCAGACAGCATCAGCCCAGCCCTGCCTTTGCTGTAAACATGAACTGGAAATCCCACTGGTGGTTCAGTCATAAGGACTCTGCACTCTCACTGCCAAGGCCTTGGGGTTCAGTCCCTGGTTGGGGAACTAAGACTGCAGAAGCCATGTGGTGAAGCCAAAAATAAAAAATAAAGTACAGTTTTTTAATGGGCTGGATCAGTAGGTTTCTATCAGACTTTCAGGTTAGGGGGTCTCCAACCTATGGTCTTGGAGTTAAATCCAGCTGCTGCCTGTTTGTAAATAAAGTTTTATTGAAACACAGTCATGCTCATTTGTTTTCATGTGGCCTTTGACTGCTTTTGATCTACAAACAAGAGCTGGGCAGGTGTGACAGAGACTTTGTGGGGCCCACTCTCCTCTTTCACTTTCATCAAGAGGCTCTTTAGTTCTTCTTCACTTTCTGCCATGAGGATTGTGTCATCTGCATATCTGAGGTTATTGATATTTCTCCCAGCAATCTTAATTCCAGCTTGTGCTTCATCCAGCCCAGCATTTCATATGATGTATTTTGTATATAAGTTAAATAAACAGGGTGACAATATACAGCCTTGATGTACTCCTTTCCCAATTTGGAACCAGTCTGTTGTTCCATGTCCAATTCTAACTGTTGCTTCCCGATTTGGAACCAGTCTATTGTTCCATGTTCAGTTCTAACTGTTGCTTCTTGACCTACATACAGATTTCTCCGGAGGCAGGCCAGGTGGTCTGGTATTCCCATCTCCTTAAGAATTTTCCAGTTTGTTGTGATCCACAATGTGGACACACCCAGAACATGCCTCATGTTTTGTTGTTCCCACGCCTTTGTCTGAAAGGGTGAGCTCTAGAATCAGAAGACCTCTGTTTGAATCCCAGCTTTTCCCCCTTTCTAGCTGTGTGAGCAAATTATGTCATAGCTCTGAGCCTCTGTATCCTCATCTGTAAAAGGGAACGACGACTCTACCAATGTCACAGAGCTGTAGCGAGGAAATAATTGTAAATATTTTCAAAATGGAAAGTGCTTCCTGTCTTATGACAACTATTACCCCTGCTGGCAGTTACCTTTGAGTAGAATGTTTTTCTGTCTTTCTCTGCATTCTAAAATCAAATACAGTCTCAGTCTAATTTTTGAGACCCAGGCCAAATGCCATCCCTTTCATGAATTTTCCTCCGCATTCCAATCTAAGGAGTTCTCTCTTGCTTTCCTCTGAAATCCTCACTGAACACTGCGGTCCCACAGCTCTGGACAGCAGGGACTTTCTCAGTTCTCTTCATCTCTACCCCAACTAGAATAAAAGCATCTTTACTAATACTTACAGTAATCCTTCTTAACAAGGATTTGTTTAAGTAAAAGAAATAAGCCTACATCTCCTAACAAAGAAAATCTCTGGTCCAAATAGCATCACTGGTGATGTCTACCAAACATTTAAAGAAGAAATAACACACCAAACTCTTCTAAAAGACAAGAGGAAGAACTACTTCCTAACTCATTCTATGAAGGCAGCATTACCCTGATCTCTGAACATATTTTCACTTAAAAACCTGTACATGAATAATATTTATAGCAGCACTATTCTTAATACCCACAGATTATGAAACAAACCAAGTGTCCATCAGGTGATGAATGGATATACAATATGAGATATAGCCATACAGTGGAATATTATTCAGCCATCAAAAAGAATGAAGTACTGATCCATGTTACAGCATGGAAGAACCTTGAAAACTTTGTTAAATGAAAGGAGTCAGACACAAAAGGCAACATATAGAATGATTCCCTTTACACATGAAACATCCAGAATAGATAAGTCTATAGAGACAGAATGCAAATTAGTGATTGCCAGGGGCTGGGGGAGGGGGAAAGAGAGTGGGTTGTCACTGAATATTGTAATACCTTTTTATGTGTGTGTGTTTTATTTTTTATCATTTTCTTTTAAATTTAATTTGTTATGGTCATGTATATTGCAACCAAAGAAAGACAATGCCAAAGAATGCTCAAACTACCGCACAATTGCACTCATCTCACACGCTAGCAAAGTAATGCTCAAAATTCTCCAAGCCAGGCTTCAGCAATATGTGAACCATGAACTTCCAGATGTTCAAGTTGGTTTTAGAAAAGGCAGAGGAACCAGAGATCAAATTGCCAACATCCGCTGGATCATTGAAAAAGCAAGAGAGTTCCAGAAAAACATCTATTTCTGCTTTATTGACTATGCCAAAGCCTTTGACTGTGTGGATCACAATCAACTGTGGAAAATTCTGAAGGAGATGGGAATACCAGACCACCTGACCTGCCTCTTGAGAAACCTATACACAGGTCAGGAAGCAACAGTTAGAACTAGACATGAAACAACAGACTGGTTCCAAATAGGGAAAGGAGTAAATCAAGGCTGTATATTGTCACCCTGCTTATTTAACTTATATGCAGAGTACATCATGAGAAACCCTGGGCTGGAAGAAGCACAGGCTGGAATCAAGATTGCCAGGAGAAATATCAATAACCTCAGATATGCAGATGAAACCACCTTTATGGCAGAAAGTGAAGAGGAACTAAAGAGCCTCTTGATAAGAGAGTGAAAAAGTTGGTTTAAAGCTTAACATTCAGAAAACTAAGATCATGGCATCTGGTCCCATCACTTCATGGCAAATAGATGGGGAAACAGTGGAAACAGTGAGAGACTTTATTTTGGGGGGCTCCAAAATCACTGCAGATGGTGATTGCAGCTATGAAAATTAAAAAACGCTTACTCCTTGGAAGGAAAGTTATGACCAACTCAGACAGCATATTAAAAAGCAGAGACATTACTTTGCCAACAAAGGTCCGTCTAGTCAAGGCTATGGTTTTTCCTGTGGTCATGTATGGATGTGAGAGTTGGACTATAAAGAAAGCTGAGCACTGAAGAATTGATGTTTTTGAACTGTGGTGTTGGAGAAGACTCTTGAGAGTCCACTGGACAGCAAGGAGATCCAACCAGTCCATCCTAAAGGAGCTCAGTCCTGGGTGTTTATTGGAAGAACTGATGTTGAAGCTGAAACCCCAATACTTTGGCCACCTGATGCGAAGAGCTGACTCAGCGGAAAAGACCCTGATGCTGGGAAAGATTGACGGCAGGGGGAGAAGGGGGCAACAGAGGATGAGATGGTTGGATGGCATCACCAACTCAATGGACATGAGTTTGGGTAAACTCTGGGAGTTGGTGATGGACAGGGAGGCCTGGCGTGCTACAGTTAATTGGGTTGCGAAGAGTCAGACACGACTGGGGGACTGAACTAAATCTAAATATTGCAACTATGTGAAACCACTGCACACTGTTGTTTAGTTTCTAAGTTGTGTCCAACTCTTTTGCAACCCAATGTCATGTAGCTTGCAGAATCTTAGCTCCCTGACCACTGACTGAACCCACTGCAGAGGAAGCATGGAGTCCTAACCACTGGCCCACCAGGGAATCCCTGTAACACCTTTTGGAGTGATGAAAATCTTCTGGAGCTAGATAGAGATGATGGGTACACAAACTGTGAATGTACTAAATGCCACTAAATTTCACATTTTAAAATGATTAATGCAATTAATATTGCATTATGTGAGTTTTACCTCAATAGCAACAACAAAAAGCAATAAGCCTCCTCTTGAATGAGGAACTATTATTTTGCTTTCAGCAAGCCTGTTAAGATGAGGCAATCTTTATTGTCCAAAGAGGAAGTTATCAGTTAGCTTTTACTCATAACAAGTCACCCTAAAATTTAGTAGACTAAAGCAAGTGTTAACAATATACCACTGCACACCTATTAGAATGGTGAAAATCCGGAACAGTACCAGTATCAAATGCTGACAAGGATGTGGAACGGCTGAAATTCCCATCCATAGCTGATGGGAATGCAAAATGGGACAGCCACTTTGGAAGAAAATTTAGGGATTTTTTACAGAATTAAATATATTCTTACCATGCAATCCAGTAGTTATGCTTCTTTGTATTTTCCCAAAGGAGCTGAAAACTTATGTCCACCCAAAAACCAGCACACAGATGTTTATAGTAACTTTATTCATAATTTCCGAACTTGGAAGCAACCAAGATGTCCTTCAGTAGGTGAATGGGTAAATAAACTGTATTACCTCCAGACAATGGAACATTCAGTGCTAAAGCAAATGAGCTATCAAGTCATGAAAAGACACGGAGGAATTTTAAAAGCATATTACATATCTTAAAAGTGCAGTCTCAATAGGCCAGTATTTTCAAGTCTCTGTTTGTGTGACACATTCTATTATCTCATTTACCAAGAAGCCAATCTGAAAATGCCACATACTGCATGATTCCAAGTATATGACATTCTGGAAAAGGCAAAACTGTCTCTGGAGAGACAGTCAAAAGATCTGTGGTTGCAGGTTGGGGGTGAGTGGATAGGTGCTAGGGAAGATGAGTAAGCAGAGCACAGAGGATTTTTAGGGCAGTGGAAATACTCTGTGTGGTACCATAATGATAGATACATATAATTATACATTTGCCCAAACCTATAGAATATACAACACCAAGAGTGAACTATAATGTACACTATGGTCTTTGGAGACTCACAGAGAATGAACTTATGGTTGCCCGTAGGGAAGAATGGGGGGAAGGGATAGTTAGGGAGTTTGGGATGGACATGTAATCACTGCTATACTTAAAATGGATAACCAAGAAGGACTTCCTGTATGGTACATGGAACTCTGCTCAATGTTATGTGGCAGCCTAGATGGAAGGGGAATTTGGGGGAGAATGGACACATGTATATGTATGGCTGAGTCCCTTCACTGTTCACCTGAAACCATCATAATATTGTTAATTGGCTACATTCCAAAAAAAAGTTTAAAAAAAAACTGTGGCCTTTGGGTGATTATGCTGTGTCAGTGTAGGTTCACCAGTTGTGATAAATGTACCACTCTGATGAGGCTATTGAAAATGGGGAGACTGTCTCTGGGGGTAGAATATATACAGGAAACATCTATACTTCCCTTCAGTTTTGCTATGAATCTAAAACTGCTCTTTTAAAAGTATCAATGAAAACATTAAAAAAATTTTAAGTGCAAGGAGTTATTATTTCTCACAAATCTATGGGTTGGATAAATGGTTCTGCTGGTCTGAGGCAATTCAGCTGGGGTTCAATGGTCGAGGATGATCTCTCACCAGAGACAGCTCTCCACATGGTCACGCAACCTTTGAGAGGTTGTCGTGGGTTGGTACACATAAAGGCATAAAAGTTCCTAGCAGAAAACTAACACAAGTCTCAACAGGCCAGCGGTTTTCAAGTCTCTGTTTGCATGATACATTCTATTATCTCATTTACCAAAGTCTCATAGCCAAGACCAGAGTCTATGGGATGTGACTTCCCACATGCATACATACTTGGTGGGGGGGATTCTTGAAGCCCTTTTTGTGCATAAGCTACCAAAGGGAGGAAGAAGTTAAAGATCTGAACCAAGATCTAATCTCTAATAGCCAAGCTAGAGTTAGGAGAAGTGCTTGGTACAAAAGGGAAGCCTCTCTATTTGACCTGATATCACCAAAGCATATAGGAAATGGTCAGACGGTATCTGAGGAACCCCGTCCATGTGTGACCACAGAATGGTTTCAATTCTACACTATAGAACAGACTTCAGCCATGGAATCTTGAATGGAATATTATTGTTTGGGTTTGCTGTATTTTTCTAAGGAGGGTGTGGGCCCCATCTTGTAGACGTCAAGGAAAACAAGAAGACAAGTTGGTTGGATCTGCTTTTCCTCTTACAACTTAAAAAGAAAGATTTTTCTGTGTGTGATAGTGACGTAGATTAAGATCATGCATGTGGAAGAAAAATGCACACATAGATTATTTCCAAACACAGATATTTACAGTAAGGACACAGAGGATGTGGCCACCTGCCTCTGTGGGTCCTGCATCTCTAACATTTACACAACCCACGGCAAGAATCCATAAGGAGTCAGGTGTGCCAATATTCAAAACATAAGTGAGTGAACAAATTTAAAAGTACACTGAATTGCTTAATATTGCAACCATATGAAACCATTGCATATTGTCATTCTTTAGCTGCTAAGTCGTATCCGACTCTTTTCAACCCAGTTGACTGAAGCCCACCAGACTCCTCTGTCCACGGGATTTCCCAGGCAAGAATACTGGAGTGGGTTGCCATTTCCTTCTCCAGGGGATCTTCCCCACCCAGGGATCAAACCCACATCTCCTGCATTGGCAGTCAAATTCCTTACCCCTGAGCCACATAAGGAAGCCCGAAACTATTGCATACACAGCCCTAATTCAGGAGTCTATCGCCATAGACTGGAGCACAAAAAAAGCAGCAAGAAATTGAACATGGAGCATTTCAGGGGAACAACTCTTTATTTTATAAGAATGTATCGTTTTCACACCATCTGAGAGGAAAGATTTTGACAAGTTAGCTGGCTTGTCTTTTTTCTCATCTAAAGTCTTCTATAGCTCAAATCTTTCCTGCAGTCCAAAGGAGTATCTTCTTCCAGTGTTGGCAATGGTAACCCATCAGCCTCCACAGCTTTTGGACTCGGGTGTGTTTCCTTCCAAAGACATAGAGCTGGAGAGGTGAAAAGGCATTTTCCCTGGAGGCATGAACTGTGTCACTAGAATGGATGTTTAGTGTTGCAGATCATGCCAAGCCAGCCCTGAGGACCACATACCAAGAGACAGAGGTGTTTTCTGTGTCCTCTGATGAATTTATTTAGTGTGGGCTTACTGTATAAAAGCTTCCTTGGTGGCTCAGATGGTAAAGCATCTGCCTGCAGTGCGGGAGACCCAGGTTCAATCCCCGGGTTGGGAAGATCCCCTGGAGAAGGAAACGGCAACCCACTCCAGTACTCTTGCCTGGAAAATTCCATGGACTGAGGAGCCGGGTGGGCTACAGTCCATGGGGTCGCAAAGAGTCGGACACGACTGAGCGACTTCACTTTGCTGTATAAAAGGGGCTTCCCAGGTGGCCCTAGTGGTAAAGAACCCACCTGCCAGTGCGGAAGACTTAAGAAATGCAGAGTTTGATCCCTGGGTCGGGAAGATCCCCTAGAGGAGGGTATGGCAACCCACTCCAGTATTCATGCCTGGAGAATCCCTTGGACAGAGGAGTCTGGTGGGCTACAGTCCATAGGGTCACAAAGAGTTGTACACGACTGAAGCGACTTAGCATAGCACAGCACACTATGATATGAAGAGTGCTCCAAAGCAAGGGATCCAAGCAGGGTTCCCCACTGTCTGCATCTTAAAGTCCAGGCGCTTTGAAAATTGGGATGTGCTGCTGTTGCTGCTGCTAAGTCACTTCAGTCATGTCCGACTCTGTGAGACCCCATAGACGGCAGCCCACCAGGCTCCCCCATCCCTGGGATTCTCCAGGCAAGAACACTGGAGTGGGATGTGCTAGGCAGGTGATAAACCGCTGTCCCAATATGTCAACCTACTGCATGCTTTGTGTCAGAGTTGCCTCGAAGGACATGACTTACACAGACCCTGGATGGAACAGTTTACTCCAGAAGAGAAGAGACAGAGCAAGATCAGCTTCAACAGTGAGGGTCAGTCCCCCCACACACAGCCAGTGGGTGCCATCTTGCAGTTGACTTAGGGCAATGATCTGCATGCTCCCTCTTGGGCTGTAAGTGAAGGGCCCTTTCCCTCCCCACCAGGAACAGATAGTAGTGGGGTTGGCCTGGTGCCCTATGTCATTACAAGCTTAAGCAAAACAAAGGAGCATACGCTGAGTCGAAAACAGAGTAAGATAATCCCACACAAGGCAATAAGCCCAGCACAGCTGTGCAGCACTTTATCTCTGGGGAAAGAAGTGTTCCAGCCCCAAGGCCTCTCTTCTGTGGCCCTGAAGGGATTGAAAGACTGCATAGACTAGAATGCCTTTCCCGATGCAGTGTGCAGCTGGCCTGAGGGAGAACTAGATCACTACCTCGCCTTTGCGTGGGACTCAAGGTATTTAACTTGAATTCAAGGTACCTTCCTTACTTCCTTACTTCTGTACCTTCCTTACACAGCCATCAGAGGAGGCCAGACACCTGGGATGATTTCATTTGGAAACTAAAGGTATTCTGGTGTTGAAGAAGACTCTTAAGAATCCCTTGGACAGCAAGAGACCAAACCAGTCAATCCTAAAGGAAATCAACCTTGAATACTCATTGGAAGGACTAATGCTGAAGCTCCAACATTTTGGCCACCTGATATGAAGAGCCAACTCATTGGTAAAGACCCTGATGCTGGGAAAGGCTGAGGGCAGGAGGAGAAGAGGGGCAACAGAGGATGAGATGGTTGGATAGCATCATCGACTCAATGGACATGAGTTTGAGCAAACTCCAGGAGATAGTGAAGGACAGGGAAGCCTGGCATGCTGCAGTCCATGGGGTCACAAAGAATCGGACATGACTTAGCAACTAAACAGCACCAAGAAAGGAACAGCAAACAGTGCAGGGAAAAACCACTTCAGGCCCCTCTCCTGAAAAGGGACCAGTGCATCTGTGCATGGAACACCATCCTGAGATTTCAAGACCTGCCCAGGATACAGACACATAACACACGGAGTGACGAGAAAGGAGTGATGGGGAGTTGAGAGCAATGGTAGACAATTGTCATAGGCCAAGTGCAGGTCTGAGAAAGCAGGTGGGCCATCTTAGCTCAAATACGCTGACACTGTAACAGTACAGGGCAGCTCAGCTTATGCTAGACAAACAGGTTATGCAAGCCTAGGTCCCGGGATGTGGCAAGACCAGTGTTTACAGGCAGAAATGACAGGGTCGTTGGTATTTCTGCAAGGGAAGAAGCTGCTGGGTGTGCTAGGCAGTATTGTGAAATAGTTATAGTAACCGCTTCATGTAGTAAACATCTCGTCTCAAAGGAAGTACCCATAACGCAGTTTCGGAGTGTAGTAACTGCTCAGAAAGCACCAGCTGTTGTTATCATCAGCCCTGGAAGACCCCTGAGGTTGGAGCAGCTTACAAGGAGCACAGCCTGCTCCCTCAACCATGCCAAGCTGAGTAACAAATAGAGCTGATGTGATTCTTCAATGTCAACAATGATGCTAGGTGGCATAGGAAAGGGAAATCCATAAAAGACTCAGGAAGTACACCAAAGCCACTCGATTAAAAATAAATAAATTAAAAAAAAGAGAAACAGCACTATATTGTGAAATCGTACATGTGTCTTCATCGCTTCTTTTTGCTGAACAGATGTGCATTCGGTGCTGCATCAGACACTTCTTACACTACTTCCCACCCATCAGCCCCATCGCTTCCTCTGGCCACCACTACAACAACCAATCTTGTATAGGCCTTGCCCAGCTCCATGGAGGGGCAGTCTGGCAGCATCTCCCCTTTCCTAGCCTTCGTCTCATCATGCATGCCATTCCTCTCCTGAATCAGGGAGTCTCCGATGCTGAGATAGAGAACCTGCAGGAAACCACTTGGTACTCAGGACCGAGATGCTGCAGCCTGGAGGTACTGGACGAGGACTCAGGAGACTCAGAGACTCAAAGACTTGGAAGTCCCTGGGGAGTATCCGCAGCAAAGGAGAGAGTCAGCGAGTACATGGATAGGATGGCTTGTCCCGTGGAAGTCAGCCAGCCTCTTCCCTCAGCCACAACAGAGCTACTGCAACAAGCCCTTGGCCATGGCGGCAAGGATAGAGGTTATGCATGGGCCCAACAGTGTGGGCTGTCTCTCGTCAAGGCCCATTTAACTATGGCTGCTGCTGAATGCATAACCTTCCAGCAGAGATAGACATTAAGTCTCACTATGGCACCCGCCTCCAAGGAGAAAACGCAGCCGTACAGTGGCATGTTCATTATCTTGGACGTCTGCCAACCTTAGCAGGACCAACACTTATTCCCAATGTGGGGCTTTTCACTACCAGCAGTACCTTTGCCAGGCCAATGGTCCAAGGACTTAGAGAATGTCTGATCGCTCAGTATGGTATGTGCACAAGAGGGCCTCAGGTCAAAGGATCCATCTTACAAATGGTGTGAGTCAGTGGGCATATGGGATCCGCTTGGTGTTACCATATACTGAAACAGCTAAGAGAATGGTGAGGGGTTAATAATTTAGCTGAAGCGAAAACAAACTTCAGGGCTGGGACTTCTCCAGAATGCAGTGCATGCATGGAAGCAAAGAATGTTAGATAATGCCCTGTCCCTGGTGGCTAAAACACACAGGAATCAAGGGGTTGGCCTCCGTCTTCATATTTCCAGTCATCTATTTGTGATTCCCATCCATGAAGCATTAGACTCTGCTGGATTTCCAGGGAGATGGGAGAGGTGGAGGTGAACAAGTATGAGTGCACAGTGTGGGTTCTACTGAACCTGAAAGAACGTGTGTGTGTGAGTGTGTGTGTGCGTGTGCACGCACGCACATGCTCAGTCACTCAGTCATGTCCAACTCTTTGCGACCCCACAGACTAATACAACCAGCCTGAAGCAAGCTTTGTGATGGATTAGACATAATAAGGAAGTGGCAACCCACTCCAGTGTTGTTGCATGGAGAATCCTAGGGGCAGAGGAGCCTGGTGGGCTTAAGTCTACGGGGTTGCACAGAGTCGGACACAACTGAAGCTATGCATGCATGCATGCATTGGAGAAGGAAATGGCAACCCACTCCAGTGTTCTTGCCTGGAGAATCCCAGGGACAGAGGAGCCTGGTGGGCTTAGGTCTACGGGGTAGCACAGAGTTGGACACGACTGACACGACTTAGCAGCAGCAGCAGCAGCAGACATAATAAAGGCACAAACACCTTGGAGGGAAGCAAGGAGCAGACTGTATTATGTATTACGTCACACCCTTGCAACCTCACTCCTTACCTCAGCCACTGCTCAGTCACTGCTTTTCCTGCTTCATGGAGGTGTCTTACCTCATAACTCTAGCTTTCCACAGGGCTTCTCTGATTCTGAGGTATGGAATATGTGAAAGAACATAACAGACACTCATGAGCAAACCAGAAGTGTGAATAAATTAATGCTTGTATATACGGAGTCTAGAAAAATGGTGCAGTTCCCTATGTGCAGGGAACGAATAGAGAGACAGATATAGAGAATCATGCAGACACGGGCGGGAAGGAGAAGGTGGCACAAACTGGGAGAGTGGCACTGACATATATACATTACCAGGCATAAAATAGACAGCTAGTGAGAAACTGCTACATAACACATGCAGCTCAGCTCGATGCTCTGTGATTGATGGCCTAGAGGGGTAGGATGCGGCGTGGGAGGGGGGATCCAAAGGGAGGGGATATATGTATATACCTATAGCTGATTACAGCAGAAACTAACAGAATTTTGTAAAGCAAATATACTCCAATAATAAAATAAAATTAATATTTGAAATCCATCCCTGGCCAATGAAGTCTTGCTCTCACCACAGTTTAACACATTGCTGTGTAACAATCCACTTGAAGCTTACTAGTATAAATTGACAACAGCTGTATTCTACTCACAAATTCTACGGGTCAGAAATTCACACAGGGCACAGCCTGGATGGCTTGTCTCTGCTTCATGATGCCTGGGGCATGTCTGGGAAGACACGAAAAGCAAGAAATGACCCAAAGGGATGGGGAACCATCTAGAGCAGGGCTGCCCAGTAAAAATACAATGCAAGTTGCCCGCTGTTGTTGTTGTACTCTCTAAGTCGTGTCAACTCTTTGAGACCCCATGGACTGTAGCCCACCAGGCGCCTCTGTCCTGGGGATTTCCCAGGCAAGAATACTGGAGTGGGTTGCTATTTCCTTCTCCAGGGGATCTTCCCACCCAAAGATCAAAGCCACATCTCCTGCATTGGCAAGTGGATTCTTTACTGCTGAACCACCTGGGAAGCCCATGTAGTATTTTACATAGTGTCAAATACACAGGAGAAAAATCAAGACAAGAAATCTGGGCAGAGGGAGGTTATAATTTCAGATAGAAAGTCCCAGAAAGATTAACAAGAAAAACAACATTTGAATGAGAAGTTGAAGGAGGTTAGGGAGAAAGTAAAATTTTCTCCCAGAAAAGTTATTGAAGGGAAGAGTAATGTAGGAAGCAGGAACAGAAATCTCTGAGCCAGCCTGCATAATCAAAGCAAAATGAGTGAGGGGAAGAGTAATAAGGACCTGATAACAGAGCATAAACAGGGACCAGATCACATAGGGGCTTGTAGGCTAGGAGAAGGATTGGGCTTTACACTGGGTTGGGATGCAGGATTAAAAAGCCATCCATGGGTTTTAAATAGGATTGACTTGGCTGATTTATATTTTAACAGGATCACCCAGGCTGCAATGTTGAGAATGAACTGGAAAGGGGCAAGGGCAGAGGAAGGAGACACATTAGGAGGTTTCTGCAAGAATCCTGGTAAGAGACAAGAGTGGCTTGGACCAGGTGGAGAAAGAGGATGTGGTGAGGAACAATAAGGTTCTGGACACATTTTTGAAAGTAGATTCACCCCAGTATTTTTAATGGATTGGATGTGGAGGTGAAACAAACAGAGGAGTCAAGGGTTAAGATTCTATATGAGGAGTCACATGACCAGGCTCACACGTTAGAGCACCCTGATAACAGGCTCTCTGTGCCCTTGAATGGGGTGAACTCCCAAGGAAAACATTCTGATGAGAGGATTCAGTGACCCTCTTAGAGGAAGGATCCTTCATAAACTGGCTTCTCCCTTTGCCTGTGTCCAGTGGGCAGTTGGAGAAGCCTCATGTCATCCTCGCCCCTTCTTCCTGTTGCCTTCTCAGCCTCCTTCCCTTTATTTAGAAATAGCGTGTTATCTATTATACAACCCAGGAGGAGCGTTCTGATCTCTGCCCTGTGACTTCCCGCTCCTCCTCTTTCTATAAATACAAGGGCAGAGCAGAGATCCAGGGAAGTTGGAGAGAGCCCCAGAGTCCTCAGGCTGGTCCACCGTCTGTACACCAGGAAGATGAAGACCTCCATAGCTGCCCTGCCCTTCCTCATCCTCGCTGCCCAGGCTGCACTTGGTGAGTTCAGTGAGCCTTCTCCCAGGTGGGCAGGTAGGTGGTAACTTGCAGACCAGGGAGGAGATGCAGAGGGACACCTTTGTCCCAATGTGGATATAGCTCCCGTTTAAAAGCAGCAGCAGTAGGTATAGACCTCTCCCTGCAGCCGCTGGTCCCCAGGGAAAGCAGCATACTGGTCCCACCTGGGGAAACAATTCTCTCCCTTTCATGACCAGAATTATCTGATACTTTCTCTTAGCTGACATAGGAACACTATGGACGAGATCAAGAGAACTGTAGAAAAATCGTAGATCTGTAGAAAGAAGTATAGACTTCCACAATGTTAGAACTATTATATGCCCTCTAACATAAAACTCTCACTTCAGAGAAGAAACTGGACAAGCCAGACAAGTGACTCACTCAAGTGTACTTAATCATCTTATTTATTTATGTAACAAATAGATATCTAGTATTTCCTATGTGAAAGCAGGCACTGTTCTAAGTGTCTTGGAGATATTAATATGTTGGATTCTCCTGACAATGCTGTAGGGTAGACTATCGGAAAACTATGTGGATTTACTTATTATTATTATTAATCACTCTCTTACAAACAAGAGATGAGGCATAGGAACCCTAGATAACTTGCTCAAGATCACACAGCCATACGTGGTGGCATTAGGTTACAAGCTAGTTAGGAAGCTATAATGGGAAGACAACACCCATCTAAGACTTAATTTTGCAAGCCCCACACATATCATAGTAAGCATATTGAAGTGTATGCACATGCCTCTTTTAATATAATTCATATGTAACTACATAAGAATGAGCTAAATTTTAGTTATGCTTGCCTAATTATTCTAGTACAGGTCCACAATCCATTTATCCAAATTTTGGGGGCTAGATGCATTTTGGAATGCAGATTTTTTTCAGGTTTTAAAAAGGCAATGCAGTATGACCCAGAAATTCCATCTCTTCTTGATATAGCCAAAAGAACTCAAAGTAGATACATGAAAGAGATACCTATACAATCTTGCTAATAACAGGTTAATTTTTAATTGCCAAAAGGAGGAAGCAACCCAAGTGTCCATTGACAAACAAATGGATTGGAAAACAGGATGTGTGTGTATATATATATAGAGAGAGAGAGACAGAGAGAGAGAATCAGCCTTAAAAAATGAGGGAATTCTGACATATGCCACAACATAGACGAACATTGAAGACATGATGATAGATGAGATAAGCCAGTCACAAAAGGACAGATAATATGATTCCACTCCTACGAGGTACTTAAAATAGTCAAATTCAGAGAGAAAGTAGAGTAGCAGTGGTCCAGGGTTTAGGGAAGGGGGAAATGGGGAGCTATTGTGTAATGGGCACAGAGTGTCAGCTTTCAAGATGAAAAAAGTTCCATGGATGGATTGTGGTAAGTTGCGCAATATGAGAAGGTACTTAATGCTATTGAACTGTACACTTCGAGATGATTAAAATTGTAAAGTTTATGTTATTTGCATTATGTATGTGCTAACTCTTGGTTATTAGCAGCTACAGACTAAACCCAGATTGCTGCCTATAGCTCTTGGTACTTCGGTTGACAGCTTTTAAATGTACAAAATCACCTCCAGTTCATGTCAAGCCATGAATACCCCCGTCTTCAAGTCTGCCTGCTAGAGCTTTTGCTTTTCCTGATTGTGATTTTTGTGACATTTGATCTCAGACAATTGTACTTTTTGATAACTTGAGGAAAACAAAAATTACCTGAAAAACTGCCTGATCCGCTGCACTGTAGACATGCAATCTTTGCAAAGATTGTAAATGACATTTGTGAATATTCAGACATGATTATCGTTTCCTATCCATGTTCTGATCACAGGGAGATAGTGAACAAATGATTATATTGGAGACTTTTGTATTTATAAAATCTAATGTAAAACCACTACTTGCAACTTTTTAGATCTGAATGTTGCCTGTTTAATATATTTCTTTAAAAGGGTTTTCTATCTATTGTTAATATCAGTTGGATAACATTAGGTCAAGTGGTTTTTTTTTCTGATTGTTAATTTGATGCTAGCTGGAATTCAAGAAATGACAGTGACCTTATTCAAATAAAGAAATATTTTAGTATTTTTTTTAATTGTAAACTTTGCATTATGTACACTCTGTCACATTCTAAAAGAATGTATTTTTAAAAAGGTAACACATACCTGGACATTACTTAACATCCCTGGCAGAGTCTGAGACACACACATTAACCAAACACAGTCATATTTCTGCAGCAAACACATTCACACTAATGGAGTAAATAAAGCCTGTAAATAGCCTCACTTCACTTTGGGTGATGTTGTGTCACCAGATCAGTTATAGAGAAATGTTTACTGTTTCCAGAGTCCTGTGAATTCCAGAAATGTGTAGAGAGCATGGTGCATTGGATCGCATTATGGAACTATTCAACTGATCTACTCGTGTTGGGTGTGCAGTTAGCTTTTTGTATTCAAAGTCAATAGAATGGTTCCCTATCTCAAACTTTTTCAAAAGTCTGCTGAAAAGTCTCAGGGCCTTGATAGAGAAAATGGGCTTGGAGGCAGATCTGGGCCAATGGTTCAGTATCCTTGCCTCCCTAGCAGGAGATGGGGTTGAGGAATGAGACAGATGGAGGTGTTGAAACGATGTTGCTTCCCAGTGATTTTTCTCCCCTTCTCTACTGTTTCTCTCAAGTAGAAGACATGATGTCAAACCTGAAGTTTGAACTCTCAAGTCTGGAACAGAATCACCACTCACTGTCTCAAGGAGGTAAAGTTTTGTTATGGCATATATTTTAAAACAACTAGCAGGTACAGATTGGCTCAAAGACTTCAATCCACCTGGTTTACAGGACCTGAGAGGGGTCCTGAGGGTGGTGAACATCTCCAAGGAAGTTCAGGAGGGGCTGTGCGTCCATAGATGGCCTCTTCCAGAGATGGACTCAATTCCACCTGGCTGTCCCAAGAGATGGCTCACTATGGGGAGAGGGGAAGGGTGCTCTGGGACGCCTCCTGCAGGCCTCAGACCCTCCTTCTTCTGGGAGAAATTCTGCTCTGTCGTGACCCTGCCTGGATGCCCTCAGACACACAGCTCAGCCCTGGGGAGAGCGAAATGTCTCTGGCAAGGAGAGGCCATAAGTGCTGGAAGAGTAGGAAAACATCCCTTTCCAGTCCTGAACCTTCAGGACTTCCCTGGTGGTCCAGTGGTTAAGAATCCACCTGCCAATGCAGGACACACGGGTTCCATCCTTGCTCCGGGAGGATTCCACATGCCTCCTTGCAAGGAAGAGTAGTCCCTGATCACTGTAACTGGAGAAAGTCCATGTGCAGCAACACAGACCTAGCACAGCCAAAGATAATTTTTTTTTAAAGCCCTGCACCTTCTCACTCTTCCCAGTAGGTGGGAGGAAAGGGAGAAAGGATGCAGTTTTCATCAGTTTTGTTTGTTTAGTTGCTAAGTTGGGTCCAACTCTTTTGCAACACCTAGGACTGTAGCCCTCCAGGCTTTTCTGCCCATGGGGTTTCCCAAGCAAGACTACAGGAGTGGCTTGCTGTTTCCTTCTGCAAGTTTTCCTCCCACTCAGTCCTTAAGTGACGCTTTCTCTTGTTGCAGGTTTTCACCGGCCCACGGACTGCTGCATGTCTTACACCCCACGAAACATCCGATGTGTATTCATGGAAAATTATATAGAGACGAGCAGTGCGTGCTCCCGGCCAGCTGTCATGTAAGTATGCCAAGCTCACTGGCCATCGCTGGGGGCAGAGTGGAGAGGGGAAGGGGTAGCACCTGAGGAATGGATGTCCAGGAAAGTCCCACCCTCTGGATCCTGCCAGGTCAGCAGAAGCATGTGTCCTCAGTAGGATCCTTCAGGGCACCAGGTATGAGATGCTCCAGGTGAAAAGGGAAGCTGGGGAAGGAAGGTGAGAGCTGGAGGGAGGCTTCACGAGAAAACTCTGAGTCGCTGAGGGTGTCTCAGCCTGAGGGAGAGTCTCAGAGAGAAGCTGCTCTAAATTCCTGCAGCAGAGAAAGGGAAGAACTGGCTGGGCTGTCGGGGGCCCAAGGCGCAGGGAGGACAGGGTCCCCACCCATATTTGCTGAACCCTCTGCTGTTTGTAATCTTTCCCCCTACCTTCTTCCCAGCTTCATGACCAAGAAGGGGCAGCGTGTCTGTGCTGATCCTAACAATGAGGGAGTTCAGAAATGCAAGTCGGAGCTGAGGCTGGGGTCAGCCGTCGAGGACCTGAGATCGCTATTGCTTGAGCGGGGGCGCCTGGACCGGGCCCCCTCTACTCCGTCTCTCTTGCCTCACCATCCTCATTGGAGGGCCGTGGCCTGAATTACTGTTTTAAAAAGCAGCAGTTACTGTTCTGTTCTAATTACAAACACAACGCATTCATCAAGAGTATCCAATTTGACTTCACTCAAACTTTTAGAGGGAAAAGATTGTGTAGGAATTGCTGAACTTTGGATTCGTGTGGCTTTTTTGGGGGTGGGGAGGGTCTGAACAAGATATCATAGTGTAAACTTTTTTAAGCTAAAAACATGGCATTCAAATACAGACTTAGTATGTGTATTTAACCCATTAATCACTAAACCGATTCAAAGATCATCTGAGGAACAGAAGTTTATATAGTTATTGGAGATGGCATTCTGAAATGTTTGTTAGAGAAAAACAAATTCAAATCCTAGAGGGCAATAAATCTGTAACTTTGGGGACTATCTTTTCTACTAGACAGCAATCCTTTGGATCTGTGCTTAACAATAAAATTACAAATCAGTCTCAGTCAACAAGCAATTTCATAAATTCTGGGTGTTGGTCAACAGTATATAGACCGTCAATCAAATGTACATTTCCCATACAGATTAAGGAATCCTGGGTGAGTCCTTCAGAAAGTGCTCCAATATGACATTGAAAGGCCTATACTCATCCTTCTGCCTTAATGCTACTCTTTGGATTTTTTTTTTCTTACCAGATATAATTTCCTAAAAGATATCTTCTCTGAAGTTAAAGGACATTATGAAAACACTTAAAACTAAAGTTAATATCAATTTTAGATTCATATCTATTAAAGCATATACATTTCTATTTATAATTAGTAAATCTTAATCAACTCTCACATAAAATTCAGAAATAAAGGATTGAATTCTAAACAACAACATTTTTTTAAATTCAAAAAACATTTAAGATTTTTTTCCAGGCCAAGTTGGTAGAGTAGAAAGGCCCTGAACTCACCTCCTCTCATGAACACACCAAAATCACAACTTGGCTAAAAAGTTTTTTTGGGTTTACCATAAGATGGTATGGAAAAACCAAAATGAATTATTTTGGCCAATCCAATACTTGTAGAACAACTATCAATGGAAAAAAAGAAACACAAACAGAACCTACCAACAAGAAAAAATCTTTTACAACTAAAGATGTTTAAAGAGGAATCACAATAATACAGTGCTGGGGGTGGAGCAGACTCATAATAGGCCAAGTCCCATATTCCCTGGTGGGTTTCCCAGATTGCGCTAGTGGTAAGGAATCCACCTGCCCATGCAGGAGAAGCAAGAGACTCAGGTTCAATCCCTGGGTCGGGAAGATCCTCTGGAGGAGGAAATGGAAAACCACTCCAATATTCTTGCCTGGAGAATTCCACAGACAGAGGAGTCTGGCAGGCTACAGTCCATGGAGCCACAGAGTTGGACACAACTGAGCACACACCCACATTCACCCTCATGGGTGGCCCACAGACTGGAGAATGCTTACATTGCAGAGGTTCTCCCACAAGAGTGAGAGGTCTGAGCTTCACTTCAGGCTCCCCAACCCAGGGGCCCTGCCCTGGGAAGATAAGCCCCCAGAGTATTTGACTTTGAAGGCCAGCAGGGCTTATACTGGGAAAGATTGAGGGCAGGAGGAGAAGGGGGCGACAGAGATGGTTGAGATGGTTGGATGGCATCACTGACTCAATGGACATGAGTTTGAGCAAACTCCAGTAGATAGGGAAGCCCAAGGAAGCCTGGCGTGCTGCAGTCCATAGGCTCGCAAAGAAACACAGCTGAGCGACTAAACAACAGCAGCAACAGGGCTTAATTTTGGCAGTCCCAGAGAACTGGAGGAATAGAAACTTCACTCTTAAAGAGAATACACACTAAGTCTTGCAGCCTGTAGGACTCACAGCAAAAGCAGTATTTGATAGGAGCCTGGGATCACACCTACCTGCTGATCTTTGAGGGTCTCCCCGAGAGGCAGGAGTCAGCTACAGCTCACCCTGGGGACAGACACTGGCAGCAGCTATCCTTGGGAACTCTTACTGCCACAAGGACACCTTGCTGATGGGCACCACTGTGGAATCCTTCCTCTAGCTTATTGCCCCCGGATCCAGCCCTGCCTGGTCCAGCAGCTTGTGGGAACCAGTGCTGGACTGTCTCAGGCCAAGCAAATACCTGGGTAGGAGCACAGCCTCACCATCAGTAGGCAGGCTGCCTTAAGACCCCACTGAGCACACAGTTGCCTCTGGACATGACCCAACCCACCCAAAGGCCCAGAATCCAGTTCCACCCACCAGTGGGCAACCCCACGGCTTACAGAACCAACCTGTCCACCAAGAAGCCAGATCCTACTTTGGGACCACCTGGGCCTCTGTCCTGAGCACTAGTAGGCTGACACAAGCTTTGGGACAAACTGAACTTGTACCCAACTGTGTCAGAAACCACTCCACCTCACCAACACTAACAATCTGACACCAACTCTGGGACCCCTGAGCCCTGCAACCAGACTCTAGGACTCAGCTCTCCCTGCCAGTATTCTGGCACTAACCCCAGGAACTGGCTTTACTACCAGTAGGTGGGCCACAGCCCCAGAGTCTTCTAGTCTTGAGTCCACACACCAGGGAGCCAGCACGAGCCCCAGGGCCCCTGGAGTTCCGCAGTCAGCTGCCTTGTGACCAGGCCCCACTAACCAGCAGCCAACAGCCTCTATACAAGGAAGTGCCTGGTAAATAAACAGACCAGGGTCAACCAAGCCTATCAAACCGCCCACATAGCCTGCCACAACAAAAGGAACCACACAGCCCTCATGGGGGGAGTCCCCAGAGCATGCAGCTTGGACGACAAGAGGGGTGTGCACTGCTGGGATGCACAGGACATCTCCTGTAGAAAGCCATTTCTCCAACGTTAAGAAATACAACTCACATACCAGATGCATAAAAATATAAACAGCAACTTAGGCAAAATGAGATGCCAGAGGAACATGCCCCAGACGAAGGAACAAGATTAAACCTCAGAAGAACTAGCTGAAGTGGTAAAAAAAAAAAAAAAAAAAAAAAAGAACTAAGTGAATTGAAGATGGGCAATCTACCTGAGAAAAAAGTTCAGGGTAGCGATCATGCATGCATGTGTGCTAAGTTGCTTCAGTGGCGTCTGACTCTTTGCTACCCTATGGACCGCAGACCACCAGGCTCCTCTGTCCATCAGATTTTCCAGGCAAGAGTGCTGGAGTGGGTTGCCATGCCCTCCTCCATGGGATCTTCCCCACCCAGGGATCAAACCCGAGTCCCCTGCATTGGCTGGTAGGTTCTTTTTAGCACTAGCACCTCCTGGGAAGCCCAGTGATCATAACAGTGATTAAAGAACTTGGGAGAAGAATGGATGCACAGAGCGAGAAGTGAGAAGTCTTTAACAAAGAGTTAGAAAGTAAAAAAGAAAACCCCCAAAGAGATGACAGATGTAACCAATAAAGTAAAAAATACACTAGAAGGAATCAACAGTAGACTAAATGACACAGAGGAATGGGTCAGCCAGTTGGAAGGAGGTAATAGAAATACTGCTGCTACTGCTAAGTTGCTTCAGTCGTGTCCAACTCCGTGCGACCCCACAGACGGCAGCCCACCAGGCTCCCCCATCCCTGGGATTCTCCAGGCAAGAACACTGGAGTGGGCTGCCAAATAGAAATAACTGATGGCCAATTCTCTCTCTGGCCCATGGTCCCCTCTGGACTCACACAGCAGATACCCTTCTTTATTTAGAGAACTGTACTTGCAGCTTCGTCCTGGGTCAAACCCCTGACTGTCCAAAAGTGGAGACTGGCAAGGTCCTTACTTGTTTTTTGGGCCTAAGATTCTTCTCCCAACACCTCCCAACTGATCTTTGGCTTCCCCGGGGTCCTGTTGGAAACATGTTTTCTCGATGATCTTCTCCATCACCTATGTAAGGATATACGTTTTTCAGCCACTTTCTGCATTGCCATCAAATTGACAAAGGTCCTTTATATAGAACAGAAATTTCTCACCTTATGGTTAGCTTTCTGTCATCTTTTCTGAACCTTTACTGTTACTATGAGTTTGTTTGTTTTTTTTTTAATAGTGAAAACTTTTATATTTGGAATTAGCCAGCTGGACTTGGTTTAGATGATCCCAATTTTGTTGGCAACAGCCAAAACATCCTAGTCAGGAGCCAGCTTTCTTCTGTCCATCAGGCCTGATCAGGGTGTTGACCTCCGCCCCCTCAATGTCATCGAGATTCTTCCCAGTCTGATTAATCTGGTGCTTGTTGCCTTGACAGCCACAATGAATACCAGTGTGTTTTGGTCTTCTATTTTCTTCTTGGCTGACTCGGATCGAGGGAGAATTTGATGATGTCATAGTGGTCGAATTCATTTCTCCTAAGGGCAGTCTTCCAAGGGTATTCAGGCTGCCTCCTGAGCTGCAGTGTTTTGGGCCGCCTTTTTTTGTGAACCTTAGCCACAGTTTTTGTGGCTGTGGATGCCTTTCAACACTGCTGTCTTGGCCTTCAGAGCCTTTGCTCTGGGTTAGGCTTTGGAAGGGGCAGGGGCTTCCTTCTTCGCCTTTGGCACCATCTTTGTGAAAAGCGGAATTTATTTTTAATGTGGTTTTTATTTTCCCACTTATTCTGTCATTTCTATGGAGTTGGGGGAAGCAAAAGAGGCAACACAGATGCTAAGGGTTCTGGCCTATATTTTGAGCCCTGTATGATCTTTCCTATTGCTCTCATTACTTGCGGTGTCCACAGAAGCTTTTGACTTCCCTGTCGAGCATTTTTTTGGTTTTTTGTTTGTGTGTTTATTTTCTGTTTTGTTTTGTTGTTTTAGCAGAGAAAGATTTATTGCAAGGCCAGGCAAAGAGACAAGCTGATTCATGCCCTAAAAAGTTTCGAGCTCCCCAGAGGTTTTCGGCAAAGCATTTTAAAAAATCAGGTGAGGGTGGGGAGGGTTGCAGGATATGTGATTGTGCACAATTGTGCACAATTCTTTGATTGGCTGATGATGAGAGCACAGGGTGGTGTTACAAGGGTTAACTTTACCGGACTTAGGCTTCAAAAGTCCTTAGGCTTTTGAGATATGGTGTTGGAGAAGACTCTTGAGAGTCTCTTGGACTGCAAGGAGATCCAACCAGTCAATCCTAAAGGAAATCAGTCCTGAATATTTATTGGAAGGACTGATGCTGAAGCTGAAACTCCAATACTTTGGCCACCTGATGCGAAGAGCTTACTCACTGGAAAAGACCCTGATGCTGGGAAAGATTGAAGGCAGAAGGAGAAGCGGAAGACAGAGGATGAGATGGTTGGATGGCATCACTGACTCAATGGACATGAGTTTGAGTAGGCTCTGGGAGTTGGTGATGGACAGGGAAGCCTGGTGTGCTGCAGTCCATGGGGTCACAAAGAGGAGGACACAACTGAGCAACTGAATTGAGGCTCCAGGAGGCCTGGGGCTATGAGCTCCTGGTCATCCAGTAGGTAACATCTTCCATCTGATGAGGAGTTTTCACATCTGTAAAACAACTCAGGAAATGTGTATCAGATGCTATTATCTAGGTACTTCAGAGAAGAGCTAAACAGAGGATATAGGGGACAAGTCTGTCCTGAGAAATCCCCAGAGGGTCCTGCTTCCCCCCTTTTCTTTGATACTCTTGAGATTTTGTTTCAGAGGCTTGAAGATCTCAAAGAACTATTGGAGTAAAGCAATGCTAGCCCTAAGGGCAATGTGTGTGGTTTTGACTTGCCAACTGAGTAGAGTGAAACGGTGAGCACAAACCACTTGGGCTGTGCCAGGTGCCTCCTGATCAAGGCTTTGGTTCACAACAATGGCAGCTGAAAAGAAATGAGGGGTGACATGAGACTTTCCTTCCTGACCAAGCACCTGGTCAATCACATCTGTTCTCTGAGCTCTTTGAGGAGACAATGCAATGCTATGTAAAGTCAGTTACATGATACTTTCTTTTCACAGTTCCTCAAAAACAACATGTTCTCTATTGTCTCCTTGCTCTCTGGGGTGACTCCGCCAGAAATGTCCCCTGCTCTCAACCCTCCCAGCAAAACTCAATCCATTTAGATGCTACCATAAAATCTTCCCTCACTGTCCCAGTCAGAACACCCCTCTCCCTTTCTCTAGAATTCTGAAACAGATATTTATCATCACTCAAGCTGACAATGATTGAGTGACTGTGCTGTGCTGTGCTTAGTCACTCAGTCGTGTCTGACTCTTTGCGACCCCATGGACTGGAGTCCACCAGGCTCCTCTGTCCCTGGGATTCTTCAGGCAAGAATCCTGGAGTGGGTTGCCATTTTCTTCTCCGAGGGATCTCCTGGACCCAAGGATCGAACCCGAACTCTTGCATTGGCAGGCAGATTCTTTATTGGTGAGCCACTGGGGAAGCCCTGGAAAAAGTTTAAATGTGGCTCAGTAAGTCTGCCAACCAATTTTTGAATTTTTTAAAGTAAAAATCTTGGGACTACCCTAGTGGTCCCATGGTTAAGATTCCATGCTTCCAATGCAGGAGGCATGGTTTCCATCCCTGGAGAGGGAACTAAGATCCCACTTACCATGTGGTGTGGGGGAAAAATAAAAATAAAAATCTTACAAGGGCAAAATAGCTAGAAAAATATGTGCTTTAATGTTGTAAAAAAAAAAATCCATACATTTACTATTTCACTTTTAGAACCATAGACAAGATTTTTTAAGTAATGTAGCTCATACCCTTTTCTCTTGACATGGACCAGGGCTGGGGCAGAGGGCCCACTTGACTATGGACGGTGGGCTCTGTATTTGTCACATACAAGTGATGTAGCAAAGAAGTAAACCCTTAATATAAGGGTCCCACCCACCCTTTCAGTATAATTCAATTTTTTAAAATCAATGCAAATGTGTTGATTTGAAAAACACTTTTTAAACATGTTTTAAAAGGCACTCCTGCATACTCACCAGTGGGCCACAGAAGAACCTTTGAGGTCTCTGATTATGTTGCCATCAAAGTCCATTCACCCCACTGTTTTGTAATTTTCATTTACTTTTTTGAGTTCCCTCTTCAAGCTATGAGGTCAGGGTCACTTCCAGGCTGAGTCCATGATATTATGACAAAGAAGGAATGTGGTCACTAAACCCATTCTCTCTTCCTACTGGGCACATAGATGACCTATATTTTTCTTACCTCTGCCATTAAGTTGGAGTCAGGTGACTTCATTCTGGGCCTGGAGTGTAAGTGAAAGTAATTTATGCTATTTCCAAAAATGGGCCATGAAAATCTGCCTATCCCCCTCTGCTTCTCCTCGTTGGCAGCAAACTTGGAGGCTCCTTTTTTGAAAATCTTCACAAGATAGAAAATGTGAAAAGCATCATCAAGAGGGAAAAGAATTGCAGAAAGAAGAGGCCAAAAACCTCTCAAACATTAAAAGGCAAAGAAAATGAGTATTTTCTAACTAAATTACAAATTAAAATTCTGCTTACTCTTAATTTTTACTGTTCAGCCATTTTTCTTTTTTTTAATTTATTTACTGATTTTAATTGGAGGCTAATTATTTTACAATATTGTAGTGGTTTTTGCCATACATTGACATGAATCAGCCATGGATGTACATATGTTCCCCATCCTGAACCCCCTCCCACCTCCCTCCCCATCACACCCCAGCCATTTTTCTTGACCTTGCTCTCTGATTCCATACATTCCAGAGTGTTCAATGGATTTGTAACTATTAAATAAAAATAGCTGTCATTTATTAAATCATGTAAAAGTGTTAAAATTAAATTTTATTGATAAAAAAATGGGTGCATGAAAAAGCCTTGCCCAGCACACACACATACACACACACCCCACTGCTGACCCACAGCTGACTGTGACATGAGCAAGAAATGAACCTTCATTTAATGACTCCCCTGAGATTTATGGGTTGTTTATTATAGCAGTGAGCATATCCAGGCTAATGTAGGTAGGAACTCAATAACTGCTTGAAAAATAAAGACTTTCCTCTAAAGATCCAAGCAACAACTTGGCAGGTAGGCTAGTCTCCACAAAAACAAAGAGAATGTCATTATTTTGTCCCAACTCACATTCTTCCCAGAAACAGCTTGTTTCCTTACATTGTTGCTGACAACAATTTCTATCACTTGACTCGAGGCATTTAAACAGTATTATTATAGACAATACAGAAAATTTCAAATATGACAGTCTTAGCACCCTAGCATGAGAATTCAGCTATTTCCTGTGATATACATACTTCAGTTCAGTTCGGTTCAGTCGCTCAGTCGTGTCCGACTCTTTGCGACCCCATTAATCACAGCACACCAGGCCTCCCCGTCCATCACCAACTCCCGGAGTTCACTCAGACTCATGTCCATCGAGTCAGTGATGCCATCCAGCCATCTCATCCTCTGTCGTCCCCTTCTCCTCCTGCCCCCAATCCCTCCCAGCATCAGAGTCTTTTCCAATGAGTCAACTCTTCACATGAGGTGGCCAAAGTACTGGAGTTTCAGCCTTAGCATCATTCCTTCCAAAGAAATCCCAAGGCTGATCTCCTTCAGAATGGACTGGTTGGATCTCCTTGCAGTCCAAGGGACTCTCAAGAGTCTTCTCCAACACCACAGTTCAAAAGCATCAATTCTTCGGCACTCAACCTTCTTCACGGTCCAACTCTCACATCCATACATGACCACAGGAAAAGCCATAGCCTTGACTAGACGGACCTTTGTTGGCAAAGTAACGTCTCTGCCTTTCACTATGCTATCTAAGTTGGTCATAACTTTTCTTCCAAGGAGTAAGCGTCTTTTAATTTCATGGCTGCAGTCACCATCTGCAGTGATTTTGGAGCCCCCCAAAATAAAGTCTCTCACTGTTTCCACTGTTTCCCCATCTATTTCCCATGAAGTGATGGGACCAGATGCCATGATCTTCATTTTCTGAATGTTGAGCTTTAAGCCAACTTTTTCATTCTCCACTTTCACTTTCATCAAGAGGCTTTTTAGTTTCTCTTCACTTTCTGCCATAAGAGTGGTGTCATCTGCATATCTGAGGTTATTGATATTTCTCCTGGCAATCTTGATTCCAGCTTGTGTTTCTTCCAGTCCAGCGTTTCTCATGATGTACTCTGCATATAAGTTAAATAAACAGGGTGACAATATACAGCCTTGACGTACTCCTTTTCCTATTTGGAACCAGTCTGTTGTTCCATGTCCAGTTCTAACTGTTGCTTCCTGACCTGCATACAAATTTCTCAAAAGGCAGGTCAGGTGGTCTGGTATTCCCATCTCTTTCAGAATTTTCCACAGTTTATTGTGATCCACACAGTCAAAGGCTTTGGCATAGTCAATAAAGCAGAAGTAGACGTTTTTCTGGAACTCTCTTGCTTTTTTGATGATCCAGAGGATGTTGGCAATTTGATCTCTGGTTCCTCTGCCTTTTCTAAAATCAGCTTGAACATCTGGAAGTTCACGGTTCATGTATTGCTGAAGCCTGGCTTGGAGAATTTTGAGCATTACCTTACTATTATGTGAGATGAGTGCAATTGTGCGGTAGTTTGAGCATTCTTTGGCATTGCCTTACTTTGGGATTGGAATGAAAACTGACCTTTTCCAGTCCTGTGGCCACTGCTGAGTTTTCCAAATTTGCTGGCATATTGAGTGCAGCACTTTCACAGCATCATCTTTCAGGATTTGAAAGAGTTCAACTGGAATTCCATCACCTCCACTAGCTTTGTTCGTAGTGATGCTTTCTAAGGCCCACTTGACTTCACATTCCAGGATGTCTGGCTCTAGGTGAGTGATCACACCATCGTGATTATCTGGGTCATGAAGATCTTTTTTGTATAGTTCTGTGTATTCTTGCCACCTCTTCTTAATATCTTCTGCTTCTGTTAGGTCCATACCATTTTTGTCCTTTATCGAGCCCATCTTTGCATGAAATGTTCCCTTGGTATCTCTAATTTTCTTGAAGAGATCTCTAGTCTTCCCCATTCTGTTGTTTTCCTCTATTTCTTTGCACTGATCGCTGAGGAAGGCTTTCTTATCTCTTCTTGCTATTCTTTGGAACTCTGCATTCAGATGCTTATATCTTTCCTTTTCTCCTTTGCTTTTCGCTTCTATTCTTTTCACAGCTATTTGTAAGGCCTTCCCAGACAGCCATTTTGCTTTTTTGCATTTCTTTTCCATGGGGATGATCTTGATCCCTGTCTCCTGTACAATGTCACAAACCTCAGTCCATAGTTCATCAGGCACTCTATCAGATCTAGGCCCTTAAATCTATTTCTCACTTCCACTGTATAATCATAAGGGATTTGATTTAGGTCATACCTGAATGGTCTAGTGGTTTTCCCTACTTTTTTCAATTTAAGTCTGAATTTGGCAATAAGGAGCTCATGATCTGAGCCACAGTCAGCTCCTGGTCTTGTTTTTGCTGACTGTATAGAGCTTCTCCATCTTTGGCTGCAAAGAATATAATCAATTTGATTTCGGTGTTGACCATCTGGTGATGTCCATGTGTAGAGTCTTCTCTTGTGTTGTTGGAAGAGGGTATTTGCTATGACCAGTGTGTTCTCTTGGCAAAACTCTATTAGTCTTTGCCCTGCTTCATTCCGTATTCCAAGGCCAAATTTGCCTGTTACTCCAGGTGTTCCTTGACTTCCTACTTTTGCATTCCAGTCCCCTCTAATGAAAAGGACATCTTTTTTGGGTGTTAGTTCTAAAAGGTCTTGTAGGTCTTCATAGAACCATTCAACGTCAGCTTCTTCAGCGTTACTGGTTGGGGCCTAGACTTGGATTACTGTGATATTGAATGGTTTGCCTTGGAGACGAGCAGAGATCATTCTGTCGTTTTTGAGATTGCATCCAAGTACTGCATTTCGGACTCTTTTGTTGACCATGATGGCTACTCCATTTCTTCTGAGGGTTTCCTGCCTGCAGTAGTAGATATAATGGTCATCTGAGTTAAATTCACCCATTCCAGTCCATTTGAGTTTGCTAATTCCTAGAATGTCGACGTTCACTCTTGCCATCTCTTGTTTGACCACTTCCAATTTGCTTTGATTCATGGAACTGATATTCCAGGTTCCTATGCAATATTGCTCTTTACAGCATCGGACCTTGCTTCTATCACCAGTCACATCCACAGCTGGGTATTGTTTTTGCTTTGGCTCCATCCCTTCATTCTTTCTGGAGTTATTTCTCCACTGATCTCCAGTAGCATATTGGGCACCTACTTAGACCAGCTTAATTCATCCTTCTTCTGAAACATACACTTAGAGGAATTTCCACGATGGTCCAGTGGTTAAGAATCTACCCTGCAATGCAGGGGATACAGGTTCGATCCCTGGTTGGATAACTAAGATTCTGCAGAGCAACTGAGCCCACAAACCACAGCTAGAGAGTCCATATGCTGCAAGGAAGGTTTTGCATGCTGCAACTAAGACCCAACACAGCCAAATAAATATTTTTTAAGTAAATAAATAAAACATATACTTACAGATCATTTGCTATCTGCTAGGCCTGCCCTGCCTCGATGAGTGGAGGAGAGAAGATGGAAACAGCCTTCTAACCACAAAAGCAGAAAGAATGGGGCAAGGGCCCCCCCTGGAAGAGCGTGGTCAAGGCTACTGGACTGAGAGATGGAAGAGTGGATTGGTCCTGCATCCAAATCATTTCATGATGTGAGCGAGTCTCTGCCCTTCCTGAGTCCCAACTTCTCCTCTGTAAATGGCCCATGTAGACAGATCTAAGGACAGCAAATATGTAGCACCAAGCTTCCCCTTCACAGAAAGCACATCAGTCACATGATCCATGGACGCAGCTTCAGAACAGTTTCCAGCACTGAGCTCCAGGCCACTGCTAGTCCAAGAAACCTGCTAGCTGCCTGCTAGAGTCCCTTGGACTGCAAAGACATCCAACCAGTCCATCCTAAAGGAAATCAGTCCTGAATATTCACTGGAAGGACTGACGCTGAAGGACTGACTCCAATACTTTGACCACCTGAAGTGAAGAACTGACTCATTGGAAAAGACCCTGATGCTGGGAAAGATTGAAGGCAAGAGAAGAAGGGGGTGACAGAGGATGAGATGGTTGGATGGCATCACCAACTCGATGGACATGAGTTTGAGTAGCCTCTGGGAGTTGGTGATGGACAGGGAAGCCTGGAGTGCTGCAGTCCATGGGGTTGCAAAGAGTCAGACACGACTGAGCGACTGAACTGAACTGAACCCCAAATAAGGCATCTTCTAGGTTCCCATTAAGCTTCTCTGTCACAAAGTGAGAAACCAGGAGACGGTCCCAAAGAGGTCTACTCCCTGAACTCAGAAATGTCTCAGACCAAAGGTTTTATAGAGAAGCCAAACCAAGCAGGACAATTTTAGAAACCACTCGATTGGGACTCCCATGGTTCTTCTCCATAGCATAGTGGTTAAGAACACAGACTTGGAAGACTTCCCTGGTTGTCCAGTGGCTAAGACTCCATGCTCTTAATGCAGGGTGCCTAGGTTCCATCCCTTTGTCAGGAAGCTAGGTCCCACCCCTTTGTCAGGAATCTAGGTCCCACGTGCCACAGTTGAAAATTCCTCATGCCACAGCTAAATATCTCATGTGCCACTATGAAGACGAAGATCCTGCACACTGCAACTAAGACTCAGTACAGCCAAGTAATTAGATAAATATTTTTTTTTTTTAAAGAACATAGACTTGGGAACCAGACTACCTGATTGGAGTTTGAAGCCTGATTCCACTTATCAACTGTCAGAGCTTGGGCAAGTTATGGATGCTTTCTGTGCCTCAGTTTCCTCAACTGCTAATATAATATAAGCTAATATAATTTAAGCCTTATAATATAAGGCTTAAAATGCCTAAATTCATGAAGCATTTGGGACAACAGCTAGTGTGTATTAAAGTGTGTGTGTGTGCACCTGAGGTTGCTTCAGTCATGTCCAACTCTTTGCAACCCTATGGACTGTATCCTCTGTCCATGGGATTCTCCAGGCAAGAATACTGGAGCGGGTTGCCATACCCTCCTCCAGGGGATGTTCCTGATCCAGGGATCAAACTCACGTCTTTTATATCTCCTGTATTGGCAAGCGGGTTCTTTACCACTAGCACCGCCTGGGAAGCCCCATATTAAAGTATAAAGCTTGTTAAATAAATTATCTAGTGAGCACCATGGCACTTCTTCACCCTCAAGGGACAGTGAAGGAGTGAGGATGAGGTTGGGAGCCAAAGGTTCTATTGAAGAGCTTAAGTGAGGATTTCCAAGACTGGAGACCCTATCCTATTACCTCAAATCCCCTCTGACCTCCGGCCCCCATACAGCCTTGCTCTGGGGCCTGGAACCGGAACTAAGTACAGGACACATCCCAGCCTTGAGATCTTGAACTAAGGCTGAGCCAGTCTTCCCTCCCCATAGGGCTCGTGGTCTATCTATGACTAAGGAAAGGCGTATGTCAGAGGGTTAAACAGGGCTTCCCAAGTTGCTCAGTGGTAAAGAATTCACCTGCCAATGCAGGAGATGCAGGAAATGTGGGTTCGATCCCTGGGTCAGGAAGATCCCCTGGAGTAGGACATGGCAACCCACTCTAGTATTCTTGCCTGGAGAATCCCATGGACAGAAGAGCCTGGTGGGCTACAGTCCATGGGGTCACAAAGAGTCAGATATGACTGTGCGACTGAGCATGGGATAAAAAATAAAAAATCATATCTAAAATATGGCAATAGAAAAGGGTTAAACATATTCCCACTAGGGTGGAGGTCAATTTCCTGTCTGAAATCTTGGCTCTCCAGGCTTCCTTCACTCCACCCTCAACACATGTGCAGGATGTGAAATCGCTGAGGGATCTACTGCTTCCTACTTCCCTTTGAAATCCTAGTTCCCTTACTGGAAAAAAAAAAAAAATTGTCTAGATGAACATTTCTCAAAACTTCCGAAGCCCAGGAAGCCTCTGAAGCCCCTACCAGGCTGCCTCTCCTCCTGCAGCTGCTCCTCCATGGGAGGATGAAGGTCTCCACAGCAGCCGTCTCCTTCCTCCTCCTCCTCAGCATCACTGTGGCCCTTGGGTCCAAGAATGGATCGTCTTTCAGTGAGTGCAACACCTTCCAACCTGGTCCCTGCAGAGAGCAAGCAGGAGCCGGGTTGCTGGGATGCGAAGAGAAAGGGGCTCTAGAAGGGGGTCTAGTGTCTTCTTTTCTTTATTACTGAAGTATAGTTGCTGTGGGCTCCCCAGGTGGCTCAGTGGTAAAGAATCCTCCTGCCAAGCAGGAGATGCGGGTTTAATCTCTGGATCGGGGAGACCCCCTAGAGGAAGATACAGCAGCCCACTCCAGTGTTCTTACCTGGAGAATCCCACTGACAGAGGAACCTGGCCAGTTACAATCCAGGGGTGGCAAAGTGTCAGATACTATTTAGCAACTAAATAACAACAACATAGTTGCTATACAAGATTGTATAGACTTCCCAGGTGGCGCCAGTGTTAAAGAACCCCACTGCCAGTGCAGGAGATGCAAGAGACTTGGGTTGGATCCCTGGGTGGGGAAGATCCCCTAAAAGAGGATACGGCAACCCACTCCAGTACTCTTGCCTGGGAAATCCCATGGACAGAGGAGTCTGGTGGGCTGCAGTCCATAGGGTCACAAAGAGTCAGACACGACTGAAGTAACTTAGCACGCATGCATACACAAGGTTATATTACCTAAGGTGTCTAATATAGTGATTCATAATTTGTAAAGATCATATTCAATTTATAGTTATAAAATATTGACTGTATTCCCTGTGTTGTATAATGTATCCTTGTAGCTTATTTTATACTTAATTGTTTGTACCTCTTAATCCCCTAGCCCAACTTTGCCCCTCCCCCCTTCCTTCTCCCTACTGGTAAACACTATTGTTCTGTATATCTGTGAATCTATTTCTTTTTTGTTCTACTCATTTGTTTGTTGTGTTTTTTAGATTCTACATATAAGGATATGATACTGTGTTTATTTTTCTGTCTGATTTATTTCACTTAGCATGCTCTGTTGCTGTGAAAGTCACTCAGTCGTGTCCTACTCTTTGCAACCCCATGGATATAATCTGTGGAATTCTCCAGGCCAGAATGGGCACCCTTTCCCTTCTACAGGGGATCTTCCCAATCCAGGGATCAAAACCAATTCTCCCACATTGCAGGCAGATTCTTTAACAGCTGAGCCACAAGGGAAGCCCAAGAATACTGGAGTGGGTAGCCTATCCCTTCTCCAGTGGATCTTCCCGGCCCAGGAATCAAACCGGGGTCTCCTGCATTGCAGGCGATTCTTTACCAACCGAACTATCAGGGAATCACTTAGCATAATGCCCTCCAAGTCCAACCAGGTGGCTGCAAATGGCAATATTTCATTCTTTTTACAGCTGAGTAGTATTCCACTGTGTCTGATGTCCTCTTAAACTGGTTTCATCCTCACATTGCCCAGGACCAGTCCCCTCCCTGCCAACGCCATGCCGTGAGGCCAGGTTATCTCTTCACTCCCTCCATTCCTCTCTCTTTGCCATTAAACTAAAGACAGGCCCATCCCATTTGGGCTCATTATCCCCCAGGAGACTGGGAAGACGTGTTCGGGACCTCAAGGTCACTTTGTCCCTTTACCCCCTGAGATTTGGGTCCAGGCTGCTTCCAGGGTCTCCCTACCCCATGAGTGTAGCATCACTTGGGTATGTACTTGGGGGAATGGAACAGTTGGGATGGGGGAGCTCCTAGGCCACCATTTTTCAGCTTGTTTCTTCGGAAGAGCTGCCTTTACAGGCAACCCAAGCTATTCCTCACTCTGCAATTTTACCTCGTTTCCTTTCTAGAAACTGAGGGGAGACATAGAAGGCTGTTGAAGTAGAGCTAGACTAAACCGGGTGGAATGGGGACAGTTTGCTTTGCTTATCTGAGGAGTCACTGGGCAGCTCAGAGGATGCAGTGACTCTGCTTCTCAGGGACCAGGGGGGTCCCTTACTCCACTCTTTAGGGGGTGCGAGTGCTGCTGGACATGGCGCTCATAAGACGACCAGCCCTTCCCTTGCCACCCAAGCACCTCAGGGATCCCGAGGCCATCGCTGTGCACACCCATATTTCTGTCCAGGTTGGTCACATAGCGTGACAGCCCCAATCACTGCACCCCCTAACTGCAAGGCCCTTGATCTGAAACCCCTCCCCTGCTGCCCCTGTGATTCGATCTTGGTGTGACTTTGTTGTCACCAAGAGCACCTCCTACAAGAGCCATGAAATTTTGGAATCAAAAAATAACTGAAAAATACAGTGATTTTTTTAAAGTGTTTCAGATCAGGAAAATTTTTCTTCCAGCAAAATCTTACACAGGAGGCCCAAAATGTAAAACAGGGAAAAAACGGCAGATGGGGTCTTATACCCGTGACTCAGCTCCCCAGTGCCTCTGCATCTCCAGGAAGCTGTGTGTAAAATGCAGTCAGCCGCCAAAGCAGTTAACCGCCTTGTTCACAGATGAGCAGACATGGGGGTGATGGGTGCAAAGCCAACAGAGGCTGGATGGGGTTAGATCTGGGAGTCCTAGCTCCCTGGTCATTGTCTGTGGGTCTTGGTGTGGGCATTCTGCCCTCTTGGCAGGGCGTGGGTTCAGTGGGCATCAGGCAGGATGGGGGCACTGGGAGGGACAGGATCTGCATCTCCAATCCTATTGGGGCTTTTCCCCCCTAATATCCCTTCTCCCCAGGGTTGTGTGCTCACTGAGATCTGGACTTTGCTGCGCTTCCATCCAGAGTTCAAAGTCATCAGCTAGTCCTTTGGGGGGGAGGCGGCAATTGTCGTGGTCTATGTGCAGGTTGGAAAAGAATTTCCAGACATGAGGCAGAATGAGAGGAGAAGAGAGTTTACTAGAGCAGGAGATGCTGTTAGGCCAGTGGGCTGGCTCAAGACAAGGACAGTGCCTTTTGTGGGCTGGTAGCCACTTTTTATAGCCTCAAGACAAAGAAACTTCTTGCTAGAAGGGTGGTGTTAGGTGGTTGGTTAGGATGCTATAGGATGGGTATTTTTGTCTAATGTGGGGTCAGGGAGCTGGCCGGTTTAGAGCAGGGGGGCTCATGACAACATAGCTTCCCTGGTGGCTCAGATGGTAAAGAATCTGCCTGCAATGCAGGAGACCTGGGCTTGATCCCTGGGTCAGGGAAGATCCCCTGGAGAAGGGAATGGGAAACCCACTCCAGTATTCTGGCCTGGAGGATTCCTTGGACAGGGGAGCCTGGCGGGCTACAGTCCATGAGGTGACTTTGGTAAAGGACTCCACGGGGGTGAGAGAAAGGGAGGCAGGGTGATCAGTGATGAAGGAGGAGATAAAGAGGAGCCCGGGGATTAGCCTGAGAGGGAGGCCAGGGGACTGAGCTTTTTCTACAGCTCTCTCTCTGAATTCTGGGGTGCTCTCCTTCCTTCCCTCCTGCACCCCCTAGGGTTCCAGAGGCAGTCAGCACCCTGCATCTTTAACGAGCATCCTGATCTCAGCTCACTCCCCTCTTTCTCCTCAGGAGGACCTTACCACCCCGCCGAGTGCTGCCTCACCTATGTGAGCCGGCCAGTCCCCCGGCAGCGTGTTTCAAGCTATTATGAGACCAGCAGCCAGTGCTCCAAGCCTGGAATCATGTAGGTGGAACCCACACACCGCCCTGGGGGAGGGGGAGCCCGTAGGGCTGGGAGCACGGTGGGGAAGGGCAGGGGGGAGAACGCAGGATGGGTGCTCCCCAGAGTGCTCTCAGGTGTGTCCATAGAGAGAAGCAGCACGGGGTGGGGTGGGGGGAAGCAGACTTGGGGCTCAGGGGCCATCAGGGGGGCCCTGCTGGGGCCAGGAGGAAGCTGGGCCCATGGATGAGGGTGTGGTGGGGAGGGGAAGGAGAGGCAAGGGACACCTCCTGGGTTGGGCATGGAGACTGGACGGGTCTAAGCTGCCCTGAGGGGCTGGAGGGTGTATCTCCGAAAAGACACTGGCCCTGGGCTGCCTCTAACTAAGGAAGGGGAACCAGTCAGGGTGGAATGAGGAATCTGTGAAGAAGGAAGGACTGGCTGTTGCTTCCCGGCTCCCGGAGCCTTGGTTGGTCATCCTTCTCCCCTGTTGTTCCACAGCTTCATCACCAAGAAGGGCAATTACATCTGTGCAAACCCCCGTGATGGCTGGGTCCAGGACTATATCAAGGAACTGGAGGAGTGACCCAGAAGTAATGGAGAAGGACACAGCTCGGGATTTAAAGAGAGGGGGTTGAACCCCACTCCCCTCCTCCCAGCTCAGCCCCAGCCGCCTCCTGGGAGATGCCCTGACTTGAATTAAAGACCAGTCAGGCCCTTCCCTGCCCTCATTCATTTCTACTAAATTTCCCCGCTGGCAGTGGACTTGAGGACACTGGTGAGCCCAGCCATGCCTGCTCTGGAAGGGCAGCTCGGGGTGCCACCCTCAGCTTCATGCTTCACTCTGCAGAAGTTTGGCCAGAGCCTGGTGAAAAAAAAAAAAAATGGGTCAGGTCTGCCATGAAGGTAAAGAGAAACTGAGCAGGAAGTGAGGAAGACACACTACCTTGAGACAGTAATGACCACAATAAAAACAGATACTATTTTTGTAGCTCCTCCATAGTCCAAGCACTCTGCTAAAGCACTCTATGTGCATTCATTTATTTAAGCTTCACAAGGAAAGCTTGATTTTGCAGCTACATCTTCATAAAGGCCTCTCTATAACAGTTAAGTTCCATAGTCTTTTTCTGTGCTGGTCCCAAGGCCTTTGTTCCCTGCTGGCTAAGATAGGAATGATTGATGGACAAATTTTATCCAATTCTTCCCCATCCACATACACACATCAGGTTGCACTATATTGTTGTATTCATTTTTGTGTACTTCACAAGGCAGAGCAAAAAGTCTGGCCCACATCAGGTGCTCAGGAAGTGGATGGATGGGTGGGTGGATAGATGGATGGATGGATGGATGTATGCATGCATAGATGGATGGATAGTGGATGGTGGATGAACGGGTGGATGGATGAATGCATAGATGAATGAATGGATGGTGCATAGATGATGGGTGGATGGATAGATGCATAGATGGGTGGGTGGATAAATGGATGAATAGATCAGTGGATGGATGGATGGATGGTGGATGAATGAGTGGATGGATGCATAAACGGATGGATGGATAGATGGGTGGATGGATGGATGGATAGTGGATGGTGGATGAATGGGTGGATGGATGCATAAATGGATGGATAGATAGATGGGTGGATGGATGGATAGTGGATGGATGAATGGGTGGATGGATGAATGCATAGATGGGTGGATGAATGGATGGTGGATGGGTGGATAGATGGAATGAGAAAGGAACCAAGAGGAAGCTTATGTTCCAGCTGACCCCAAAGGCTCTCAGACCCATCTTCCAGGTTCAAGGAGCTCTGCATACACAGAGGAAGAGCACACCCAGTGTAGACACTATGACCACCCTCCATGGTCTCCAGCCCCCCACAAAGACCAAGGGTGCCTGCACAGCAAAGGCACAGCAGGCTTCCTCATACCTCCTCTCCTCCACATACAGAGGTTAAGGGGTATCTCATATACCTACCCCTCTACCCTCATAAAAAGCCACAGCTTTACCACCACTAACTGCCTTGAACCCACCAGGACTAATTGCATTGCGTGCTTTTCCCTATTTTATAAGCAATCTTGCCAAACAGAAAGACCCACAAGGATTTTCGACATCCTTATTTCCCCATGCCCCGTCCCCCACAACTGCCATCTCCTGAAACACTCCCTCATGCCTCTAGAGGTCACAGTCCATCAAAGAGCAAATCCCCTTTTTCATTTCTTCTCTGAAAGCTGCCTTCAGCCTGGAACAGGGTTCTGAGGCAGTCTGAAAAGAGAAGATACTGAGGGGCAGGTCCACAGGCCCACGCTAAGTCGCTTTGTAGCCCACCAAGCCCCTCTACTGGAGTGGGTTGCCATGCCCTCCTCCAGGGCATCTTCCCAACCCAGGGATTGAACCTACGTCTCCTGCGACTCCTGCATTGCAGGAGGATTCTTTATCATTGAGCCACCAGGGAAGCCAGAGGGGGCAGATCCAGCTTTAGCCAAAGCCAAGGGCGGAAGCTGGAACTCTGGGACCCAGAAGCAGGTTGTCAGGTTCACCGTGTTGGACGGCCCTCTGCTGGCCATGATTGGCCATGGTGGCAGATTGGATTAACCCACACTGAGGGCACCCAGGCTTCCCAGGTGGCGCTAGGGGTAAAGAACTCGCCTGCCAATGCCGGAGACCTAAGAGAAGCTGGTCTGATCTCTGGGTTAGGAAGATCCCCTGGAAGAGAATACAGCAACCCACTCCAGTATTTTTGCCTGGAGAGTCCGAAGGACAGAGGAGCCTGGCAGGCTACAGTCCATGGGGTCGCAAATAGTTGGACACAACTGAAGAGACTTTACCCGCATGCACGAGGGCACCCAGGAGGGATCAGCCAATTAGACCTGAAACTGGTTCCCAGTCCGAGGTCCAAAGAGGTAAATGAGAGCATCGACAAATGAGACAAACATTTCAGCAAACAGGGACCCAAAGATCTGGCCCTTTAGGAATGGGGGGAAGAGTATTAGTGGCATAATCTACAACAAGAAAGTGTGAGTTCCATCGTGTGTCCTTGGACAGGGGGCGAGGGGGACACTCTTTTCCAAGGTCACTAAACCCTACCCTTGCCTCAGTCTGTGCTCTCTCTAACCCTGCTTTCTGTTGGCCTCCCAAAGACTGATCACCTGGGGAAAAGGTTGGTTCAACCTTCCCTCTTCTTTCCCAAAGTAGAGATGGGGGCGGGGAACACGATGAAGCCACACAGATTCTGTTTCCAGGACTGCCTATCTGGCTCCGTGGTAAAGAATCCGCCTGTCAATGGAGGAGACGTAGGTTCAATCCCTGGGTCGAGAAGATGCCCTGGAGGAGGGCATGGCAACCCACTCCAGTATTCTGGCCTGGAGAACCCCACAGACAGAGGAGCCTGGTGGGTTACAGTCCATGGGGCCACAAAAAGTCGAGTCGACTTAGTGACTAAACAGCATCTGCCTCCTACCCACGTGAGATTTATTTAGCCTCTCTAAGCCTCAGGGGCCTCATCTGCAAAATGGGAATAAAGTCTCTACTCCCCTCTGTGAAGTTTAAGTAAAATAGGGCCTGAAGGGAGCTGACACCCAGAGCATGTTCTTCCCTTTCTCTTTTCCTTCATGCAGATGCAAATATTAGCAAATTCAACTGTGCACCAGACCCCACCCTCCACTGCCCTCCCTTTCAGCAAACAGGAAGGGAGGACCATCGTCTCTCCTCCTCCACCCCCTCTGAAGTGGTCAGAGTCCAGAGAGCTGAGGGCCCCACGTGGGTGACCAGCAAGGAAGGAGACTGTGTCCGCCCAGCCTCTACCGGAGCCTGACTGCCCACTGAGAGGATGAAGGTCTCCGTGGCTGCCCTCTTTCTCCTCATTCTCACCATCACTTCTGTTGTTCACAGTCAGCCAAGTGAGTCCACCTACCCCTGGAGGGCGGCACTGAGCCAAGGGAACAGGGAGCGGGCCAGGGTGATGCCAAGAGTGCTCTCAGGCCTCCATCATCAGCCCCAGGCCCCCACCTGCACCCATGCTGCTGCACACTGGCCCCTGGCAAGCAGAGCTGAGCTGCGCTCCAGAGCTGCTGGGGCTGGGCAGTTTCAGGAAGCTGGGTCGAGGTCACGTCAGGAGTCCTGAGGACACAGCAGGAATGATCATTTAGGAGGAAGAGCCAAGGAAGGAGCAGAAGGGACAATCACAAACGTATGTGATGAGGAGGAAGGCGAGGCAAGTGGGTGGGAAAAGCCATGCCTGCTCAGGCAGGGCAGGACCGAGGGAGTCAGGGAGGCCGGAGGAGGGAGATTTGGGGCTAAGCCCAGAACGGGGAGTCTGAATCTAGACACCCCTTGCGGGCAGGATCTGTTGTAGATTTCTGGGACTGTCATGGCAACCAAGAGACGCCCCAGTGGGATGCCCACTTGTGCCATTTGAGGATTTCTGGACCCTTGTCTCCATCTCCCAGCCTAGGGCTAAAAAAGTTTGTAGAAAACAGAAAAGGGGTTGAAGGAGATTGAAAGGCTTTGCAGCCATGAGACAGACGCATGGGCTCTGCCTCTACCAGCATTTATGAGGGCTGGTGACAGGCAAGGGACCAGAGACTCAGGCCATCTCTCAGTACATACCCGCCTTTAATGGCCCCAGCCCTTCCTTTCTCCCTAAGGCTGCCCTTGGCACGTAGTCTGGCTGGATTCTGCCTTTGTGAACCCTCGGGGGAGCGAGGGTCACACACACCATGTAATCTGCCCACATACTCTCAGGACGCCCCTGGTCCCTGTAAACGTTGCCTTAAAGAACCAGGGCCACTATGGGTAGAGGTGCCTCCTGGGGGTGGGAGGGGGCAATATCGCCCTTTGGAAAGGTCAGGCAGGAAGAAAAATGGCCCAGCCAAAGCATGGATTAGCCAAATGGTGCCCTGGAGACGTCTCAAGCTTTGCCACCTACTGGTCAGGGATTTGCACTCTGCAGGTCTGGGAGCTGGGGAAGGTGATATCCTTGAATGATGAGCAGTCAAGGGAGCTCCAGGGAGACACAGCGCTACCAACCAACCAAGTCTGGCCTCCTGGCAGTGTCAGAGAGGGAGAGAAAATACTTTCCAAGCCAGTAGAGTGGCCATTACTACCATTACCTCTTAAAAAAAAAAAAAAGAAAAAGTTTTTATCTTGTATTGGAGTACAGCCATTAACAATGTTGTGATAGTTTCAGGTGGACAGGGAAGGAACTCAGCCATACTTACACATGTATCCATTCTCCCTACCATCAGCTCTTAATCACAAGCACTGACAGTTTCTACACCAGACTCTGAGTTAAGGGTTTTGCAAGCATTTTCTCAACTCATCCTCACCACAATCTTAGGACATAACTTCTTTTTCTTATTATTGATTTATTTTTATAGTTGATTTACAATGTTGTTAACTCTTGTTATACAGCAAAGTGACTTGGTTATACATATATATGCATTCTTTTTAAATATTGTTTCATTATGGTGTAGCATAGGATATTTTGTTACTTGCAGAATAACTGTTTTACAATGTTTTGTTCACAATGTGAATCAGCTGTATGTTTGCACACATCCTCACCCTCTTGGGCCTCCCTCCCACCCATCATCCCTCCTCTTTAGGTCATCAGAGGGCACTGAGCTGGGCACCCTAGGTTATACAGCAGCTTCCCACTAGCTCTCTGTTTTACACATGATAGCATATATACGTCAATGCCACTGTCTCAATTCATCCTGCCTTCTCCTTCCCCTACTGTGTAGGACGGAGCTTTTATACCTTCATTTAATGGGTGAAGACATCCAGAGAGATTAAGAAATTTGCCCATGATTCAGGTCACTTAGTCAAAACTCCAACCCATGCTGTCTGGCCCCAAAACTTAAATACAAGCCTTTTCCCCTTGCCCTGACATCTCCTGCTCATCCCTGCATCTCAGCCTCCCCCCGACCTCAGCTTCTCTGGTGCCTCTAGGACAGAATGCAGGCTCCCCGACATAGTTCAGAAGGGGTGCAGCCCTCCCCACCCTCTTTAATATCCTCTTCCTACTTCTTCCTTCCCACCTTGCACTGTGGCTCCTTGGAACTGCTCCATCCTCCCAGATATGCTGGGCTTCCCCCACCTCAGGCCTCCATATATTTCTTTCTTCCAGATCCCATGACCCCTCTGTCTGCCTAAGTCCTGCTCATCCCTCAGGAATCAGCTCAGACACCACCTTCTGCGGGACTTCTTCCTCAACCAGCCAGGCTGGGTCAGGTGTTCCTAGTTCTGTTCCCATGGCCCCTTGCATCAAATTTTAGTCTATCCCAGACTACATTCTATTGTAGTGTTTATATTTTCACTTTGCTTTTTCACCCAGACTGGTCTGTAAGGGACACAAGAGTAGTGACTGTATCTTCCGCATGTTCTAACTCCCATAGAGCCTGGCTTGTAATAGGAGCTCAATACATGTTTGCCCAGTCAAGTTCATCAGCAAATGTGAATCCCCCTGTCCTTTGTACTTGATGAAGCTCAGTCCAGAGGCTGAAAGATCTACAGAAGATTCATCTTTTTCACCTGTTACCCATCAAGCTACCATCAATCCCTGCTGACAGATGGCTTTGCCATCCGAAGAACGGACAAAATGCAAGAGATGGGAGATGGAGGTGGGCAGCCATGGGCTCCCTCTCTGCCTTCTTAACTCAGTTTTCAATGTCATCCCCTCAGAAATTCCTGAGTCGGTGAACCCCCCACCCACCTGCTGCCTGAAGTATCATGAGAAAGTATTGCCAAGAAAACTCGTGGTGGGATACAGACGGGCCCTCAACTGTCACCTGCCAGCAATCATGTAAGCACCTTCCTGCAGACATTTACAGGCAGCGGGAAGGGGAGCCCAAGGCTGGATCGGGGTACACAGAACCAAGTCTCCATGCTAGAACAGGGGAGCAGCAGTTAAGGGCCTGGGCTTTGACTCTCACGGGACAGGCCTGGGGTTTGTTCTAGACTTTGCCACTTACAGAGGCACATGGCTGGTTCATGTGGTCCAAGAAATGGTGGCCATAGTGGAACCCGAGCCTGAGGGTCTAGGCTGAATGGAGAGGGGCTGAAAGAAGAGATGATGAGGTCTAGAGGCCAGAGAGGGGAGTTTTTTGAGGGGACCCAGACAGGGGGAGGCCTAGGGAGGTGGTACAAGGCATGAGGCAAGCCCCCAGTGAGCTAGAAGTGGGGGGCATGTGGACTGGACCCCTAACTGCTCCAGGGCCCCTGACAGTCTAACTCTACCCCCACAGCTTCATCACCAAGCGGAAACGAGAGATCTGTACCAACCCCAACAACGACTGGGTCCAAGAGTACATCAAGGATCCCAGACTTCATCTGCGGCGTTCCAGGAGGTTGGCCTAGGTTAACATCACCAGATGGGAGGAAGGTCAAACCCAGATCCACAACTCGCCGTGGTGGTCAGGCCTCCAATGGAGCCCAAGTTCGACGAGGGGGAAGACGTAATCCTGTGAAAACGCAGGCAACCTTGTGGTCTGAAGGACAAGAGTCACCTTCAGAGAAAGAGGCCAGAGATTCAAAAAAGTAAAGCATATTGAATACATTCTCAGTCTCTGGAGGAAATGCCAAGGTTGAAGGGGAGGGCAGGGATACATCCTTAACGCTCAGCATAGCACTTTCACATCCTCCTCCTTGTCCTGCTTCAGACCCTCACCTCCCTCCCATGCACCAGCCCGTCCTGAACAATCACGTCCCGCTTCCCAACAGCCAAACCACCTCTGGCTCTCTCTGGCCTCCCACTCATTAAAAGACTCACGGGACTCTTGACTTTTCCTGTCCACCCTTATCCTTTTTCTAGATCTCTTTCTTCTTCTATTATGCTTTTCTTTTAAAACCTAACCTTTTGGGACTTCCCTGGTGGTCCAGTGGCTAGGACTCCGTGCTCCCAGTGCAGGGGGCCCAGGTTCAATCCCTGGTCAGGGGACTAGATCCCACACGTTGCAACTAAAAAACCCCTCATGCCGCAACTAAGACCCAAGGCAGCCAAATAAATAAAAATTAAAAACAAAAAACCTAAGCTTTTCTTATGGGAATCGTCAAATGCTAATGATTTTTGTCCCTGTTGCTGAGGCTTTGCTGAATTCCCCAATATTGGGTCTTCCCCAGGGTGATGTGGGTGCAGATGGTGCTGAAACAAAAGAGGAGGTGTCAATCCCTAGGTCCCTCCCACTGCAAGCTTTGTAGGACAGGGAAGGGCATTTGGCTAGGCTGGGGGTAAAAATCCTGGTCCAAAACTCAACCATTCAGTAAACACAATTTCCTTTATTACCAGCTTTGTTTCTAACTCCCTGCCTCCTTTCTGCTGGGATGGCAGAAACTTAATCTCAGTTTTTTCAGGGTCTTCACATTCCCCGGAGAAATTTCTCCATTTGGGGAACTGAAGCTTTTACTTGGCACCAAGGCCAGAGGTGGGGGGCTTCCCTGGTACGTTAGATGGTAAAGAATCTGCCTGCAATGCAGGAGACCTGGCTTCGATTCCTGGGTTAGGGAAGATCCCCTGGAGAAGGTAGTAGCATTCTACGCCAGTATTCTTGCCTGGAGAATTCCATAGACAGAGGAGCCTGGTAGGTGACAGTCCATGGGTGGCTAAGAGTGGGACGTGACTGAGTGACTAACACTTTCACTTTATTTTTTTTCCAGACATGGATTATTTTTTTCCCCTCCTCCCTACCTCTCTGTCCCCAGCTCAACAATAGGGAGTGGACTCAGACAAAGTCCAACATTCCCCCAAAATGGTGTTGTGAAGGCAAAGCAAAGTCAGGCAAAGGCCCTGACTAAAGCCCTATAGAGAAACGAATTTGGTGAAGTGATCATTGGGAAACTGGTCTTCCAAAGACTTGGATTCTGCTAAACTAACCCAAGCCTGCCCCCAGTGGCCGCCCAGTGGTACTACATCATCCTGCCTCCCTGCTCCCCGACCCCAACTGAAGCTAACCCATCCAGACGCCACTTGACCCCAGCTGACCAATCAGACTCTCTCTTAGATGAACTTCGGACCTGAGAAACCAGCCCTGGAGCATTGTCCCAAGGGAAGAGATCTGTGTACTCGTCCGCCGAAGCCCCTGGAGCTGCCCTGTCCCTACTCCAGGCTTGGCGGTTTGGCTAACCTCAGTTCCATGAGGTGCCCCGACTTTCTTCCCAGTATTCCTGTTTGTTTTGTCTGTTTGGTTGAATTCCCAGAAGACCGTGGTGGCATTTAGCACCTCTGCAATAACTTTTTGTTGGTTCAGGTCAGTTCTGTTGTGTGTGTGTTCACACGTACCCAACATTTTTACCGTATTTAAGTGTACAATTCAGTGGCACATTGTCATGCAACCATCACCACTATCCATCTCCAGAACTCTTCCCTCACCCCAGACTGAAACCTCTCTTCCCGTAAACAATAACTTCCCCCTCCTTCCTCCCCCCAGCCCTTCAGTTCAGTTCAGTTCAGTTCAGTCGCTCAGTCGTGTCCGACTCCTTGCGACCCCATGAACCGCAGCACTCCAGGCCTCCCTGTCCATCACCAACTCCCGGAGTTCACTCAAACTCCATCGAGTCAGTGATGCCATCCAGCCATCTCATCCTCTGTCGTCCCCTTCTCCTCCTGCCCCCAATCCCTCCCAGCATCAGAGTCTTTTCCAATGAGTCAACTCTTCGCATGAGGTGGCCAAAGTACTGGAGTTCCCAGCCCTTAGGAACCTCTATTCTCTACTTCCCATCACTATGAACGTGATTCCTCTAGGTACCTCTTATAAATGGAATCGTGTCATATCTGACCTTTTGTAACTCTTATTTCACGTAGCACGATGTTTTTAAAATTTATGCATGTTGTCAGGATTTCATTCCTTGCTAGGCCTGAATGATATTTCATTGTCTGTGTCTACCCTGTTTTGTTCATTCATTAATCTGTCCATGGGTGTCTGGGTACCCCCTTTTCTTTACACGAGCTCGAGTTAGCAGGTCTTAGCTTCTGTTGTTTGTGCCAAAAGCACTTTAACTCCTGTACTGACCTGTCAGTCACCACGCTGGCCAGGCAGGAGCTTGGGCAGGTAAGGGCCTCAGACTCTGACCCTCCCCTTTGTCCCGGACAGAGGTCAGTGCTCCCTTCTCGTCCCTCCAGGCTGTGAGCTCCTACTTCTGGATCCAGGGATTTCTCTCCACAATTCCTGCAATCAAAGCTAACTGTGATCAAACATCCTCCAGGAGCTCACAGCCCAGGGATGACAGAACCACCGACAGATACAACATAGCCAGGCTGGACCTCTGCTTGCCGGAGCCAGAGTGAACACGGAGAGGTGGCAGGGCTTGGATTGACGCAGAAGCCAGACCACAATCTGTGTGCACAGCCAAGCAGGAGGTTTCAAAGTCCTTAGCCAGCACCAGGGTCATAATCAGGGAACTCGAGTTCAAAGGCCTGAAGGACAAGCTTCCTGAAAACAGGAAGCACAGGCGGGGGCCAGGATTCTAGCAAGCTGGAATGGAAATGTCATCATAAGTCTTTTTTTTATTTTTTTAATCTATCAAGAGTTCAGAGTTGAGATGTCAGTCCAAAAATCTAATTGAAAAATCTGTATACAAAGTCAAATTCTCATCCCGGCACATAATAATAAAACTTGTCAGAAACTCCCAGTGGTTCAGAACCAAAAGTAACTTATCTCAGTTGCAATCAGCTGTTTTGTTGTTGTTGGGATTTTTTAATTTGTTTTTTATTGGAGTATAATTGATTTACAACATTATGTTAGTTTCTGCTGTACAATGAAGTGAATCAGCTGTATGGATACGTATATCCCCTTCCTCTTGAAACTCCATCCCACCCTCTAGATCACCACAGAGCACCAAGATGAGCTCCCTGTGTTACACAGGTTTCCACTAGCTATCTATTTCATACATGGTCATGTATTTATGTCAAACCTGAACTCCCAGTTCATCCCACCTTCCCTTTCCCCCTCTGTGTCCATCAAAGGGCTTTTCCTAATCTTTTCAAGGTAGATAAATGCCTGGCTTTTAACATAACACGTATGCACACAGAGGCACACACAGGAAAGACCTCCTCATTCTGACCCATAGGTGTCTCCCAACCGTGATCAGCCTGATCAATCAAAGTGATTCATTCACATTAATGTATGCCTAGCCAGCTTATCAGAGAAGGCAATGGCACCCCACTCCAGTACTCTTGCCTGGAAAATCCCATGGACGGAGGAGCCTGGTAGGCTGCAGTCCATGGGGTCGCTAGGAATAGGACACAACTGAGCGACTTCACTTTCACTTTTCACTCTCATGCATTGGAGAAGGAAATGGCAAGCCACTCCAGTCCTGGTGAATCCCAGGGACGGGGCAGCCTGGTGGACTGCCGTCTCTGGGGTCCCACAGACTCAGACACAACTCAAGCGACTTAGCAGCAGCAGTAGCAGCAGCCAGCTTATGTGACTGTCAGCCTTGTGGAACCAAGATGACTGGTAGCAAGTGGACAATAAGGCCTGGAATATCAGGGTTTTCACTCATCTTTCAGAGAAAAGGGTAGAAAGGGGTGAAGGCCACACACAGCAACGTGAGGGGACCAGTGGGTGGGACAGGAAGGGAAAATAGGAAGGAAGCAGCCCTGGGCAGTACAAGGAGCATTCTACCTGGCATCTAGGAGCCTGGCCAGCACATCCCCTCTCGTGGATCCCCTCTGCACCCCATCCCCCCGTGCACCATGAGAATTTAGACAAGATGACCAGATGTCCTGCGGCTAGCTCTGGCTGGCCTGTAAGAAATGCTATTCAGCCTTCGAGGCAACCTCCCAAGGCCAGCCAGAAGGGCAGGCACTTTCCCTCTGTAGGAAGAACGCGTGGGCATGCACCTGTGTGCAAGCAACCGCTGAGAGTCGTCAGCAGCCTGAATGAGGATCTGCGGGACACAGTTGATGTGCTGGTTTAAAAGCTTTGTCTCGGGACTTCCCAGGTGGTCCAGTAGCAAATTCTCCACTCACGATGCAGGGGGCCTAGGTTCGACCCCTGGTGGGGGTACTAGATGCCACATGCCATGACTAAGAGTCCGCAGGTCGAAATTTTAGATCCCCCAGGCCACAGATGCAGGGAGGTAAAAAGCTAAATTAAAAAAAATAAAAGCATTCTCCACACTCAGGCAAATCCAGGTTCAGATCCCAACTCTGTCTCTTAACTGTGATGCTAAAATGTCGCTAATTCTGTTATCAGCTAGGACGAGAATCCCTCTCCTGGAGGGAAAAAATCATGTTTAGAAAATGTGTCTGCAGCCCCAGTGAAGGCAAGAAATACCCCCAGGACATGGATGTGCGTATGCATGTGTGTGTGTGTGCACGCGCACGCATGTGTGTGAGCTGCTCAGTCATGTCCGACTCTTTGCGACCCCACGGAGCCCACCAGGCTCCTCTGTCCATGGAAATCTCCAGGCAAGGATAGACTGGGGTAAGATTTCAAGGGGAGGGATGAAGTCACTCTGAGTAAGCCAAGAAAAGAGACCACTTGGTCTTTGAAAGCCAGAGATGGGACACAGGGCCCGCCTCCCTGGACCAGAGACCAAAACCTGTGAAGTAAGTCATCAGGGATTCACAGAAGTCTTGTGGAAGCTTTGATCGTCTCTAGACTGGAGAACTGCAGGAGTGGAAACACTTCCAGGCAGCTCTCAAGATCAGGGAGGTGACTCAATGTCTACTTTAGGTGGGTGATGAGGAAAGGCATTACTGAGGAGGTGACATGCCCCTTGAGAGCTAAATGACCGGCGGGAATCAGCCACGCCGGGAACCGGGGGAAGGAAACTTTGCAGGCAGGACTTCCGCAGTAGTCCAGCGGTTAACAACCCACCTGCCGATGCAGGGGACATGGGTTCGATCCCTGGTCCAGGAAGATCCCACATGCCTCAGGGCAACTAAGCCGTGCTCAAAAGCAATGAAGAGTAGCCCTGGATCCCTATAATAAGAGAAAGCCCATGTGCAGCAACAAAGACCTAGAGAAAACACAAATAGATAAAACTTTCCAGGCAGAGGGCACAACCAGGGCAAAGCCCTAGGCTGGGGACAGTCCGGCTGGAGCACAGAGGTGAGGAGGAGACCAGCACGAGCCATGAGAAAGTCAAAGGCAGGGAGGGAGTGCTTTGTAAGCCCTGGCAAGGAGCATGCAGTTCATTTTAAGGGAGGTGGAAAGCCATCCAGCAGATTTTTAAGCAGCTGAAAGAGAGTATCTGATTGACCTTTGAAGAATCACCTGCACAGACAGGGATTCCTGGGGGGCGAGGGAGACCCCCGCAGCAGTCCCGGCTACAGGGGATGGTGACTTGGACCAGGAAGGAAGTGGTGGTGGCTGAGGAGATTAGGGACATCTCGGGGGACAGAATTGAAAAGACATACTGAGAAAGATGGGCTTGAGCTGTTGGTGCAATTTATAGAAACGGGGATGTCTGGGAAAGAGTAAATTGAGGTGGGGGATCAAGAGTTCTGTTTGGCCTGTGTTTATTTTGAGGTGCTAATTAGGTGTCCATGAGGCCATATGGAGAAGGAAGTTGGCTATGGGAGTTTGGAAGGCCAAGGAATAGTCAAGCTGGAGTACATAAAACCCTAGGGCCAGACGGAGTCAGCTGGGGAGAGTGTGGAACAGGTAATGAGTAATGGGCTCGGGGGGCGTTCAAACATTTAGAGACCAGAGCGGGAGTGACACATAGATGGACTGGAACAGTGACCGGGGAGATGGCAGGAAAACCCAGAGGGCATGGTAACTGATAAGCCAAGAAAATCATTTAATCAAGAGAAAGTTATCAGATGTGCTCAGTGCTGCCAAGAGATAAAGGAAGAGCAGAGACGGGCTTCCCTGATGGTCCAGGAGCTAAGACTCCACACTCCCAACGCAGGCAGCCTGCGTTCAATCCCTGGTCAGGGAACTGGATCTCTCAGACTACAACTAAGACCCGGCATAGCCCAATAAATATTTTTTTTAAAGAAGAATAGAGAGAAGCTCTTTGGAGTTGAACTTTGAAGGTCATGGGCTTCCCTGGTGGCTCAGAGGGTAAAGAATCTGCCCTCAATGCAGGAGACCTGGGTTTGATCCCTGGGTGGGGAAGATCCCCTGGAGAAGCGGATGGCTACCCACTCCAGTATTCTTGCCTGGAGGATTCCATGGACAGAGGAGCCTGGCAGGCTACAGTCCAGGGATTCGCAAAGAGTCAGAAATGACTGAGCGACTAACACTTCAACTTTTTTCCTTTTGAAGGTCATCCGTGAGTCAATAAGTCTCAGTGGAAAATAGTGATAGAAGACCAACCAAAGGGGTCGGGGGAGAACAGAGGTTGCGGAAGGGGGGCCCAGAACACTACAGAGGCAGCTCCAGTAAGAACTTTTCTATGAAGGGAAGCCAAACTTAGGTCAAGAGCCAGAAGGTTCAAGGGAGGATTTTTAAAGATGTGAGCATCTGAAGCAGGTTTATGTGTTGATGTGTGACGTATTCAGCCTCTCAGAGATGCAGCTTTTCCTTATTGTGAAATGACTGAAACACCAGCGATCACAGGTTACCAGGAGAGTCACACCAGTTAACATGTCAAGAAGACGCTGCACTAGGCCTGCCTCAGAGCTGGGATTCAGAGCTTGTGAGCTCCCCTCCCTGAGTGAGAAGGCACAAGGCCAGCCAGTTCTCCCTGGTGGGGCGAGAGGACAGCCCTCGGTTCCTACATTCCGATTATGACAGCGGAGGAGAAGCTGGTGGGTGGAAGGCAACCAGATTGTGAACAATAGGATTGAGAAATTGCAGGGGCCCCATTGTGTTCGCCCTAAACACACACTCAGGGCTTCCTCTTCTGCTGGCATTCTTCCCAGAAAGGAGCCTTCTGCTCGAGACCCTACAGTGGGGGTTTCTCGTCTGAACCACAGAACACGAGCAGCTTGAGTGGCTATTTGATCAACTTTCCCAAGAGTGATACCCAGGAGAAAGGCTCGTCCTTTACCTCCAGTGCAGATCTTTGAACCCAGCTGAAAGGGCTGCCCAGAGGGCAGGGACCACCACTTCTAATTTACTCTGCTCCCACCGCCGACCACCCCCACCCCACCCCCTGTGCCAGGGGAGGGGCTGGAGGTGTTTACTAAATGTCTATTCATGAAATTCACACTAAGGAGGGGGGCAAGGGGAAGGAAGGGAGTAACACTCGTGTTCAGAAGTCAGCATGAGAGACCCCTTCTGATTGCCAGTCAGGGGGTCAGGGCAAGGATGTGTCACCATGGACATGGTATTTTAAATAAGGTTCCCAGAGGTTAAGGGTTTGCAGCCACTGAAAAGGGATTCTAGGCTGACTTGATCTTAGGAAAATAGGAGGGCAGCGCCACCCAGTGGTTAAAAACCACAGTGACTAGCTGCTGTGACGTATTTTCTTGGGCTCCAAAATCACTCTGGACAGTGACCGCAGCCACGAAATAAAAGACACTTGCTCCTTGGGGGGAAAGCCATGACAAACTCAGTGTATTAAAAAGCAGAGACATCACTTTACCGACAAAGATCCGTATCACCAAAGCTATGGTTTTTCCAGTAGTTATGTATGGATATAAAAAGTTGGACCATCAAGAAGGCTGAGCGCCAAAGAACTAATACTTTTGAATTGTGGCGCTGAAGAAGACTCTTGAGAGTCCCTTGGACTGCAAGGAGATCAAATCACTCAATCCTAAAGGAAATCAACTCTGAATATTCATTGGAAGAACTGATGTAGAAGCTGAAGTTCCAATACTTTGGTCACCTGATGCAAAGAGCCAACTCATTGGAAAAGACCCTGATGCTGGGAAAGACTGAGGGCAAGAGAAGGGGGCAGCAGAGGATGAGATGGTTGGATGGCATCACTGACTCGATGGACATGAGTTTGAGCAAACTCTGGGATGTGGTAAAGGACAGAGAAGCCTGGAGTGCTGCAGTTCATGAGGTCGCAAAGAGTCGGACACGACTTAGCGACTGAACTACAACAAGCCCCTGTGTATTCTTAAAGGGCTATCACACGTGGCTGTGTCCAGGAAGACCCACCTGTGCGTTAGATCCACTGCTCAGAGGCCCCTCATTTTGCCCAATTCTTCCAGATTTCTCTCTCCCCTTTTACAGGGAGCTGAGGCTTCTAGTTCATGTCGAGGCAGAACAGATAAAAGATCCCACTCTCAGAGAACTTGCATTTTAGTGGGGAAAAAGTACCCAAATACACACAACGTCAAGCGGTGATAAGTTCTGTAAGAAGAATAAAGCAGAGCAAAGGTGCTGGTAAGAGGGGCAGAAGACAGAGCCGTACTATTCGACAGGACCCCCACCCCCCACCCAAAAGAACAGTTTAACATAAACTTGTCTCCCTAGAAAATCTTCGACTTCCAGCCTGGAGGACTGAGTATCTGACATACCCAACAAACTGATCCATCTGCAAACAGATGCTACAAACTCAGAAAATCTTTTTTTAAAAAATACAGTTGTGAGCAAGAGAGATTGTATAAAAGAAGGTGGATTTTGGAGGGATGTTGAAAGTGGGAGCAAGCAACAGGCAGGCATGCAGTTCATAACGTTTGTGGCTTTGACCTGAGGTCAGCTGCAGTTGCTGCGGGGGATGCCACAGCGCTGGCTAAAACTCTGGTGAGAGAGTCTCTGGTCTTTCTGGTCAGATGAACCAGAGGAAGGAGCCTGAGACAAAAGTGAGGAGAACCCCAGAAAGAAAAAAGTCGATGAAAGGGAATCCCAAATTCTTTATACAACCTTAGCCCACAGTTTTTAGCCCCGAGGGCATGGCAACCCACTCCAGTATTCTTGCCTGGAAAATCCACATGGACAAAGGAGGCTGGTGGGCTACAGTCCATGGGGTTGCAAAGAGTCTGACACGACTGAAGCGACTTAGTGTGCACACACCTGGACAGAACTTGCTTGAGGAAACCTGAAAGCTGCTCACAGCTGAAACTTCAAGAACTGAACTAAGATCCTAGCCACCATCCTCTGCAGGCAGGAAGCTCACAGTTTGGTTATTGTAGTAGTTGTTGTTTTGATGGGAAGATGATTTAAATTTAGTGGGGAGCCCTCGCTTTTGTTTTTTTAAAGATGATCTGCATCGGCCAGTAAAACGCTTCTGTTTTATATTATTCAGCCATGCTACTGCTAAGTCACTTCAGTCGTGTCCAACTCTGTGCAACCCCATAGACGGCAGCCCACCAGGCTCCCCCATCCCTGGGATTCTCCAGGCAAGAACACTGGAGTGGGTTGCCATTTCCTTCTCCAGTGCATGAAAGTGAAAAGTGAAAATGAAGTCGCTCAGTCGTGTCCGACTCTTCACGACCCCATGGACTGCAGCCTACCAGGCTCCTCCATCCATGGGATTTTCCAGGCACGAGTACTGGAGTGGGTGCCATTGCCTTCTCCATTATTCAGCCATAAAGAAGAACAAATGTGAGTCAGTTGAGCTGAAGTGAAAGAACCTAGGGCCTGTTATACAAAGTGAAGTAAGTTAGAATGTGTGAAAGTCGCTCAGTCGTGTCTGACTCTTTTCGACCCCATGGACTATACAGTCCACGGAATTCTCCAGGCCAGAATACTGGAGTGGAGAGCCTTTCTCTTCTCCAGGGGCTCTTCCCAACCCAGGGATTGAACCCCGGTCTCCTGCATTGCAGGTGGATTCTTTACCAGCTGAGCCACCAGGGAAGCCCAAGTTAGAAAGAAAAAAACAACTATCATATATTGTGGAATCTAGAAAAATGGTACTGATGAACCTGTTTGCAGGGCATGAATAAAATGCAAACATAGAAAAGACTTGTGGACATAGCCAGGGAAGGGGAGGGTGGGACAAACTTAGCATTGAAGCATATACATTACTGTAGGTAAAGCAGAGAGCTAACGGGAAGTTTCTGTATAAAACAGGAAGCTCAGCACAGAGCTCTGTGACAACCTAGAGGGCTGGGACGGGGTGGGGGTGTGCGGAGGTTCGAGAGAGAAGGGACATATGTACACTTGTGGCTGGTTCACATTGTTGTATGGCAGAAACCAACACAACATTCTAAGGCAATTATCCTCCAATTAAAAACGTCTTAAATAATTTCTAAATGCTTCCATTTTAACCTTTGTTTTACTGTTTTTATTTTTTCCTCTTTTGTCCCTAATTCTCAGGTTGATACAGAAAATAGATCTATCTCTTGGATAAAATCAGCATTAGGATGATTTTTGACATTTATATGAAAAATATATTATTACAGAGAAAACTGGTTATACACTTTTTTCTGCTGATTTATGTACTTTAAAAATATCATTTTGTTTGATCCAAGACAGTAAAATGCAGAAATAAAGTTTAACACGATGTCTACTCAAAAAAATGAACAGATCTGGTAGCCATGGGTCAACACCCCACATAGTGATTGCCGCTTTTTGCATGAGGCTTGCATTCTCCAGCTGGCCTATTTCACTCTTTTAGATTACTGCCTGGACTCAATGGGCATTTGAGTTTGTGTGCCGTGTCCCTTGCTTTAATCCATCACAACATGTCCACAGCTAATGACTGAAGTTGAGTCTTTAACTCTCTCAAAGAGAGAGAGCTGTGTCCAGGCATTTCTGCATAATTTCTGACTATCCCGACTAGTCTATATCTGCAGAAAAAGCAGAAATGAAAAGTGGAGGGCAAGAAACTCCTGATGACATTGTTTGAGCCTCTGGATCAAGTCAGACCTGAAGCTGGGAACTGCTTGCATTTTCCAGTTCCATGAACCATTATGTTTCCTTTGGAGTAAGCTCATTTAAGCTAGATTTCTGCCACTTAAGCCAAAAATTAGTACCTCCAAAAATTAGACCAGACGGGCCGCAGAGTGAATGTGGCCCCTTGTATTACCGAAAGGACAGAGATGTGGCTGCACTTGGAGGAGACACAAAAGCAGAGGTGGGAAAAGGCACTTTCTCCAAAACTAATTCTGGAGGGTTAACCTAGAAAGGGAAAAGGTTGTCTAGGAATTGGCAAGGCTGAGGCACTGCTCTGGCAAGTAGCAAGCTAGATTACACTGTAATGGGATAATCTGAGATGCAGTGGGATTGCCTGGGAGAAGAGGAATTTACAGTCACGATGAGGAGCCTTGCCCTTCGCAAGGGTCTTGTCCACTTGTCATGTGCCTGTCATCCTCCTAACTGGCACCTCAATTTAGGAGCCAGGGCTACTGCTTTCCCACGCTAGTGCCTTTAGGAAACTAACACACCAGCTGGGGCTGTCCATTCCCACCATCCTGAGAGATGGAAAGTTTTGGAAAAGAGGAAGTGAGAGTATTATGGATTATGGGGAATTTCCTGGAGAGCCCAGGCTTGAAGTGGACACTTAAATGAGGGTTTCTAGAAACAGAAAGTCTTCAAGGGGCCTTCTGGCCCATATCTGCCACAGTCCAGCTCTCATCCTGACCTCTGCAGACAAACTTCTCCCTCTGCAGTGCTGTCTGTAGGGTATCAGTGGGGTGTGCCCTGCTCCTCAGTGGGGTCCAGAAACAGTCATCTGCTCAGAAGCTCTCCGATGCCCCCAGAAGGCCATCCCAGCCTTTAGCTAAGGCCTCCTGGGGACAGGGGCCTCCCAGGTGAAGGTCTGTCCTCCCGTCCAGCAGCCACAGCCTGCTTCCCCAGCTCAGTCCAGCCAGCCTTTTCCAAGCCCTTTCTGAATCAGTCCAGCCTGCCCTGCTTTGCACGAGGCTAGGAACCAAGATGACCTCCGATCTTGGGCATCCTTGCATGAAACCAAGACTCCAGTTTGAGGTTCTCTGCCCTCAGGAGACCCGATTAAACTTGGTGCAACCTGAATGCCACAGCCTTGTGGAAGTCCAGACCCCACCCCCAAGATTTCCTTCTATTCCTTTGGCCCGTTTTCTCCCTCTCCAACTGCCCTCCCCAGTGGGGAGTCCCACACAGGTTCAGCAGCAGGTATTGTCATACTGGATCTTCTCCTTGGCAAAACAGTTGCTCTCTCAGCTCAAGAAAGAAGGCAGGGCCAGTGCCTCCTTGGAAGGAGGAAGGCATAAAGTAGAGACAGCTGGAGAACCTGGAAATGCTGCCCTTTCTACTCCAAGAGTGGCAGAAGAGTAGAAGGCGGGACCTCAGGGTCAACAAGTGGAGAGCAGTTTGTCATACAATTCTCCCTTCAGACCAGAGGTTGGGGGGAAACCTGAATTCAGAGAAGCTTGTGTGCAGCCTTAGTCATTGTGGTGCAATGGGACACACCACCAGCCAACCACTGATAGATGCAGTATGAATGGATTTCACAGACATGGTTTGGAGCAAAACAGTCAGACTCATGAGGATAAATACTTTTGCCCATTTATGTGAAATTCAAGAACAGTCAAAACAGTCATAGAGGGACTTCCCTGATGATTCGGTGGTTATGACTTCACCTTTCAATGCAGGGTGTGCCGGTCTGATCCCTGGTAGGGGGACCTAAGATCCCACATGTCTCGAGACCAGAAAACCAAAACAGAAACAACGTTGTAACGAATTCAACAAAGACTTCTTAAAATGATCCACTTCCAAAAAATCTTTAAAAAAAAAAAAAAACAGTCATAGATATCAAATAGTAGTTACTTTTAGGGGATTCACTGCAAAAAAAAAAACTGTGAGGGAGGGAAATCCTGGTGGTCCAGTGGTTAGGACTCTGCATTTCCACTACCAGTGGCCTGGGTTCGATCCCTGTTCAAGGAATTAAGATTCCACAAGCCCTGTGGCGTCGTGAAAAAAGAGAGAGAACAGAGAGAAACTTCTGAGGAGCTGAAAATGTTCTTTATCTGGGTCTGGGTGATGACTACAGACGCATATCCATGTGCCAAAATTCATCAAGCTGTAAGATGTACACACTTGGCTGTATGCAAGCCACACCTCAATAATTCCTTTTAATTTTTTTATTTCATCCTTTGGCCGCGCTGGGTCTCCGTCACTGCTCGGACTTTTCTCTAGCTGGGATGAGCAGGGGCCGCTCTCTCGTTGCAGTGGCCTCTCTTGTTTCGCAGCACAGGCTATAGCACGCATGGACTCCAGTAGTCGTGGTTCCCAGGCTCTGGGGCACAGGCTCAGGAGTTAGGGTGCACAGGCTTAGCCGCTCTGCAGCGTGTGGGATCTTCCCGAACCAGGGGCCGAACCTGTGTCTCCTGTACTGGCAGGCAGATTCCCCACCACTGAGCCACCAGGGAAGCTCCTCAATAATTTTTTTTAATAAGGAGCTGGGGGAACGGTAAAGCAGAGATAGCAGTTCTGTACTATGCTCTTGGGAACTGCATATCTACCAGGCGCAGGGCAGCTGGGATTGCAGGGGGAGCTGACGTCACCAGACTGTCTGGCTCTACTCTACTGCTTCGTAGCATATTCTATACTGTAATCTACATGGCATTTTTAAATGGGAAACGGGGAATGGGGAGGAGATGGGGAAATGCCCCTGGCTGTAGAGGGGCATGACCCTCTTAAGGAGTAACCCAGGCTACCAAACCTACACACATGCAAATGCAAGACACATCTCTCAGGAGTGCACAGTGGGAAGGGAGCACTGTTGGAAAACAGACTGCCACATTTTACTCCCTGTTAGGATATTTAGGGATATTTTCCTACTTCTATCCCCTCTTCCCTTCCCTGAGTCAAGCAGCTAGTGTGCACCACACAGCTCCTGCAGCCCTCACAGGGGAGAGTTGATGCAGGGCACAGAGCAAAACTGGGGGTCTCTGGCTTGTGTTCTAAAAGCCTATGCCCTCTGCACAAAGAATAAAAGAAGATTCAAAGTGCATTTCCTTCATGTCTTCACCAGAATTATTAAAGAGAGTGGATTTCTTCCAGGACAGAAAAAGAGAGTTCTGCTGAGAGTCTGGGGTTAGTAGGTGCAAACTATTACCTTTAGAATAGATAAACAGGGACTTCCCTGGTAGTCCAGTGGTTAAGATTTCCACTGCAGGGGGCAAGTGTTCAGTCCCCTGTCAGGGAACTAAGATCCCACATGCCCTGCGGCATAGCCACAAAGAATAGAATGGATAAACAGCAAGATCCTACTGGATAGCATAGGGAACTGTATCCAATCTCCTGGAATAAACCTTAAAGGAAAAGGGTATTTTTAAAATGTATGCATGTGTATAACAGAGACACTTTGCTGTTCAGCAGAAATTAGCACAACATTATAAATCAACTGCACCTCAATTAAAAAAAAAAAAAGAAAGATAATGAAACACTCATTTAGAAAAAAAAGTGGGGGTGGAATTCTTTGCTGACCCGGTGGTTAGGATTCTGGGCTTTCATCACATGGGCCCCCGGTTTGACCCCTGATCAGGGAACTAAGATCCCGCAAGCCATTTGGCATGGCCAAGAAAAGAAAGAGAGCCTTGGTTTGGGCTGGAAGGAGGCAGGTGCAACCTGGCATCCCAGCACCACTGCCGGGAAGCAGGTGTCAACACAGATAAACAAGAGCATTGCTCACCACCCGGCTCTACAATGATGAGGTCACAAGCTGCTGTAGAAGCTGCCCTAGAGCACGCTCTGAGGGGAAACGAAGCCCACAACAGGATGCACAGACATTTTCTAATTTTCCTTGTCGTGTCTTCTCAGACACACCCAGCATTTAAAAGTGGACATTTAATTTCAAAATACACCGGATTTTTAAGTATCGTTGATATTAATTTTCCATTTTGATATTTATTTCTCCTTTAAGCGCTTTCTTCTCTGCAATCACCCTCTGTGTTCCTTTAGTCTTTTAACTTTATTGAGGCTTTCAAAGGCTAAGTCAAAGATCTCTCTTGGTAAACATCACACTGCACTTGAAAATGTGGGTTATTTTCAGATATCTTTTGATATTGATTTCTAACACAATTCCCCAGTAATAAGAGGACAGACTCTATGATTTCTGTACCTTCAGGCCATGAAATTTTTGCACCTTGTTTTATGTCCCTGTGTATGTTCCAGTGTCTCCTGGCTTATAGACCACGGGGACTTGAATAGAATTTGTGTCCTGCTATTGTGTGAAGATTGTATAAGTCTTAACTATGTGAATTGGTTCATAGTGCTTCTCAGGTCTACCATATCCACCTTTCTATCTACTCATTCTATGAATTTTTGAGAGTTTGACATTGAAGCTCAAACTTAAAAAGAAAATCTTAATTCATCTACTTTTAAAATAATTGTAATATATAGTAGAACTATATGTAACCTTGTTCTGTATTTTTCAAGTCTGCTGTAAATGTGTTATCAAATTTTCATAATTTAAACATAAAAATAAAGAAGGAAATTGTAATATATAGTGGAATTATGTGTAACCGTGCTCTGTATCTTCCAAGCCTCCTGTAAATGTGTTATCATACTTTCATAATTTATAAAGGAGAAAAAGAGAAGACCACAACAATATAAGACACTCTGTGCCTCAGAGAAGCAGACCTCTCAGTTAGCTAGATGTTTATCTCAGGAAGAATTTTAATGAACTCGGATTCTCACCTCTTCCCATACACCGAACGTCACTAACACCATTCACCAGAGATACCTGTTCTCTGTGACTAGCGGTACTCTGTCACCAAGATGTCTGCCTGACTGCTCATAACCCTCAGCTGATAATCATACATACCCTGGCTTCCCCCCCACTTCTTTAGAGCAACTTTGCAGAGCGACTGGGAGGCTGGGTCCCAGGCTACAGTCCTCAGCCAGTCCCTGAATGAAACCTGAAGTCACAGCTCACACACTGTGTCTTTTTCTTTTAGGCCGACACAGGGGAGACCCCAAAGAAGAAGGGCTGTGGAGAACATTCAGACAGACGGCCCAAGTCCTGGGGAAGGTCTCTGGGTCCTTGAGCGGACCCCAGACTATTGGAACAGCATCACACCCGCCAGTCCGCACTAACCCCAGGGAGGAGGGCTCAGCAGTAACTGGTGGTGACAGGTCACCACACAGGGCCTCAATGCCTGGAGCACCCCCCCAAGAAAGGTGACATTAAAACTTCCAGCAACAGGGCAGGATAAAAATATATCTCAGACCAGGTTATAGTGGTAAAGTTCTCTTTCCTATAAACCTGAGTCTGTAACTTAGATTCCAGCCACAGCTCTAGGAGCTTCTGCATTACTTGAATCGGTTTTAATGATCTGCATGTTTTCTTTGTTTGTGTTTTACTTGCATCATTTCCCTTCATTCTTGCATCATTTCCCTTCATTCCCTTCATTCTTGTTACCCTGTGTCTCCAGCATGGAAACCTATAAGGGAGGAGTCCTCTGGAGGTGCTCCCACCTGGCTTCCCTGAGGCTTTGGTCTGCCCACAGATGCCCTTGACCCTTCCTCCTGAGGGTGGACCACAGTGGGACCGCTAGCTGCCTCCCTCCTGGGCTCACAGAGCAGCCTGAGGCTCCCAGCTGCGTAACTGACAGGGTGCCTCCCCAACCTCGTTTCTTGCCTTACTACACAGCAGAGTCCCTGCCAGGATCACCATCCCATCCTCACTCTCCAGGGGACAGAGGGAGAAGGGAGGGGCCCAAGCTTAGGAAACCCCCCAGTGTCTAGCCAGCGCTGGCCTCGCTCATTCTTGTCTGTTCAATCCTCCCAATCCTGCCTGGGAGCCTGAAATAGAAATTCTAAGTCATGAGCGTGCCTCCACTTCCCCTTTTCTAGCTGGAGTCCTCCTCAGCTCTTCCTAAGAAGCCTCTGTTCTCAAACCCACATGTGACCCACAACCCTGTCACAGCCCAGCTCGAAGAAGCAAGGGGTGGGGCAGTAGGAAATGAAAAGGAAAATCACACTCAGAGACCATCTTGTTATGTGTCAGGCACCTTATAGTTCAGTTCAGTTCAGTCGCTCAGTCGTGTCCAACTCTTTGCGACCCCAGGCCTCCCTGTCCATCTCCAACTCCAGGAGTTTACTCAAACTCATGTCCATTGAGTTGGTGATGTCACCCAACCATCTCATCCTCTGTTGTCCCCTTCTCCTCCCACCCTCAATATTTCCCAGCATCAGGGTCTTTTCCAATGAGTCAGATCTTTGCATCAGGTGGCCAAAGTATTGGAGTTTCAGCTTCAGCATCAGTCCTTCCAATGAATATTCAGGACTGATTTCCTTTATGATTGACTGCTTTGATCTCCTTGCACTCCAAGAGACTCTCAAGAGTCTTCTCCAACACCACAGTTCAAAAGCATCGATTCTTCTGATGCTCAGCATCCTTTATGTCTCTTAATCCTAATATCTACCCTGCAGGGCAGGGATTTTAGCCAAAGGGCATACAAGAAAACCATGGAGAATTCAGAATTCGAGCAACTTGCTCCAACACACCCAGCTAGTCAGTGACCAAGCCAAAATTCAAATCTATGCCTGTCTGACGCCAAGGCTCCCAGAGGGACGGATCAAGGCCTGATCCACCTTCCCTGTGGTCTCTATGGGCCGTTGTCATAGCATCTACACGCCCAGCTCAACGTCCACGCCTACTAGCTGAGGAAGGTCCTATGCCCCCAATCTTTCTCCATCTCCACGGCCACAACAGAGAAGTCTTTCTAGTCCAGCTCATCCTTTTAATCCAGACCACACGACCATTGGCTGGCCCTCTACAGCAAGCCCCTGCCTCCCTGCCTCAGGGCCCAACCCCAGCAAGATGGAAATGCTGGGGAATTCATCCTGAAGAGCCCTTGATCAATGATAGACCCGCACTGGTGGGCAAATCACTCAGCTTCTCACTCCACACCATGTCCCAGAGGTCCCCGGAGGACTTTGAGTCCAAGGTGCCCCATTATGATCATTTGTTGTTATTTAGTTGCTCAGTCATGTCCAACTCTGTGTGACCCCATGGATGGTAGCCCGCCAGGCTCCTCTGTCCATGGGATTCTCCAGGCAAGAATACTGGAGTGGGTTGCCACTTCCTTCTCCAAGGGATCTTCCCAACTCAGGGATCAAACCCATAGTCTCTTGCCTTAGATGGTAGATTCTTTACCGCTGAGCTGCCAGGGAAGCCCATTTACAATGGTGGTAATCTGTTCCGTAAAGAACCCTGCAGGGGCATTCTTACTTTTTATGCTCCATTTCTCTGTGTCCCTCCTAGAAATTCCTGGGATCACCTCCCAGGGAAGTAGCTGTTATTCAGTAGCCAAGTCATGTCTGACTCTTCCAAACCCCATGGACTGCAGCACGCCAGGCTTCCCTGTCCCTCACCACCTCCCAGGGTTTGCCCAAGCCCAGTAAGTACTTGCATTCAAATCCATATCTTGTATTCTGCTTCCAGGGGAGACCAACCTCAAAGACGTGTGTGAGAAAGAAAAGTCAAGGACGACAACTCCTAGGTTGTTGGCCTGAGTGATAGAGCTTCATCATCTCAGCTGAAGCAGCTACTTATCCTGAGCACCTGCCTTACGCATTCAGCTGGGCCCATGACATGGAACATGTCAGTCAACTATCCCAGCCCCAATGTGTCCTGCACAGGATCAGCCCCACGTTACCAATAAGGAAACAGGCTCGATTAAGTCCACCCCTTTGCCCAGGGTCAAACAGCTAGTAAGTGGTGGAACTGGCTTTCAAGGAGCTGAGGGAAGTAGCAAGTTCACACTGCTTTGGCAGGGGCCCAAAACCTGGGGTCCTGACGATCCCTAATTACCAGGAGCCAGATCCTCACTCCCAACAGGAAAGTTCCCCTTTCCTCACAATAGAAATTCTTTTTTTTTATGATAAGCATTTGATGTTTATTCTAGGTATGCATTATGCCTTTTTTTTTCTCTTCTCAATTTTAATTCTTTTATTGGAGTATGCTGCTGCTGCTAAGTCGCTTCAGTCGTGTCCAACTCTGTGCAACCCCATAGACGGCAGCCCACCAGGCTCCCCCGTCCCTGGGATTCTCCAGACAAGAACACTGGAGTGGGTTGCCATTTCCTTCTCCAATGCATGAAAGTGAAAAGTGAAAGTGAAGTCGCTCAGTCATGTCCAACTCTTTGGGACCCCATGGACTACAGCCTACCAGGCTCCTCCGTCCATGGGATTTTCCAGGCAAGAGTACTGGAGTGGGGTGCCATTGCCTTCTCCTTATTAGAGTATAGATGCTTTACAATGTTGAGTCATTTTCTGCTGTACAGCAAAGTGAATCAGCTGGACACATATATTCCCTCCCTCTTAAATGCCTCCCAGCACCCCCATCTCACTCCTCCAGGTCATCAGCAGCGAGCTGAGCTCCCTGTGCTACACAGCAGCTTCCCACTTGCTATCTGTTTCTCACATGGTAGTGTGTGTGTGCCAATCCTAATCTCTCAGTTCATCTCATCCTCTTCCCTATGTGTCCATATGTCTGTTCTTCTGTTGAGATTCTGAATGGTGCTACCATTCACCTTTTCACTGATGGAAAAAGGAAGGCAAGAGAGAAAGGAGAGAGACCAAAAGTACAAAGGGGAGGCAAGAATAAACAAGATCATATCAGCTGGTCTGTAGTGAGTGCTTACAATATGTTAAATCCTATTCAATCATTTATGTTATCTCAGAGAATCTTGCCAAAGCCGTAGGGGAAGAATTGTTTAAAATTATTCCCTATTTAACAGGAGGGGGGAAAGGACAAGTTCAACAGAACAGTAAAGAGAAAATCCACCCACCTGACGTCCTTGTGGCCTGGGTCTAGTCGCACTGCCCTGTGACTCAACCTCCATACTTTCCATTTCTCTTCTTTTCTTTCTTTCTAATTTTTTGACAAAACCATTCCACATCCTGCTCTCTGAGCCTTTCCTACTTGGTCCCTGGGAGGAAAATTAAGCCTCATAAAGAGGACTGAAGGTGACTTCCCTGGTGGTCCAATGGCTAAGACTCCACACTCCCAATGCAGGGGGCCCAGATTTAATCCCAGGTCAGGGATCTAGACCCCACAGGCCACAGCAAAGATCGAAGACCCCGTGTGCCCCAAGTAAGACCTGGCACAGTCAAATAAATAAAGAGTTTTGTTTTGTTTAAAAAAGGGGTGGGGGGGACTGAAGCTACAAGTCACAGGACAGCTACATGACAGAAAAGGGAGGGTCCCTCACGCTTTCAGATGCACCAGCAGGGCTTTGCAGAGACAGATGCTCTGAGTATCTGCAGCACTGAGGCCGGAGAGCAGCCTGTGTGTCTGCAACCCCAGGGGGTGGTTTTGTGGCTGGAGAGTGGTGCGCATCTGCGACAGTGGGGTAATCCTTCACCGTGCATCATGCAGCAGTGTCAAAAACGGACATGCCACCACTTAGCTACACCCCCAAAGACGGATGTTCTCTTTGTTCTGGAAACTGATCCCACACTGGTAGACCCATTCCCTCCAAGGATGGACGATGGGAAACCCTCTCCAAGAGGGTCTGGGGAGGCAGGGGGCCCTGAAGCAACCTCGAGGCCCTGCTGGGGTTGGGGGGCGTGGCTCTCACCCTGCGGGTTCCGGTTACTGCCTGCGGAGGTGTCATCTCACCCTGCTCTGAGCTCTGGAGACCCGTGTCATCTCACCCTGCTCTGAGCTCTGGATACCCGCGGTCCGCTCACTGGGCGTGGTGGCCAGAGCCCCTGGTCCCTCACTTGCAGCCTCTGCCCCACCACGTGCTCCTGGACCTGAGTCTCAGCGTGTCCTCATCCTTTTTAAGCCACCCACCTGGCAGGTTCTGCTCTGGGGTCATCCAGGGCCCCACCAAAATATCCCCAAAACTGGTTCCCTCTGGCATCTCAGCGACTGCAAGCTGGCAGGAAGCTCAGCCCATCCACATGCCCTCGTGAGAACTGAAAGCTGGGACTGGGTCCTGCCACTTCTCCCCTCCAGTTCCCAGCTTCCACTGAATTCTCTCTGCCTTCACACGCAGGGCCCTCATCTCCGCAGAGTAACCCCTCTGCGAGTTATTGGGTGTGAACAGATGTTTACTGGAAATTTGGGCATATGATAGGTTCTGAATGTAGCACAGAATAATTTGGGTGAGAACCTAAAATTAGATATTAGGGACTTCCCTGGTGGCCCAGTGGCTAGGACTCTGTGCTTCCAATACAGGGTGTCTGATCCCAGTTCAATCCCTGGTCAGGGAACTAGATTCCACGTGTCACAACTAAGCGTTCATATGCTGCAGCTTAGAGTTTCATTGCAGCAACTACAGAGCCCATACGCTGCAATCAAGACTGAAGAGCCTGCGTGCTGGAACTGAGACTCAGCACAGCCAAATAAATCAATTAAAAATAAATAAATAATAAAAGTAGATATGAGCCATAAAAATCCTTGCTTTAAAAATCCACTGGCCAGAGACTTCTCTGGTAGTCCACCGATTAAGAATCTGCCTGCCAATATAAGGAACACGTGTTTGACCCCTGGTTCCAGAAGATGTCACATGCCACGGGCAGCTAAACACCACGGGGCAACTAAGCCCCAACTACTGAAGCCCCCGCACCGTAATGAGTGGCCCCTGCTCACCGCAACTAGAGAAAGCCCGAATGCAGCAATAAAGACCCAACACAGCCAAAAATAAATAGATAGCTAGATGCTGCTGCTACTAAGTCACTTCAATCGTGTCCAACTCTGTGCGACCCCATAGACGGCAGACCACCAGGCTCCCCCGTCCCTGGGATTTTCCAGGCAAGAACACTGGAGTGGGTTGCCATTTCCTTCTCCAATGCATGAAAGTGAAAAGTGAAAGTGAAGTCGCTCAGTCGTGTCCGACTCTTTGCGACCCCATGGACTGCAGCCCACCAGGCTCCTCCATCCATGGGATTTTCCAGGCAAGAGTACTGGAGTGGGGTGCCATTGCCTTCTCCGATAGATAGATAAAAAATTTTTTTTAATCCACTGGCCATTTCCTGACAGAAAAAATTAATCTCTTCCTGGCCTGACTTTCTTCCCAAGACCTGGGGCCCTTGGGCATCTCCCCTCTACTCCCTCACAACTCCACACCAACTCTCACACTGACCATGAAAAACTCTCAAACCTATTTCTTTCCTTTGCAGAAAAATTAGCCCTCTCTAGACAACAGAGGTAGGGTGAGATAAGGCAGGGAGTCTCCCCTTTTTTAATCAGATATGCCCATTATGCACCTTTTCCCCAAACTCAAAAGTAATTCCCTCCTAAGAAGATTTTAGCCCTCATTTTAGACCAATCAGCTCAACTTTAACCAGCTCTCCTGAGACAACATTTCTGTACTGCCTCATACATTTCTGTGAATCCTCACAGTGCAAAGTAGGCAGCATTATTATCCCCATTTCACAGACAAGGAAACTGAGGCTCAGCAAAGTTAAAGAACACAGACAACGAGTGAATCAACATCCAGGCAAGAACTCAAACCCAGGCAGGCCTTACTCTAAACTCTGTGGCCTCCACCACTGCCCCCCCTTGGAGGAGTGGATGTTTTTGTAGCTGGGAGGAAAACCCCATTTTTAAAACAATTCCCAAGTGGCAGGAAAGGCCAGTGTGCTGCAGAGTCACGTGTGGAGCCAGGAGATAAGAACCCCATGCTGGGGTCATGCCAGCCTCACAGAGCAGGTTCCAGCACTCCTGTTTCTTCCTGCGTCAGGCTCTTCCTTGACCAGAGTCACCACGGCAAACACCAGGGCAAATCCCATCCTGCAAACAGTCACCGTGGGGCCGACCACAGCATCTCCAGACGTCAGAGCTACAGACAGGCGGCTGCAGACTTGAGGCTCTCCCAGACTACCTAATCACCGTGCACCCCTGGCAGGCAGGCACTGTTCCCCCCTGGCTGCCAGGCACCATGCCCTTTCACCTCTACCCAGCAAGGGGCCAAGCCCAGGGGGCCATCAATTCCAACCACCACTGTTTCTTCCCTCCCTTGTGAGAAGAGGTCACCCTGACTTCAATGACCATGTGAGCAGCTGCAGCTATTCACTGAGCAGCTGCTGTGTGCCAGGCACTGTACACAATGACATCCTCTCGTCCTTCCAGTCCCAGGACTCAGTAGCAGTCAGCCCGTTTTACAGATGAGCAGACCATCTGGCAAGATCACGGCAGTTTCTTGAACTGCCACAACTTCAGCAGCAGAAGCTGGAATTTGAAACTAAGCTTCTGCAACTGCAAAGCCTGTGCAGTTTCCACTACGCAACACCTTCTCTCGGAGGAGATAGTAATCTCCCCCTCCTTTGCCAGGGTCCAGACATCAGTCTCCTTCTAGGGGAAAGCACAGAAGGCTGTGTTTTGGGGGTCAAAGCACGATTCTAAAAGCTGGTGGGATGAGGGGTTGGGTGAGAGACTGCAACAAGGATGAGCCTCTGGGTGAGCCATCCCACCCCCGTGAGACCTGGGTCCCTCATTGGACTTAGAGATTAAAGAGACTCTAACACCGAGCCTGAAATGCCAAGGGACTCCCGGGCACTTCCTGCCAGATGACTCTTTATAAAGTGACAGAACATGCACATGATACTAAATTCTGAAGATACAAAAATAGTATCCCTCTGGTGGGGAGGAATAAATTGGGAGTTTAGGATTGACATATACATGCTATTACGTTTACAATAGATAATCAACAAGGACAGGGAACTCTGCTCTATATTCTGTAATAACCTAAATTGCAAAAGATTTTGAAAAAGAACAGATACATGTGTCTGTTTAACTGACTCACTTTGTTGAACACATGAAGCACAACATCGTTAATCAACTGCTGTTGTTCAGTCACTAGGTCGTGTCCTTCTCTTTGCAGCTGCAGCACCCTAGGCTTCCCTGTCCTTCACTCTCTCCTGGAGTCTGCTCAAACTCATGCCCATTGATGCCATCCAACCGTCTCATCCTCTGTTGCCCCCTTCTCCTCCTGCCTTCAATCTTTCCCAGCTTAAGAGTCTAACGAGTCAGCTCTTCGCATCAGGTGGCCAAAGTATTGGAGCTTCAGCATCAGCCCTTCCAGTGAATATTCAGGGCTGGTTTCCTTTAGGATGCTCTAGTTTGATCTTGCAGTCCAAGGGACTCAAGAGGCTTCTCCAACACCACAGTTCAAAAGCATCAATTCTTAGGCGCTCAGCCTTCTTTATGGTACAACTCTCACATCCATACATGACTGCTGGAAAAACCATCGCTTTGACTATACAGACATTTGTCAGCAAAATGGTACCCCAATATAAAATAAAATTTTTAAAAAGAAAAAAATCAACCAAGCTGGGTGAAGGAGTCATGTAAAAAAGGTAATTTTTTACCAGAAACTTAAAATAAATACCATAATAATTTTGAATGGTTATATTGTTTAAAATGATACATGTTGGGGCTTCCCTGGCACTCCAGTGGTTAATACTCGGCGCTTCCAACGCTGGGAGCCCAGGTTCAACCCCTGGTCAGGGAGTTAAGAGCCCACATGCTGTGCAGTGTGGCCAAAAAGTAAAAAATAATAACAATAATAATAAATTAAAAAAGAATGACTCATGTCAATTTTTCAAACTGTACTTTTGTCCTAAATAAACTCACATTTTTCCTTTGGGCTCTGCCATGCAGTATGTAGGGTCTTAGTTCCCCTACCATGGATTGAACCCCGTGCCCCCTGCATGAAGAGCTTGGAGTCTTCACCACTGGACTGCCAGGGAAGTCCCTAAACTCATGTTTTAAGTGTCTGAAAGATTAAAAAAAAAAGCACTACCTCTCTTACCCCTACCCCCAGGCCTCCTTTGCATTGCCCTTTCTGATAGGAAGGGAAGGTAATTGATACCAGTTTCCCATGAGCCTCCAGAAGAGAACCTGTACATTTACAAGCATAGATGAGTTTTCTTTTTTCACACACATGTAGCACACTTCAAAAACTACTCTGTTTCTTGTCTCTTGTATCTTAGAGATCATTTCATATCTGCACATAAAGAACTACATCATTCTTTATAGTAGCTGCCTAAAATTTCATTATATGGAAGTACCGGATTAATCAGCCCCTTGCATGCTCAGGCCCTTCAGTTATTTTCGACTTTTTGCAAGCCTGTGGACTGTAGCCCTCCAGGCTCTTCTGTCCATGGAATTCTCCAGGCAAGAATACAGGAGTGGATTGCCATGCCCTCTTCCAGGGGATATTCTCCACCCAGAAATCGAACAAACATCTCTTGCAGCTCCTGCATTGCAGGCAGATTCTTTACCACTGAGTCATGGGGAAAGCCCCAGTCAGTCCCTTCCTGATGGACAGTGAGGCTGTCTGCAGTCTTCACTATTACAAACCATGACTATCTTGTGTATATTAAGTTTGTGCACGTGTGCGTATGAATGTAAGATAAATTCCTAGAAGTAGAATTGCTAGTGCGTATTAAATACAATATGTGCTTTTAAAATTCGAATGGGTTTTGCCAAGCAGCCCTCCAGAGAGGTGGAAGTGTGTGTAGACCATAAACAATGAAAGGCAGCGCAGAGAGTGCTTTCCATATGAGGAATGACCGTTAGCTGCAAAAGACGAGCTGGGGGCAGACAGGCAGGCCTGTGCCTGGCCAGACATTCATCCTAGGACAAGTGACAAAGATGAGGCAGCAGCACCAACAGGCAAGCCACCCATTTCACAGATGGCAAAATAGGCAATGGGAATTGACAAGCTTCACCCGGGGTCATGGCCTGGGTCCCTGTAAGCACGGGGCAATTTCCAGACAATATCTGTTTCACCTTCTGATCTCAGCTCCAATCTCTTGTGCTGACTTAGCAAAAACTTGGAGAACCGTTTCTACTGTGAACTGAAAGTAGCTGAGCCACCCACATTGTTTAGGCCTTTCTGAGTCACTGTATTCCCCTCTACAAGAAACCAGGACCTGCTCACACACACACACACACACACATACTCACCCAGAGGCTGTTTCCAACCTGCATGGGGCCCACAGAGCCCTGACCATTCACAGCTTCAAGGTGAGTAGCAGTGATTATCCTGGACATTCATCCACCAGCCTAAAGAACCAAAAATCTCAACAGACCCTCTCCGGGGTGACCAGCTAGGTGGAGGGCAGTGAGGACTGGGAAGAAGTGAGAGGGACATGTGAGCCAGGAGTGTTCTCATTAGCCATTCTGGAGACAGAAGTAAGTATGGCAAAAACAGTTCTCTGTCTTTGCACTTGGAAAGTACCTCCCACCCACTAACTCACCCCACCTTCACAGAAGTTCCCTGAGTTATACCGGGCAGGGATTCTTATATTCACAGTCCCCATTTGAGAGATGTTAAAAAGGAACTATGACTTCCCTACTGCTGGAGAGGTAAAGAGACTAGAGGCAGAACCCAGGATTAAGAGGCTTAATCCTGGCCACATCCTGTTGTGCACTTGGGGTGAGCCATCTCCTGCAGTACACGTCCACAAAAACCATCCCTTGTCTGCCCACGTGCAAAACGAGTCACTCTGTCCCTGGAAACATTGCTAGAGGCCCTCCCGCGCGTGGATAGACATGAATTCCTCTCTCTGTGTAGTCGTCTTTGTTTCAGTGCAACAGATACATCCTTTGTATGGACATCCAAGAAGACTCTTGGGATATTTCTGACGGATGGGTTTGCACTCTAAGTGCCTGGTATGGCCTCTGGAACATGAAAGTGAAAGTGAAGTCGCTCAGTTGTGTCTGACTCTTTGCAATACCATGGACTGTAGCCTACCAGGCTCCTAAGTCCATGGAGTTTTCCAGGCAAGAGTACTGGAGTGGGTTGCCATTTCCTTCTCCAGGGGATCTTCCCAGCCCAGGGATCGAACCCGGGTCTCCCGCATTGCGAGCAGACGTTTTACTGTCTGAGCCAGCGGTGCTGAATAAAAAATGTGTTTCTTCAGGGACTTCTCTGGTGATCCAGTAAGACTCCACTCTTACAATGCAGAGGGCACAGGTTCCATCCCTGGTCAGGAAACTAGGATACTACATGCCACACGGACCGAAAAAAAAAGGCTTTTTTAATTGTGTTTCTTCTGCTATATTTAAAATAGATAACCAACAAGGACCTACTGCTATAGCACAGGGAACTCTGCTCAATGTTTTGCGGCAGCCTGGATGGGAGGGGAGTTTGAGGGAGAAGGGATACATGTATATGTATGCCTAGTTCCTTCCCCGTTCACCAGAAACTGTTACAACATTGTTAATCAGCTATACCCCAATACAAAATAAAAGGTTTTGGCTTTTTTTTTTTAAAGTGTGTTTCTTGGTTGGCCGAAGGATAGATAGATAGATGGATAGATGAATGGGTGGATGGTTGGGTGCAGTATTGGTTTAATATGTTTCTGTGCTTGTTTTTTAAGTTCCTTGCACAGCATCCATTCTCCCTTCCAAATATCATCTTGATATCCTTTTGTGGACTTATTTCTCCTCCAGGGTATACAGTCTCAGTGGTACTGCAAAGCCCAGAGTTCTGTCCTCTCCCAGCGAAGGAGCAAGCAAATGACACCAGCCTGGCTGTTTACCCTCCCTCCCCTAGGACTATGAATCTTTAATAGATTGAGATGTGGACAGGAAAAATGGCTGGGGTGTATTTATTTCACAGTGGTACCCTGATGAGACTGGCCAGTAGTACTGCCGCCCAGATACCCTGGTTTCTCACTTGCCCTTTTTCCAAGTCAGGTTCTCCAATGCTCTATCCATTCTGTGAACTTACTCAGCATTGCCCCCAGTAAAATACCCTCCTGCTTAAGTTAGCCAGAGTTGTTTTCTACACTAAGAAACAAAGAATTTTATTTTTTATTATTTTAGTTGTTTTTGGCTGTGCTGGATCTTCACTGCGGTGAGGGCTTTTTTTTTTCTTTAGTTGCAGCAAGCGGGGGCTACCCTCAAGGTGCAGTGCCCGGGCTTCTCATTGCGGTGGCTTCTCTTGTTGTGGAGCCCGGGCTCTAGGGCGTGCGGGCTTCAATGGATGTGGCACGTGGGCACAGTAGTTGTGGCACAAGGGCTTTGTTGTCGTGCAGAGCATGGGATCTTCCTGGACCAGGGATCGAACCCGTGTTTCATGCACTGGCAGGTGGATTCTTAACCACTGAGCCACCAGGGAAGCCTCAGAGAATTTTACATGTTACAGACATAGAAATGAATGGAAAGGTGGCGGGGGTGTGGAGAAATGGAAGGAGTGGAGAGGGAGTGAAGGGAAAGGACCCACCAGTACAGCCCACACAAGGACTTCATGAGCTAAGTAGTAAGGTGAGTCCCTTCCCTTGGACGGGAAGGAAGCAGAGATGATAAGATAACCCCTCAGCCTTACCTGCAGGAGAAGTGATGTGAATCAATTTTAGGGGCAATGTGACACGTACCCCCAACTCTCCTCCAGGATACCACAAATCCTCTAGTTTTATATCTTTTAACCGAGAACGGCCTCAGAAACAATACTGTCAAACCTCCACTTCCTAGATGAGGAAACGGAGGGCCACAGAGGGCAGAGGTCTGCCAACATCTCACAAAGAGGTCTGGAGCTGAACTGGGGCCAGAGCCCAGATCTCCTAAATCCCTGTCCCCCGACCCCCCTTGTCACTGCCCAGAGCTGCCTCCGTCGGGAGTGACTCAGGTACAGAATTTCCAAATCCCATTTTGAGAAAATTCCCCAAGGGGATTTCCTCGCGAATGCCTCGGGAGGTCCCAAGGTCCCTCTCTCTGTGGCTTGAACGCTCTGCGGCTGGGGGTAGGTGGGGGGCAGGTTGGAAAAGAAACAGGAGACTGCAGACCCCCAGCCCCAGGCATGGCTGCGACAGGCAAGAGGTCGAGGGGCGTCTCAGAACCAGGTCTTAAAAGGGGGCAGAATCCAGGCCACAGCCACAGAGCCCTGTGAGATTCTGAAACTTGTGTTACTTCCTTTGTCAATCTGTCTGTGAAACTCTTTGAAAACGGGGTCTGTGTGCTGGCCTGCAGGGCCAGCCAGGAAAGGGGAAGCAGGGACCAGGTCTCACCCAGCGGCCAGGCTCAGAAAGCGAGAAATCCAGGGCCTGAGTCTCTGAAATGTGCCACACAGAAGGCAGGAAAGGGCAAGGCAGGCCTGAGTCATTGCCGTTTTTTGTGTGCTTTCTGCCTAATAACGAAATAATGCCTGAAATATCTAGCAATGCCTAAAACATCCAGCACAGTGCTGAACAGCTAGTGGAAAATCACTGACAACTTCCCTCGCCTGCCCCCATGTCTCCTGACGCTGAGCTGAGATGAAGGGTAGGGGGGCCTGAGCAGGGGTAGGGTGGGGGGCCAGGTACCATGAGGGAGGAAACTCTGGAGCCTGACATTTGGGAAAACAGAGAGAAGGTGTTGCTTTCTTTATGTGCTGGTGCCAGGATTGGTGATGGGTGGTCAACTGGTTGCCTCCTTTCATCCTCTGGAGCTAAGAGCTAAGTCCCAGGAGCTAGGAGTTTCTGCCCTGTTTCTAGAAAGGAAACTGAAGTGTAGACGAGTTAATAACTCGACCAAAGACACACAGAGAGTAAGTGATCTGTTTGATTTCAGCCCCAAGTTTGTCCCCACCTTTGCCAGGCTTTCTCCTAGGGTCTAGGGACAGTGGAAGGGGGCTCAGAAAGTGAGCACAGAGAAAGGGGAGCCTCCGATAAACATGCATAGTAAAACAAAGAACAGACTCCCAAGTGTCAGGAGGAGGAGGCCCTGAAATTGCCCCACCCCCCATCCCCAGCAATTTTGGAAGAACTGATCCTTCTGCCTGGGCCTTGATGCCCCACCTCCAGGGCACCTTGCGGTGGGCTCCTCCAGTCCTGCCCCCTCAACCTGCCCCAAAGCGAAAGGGGTGAGCACACGAGCAAACACACCGCCTGTGGTCTTCAGCCGCAGTAAACAAGCAGAGCGCACACTGCCCCTGTCCTGTGTGGTGAAGGCGCGAGCGGAGGGGAGGCTGAGAAGCTGCAGCCCTTCGACCTCACTGTGGTTGAACCCGGAGAATGGGTGTCATGTTCGGTGCCCTGACAGTGAAATGCACCAGGGGATGGGGAAGGGAAGGGCGGCCCAGAACAGGATGACAGGACGTGCAAACCGCAGCTGGGCCAACAGGCGATACCAGGCAGGGCCCCCTGGGCTCCTGAGCACAAGGCTTTCTGTGTCCCCCGTTTCTTTGATTAGAGGAAACTGCCTTCATTCAGCCTCCATGACCTTCCCTGAGTTCCACTGGGCAAATTCAGGCAGTTGTTAATTAGGGAAAGGAGGGGATAAGAGACCAGAGAGAAACAGTCAAGAGCCGCCTTGGGGCAAGGTCCTGGTTCCCCATCAAGGGATACACACTATATCTTTGAGCTGTTTTGCAGATACAGCAGCAGCAGATACTGAAACCCTCTGCAGGAGGGAGAAGTATGGCCTGCTGCCCACAAGCCTGGAGACCCCAGACCCGTTGGACCTGAAGGTTGATGATGCTGACTCCTCCTTACCTCACCACCAACCCATCAGAAGAATGTCCAAGAGCTGATCACGCGCTCTTTCAACAATTCCTATAAAACTTCTCACTATCTTCCCCAAGTGGTTTTGAAGGCATGAGCCTGCAATGACCCCATTTGCCTGGAAAAGTGATAAATCGATTCTTTTCTACTTCACGAAAAGCTCTGTCTCGGAGATTCAGAACTGGTATACAGAAAAGCTGAGCTTTGGGCATCAAAGGACAGGGCAGGATGGAGCAGGAAAACTCTTGAATAGGGGTTCGGATCCTGCTCCCACCTGGGCAAACTCCCTGCATCAACTGGGAGGCCTCCCCTTCACCTTCACACAGCCGCCCCCTACAGGCCTCCACCCTCACCAACTGAGCACCTACCCCAGGGGGCCCTGCAGACACAGGGGGAGACGGCAGCACACTGGCTTAAGCGGGAGATATTCACTCGTGTTAACGAAGGTGCAGAAGAAAAACACAGAGAGCAAATCTCCAATTTGTTGCCTTGCTGTTTGGTCGCTCAGTCGTGTCCAACTCTTTTGAGACCCCATGGACTGCAGCCCACCAGGCTCCTCTGTCCAAGGAGTTTCCCAGGCAAGAATACTGGAGTGGGTTGCCATTCCCTTTACCAGGGGATCTTCCCAATTCAGGGATGGAACCTGTGTCTCCTGCCTTGGCAGGCGGACTGTTCACCACTGAGCCATCAGGGAAGCCCCCTCTCTAACTTGTGGATGGAGACAATTAAGGCTCATCCAGAGGAAATGACTTTGCTGCCAGCTTCTCTCAGGGCCCCTGACTGGGATTCCTAGAGGATGGAGGGAATTTCCCTGCTCTGGACATTTTTTTCTTTTTTCTTTTTTTTTTAATATCCACCAGAAAAGCCAGAGCCGCTCCCCACACAGTCACGAGGGCGGGGAACTCCAGGTCAGAGCAAAGCTTCGGAATCCAGAGGAGATGGGGTTTCACTTTCTTTGCCTGCCTTTGGTTTCCTAACGTCACAGTGTTGGGTTGGGCAGGCGGCCAGTGTAACTAAAGAAAGAGAAAAGGAAAGATTGGGCCAGGAGGGCCGAGGAGAGGCCATACTCGGCTGGGGGCAGTGTGCGTCTGGTTTCCTTCAGGACAGAGAACCAGCTGTCTGAACTTGAGAGGCCCATCAAGGATCCTGCTGGGTCTATGAACCTCTTACATGCAAAATGATGTGTGCGTGTGACTGGGTCGGTCTCCACGTGTTTGTGGAAAGCGTTCACAGCTTTCATCAGATTCTTAGCATACATACCTCCCTTCGTCCCTCTGCGGGGCTCCGCCTCTCCGCCAGCGGCCCATCCTCGGCGGCCACCCCCCTAGTCCCCGCGATCGGGGGAGGCGCCCATCCCGCCTAGACCGAGGGTCCAGGGTGGACGGCGCGGTCCGGACGGAAGGAGGGGCGTCTAGAAGGAAGCGGGCGCCCCTCGCGGGCCTCCTGGCCTCGGCGAGCCGCGCCTTCCGCTCCATACCTCGGTGGGCCTTGCCCGCGGGCTGGTACGGGCAAAGGGGAGGGGCAGGGTGCGAACGAGAGGCCGGGGACATCGCAGGTCCCCTTGCGGGGGACGGGGGTGGAACACACGTGAGGTAGGGGGTCGACTCATCGGTGCCCGTATCCTTCCCCATCCCCGGCGCCCGGGGTGGGGCGCGGACGCGGCGGGTCTCCGGGCAAAAAATAAAACAAAAAAAAGGATGCTTAAAGAGCTCGATTCCCCCAAAAAGGAAGCAACCAATCTCTCACCCTACAGATGAAGAAACTTAGTGCCAGAGAAAGTAAGCCGCTTGCTCCAAGCCAGGATTAATAATATAGCCGAGTTTTGAATGTGGGAGGCTACAGCGTCTTAATCAAGATGCTGTAAGACGGTATCAAGAACAACCGAGCATTAATGTATTTATTTTTAATATTTTTATTATTAATTTATTTAGTTGGCTGCTCCAGGTCCTAGTTGTGGCAAGAAGGATCTTTTAATTCCAGCCTGCCAACGCTTAGTTGGGGCATGTGGAATCTAGTTCCCTGACCAGGGATGGAACCCAGGCCCCCTCCTTGGAAGCACAGAGTCTTAGCCACTGCACCACCAGGGAAGCCCCTAAACCAGCATTAATTTAGCATCAGTCATGTCCAAGACATTTGTTGGAACGCAGGGAAAGGATGCAATAAACAAATTGAAAAAAAAACATAAGACTTTGTTACTGTATCCAGAAAGTGAAAACAAGAGAAGTGAAAAGATGACACCAAAAGGAGTCTGTTTTCCCTTGTTCTGGGTTGGCTCCCCCTGCCCCCCGCCACCCACAAACAGAAGCTCCAGAGGGCAGGCCTTTGACTGGCTCACTCCGTGTCCCAAGAGAGGGTTGCCTGGCTCACAGCAATTGTCAGTGACAGTTTGTGGAAGGAGTGGTGTTGGCTAAGCACACTGGCAGGACAGGGAGGGCAGAGGCATCCCCAGAGGGGAGGACGTTTGTACCTCCCCTGGTCCCTAAGCACATCCGCCATCATCACTTCCCTAGATCCTCTCAACCACCGTGTGCTGGGTCAGACGGGCAGGAGTCCTGGTTTTCAGGAACATAAAATGCTGGGTGAGTCTTAATGATAGTTGCCATTCATTGGACACTCACCCTGCACCAGGTACCAAACTGTTCACACAGGTGTTTTGATTTCCTCCTGGAATCAGTACCTTTGAGCCACAGATACACTGACTCCATGAGTCCAGACTCTGATTTCGCACAGGAGAAAGGGCAGAAGTGAATTACAATTGGGTTCTTCTCTCTCCTCTGCAACCCCACAATCCACTGGAACCACCGAAAGGGAAGAAAATACTCCTGACATACCCACTGCTATTCCTGCTTAGCAACCAGCCCTGCAAACCACAACCCCATTTCCATGACCACTTATATACCGACAGGCACACACACACAGCAGAAAGGTTCACTTGGATTTAAAAATGGGGATGAATGTGGTCCCTCTGTGGTTCCCACATCTCTGTCCTCAGCTCGTGTCCCAACTCAGCAGATTTGGCATCCTTTCTTCCTGAAAGAGGGAAGCTGAGATTGAGGAAAGACAACAGAAATGGAGCTCACGTGGGAAACTGAGCCTTAGCAAAGGTTTCAGGATTTCTTCAGAAACAGTGCAGTGTGGTGGAAAGCTAGGAACCCAGACAAACTTGGGTTCCATGTTGAATTCTACCACTTTAGGCTATGTGACCTTAAGCAGGCCATTTAACCTCTCTAAGCCTCACTGACCCCTGCTTAAAATTCGTCTCTGTAATAAATTCAGGCTTCCCTGGTAGCTCAGCGGTAAAGAATCCACCTCCGGTTCAGGAGACACAGGTTCAATCCCTGGGTCGGGAAGACCCCCGGAGAAGGAAATGGCTTGGCAACTCACTCTAGTATTATTGCCTGGGACATCCCATGGTCAGAGGAGCCTATGGGCTACAGTCCATAGAGTCACAAAACAGGGGGACTCGACTTTAGTGACTAAACAGCTACAATAAAGTTCACTAATCCATATCAACGGTAGGCGTGGGGGGGTCTGGTTTAAATCAGTGAAGAACCTACAGTATAGAATATCCTTAAAGGGACTGCCATTTCCTTACTCTTAATAATAATATGATGATAATAGCTAATAACATTAGCTAATGTTATGAAGTACTTAACGGGAATTGTACTAAGACCTTTACAAGCATGAGCACATTATGGGATCTTAATTGTCTCAACAGCTGTGGGAGGAGCCAGTATTATTATCCCTGATTTATAGATGAGGAAACTGAGACCAGGCAGATGAAGTAACTTGTAGGAAGCTACCTGGCTCATAAAGGAGAAAAACACCAAAGCGCCTGCTCTTAACCACTAGGCCCCACAGCCTCCCATGTGTCTGGGGACTAAGGGGATTCTGTGAAGGGAGCAATTCAAACAGGCAGATCATTTTGTGTAGAAGGTTGGATGTTTCTTAAGTGCTTGCAACTTATTTCTTTAAATGACGTGGCCTATGTTTTCCAAAACTGTGTTTTCTATTGCTAATTGATTAATAGGTCAGGCGGTAATAAGAGGATTCTTATAGGTTTAGAACAATAACACCTGGCACCTAGAGAGGATGAACAGCTTAACTTAATGTGGGTCAGTGGGAAGGGCTTGGGCATGGTCATCAGAAGTGCTTGGGTTCATAAACTGGTGCCGTCAGTAAAGAGAACACCATGGAGGTTCCTTATAAAACTGAAAATAGAGTTACCATACGATTCAGCAGTTCCACTCCTGGGCATATATCCAGAAAAGATGACAACTCTAATTTGAAAAGATACATGCACCCCAGTGTTCATAACCGCACTGTTTACAATAGCCAAGACGAGGAAGTAACCTGTGTCCATGCTGCTGCTGCTGCTAAGTCGCTTCAGTCGTGTCCGACTCTAGCAACCCCATGGACTGCAGCCTACCAGGCTCCTCCATCCATGGGATTCTCCAAGCAAAAGTACTGGAGTGGGGTGCCATTGCCTTCTCCGAAGTGTCCATAGACAGATGGATAAAGAAGATGTGGTACATATATGCAATGGAATATTGCTCAGCCATAAAAGAAGAATGAATGCTATTCTGCTGCAATATGGATGGACTTATAATCATACTAAGTGAAGTAAGTCAGATATCTTAGATTATCATACTAAGTCAGAGAAAGACAAATATTATGTGATATAAATTATATGTGGAATCTAAAAAAATGATACAAATGAACTTATTGACAAAACAGACTCACAGATATAGAAAACAAACTTATGGTTATCAAAGGGAAAGGGCAGAGGTAGGAATAAATTAGGAGTTTGGAATTAGCAGATACACACTACTATATATGAAACAGAGAAACAACAAGACCTAATGTACAGCACAGGGAACTATGCTCAGTAACTTACAATGACCTATAATGGAAAAGGATCTGAAAAAGAATATACAGTGTGTGTGTGTGTGCTCAGTCGTGTCCGACTTCTTTGCGACTCCATGGACTGTAGCCCACCAGGCTCGTCTGTCCATGGGATTTCTCAGGCAAAAATACTGGAGTGGGTAGTCATTTCCTCCTCTAGGGATCTTTCCAACCCAAGGATCAAACCTGAGTCTTTTACATCCCCTGCACTGGCAGGCAGATTCTTTACCACTGTGCCACCTGAGAAGCCCATATGTATATACAGATAGATATAAATTTATCTATACATATATATTTGAATCACTTTGCTGTACACCTAAAATTAACACAATTTGTAAATCAACTATGGTTCATTTTTTAAGTCAGTCTGAAAAAAAAAAAAATACTTGGGTTCAAGCCCCATTTCCTGCTGTGTGATCTGAGGACCTTAATGACCTCTTCAGAGGCTTAGTGTTCACTTCTATAAAAGGAGAATAATAACCATCCTGCCTCAAAGTCTTCAAAAGGAAGAAAAGAGACAAGTTCTCCCCATTCTGGGTGATTCAGTCCCCCTCAGCCGCCAAATTACATATGCGACAGTAGCTAGCAAGAAACATCCTTGGTATAAGATCACATTTTTAAAATCACACTTTTTAGAATGTGTTTCCTTTGTCACTGTCAACAGACTCTTTTAGATAACTCAGAAGTCAACTTCAGCCCAGGCCAGACTGTCACTAATTCTGAATTACCCAAATAGGAATTGATGAACAGCGACTGTATCTAATGCTTTGAGACAGGAGGACCTCGGGTCTAATCCAGACCACCACTTGGGTTCAGTTTCGAGGATGCCCCAATAACACATCTCATCACGATGAGCAGTACTTCATGGACGGAGCACTGCACTGGGAACCAGGGCACCCGGGCTCCCATCTGGTCGTTCTGCCCCTCCTCCTGCCCCGGGAGAAGCAGCTTCTGGATCTCTGGGAGGACCAGGGAGCGCCCTAGCAGACAAAGCCCAGGCTGTCTGCGGTGGAAGAGATTTTCTGCCACCGCGGCTTGTGCTGGCTCTTCTCGAGGGCCAAGAGGGAAGTGATGAGCTCATTCTGGATGCGAAGGCCGTGAGAAGACAGAGAGAGAGACACACACACTCACACACACACACACACACACTCCCATACACACATATATTTCCGGAGGCTATTTCAGTTTTCTTTTCCGTTTTGTGCAATTTCACTGATGATATCAGCAGCAGTGTGTGGCTGCTATTTGGAAACTCCCCAAGCGGGGGCGCCCCGTCCGCCGGCCTGCCTCCCTATAAAGGGCTGCCTGGCACCCTGTAAAGGGCCAGCCGGAGCTGCAGAGGATCAGCACGCGGATCGCCCAGCCTCTGCCCACAGCTACCATGAAGGTCTCCGCCGCTGCCCTCGCTGTCCTCCTGACGGTGGCCGCCCTCTGCGCTCCTGCGTCTGCCTCCCCATGTAAGTTCAAGTCCACAGTCCCCGGGGCCAGCCCTTAAAGGACTCTCCCGGATCTCACCTTCTTTTCTTTCCTTTATATATATATATATATATATATATATATATATATAATTTATTTTTATTTATTTTGGCTGTGCTGGGTCTTCATTGCTGCATGGGCTCTTCTCCAGTTGCAGTAAGCAGGAGGCTACTCTCTAATTGCAGAGCTTTGCATTCCAGTGGCTTCTCTTGTTGCGGAGCGCAGGCTCTAGGGTGCCTGGGCTCAGTACTTGCGGCTCCTGGGCTCTAGAGCACAAACTCAGTAGTTGTGGTGCCCGGGTTTAGTTGCCCCATGGGTATGTGGGATCTTCCAAGACCAGGGGTTGAATATGTGTCTCTTGCATTAGCAGGGGGATTCGTTACCACTAAGGCACCAAGGAAGCCCTCGCCCTCTTTTCAGCTGCAGCGTTTATACCATCTGACTCCTATGATTTATATTCTTCCACATTGCTTTACTCAGATGTCCAGTTGTCCAGGATAGGTCTCTAAGCCACTGCATGGCAGGGACCCCTCTGATCAATTTGTCTGTGTCCTCAAGGTCTACACCCCAAGCCCTGCAGGTGCTCACCAAATTTGGATTGGGGTTACTAACAGGCAAAGGCTGCTCGAGCTGACCTGCAAACACCACTAACTCATGTCTGTCATCACCAGCAGGGTTTCTAAGAAGTTTCTAAGTACTTGACTAAGATCCTCCTGGGACAGTCATACTTTCCCCATTTCATAGATTTAGAGAACAGATAACAAAATCTAATTAAATGTCCACTATGGATCAAGTATTGTGCTGATTGCCTTGCATATCTCATCTTACTTAATATTCACATCTAATCTTTGAGGAGCTCTCTTTGACAGTCCAGAGAGGTTAAGTAACCTGTTCAGGGTCACGCAGCTAGGAAGTAAGAAAAGTGGTATTCAAACCCAGTTCTTCTTGGCTCTGAAACACTACTACTCTGTTCAGAAATGGCAACTGACCCTTCCCGGGGGCATCCTGAAATCACTGACCAACAAAAAGTCCTCCTTCTCTCAGTAGCTTCAGTCAGAGGCTCCCACGATGCAGTATGCATCTTCAGGCCCCTCTTTGGTGTCCTGGCTGAGTCATGAAGTCTGAGTTTTAAAAAACCTCCCCACAACCCAGGCTAGGTCTCAAAGAAACCAAGTTCCGAATCCACTGAGGATCCTAGGAGGGCAAGAATAAGGGCGGAGGAACTAAGACCAGCCCAGAGGAGACCCAGCCTGCCCTGAGAGCCCAAGGCATGGGGTTGTGGTGTAGAAAGAAGGAGGCCAGCTGGCCTCAAGGGTTAGGTGAGAGAATCCCCACTCTGGCACTGTGTGTCCACGGCTAAGTGTCTTTACCTCTCTGAGCCTCAGTTTCAGCCAAAGGAGGAAAATAGTCTGCTGGAGATAAATCCTATAAAGCGCCCAGCGCAGTACCCACTGTGCACTGGCGACGGATCCAGGAGTCTCCTTCTTTCCTTCTCCCAGATGCCTCAGACACCACGCCCTGCTGCTTTGCCTACATCTCCCGCCCGCTGCCCCGCACCCACGTCCAGGAGTATTTCTACACCAGCAGCAAGTGCTCCATGGCAGCAGTTGTGTGAGTCTCAGCCCCATGGAACCCTTGGGGTTGGGGGGGTTGGAGGGAAAACTCCCGCCCAGAATCAGTCTCCCCTGGCAGGAGCCCTCAGAGAGGGCATTCCCACCCATCCTCCAGCTGCTCAAATAGCTGTGTTCTGCCCTCTCTGGATTCAGATTCCCCAGCTATTGTGGAACAAGCTAGACAACGTGTTCCTGAAGGAGCCCCCCGATTCTGATGGGCTAGGTTAGCTCTCTGATCTTTATGGATGTGACCAGGATGAACCTGGTCTGCAACGTGCCTGGGTGGAGAAGCTCGACTCATACATCCCTTTCCAGAAAAGGACCCCACAGTCCCCCACATCCTGCCCCCAATCAAAGTCACCCACAACCTCAGAGGAACTAGAAAGGGGAGGTCAGAGGTCAAGGCCCTAGTTGCAGCATGTTAAAAAGAAAAAAAAGTTATTGATTGATGAGGAAAAAATAATGAAATGAGATTCTCTTTTAAATGCGCAAGCTATGACATTTGGAAAAATAATAATTCTTGCTACCTAGGAAGTTCCTGCTGTGTGTCAAATGTCTTACATGCATTAGCTCTACATTTTATCATAGCATCCCTGACGGGTATGAAGAATTCTCTCCACGTTTCAGAGAGTGAAACTGAGACCCAGTGAGGTTCGGTGACTTGCTCAAGGTTGCGCAGTAAGTGAGGGAGGGAGCCTGTCTCTGGAGCCTCTTTCTACACTAGTAAGATCATTAGCCATAGTTGCTTATGGAGTTTAAGACGATAGAGACTTAAAGAATGAAAACGGGGCAGTCGTGAAGTTTTCTGTATAATGAGGACTTTGTTGTTGTTGTTGTTTGGGGGTTTTTTTTAATATTTACTCATTTGTTGGGCCGCACTGGGTCTTAGCTGCTGACCTTCAGGACCCTTTTAGTTGCAGCATGCCAACTCTTAGTTGTGGCATGTGGGATCTAGTTCCCTAACCAAGGATGGAGCTGGGGCTCCTGCACTGGGAGCGTGGAGTCTTACCCACTGGACCACCCACGATGAAGTTTTTAATCCAAAAATTCCTGCGGCATTGGCAAAGTTGTAGGATTCAGAGTTGTAGGTATTCAGAGTTGGCCTTTGGTCCTGATGAATTCTTCAAATTATTGCTATACTATATATTTGCTGTTTAGTACTACTAATTTTATTTCTGAAAGCAAGTATTTTTTGGACGGAAAAGCAAAACAGAAAAACCTTCTTTGAGCACCTACTATGGACGGGCAGAGAGGAGTAAACCACCACCCCCGCCCTTCCGGGACTCAGTTAGATGCTGCAATGACCAGGACACCCTACATGAGAACACAAGAGGAAAGAAGGAACACGCAGCGCCTCGGGGGCGCAGCTAAGAGAAGGGATGTAGGGAAAGTTTGCGCTGCTTGACTTGGGATCGGACTGAGGGACGGGTGTATCAGGCAGCAGGGATGTTGCCAGAACTCTCTGTAGGTTTTTGTAGAGTCTCCATGTAGAAAAGCATTGAGGGCCTCGAGGGTCAGCACAAAGAATCAAAAGTGTGAAATGAGCTAGAACAGGGGAAGTCTAGATAAGAGGGGTCCAGTGGAGAGGCTGTCCACATGAGTGGTACTGAGGTTGAAGAGGACTTGAAGGGAAGGAGAGACAGGGGTGGGAAAACTTCTGAAGCAGAATCAGCAAGCCTGGGAGGTGATGTGAGGTCGGGAGCAAGGAAGAAGAGAGGGCTTGAGGGTGACGCTGAGGTTTCAGCTCGCACCTGGAGAAGGGTGAAATGTGGAGCCCCCTAAAGTCCCAAGGAAGAGCTGTTTTAAAAGAAAAGGAATGGGACTTCCCTGGTGGCCCAGTGGTGAAGACTCTGTGCTTCCAATGCAGGGGGCCTGGGTTCCATCCTTGAGAGGGGAACTAAGATCCCAGGAAGGAGGGATGAATTAGATTAGGTGTGACATAAATATCCATGTGTAAAATAGAGAGCTAGGGGGAACTGCTATGTAGCCCAGGGAGCTCAGCTCGGTGCTCTGTGAGAACCTAAAGGGTGGGATAGTGGGATGGGGAGAAGTCCAAGAGGGAGGGGATATATGTATATATATGATTCACTTGTAAAGCAATTATACTCCAATTAAAAAAGAAAAAGGAAAAGGACGAAGATGCCAGCACCATGAGCCTGTGGAAGTGCCAGCAGGGAGTGTGAGCTGAAGGGTTAGGAGCCGAGGAAACGGGGCTGGGACTGGAGGTGTGACTTTTTTTAAGGGAGGAGGGGGTCTTCTGATGTCAGAGTGGCATTTCAACCATCTCAGCTGCTCCAGCCAGTCTGTCTTCCCTGGAACCCCAGCTCTTCCACTTAGTAGCTGTGTGAGCTCAGGCTCGTCACTTCACCTCTCTGAGCCTCAGTTTCTTTGTCTGCAAAGTGGAGGAGAATAGAGGTATTTGCCTCCCTGGGTCAAAGTGAGAATAATAAAAAGAAAAATGAAATTAGACTATCTCTTGGCACACAGGTAGGTGCCTGGTAGGTGTTAACTAATCATCTTTCTCCCCACAAATGTATTCTTAACTACATAGAAGTGAAACTTGATGAGCTAATGCAATTCATCCAGTCACTAACTCTTTTGATAAACATTCATTAGGCACCCACGGTGTGCCACACCCAGGGCCAGAGACTTGAGGGAGCACATGGGAGGAAAGAGCAACGATGCCGAGCACACTTGCTCCCCAGGAGGAGCAGGTGAAGGTGGAGGGTAGTTGGGCCAAGACAGGGTCCCCACGGAGGCCGGGGGTGCGGGGAGAGATGGCCTGGCAAGGGAGGCTGCCGTCCAGTCTCACATTCATCACGGAGGAGCAGGAGGCCGGGGCACCCTCCAGATGGCGGTTTCCTGGCCTTTAATTTCCTGGCCACAAGCCTTCGAGGCCGAGGAGAGAGGACAGTGAGCCGGCAGGATTTCCTGTATGACACCTGGCTGGCCCAGAGCAGGGTCTGCGTCAGAAGCTCCCTCACCACCCCAAACAAGAAAACAACTCAGAACAGCCCTCTGCTCGATTTCTCTTCTCTGCACACCGAGAAAGGGGGAGAAAGAGGCGTGATGGGGCGCTCAGAGCGCAGCTCAGAGAAGGCGAAGCAGCTCCCCTGAGAGCACATGCTCTCCATGACAGAGCAGGAAAAGGGGCCAAGAGATCCTCATCCTCATCAGACAACCCAAGCCTTCACTTTGTCTGAAAAAAAATCCCAGAAAGACGCAGGAAAGCGTCCTGCAGGAGAAGGCAAAGTAAGAGAGGTTGCAGGGAGGCAGGGCGAGGTGGAGAGGAACCTGTGAATGAACTGACGGCCCTGCCGGCCCCTTCCTGGCGCCTCAGTGGAAAAGAACCCGCCTGCCAAGCAGCAGATGCAGGTTCGATCCCTGGGTCGGGAAGATCCCCTGGAGGAGGGCATGGCAACCCACTCCGGTATTCTTGCCTGGAGAATCCCGTGGACAGAGGAGCCTGGTGGGCTACAGTCCGTGGGGTCACAAAAGAGTCAGACACAACTTAGCTACTAAACAGCAATAACTCAAGAAGCACTGCTGGCCAGGCCCGGGGCATCCCCCAGAGAGAACCAAGCTCCCAGAAAACTGGCAGGGCAGGCAGCTGGACGGGGCCCATGGTCCCCAGGCTGCGAGCCCTCCAACTGATACCATAGACACCTGTAGACTGGCCTCCACATCCTGGCCGGTTAATTGCTTTGACAAGTATTCATATCTCAGGGCCCTCAACCTCTCCAAACCACCACATCCACTACCAGAACCCCTGGTCTCATGTTGCTCTGATCCACCCTAAAACAGAGGCCCCACAGCACCCCAATAACAACACATATGTGGTATTTCCCAAAACTCATTCACTCATTTATCTCATCTGAGCTTCACAGCAATTGTGCAAAGTAGGGATTATTTCTCTCCATATTTTAGAGGTAAATGTAGACTCAGAGGCCCTAAGAGATTTGCCCAAGGTGATCTAACCAGTGAGTGGTGAACTCAAGACTCACTTGAGTCCTTCTTCCATTCACCCACAGACGGGTTCCTTCGTGGAGTGGCTACATGTGGCGGGCGCTGTGTTACCTAAAACCACACCGCGCATTTGTTTTGCCACCTCGTCTCCCACTTAGTCAGCCGTGACTCAGTTCTGGAGGGTGCCTCTTTTTCTCTGTGTCTTCAGCAGCCAGCACAGGTTCTGAAACAGGAAGTGCTGAGAAAGGCTAGTGGTTGACCCGCTCAACCCTGGGCTCCTCGAGCCCCGTATTCCCTGAGCTCTCTGGGGTACATGTGTTTGTACAGAGGTGTGGGGGTTACAGTGCACACATAGCTGCTTCTGGCTTGTAGCCCTTTGACCCAACAGAAGAGAAAGCATCCTTTCCTTGAAAGCCACAAACACAATCGTGGAGCTCCAAAAATAACCCACCCGGTATCATTTCCTCCTGGCCTCAGTCCCCCTCATCCCCAAACCTGGCTGTCTCCACACTGACCAAGTCCCCCTCTCTTCTCTCCCGCAGCTTTATCACCAGGAAGAACCGCCAGGTGTGCGCCAACCCAGAGAAGAAGTGGGTGCGAGAGTACATCAACGCTTTGGAGTTGAGCTAGGGTGGAGGACGCCTTGAACCTGAACTTGCGCCAACTCTGCTTCTCGCTCTTGTCCTAAGCAGCTTGGGAGGCTCCCCCGCAGTGCCCTCCTCCCACCCTCTCCTGGGAAGGCACAGATTCCACCCCACGCAGCAGCAGCTGCTGTAAAAGCCCTCCAGTGCGCCTGGGGCTCTGCCCTTGTGCACAGGAGGTCTCTAAGCTCCAAGCTCCAGAGCCCCTGCCCAGCCACCGCTCTGCAGTCAGAAAGGATGCCGACGTCTCTGGAGGGGAAGGAGGGCGGGAGACTGGGCTCCTCCGGTCATGGCCCGTGACCAGAGCCCCCATCTCGGCCCCTCACTGGGGAGGGCTAGACTGGCAAATGAGAAGAAATCAGCTGTTCATTAAAATTCTCCAAGCGATTGCAAAGCTGACTCTTGGTTTGATTTCCTCTCCAGAACCGCCCCCTCCCTTGTGAGCCAAGCCTTGGATCCAGGGCTTGACCTGTTGGGTGTCCAGCCTGGATCTGGGGGCTGTGAGCAGAGCGGGGGGGCAGGCTCTGTGAGAAGGCATGTGGGCAGGACAGGGCAGATAAAGTGACCAGTGGCTTTTCTACGCTAAGCCAAGACCACAGTCACTATCTCCCAGCCCTGGAGCCCCAAGAGTTTCTGTCCCTCCCTGCCTCACCCCTCCCTGCTTCCCCAGACCATGGTTGGCCCTTCCGCCTTCTCTGCTGGCTTCCGCCCAAGCCCACCCAACCCCTAACCTGCAGTGGGTTTCTTTAAGCCCCTGGAATGGGTTTTCATCCCATCCCTCCCAAACACCTCAGTTCTTTCAAATAAAGAGAAGGGGGGATTTTGTGGTTTTCTGCAAGGGTACCAGCACTTTGCAGGTGGGAGTATTCCAACTTTCCCATTGATGTGTTCCTTCCCGTGAACCTATCTTAGCAAAATATATCTTCATAATTAGAGCAGGCATTAACTGAGTGCTCACTCTGTGCCAGGCACTGCCAGCCCCTTACATCCACCATCCTTCCTCCTCATAACCCTTTGGGACAGGTAGTATTACTAACCCTGTTTATAGTGGGGGAAAACCCTTGGCAGGAGATGGAAATAACTTGCCCAAGGCCCCAAAGCAAAAAAAAAAAAAAAAAAAAAGAGCAGGGGGGTGGTGGGAGGGGGTACAATGAACATTTAGACCCACCAGGTCCAAGGTCTAGTGCCAAAGCTGAAGTTTTTTTTCTCTTCCATCTTCAATCTGCAAAATTTCAAACCTACTGAAATTTGCAAGAATATACTTTCCATATAGATTCAAATATTACTTTATCTATGTGCTTTACCTGTGCATATATGTGCATGTGTGACACACATGTGTCATATGGATGGTTGGCATACACATTTTTTTCTGAAATAAATGTTGCAGATATCATTTCCCCCTTAACAGTTTGTGTACATCTCCTAGTAACAAGACATTCTGCAGAACCACAGAATGAGTAGCATTTAACACTGGTAAGGTATTAATTTCTCACATACCATCCATGATCAAATCCTCACAACTGTTCAGTAATGCCCTTTATAGTCATTATTCTTTTTTAATCCAGGATCCAATTACAAGTACATATTGAATTTAGCTAACATGTCCTTTAACAGACTTTGTCTTTAAGTACATTGTTATTTTCGTAGGAATTCAGATTGGATTTTTGTAGAATATTTTTTGAGAGGGCTTTGTTTGCTTCTCCATAAGGAGATTCAGCTTGAATATTTTCGGCGGAAAGCCACAAGGTGACGCTGTCTTTCTCAATGCGGCCCATCAGGGCACATGATGTCAGCTTACTGGAAGTGATGGCCCAGTCGGAGAACTTAGTGGCCGCGGGTTCTCAGAGCGAGCTGCCCACTGTGTGCCCACTGTGCCCACTCTATGCCAAGCGTTGGGGTGCGGTGTAGCAATCACTGCAAGCAATAAAAAGAATTCTCTGTGGTTCAAATGACACAGAACCTTCAACCGGAAGCAGTGGCTCAGCAAGCAGGACTCTGCAGTCGGGGGCTGCTGGTGGCAATGCAAGCTGATTACAGCTGATAGACTTTGAGATAAAATCTGTAAAGGGATGACATTTCTCCTTATCAATGTTAATTGAGTGTCTATCCACATTTGCATTTTTATTATTGCTGTTCATATTTTTTTTAATAGTTCAAGGGTTTCTTTTATTTTTTAATTTTTGGCAGCACCATACAGCATGTGGGATCTTAGTTTCCCAACCAGGCATCGCACCTGTGTCCCCTGCAGAGCAAACATGGAGTCTTAACCACCGGACCATGTTAGGAAAATTTAAATGGAGGTAGTCTTGTTCAGGCTTCAGATTGCTGTCATTTGGGACTTCCCAGCTTTCAAGTCTGGATGCACGTTTTCAGTTCAAGTTGGTGATGTATATGCTATTACCTTTTCCTGTTGTTTTTATTTTTCTTTTAATGACTGTATATTGAAATTAAACCAAACAATTCTCTATTAAATATTGGAATTGCATATTGTGTGTTTGTATCAAGTGGTTTCTGTTAGCAAAGCCTTCAAGCCTAAAACAAAAGTAAAACTTTTAGCAAAACAGACCACCAGGGAAGTCCTCATATAGTTTTAAAAACTCACATTTTTTTTTCTAAAATGACATAAAATAAATGTGTTCGTGAACAACAACCCAAAGACTTCTACCTCTTGCTGCCAAAGAAGGAGGTATGTGTATGATTGGGAGAAGGGATAGTTAGGGAGTTTGGGATGGACATGTACACACTGCTATATTTAAAATGGATAATCAACAAGGACCTCCTGTATAGCACAGGGAACTCGGCTCAATGTTGTGTGGCAGCCTGGATGGCAGGGGAGTCTGGGGGAGAGGGATACATGTATATGTATGGCTGAGACACTTCACTGTTCACCTGAAGCCATCACACCATTGTTTGTTTTTTAATTATATTTATTTTAATTGGAGGCTAATTACTTTACACTATTGTAGTGGTTTTTGCCATACATGGACATGAATCAGCCACGGGTGTACATGTGTTCCCCATCCTGAACCCCCCTCCTACCTCCCTCCCCACCCCATCCCTCAGGGTCGTCCCAGTGCACCAGCCCTGAGCGCCCTGTCTCATGCATCGAACCTGGACTGGCGATCTATTTCACATATGATAATATACATGTTTCAATGCTATTCTCTCAGATCATCCCACCTTCGCCTTCTCCCACAGAGTCCAAAAATTCTGTTCTTTACATCTGTGTCTCTTTTGCTGTCTTGCAGATAGGGTCATCATTACCATCTTTCTAAATTCCATATATATGCGTTAATATACTATATTGGCACACCATTTTTTGTTAATCAGCTATACCCCAATACAAAATGAAAAGTTTTTGAAAATTTAAAAAACTTCAGAGGAGACAAAAAAATAACAAGGGCTACGTAAGCTTGAGGTTCATTAAGTGCTTTGACTTTTTTTCTAATTTATGCCTCACCACTGCCCCTCGAGCTCACCAGACAGGCATGGCTTTCCTCCTTTCAGATGAGGAAAGTGAACCTCCCAGAGGGAAAGCGACTGGCTCAAGCCACAGGCCAGTAGATGCCAGGGCTGGGGCTCCAGAGTAGAACCAGAGTGTTCCATGCACCTAGGTGATCTTTTCACTCAACACTCGGAGGCTTCTAGCTCTAGAAGCCCAGACACCTCACCAGTCCCTCTTGTGCCACAGACGAGAGGTCTTCCCGAGCTCTGCCCCAACTCTCACAAAGGAGCAGTCCCTGTAGTCCCTGCCCGCCCCCCAGGAGAAGAGGATGGCCTACGAAAAATCAGTCAACATCTCTGACATCAACAGGGCGATGTTCAACTGCCCATGGCTGGAATATCCAGGAAGGACCAAAGGTGAGGTTAGAATGGACAAGAGTGGAGTCAGGGATAGGGACCTGAAAAGGAAAGCTCCCTGGCCCTCACTCCCAGGCAGGAGTCTGGGTGATGTCAGCAAATCTATGGGCAGAGTCAGGGCAGATCCTTGGGTACTTTCAAGGCTCTGTACACCCCTCAAGGTAAGTTTCCAGGGCCCTCTAGGGTGGGATGTCTCTGCGACTCCCCAGCTTCTGCTTCCTCACCTGCTCTGCACTCGCACAACGCCAAGGTTTCAAGGTGTTCCTCTTGCCCACTGTTCTTCTCATCTGTCTGGCTACCTCTCGTACTTGCACTGAAGACTCAGCTTGTGGATAATCTCCTCTGGAAACCCTCCCTGCTCCTCCCCACCAGGTTAGGACCCCTCATCAAGACCACCTATGCCTTTATCCATCCTCACATTTATTTCCCTTTCTTAATCCCCAGAAAATGATTCTATCTCACCAGTAGACCATTGGTTCTGAAAATATGTTCCCAGGATCAGCAGCATCAGTATCTTGTTAGAAATGCAACTTCTCAGGATTTACCTGGCGATCCAGGGGTTGACTCTGTGCCACCAATGCAGAGGGCAGGGGTTCGATCTCTGGTCAGGGAACTAAGATCCCACATGCCACTCAGCATGGCCAAAACAAGCAAACAAAAAGCAAGATCTCCAGTTTTTTCTAGTGTCACTCAAGTTTGAGAACCACTGACCATTTTTACATTAGAATCCTTTGGGAAGCTTTCTAAAATGCCTAGGTCCCTTCCTCAGACAATCTGATTCAATTAGTCTGATGCAGGACTGGGCCATGTTAAAAAATTCCCTCAAATAATTCTAATACGCAGCCAGGGATGAGAACCACTCTGCCAGACCAGAGTGTCTCCAATTTCAACATGCGTAGGAATCTTACTCAAATAAAGATCCTGACTTAGTAGGCCTGAGAGATTCTGCAAGAAGCTTCCAGGCTATGGCAATGCTGCTATTGCACAGACCAAGACACCAGAAATGTACGAGTCCCTTAAGGACAGGAATTATGGCTTCTTTACCTCCCCAGTGCCTGATATCATGTTTGCTAAATGCTAATGCTCGATAAATGAATGCCCGGAAAGACAACTCTTCAACTCACCCTTGTCCATGTGGTCTCCTTTGCACAACAGAACTCAGAAGAGCTGCAGCTCCTGTCCTACTTCCCTGGTCCTGTCACCAGGTAAGACCCCTGACTTCCGCCACCCTGGGAGCCTTGTTGGAGGAAGAAGGTCAGCAGACCATCCCTTCCCATTAAGGCTAGTTCATAGAACCCTACAGGCTCCCTGGTGGCTCAGATGGTAAAGAAACCACCTGCCAATGCAGGAGACCTGGGTCCGATCCCTGGGTTGGGAAGATCCTCTGGAGAAAGGCATGGCTACCTCCTCCAGTATTCTTGCCTGGAGAATTCCATGGACAGGGGAGCCTGGCAGGCAACAGACCATGTGGCCGCAGAGTCGGACACGACTGAATGACTAACACAAACACATACTTAGAACTCTATACTCTCACCCCTGGGAATGCCACTAACTCTGTGTGACCTTGGACAAGTGGCTTTCCCTCCCTGACCCGCAGGAGTAGCCGCTATCACAAGTCAACCTCTGTCCGGCTCCCTTTGTCGAGTGGCTATGAGATAACATCTGTAAGGTTTTGGCTGTGCAGGCAGTTGCTTAATAATGAGTTATTTTTGAATTTCAGATAAACAATGAATTTTTTTCAACATGCCTATGTCCTAAATATTGCCTTCACTGCCTGGAATCAAAATTCAATGGGCCATCCTGGAGTGTTCTGTTTGTTTGTTCTTAACTGAAGTAGAGAAGTTTATTTATTTGGCTGCTCTGGGCCTTGGTTGTGGCATGTGGGATCTAGTTCCCTGACCAGGGATTGACCACCACCTACCACGGCCGGGTGCCCTGCAATGAAAGCTTGGAATCGTAGCCACTGGGCCACCAGGGAAATCTCAATCCTGTTTTTATTTGTTCGGTCCTTACAAAATCTGACAACCCTGCTTATAGTGAGTCAATGCCCCATTTTCTGAGGTCACAACAATCACCTGCGAACTCATTATGATGGTCTCAGTCACCCCACTGGGAACCACTAGGCTGAGCCCTTTTTCAGAGAGTTGTTGTAGAGACAGGAAGGCTTGAGAAGAGACAAGAATGAATCCTTGTCAAATCTTCAGAGAAATCCCCTGACCCATCTAAAACCCTTGGCCACAACCAGAGCTTCAGTTTCACAAGTGTCTAAGACAGATTATTTGAAGAAATCCTGTTTTTCCAATGAAACTATTAAGTTCCATGAGGACAGGAATGATAACTGTCTCCCCAGCACTGAGCACTTGGCACATAGTAGGTGCTCAATAAAAATCTGTCGAATGCCTGAGTGGATGAGCAGGAGCCCAAAACACCCCTCTCTTTACTCCACATCTCCCCTGTCTCTGGCCTTTTCATCTCCTCGCCCAGATGACCTTTTTTTTTTCTTTTTGGTTGCACAAGGTCTTCATTGCTGCACACGGGCTTTCCCTAGTTATGGGAAGTGAGAGCTACTGTCCACTGCGGGCTTCTTACTGCGGTGGCTCCTCTTGTCGCGGCTAATGGGCTCTAGAGCGCAGGCTCTGTAGCTGTGGCAGATGGGCTTAGTTGCTCCTTCGTATGTGGGGTCTGCCCGGACCAGGGATCGAGCCTGTGTCCCCTGCATTGGCAGGCAGATTCTTATCCACTGGACCACCAGGAAGTCCCCAGGCGACTTTCTCAAAGTCCTTTGAAATTCTAAACTAACTGAACTGTGGACAGTTGCCCCTTGGTATCCACAGGGGATACCAAGCTCCACGGATACTCAAGTCTGTTGTATAAAATGGAGTGGTGTTTGCATGTAGCCTACACACATCCTCTCTAGATTATTTATAATACCTAATACAATGTAAATGGTATGTAAAGAGTTACCAGGTACATGGCAAATTCAAGTTTTGCTTTGGGGAACTTCTTAGAATTTTTTTTCCCCAAATATTTTGAGCCCATGGTTGGTTGAATCCATGGATGTGGAACCTGTGGATACAGTGGGCCAACTGTACTCAGATCAACTTACAGACCAACAACGGTTTCCCAGTCTTTAGGTCATTAGTCCTTCACAACCACCTTGGGAGGGGTGCAGAACAAGGATGATTAGCCCCATTTTGCAGATGAGAAGACTGAGACCTTGGTAGGGTAAAGTCACTTGCCCGAGTCACACGGTTGGTTAGGAGCTGGCTGTGTTTTCAGGACGAGAGGCTGAAGGGTATTTCCCTCGTCTAGTCCCTGCTCACCCTGGCCCTCTTGCTGGCTGAGAAATGTCCCCTGTGGCTCTGACACTCACACCTGCCTCCAGGCACCAAAGGAAGAGTTTCCCCCAAGTCCAGAGTGCTGGAGGGAGCACCCGAGCAAGCCGAATGCCGTGCCTTACTGCTACTACAAGAAGCCCGAGCTGTACACGCACTGGTATACCCTGTATGATCACCGAAAGGAACGGGAGGCCCAGAAGACGCTGCGGAAAATGAGAGATCACCCCAGGTGTGTTTCGGCCCTTCCTGTTCTCCACGCCTTCCCCATCGTCTAGGAAAGGACAGGAAGAGAAGAAAAAGGTGGAGTGGGGCTGGGGGGCTGGGGTGGGGCAAATCAGCCTACAGACCCCCGAGGAGACCCTGGGGTAGATGGAAGCTGATCTGAGCTGGGCTGAGGACCAGAGGCAGAGGAGAGTCTGTGAAGTAAGGAGGAAGGGAATGAAGGGACCAGGGCTACCTGTGTGATTTCTCCCACAGGTACCTCAAGGAGGGTACCCTCAGCCAAAAGCTCCATCTTCCCATGAGCAAGCTGACTCGCAGGTCTCCGGTGGAGTCCAAGCCCTTAGACCCTGCTGGGGAGCCCCTGAAGTGGCAAAGGTTAAAGGTCAGGGGCCATGGCAGGGGCCGGGGCAGAATGGGGAGACTCTTTCTGAGGATGCCTTTACCTCAGGCTCACACTATCCTTCCACCCTCAGACCCTGCCGGCAAAATGGAGTGGGGGGAGGAGAGTGGATTGGGTGAGCTCCTTCCACTTTGAAGGAAGCATAGTAGAACTATATTTGTCCCTTTCTTCCCTTTCACTGGCTTCCCTGGATGGGCAGGAACTCACAGAAAGCCTGAAATCTCCCAGGGAGGATGAGCAGCTCTATGCAGCACAGGTGAGAAGTGGCAAGGGTGGAGGGGTGTGGTTACAGGCCAGGTAGGAGTTGGCTGAGCTGGTGAGGAGAAAGATGCTGGAGGTGGAGGGCAGGGAGGGAGTGATGTTCCAAGAACAACCTCCAGCAGTGTCCAGAAGGTGGCAGCTCGTGGCGGTGGTGTCCAAGCTCTCTTCCTTTTCCTCTGCCCCTGTTCCTGCAGGCTCTGGGGTGCCTGGGGGTCAGAGACAAGCTTGTCATGGACACACTGTGTCAGATGGTGAGTCTGGGGCTGCACGGAGTCCAGGAGAGGAGGACACAGGGCCCGCGGTCTGCAGAGCCTTGGGACCTGAGCACAGACAGGGCCCACCAGGGTCAAGGACGATGGGTCAGATGCCAGAAGGAGGCAGCCGCCTTGTGCGACATACGCCCATCTCATGCCCTTGGCTTCTTTAAAGGGCAGCTTGATCTTAAAGGAGGGGGAAGGGGGGATCTGAAGATACCCTTTGTCTGACAGAGAAGTTGACTTTGGGGGTGGGGGTGGACTGTGTTCTTACCCATAATCTCATTTAAATCTTCTGATACTAGAACTAGTTAGCAGGAGCTGCATTGTTCTAATGAGAAAATGAAAGCTCCGAGAGGCCAGGTGACCTGCCCTCAGCCTCATGGCTATCAGACACCATATAGTGAGGTGAACAAAAGTCTTACTTCTAAGTTATGGTCCTTCCATCGCATCACCCTGCCTGTGCCCGTGTTTGAACGTAAACAGGTCACTCGGTTTCCTCATCTGTAAAATGAAAAGTTAAGCTGAGCTGATCCTGAAAGCTCCTGATAGTCCACCACCTTAGGGCACGTTCCCACCCCCTACCCCCTTAAATCAGGCCCAAGCTGGTCCGGAGAAAGTGCAATATGAGGCCTGTCGAACCCTGGCCATCCTGGGTGAGTAGGTCCTCCCCTGGGTGGGAGTAGGGGCAGGGGAGGAAGCAGGCAGTGTAGCCGCAATCCACCTTTAGGGAAGGACAGGAGGCAGTGGACGGCGCCCCCACTGCAACCCAGTCATTGGCAGGTCTGGGAGTGATCCGAGGGATTGTTGGGCAGAGCGAGGAAGGTGGGGTGAAGAGGGAGAAGAGGTGGGAGGGAGACAGAGAGCAGGCTCTGGGAACTGCGGTCACGCTCAGCCAGCTGCTCTGGTGTCCTGGGGGGATGGCCGACCGTGGGGCCAAGGTTGTGAGGACGCAGAGAAGTCAGGTGGAATCTGGCAGAGAGGAGCCGCCCCAGAGGCTCCGCCCTGACCTGAGGCTCCTCCCTGTCCAGGATGCCTGAAAAAGCGTGTGATCCAAACTCTCATCAAGAAGTTGAAGGGGCAAAATGAGGGGCAGAGGATGGATACTCTGATAGCACTTCGGACAGCTCTGAGTTCCTGGGCTGCTGTCCCCAGAGATCAGGTGACTGTGGGGGAAGAGTCAGTCCCCGGGGCAAGGTTGGACAGGTCATCAATGGTGCTGGCTGGGGGTTAAGCTGGGGAGAGGGTACCTAGCTCCTAGCTCTGATAAGGGGGGGACGATGTCCTTGTGGAGTCCCCTGTGGAATAGGTTGCCTGGACAGAATCATTGGCGTAGCTCCTGAACTGGTCATACCACCTCTGAAAAGCCAGCTTTCAGAGTTGTCATTTGTCCTTCTCTAAAATGGATATAGTAGTTATAGCATCGTTGAGAAGATTAAATGAGATAGCATATGTAAAGCACCTACTTCAATGCCTAGATTATTTTTTTTATATTTATTTATGTATTTGGCTGCACCAGGTCTTATTTGAGCCATGCAAACTCTTAGTTGTGGCACGTGGGATCTAGTTCCCCGTTCAGGGATCGAACCTGGGCCCACTGCCTCGTGAGTGTGGAGTCTTAGCCACTGGTCTCCATGGAAGTCCCAGTGCCTGTGCTCTTTCAGTGACCACGCCTCATTATTATCATCATCCTTAAAATAACCTGTTAAAGGAAAACCTCTGCCCAGAGGGGACAGGGACCAAGAAAGTCTGCTGACACTACTTGAGATTTTTCCCCTTTAGGGTCCTCTTATTTTGACCCCCTCACTGTTCCACATGAAATAGAATTCATTACATCCACTTACTCAACAAACATATTGAACAGCTATCATGGGCCAGACATCATCCTAGGCCCTTGGGATATGTCAGCAAACCAAAGCAGGCAGAGATCTCAGCTTTTGGTAGAGCTTACATTCCAGTGGGGTGGGGGAAGGGGAAAGGGGAGACACGTGAAAGTGAAAGTCACCCAGTCGTGTCAGACTCTTTGCGACCCCATGGACTATACAGTCCATGGAATTCTCCAGGCCAGAATACTGGAGCGGGTAGCCTTTTCCTTCCCCAGGGGATCTTCCCAACCCAGGGATCGAACCTAGGTCTCCCTCATTGCTGGCAGATTCTTTACCAGCTGAGCCACAGGGGAAGCCCGGGGAGACACGTAATAACCAACAAATTTCATTATATAGTATGTTAGATACAGCAAGTGCAATGGAAGAATTATGTAGAGGGATGAGAGTGATTAGGATGATCAGGGATGAGAGTGATCAGGAATGCTGAGTGCAGATGGAATGAGTTGTGATTTTAAACACGGAGGACAGGGGAGGCCTCATGCGGAAGTCATCGTTTGAGCTCAAGCACGAAGGTGAGGGGTTAGCCTTGCAGATATCTGAGAGAAGGCATCCCCAGCAAAGGAAGAATCGAGGCAAAGTCCCGAAGGCAGGGGCAGGCTTGGTATGGGCAAGAAACAGCAAGGAGGCCATGTGACAGAAGTGGAGTGGGAACAGAGAAAGCAAGAGGAAATGAAGTTGGGTCAGAGGCGCTAACAGGAGACTAGCACATATGTGGCCTTCTGGATGACTTTACATACTTGAGCTTTTCTTCTGAGTGGAATAGGTTTTTGAACAAAGCAATGATGTGATCTAACTTATGTTTCAAAAGTTCACTCTGGGGGACTTCCCTGGTGGTCCAGTGGTTAAGACTCTGCGCTCCCAATGCAGGGGGCCTGGGTCCAATCCCTGGTTGATCCCTGGTCGGGGAACTAAAATCCCTTATGTGGCACAGTGGCCAAAAAAAAAAAAAGGTTCACTGCGACTGCTATGTTGAAGAAAGATGGGCAGGGGATGAAAGGCAAAAGTGGAAGCAGAGAGACAGTTGTGCTCAGTCACTTCAGTCGTGTCCGACTCTCTGCGACCCCATGGACCATGGCCTGCCAGGCTCCTCTGTCCATGGGATTCTCCAGGCAAGAACACTGGAGTGGGTTGCCATTTCCTTCTCCAGCGATAAAGTATGAAGTGAGTGAAGGGAGTGAAGTGAAGTTACTCAGTCGTGTCCGACTCTTTGCGACCCCATGGACTGTAACCTCCCAGGCTCCTCCATCCATGGGATTTTCCAGGCAAGAGTACTGGAGTGGGGTGCCATTTCCTTCTCCAGAGAGACCAGTTAGGAGTTGTTAAAGCAACCTCGTGAGACACGATGGTGGCTTGGACCACAGTGGTTGCAGTGGGGTTGGTAAGCAGTTTTAAGTTCTGAATATGTATATATGTATTAATATTTATTGGTTTGTTTTGGCTGTGTCGGGTCTTGGTCGCAGCATGCAGGATCTTGTAGTTGCAGCATGTGGGATCTAGTTCCCTGAACAGGGATCAAACCCAGGCCCCCTTCATTGGGAGTGTGGAGTCTCAGCCACTGGACCACAAGGGAAATCCCCTGCATATATTTTTAAAGTAAAACTCTGACAGGTTAAATGTGAGCTGTTAGAGAAAGTGAGGCAACAAGGAGGAAGCCGAGGCTTTTGGCCTAGAAACTGAAAGGATGGAGTTGTCATCAACCAAGAAGGAGAATGAGTTTCCCTGATAGCTCAGTTGATAAAGAATCTGCCTGCAATGCAGGAGACCCCGGTTCAATTCCTGGGTCAGGAAGATCCCCTGGAGACAGGATAGACTACCCACTCCAATATTCTTGGGCTTCCTTTGTGGCTCAGCTGGTAAAGAATCTGCCGGCAGTGCCAGAGACCTGGGTTCAGTCCCTGGGTTGGGAAGATTCCCTGGAGAAGGGAAAGGCTACCCACTCCAGTATTCTGGCCTGGAGAATTCCATGGACTGTATAGTCCATGGGGACAGGACTGAGCAACTTTCACTTCACTTCAAGATGGAGAAAGCTGCACATGCAACCAGCTTGGAGGTAATATCAGAAGTCCAGCTGTGGACAAGTTATGTTTGTGATGTCTTCTGGACATCCAAAGGAAACAACAAATAAGCAGCTGGATATACAATTTGGAGTTCAGAAGGCTGAACTAGTGGGAGAAATCTATGAATTGCCAGCATATAGGTAGCATATCATGTCATTCAACAAGATGAGATCACTAAGAACCAAGAATCGAGGCTTGGGGCACCCCAGTGTTAAGAGGTCAGAGATAAGAGGAAGAACCAGTAAATACTAAGAAGTAGCCAACAGGTAGGAAGACAACCAATAGAATGGCATACTGAAAATCAAGTAAAGAACATTTATCAAGGAAAAGGAGACAGATCAACCATATCAAACAATATAAGGACTGAGAATCCATACAATGGATTTAACCATGTGGGGATCATTGATTATCTTAACAAGAACTATTCTGGTGGGGCAGTGAAAGTCTGAATGGAGTAGGGTTAAGAGAAAATGGGAGGAAAGAAGGGCAAGATGGCAAGAATAGGCAACTGTCCAAGTTTTCCTGGATAAAGCTGTAGTCAGCAGCAGGGGTGACTTCTAGAAAGAGAAAAAATAGCAGCCTGTTTCAACGCTGAGGAGTAACGATCCAGTCATCAGGAAAATGATCGTTTTGAAGAGGGTGGGAAGAGTTGGGCAGCAACGTTCTTGAGAAGATGAGAAGGGATGAGAGCAAGCACATAAGAGATTGGCTTTATCTCTTTTAATACTTTTATTTATTTGGCCACACCAAGTCTTGGTTGTGGCATGTGGGATCTCTAGTCGCATGTGGACTCTTCGTGGCAGCATGTGGGCTCTAGTTTCCTGACCAGAGATCGAACCTGGGCCCCCTACAATGGGAGTACGCAATCCTAGCCACCAGACCCCCAGGAAAGTCCCCAAGATTGATGTTTTTAGATAGATGGTCATGGTCCACAGTAACGTGGAAAGGAAGGAATATGGGTGCAGGTGTTGAAAGTTGGACAGAAGTGGTGGTAAGTGTCTCTGGAACTTCTTTTCTAGTTGCTTTTATTTTGCTCAATAAAGTAGGAAGCAAGGTCATCAACTTAAGAGAATAGAGAAAGAAGTGTTAGAGGGTCCAGAGGAAGGAATATGAATTAGGAAGGTGGGAAAGAGAACTGCCCAGGGAAAAGTAGTCTGACCATTAGGCATCATTAAGGGTCTACATACGGTTTGTGTTCATATATTTCAAGCAAGATTAGTCATCATAACTTTGATTTCCTCTGGGAAGTGCAGGCATAGACTCGGTGGAGAGTTTAGTACAATAAAGAGGGGGTAAAGGAGTTCAGGGACCATGGAATTGAAGCTGGATAAAAAGGGAAGAAAGTGAGGAGGAGGGCAGAGTTGCTCAATGAATTGTTAGTCTTCATGCAGTCCAACAACTTTTTTAATAGAGTGATGTATTAGCATTAAATCTACAAAAAACATTCACTTTCATTTTTATTTATAAGAATCTGAAAGTAAGGAATATAAAAGTTATAGATAAATTCTTTCATTAAGAAAAGTTTAAAAAATAAAAAAGCAACGGAGATAACACAATATGCCTAAGTGATAGATCCGACCATGTACTTTTATAAACCCTCACAATCCCCCACATATACATCTATACTTACATAAAAGAACTCATCTTTTATGTAATAGCCAAGTAAAAACTCCCAATTCCTGTTTAGAAGAATTCAATTAACAACAGGAATAAATAAAAGCACTCTGACCACACTATACAAATGTAAGGGACTTTTATAGACAATTTACGATAGAAAAAAATACATGAATAACTAACCCACATATATATTCACGTACGGGTAATGAAATAAGTTAAAAGTAAAGCTATTTAATATACTCCTTTTTAAAAAATTCATTGGCATATAGTTGCTTTACAATGTTATGTTTTCACTGTACAGCAAAGTGAATCAGTCATTCGTATATATTGTTGCTGTTTAGTCAACAAACTTGGACAAAACATGTCCAACACTTTGGCAGCTCCATGGACTGCAGCCCACCAGGCTCCTCTGTCCATTGGATTTTCCAGGCAAGAATACTGGAGTGGGTTGCCATTTCCCTTTCCAGGGGATCTTCCCAACCCAGGGATCAAACCCATGTCTCCTGCATTGGCAGGCAAGTTCTTCACCACTGGGCCACCAGGGAAGCCCCGTACATACTTTTTTGGAATTCCTCCCCACTTAGGTCATCACACAGCACTGAGTAGAGTTCCCTGTGCTATACAGTAGGTATAACAATAACTGCTGACATCAGAGGAGAACCAGAAAGACAGGAGGAGAGGGAGTCAGAGAAAAGCTGCAGTAACGGGTAACGATGAGTCCCTCTGTGGGAATTAACGGCTGACGTAGCGCCAAGGACAAGGTTATGGGAGGAGAGGCGTCAGGGCAATGACCTGTGTATGTTTTTCAAATGCTAAGAGCTGAGACAGCAGAAGTATTAAAGAGAGTAACGCCGACCCACCCACAAGAAAAAGTCATAGAGAAGTGAAAGGCTGTGAGCTGGGAGCAAGTAGACGGCAGCAAGAAGGGAAGTGGGTAAACTAAGCTCTTGACAGGAGATTCCTTCTAGGGAAGAGGGAGAAGGGGCTGGAAGCAGTCTTGAATTGCCCTCCTCACAAAGCCTGGCCAGAGACCTAGTCCAACCGGCCCGTCTCCCTCTCAAGAGGACTCAGGTGGAGGATGAAGAGAAGCTGGTGCTGGCGCTGCTGATGCTGATAAAGAAGTCAGGGAACAAGGCGGCGGCGGAGGCGGCCCTGTGCTTGGGGTTCCTGAGGCCCCACAGCAATGTGGCCCGAGAGTACTTGCTGCAATGCCTGTGTCAAGGGCCGAAGACCCAGCAGATGAAGGTGTGAGGGGCGGGGGGCCAGGCTCCCCGGGGAGCTCTGGGGAAACGGTGCTGACTCTGCTGGGCTCTGGACCCTGTCATCCTCATCCCAGAGAAAAGGAGCTTCAGCAGGGAGCACCGCAGGGTCCTCTGTGTGTTTGTGAATATGTATGTGGGTCACGTGGGCGTAAGTGGACACAGATCTGTGTATATGCCATTCATTCACGTATGGGCACATGTGCACACACGTGAACTTGCGCTGTCACTCATGAGGCCAAGAGGGAGGAGAAAGGACTCTGCCTGTTTCCTACAAGTTCCAGCCCTCAAGCGTGCTTGGCCATCCAAATGCCTCTTGGTCTGGTATACGCCAGCCCGCCCTGCCCGCCCCCACAGGCACTCACCGTGCTGGTCAAGATAATGGGCGTGCGCTCAGCCACAGTTGTCAGGAGCATCCTGGACCAGCTGTCCTGTTCCAGCGTCCTGGAGGTAAGCTCTCAACTGCCTAGTACCCTTCCTGCTCCAGCACAAGGATGTGCTGGGGGATGAGGAAGGCGGTCTGTCCTGTGTCTGCCCTCAGCACCGTTTTGAAGCTACGCAGATGCTCAAGGCCATAGGGCTGGAATGGATCCAGGCACATGGTCTGGAAGAACTCACATTTGACCTACTCAGGAGAAAGACATATAATGAACCCTTCTTCGTAAGTGAGACCAACACTCCCAAGCCCAGGCAGCCCAAACCTGTCTCTTCACCTTTCTCTAAAGGACCCCCACCCTGCCTTGGCTCCCACCACACTGCCCCCCAAAGTTCAGTTCAGTTCAGTTCAGTCGCTCAGTTGTGTCCAACTTTTTGCAACCCAATGCACTGCAGCAAGCCAGGCTTCCCTGTCCATCACCAACTCCTGGAGCTTGCTCAAATTCATGTCTATCGAGTCAGTGATGCCATCCACCACCTCATCCTCTATCGTCCCCTTCTCCTCCTGCCTGCAATCTTTCCCAACATTAGGGTCTTTTCCAACGAGTCACTTCTTCATATCAGGTGGCCAAAGTATTGGAGCTTCAGCTTCAGCATCAGTCCTTCCAATGAATATTCAGGACTGATTTCCTTTAGGATTGACTGGTTTGATCTCCTTGCAGTTCAAGGGACTCTCAAGAGTCTTCTCTAACACCACAGTTCAAAAGCATCAATTCTTCAGCACTCAGCTTTCTTTATTGTCCAACTCTCACATTCATACATGACCACTGGAAAAACCATAGCTTTGACTATGTGACCCTTTGTCAATGAAGTAATGTTTCTGCTTTTTAATATGCTGTCTAGGTTGGTCATAGCTTTTCTTCCAAGGAGCAATTATCTTTTGATTTTGTGACTGCAGTCACCATCTGCAGTGATTCTGGCACCCAAGAAAATAAAGTCTGTCACTGTTTCCATTGTTTCCCCATCTATTTGCCATGAACTGATGGGACATGAACTGATGGGATGCCATGATCTTAGTTTTTTGTATGTTGAGTTTAAAGCCAGCTTTTTCACTCTTCTCTTTCACTTTCATCAAGAGGCTCTTCAGTTCCTCTTTGCTTTCCGTCATAAGGTTGGTGTCATCTGCATATCTGAGGTTATTGATATTTCTCCCACCAATCTTGATTCCAGCTTGTGTTTCATCCAGTCCAGCATTTCGCATGATATACTCTGCATATAAATTAAATAAGCAAGGTAACAAAATACAACAGCCTTGACATACTCCTTTCCCAATTTGGAACCAGTCCGTTGTTTCACGTCTGGTTCTAACTGTTGCTTCTTGACCTGAATACAGATTTCTTAGGAGGCAGGTCAGGTGGTCTGGTATTGTCTCTTTAAGAATTTTCCACCAGTTTGTTGTGATCCACACAGTCAAAGGCTTTGGCGTAGTCAGTGAAGCAGAAGTAAGTGTTCTTCTGGAATTCTCGCTTTTTCTATGATCCACCAGATGTTGGAAATTTGATCTCTGGTTCCTCTGCCTTTTCTAAGTCCAGCCTGAACATCTGGAAGTTCTCGGTTCACATACTGTTGAACTTAGCTTGGAGAATTTTCAGCATTACTTTACTAGCATGTGAGATGAGTGCAATTGTGCAGTAGTTTGAACATTCTTTGGCATTGCCTTTCTTTGGGATTGGACTGAATCTTTTCCAGTCCTGTGGCCCCTGCTGTGTTTTCCAAATTTGCTGGCATATTGAGTGCAGCACTTTAACATCATTATCTTTTGGGATTTGAAATCACTCAGCTGGAATTCCATCACCTATACTAACATTGTTAATAGTGATGCTTCCTAAGGCCCTCTTGACTTCACACTCCACGATGTCTGGCTCCAGACAACACCATCATGGTTCTCTGGGTCGTTCAGATCTTTTTTGTATGGTTCTTCTGTGTATGCATGCCCCCCAAAGCGTGCGTCACATTTCCCAGAACACAGCTCCTGTCTCCAAGCCATCTGGCCTCTGTGTGGGCAATCCTCTCAGCTTAAAGTGTCTTGTTATTCTTCCCTTCCCTGAAAGGTGGAAAACTGCCTCTGCTTTCAGTCCCACTGGTAAGTAGCTGCTCTCTCTTACTGCCTATTAAAATACGATCACCCCTTCCAGACCAGCCCAGACAACACCTCCTATGGGAAGCTTTCCAATCACCACCAACAGAATCACCCTGCCTTCCCCTGCACTCCCTGGCTTTTACCTTTCTTAGAGCTTGCTACAAAGCCAGCCACAGCACTAAAGACATTTTTCTAAGCTGTGAATCAGATTGCAGCTCACCTCTGCAAAAAACTTCTCAGTTACTCCCCAAGCTCTCAGGAGGGCTTACACAGCCCTTCACCACCCAAGCCCTGTCTGACTCTTTACCCTCACCACACTCGTGCCCAGCCACGCATCAGCAGTGCTTAGGAGCAGCCTGTCCTGACTTATACCTGTGGTCCCAGTGTAATTGCTCAGAGTGTCCCACTCTGAAGACTCTGTATGGTCACCTAGCTAAACTGAACCATTTCCTGTTCCCTAACCTCTCTGTGCTCTCTCCTGCCTCCAGGCTTTTGTACCTGCTCTCCCTCTGCCCAGGGAAGTTGGCCCCCAGCCTCTCGGCCTGGTTAACTCCTACTCATGCCTCAGGTTTCAGCTGCAGCATCACTTCCTCCAGGAAGTCTTCCTGGAACTCAGACTGAGCTAGGAGACCCTCCTGTTGTCCCTGCATTCAGTTCAGGAGTCTGACTGCCTGTTCACTTGTCTGTTTCTCCCACCAGACTGTGAGCTCCCTGAGGCAAGGACCATCCACACAGCACAAAGTAAACTCTCAATGAAGGTTGATGGTCCAGTGGTTAAGACTTCACCTTCCAGTTCAGGGGTTGGGGTTCAATCCCTGGTCAGGGAGCTAGGATTCCACATGCCTTGCGGCCAAAAAACCAATACGTGAAACAGAAACAATACTGTAACAAATTTAATAAAGGCTAAAAAATGGTCCACATCAAAAAAAAAAAAAAAAGAGTGGGAAGCACTTAAGAGCACACCCCTGAGTTCCTGTCCCATCTTAATCTCTCTTCAGGCTATAAGGCAGGCTGTTGCTGAAACTGTGGAAGAGCTCAAGATGAAACCGATGATGTTGAACTTGGTGGAGGCGTGAGTGGCTCGGGCTGGGAGCTACCAGGGCCAAATCCTAGGCTGTGGGAAGGGGACAGAGGGTCAGTGAGAGCTGAGAACCTACTGCCTGGTCTCAGATCACACTGCCCAGGCCACTGGCCAAGTCACTCTTTGACCTCTGGGCTTTTCTTCATCTGTAAAAAGGGGCTGGTAATACCTACCACTCAGAGTTGCTATTTAAAGCTCAAGTTAAGATGAGGACTTGGAAGGGATTTGTAAATGGTAACGTTTTGGGCAAATGTGAGTCCTGATCATCACTCAGAGCCCCTTGGAAAACTGCTGTACTGACCTTTCCCCTCCCAGTCCCTTTCCTGACCCAAGAAACAAGAAGGGGACGTTAATGAAATTAACATCATTCATCAGCTTTATGCCTGAGTCACTCTGGACTGTAAGAAGCAGCCAGTCTTCCTCCCTTTCCCCTTAACTGGACCACAACACACTCACTCCCTTCTCTTCAGGCAGCTGATGAGCTCAAATACCATAGCACGCCAAGAAGCAGTCATCTCTCTGGTAAGGCCAGCTCCACAACTCTGACCAGATGTGTTGATGGCTGGGGGAGCGGGCGGTCCAGGAGAGCTACTGAGGGGAAGAAAGGGCTGCAAAGTGTGGGGAGGGGGTTTGCCAGCTTTTTTTAGACTTCCCACCGTACCAGGAGTTAAGGGAAAGCTTTTCTGCAGGACTGGAGCTGGGTATGAGAAGGGACAGGTGAAGGGTGTGAGGGGCATTGCTCAGATGTGACAGAAACTAGCTTGACTCTTCTGGTGAAAAAATTATACTGGAACCCAATGCAGAGGCAGGGCCTCAAAGGTAAGGAAGCAGCTGGGAAGCCACATCTCCTGTCCAGGGAAAGGGTCATCATGAGGGCACTAGAATGGAAGAGAGCATAGATGGGGCATCTTCCTGGGCCGGCTACTGAGGTGCCCTCATCCTGCCTCTGCCAGAGTGTCCTGGGGATCCGCAGCCCACAGGTGTTCCACTTGGTCCTGGACATGCTGGATGTGGAGAAGAACACGTCTGTGAAGAAGAGTGTAAGGCACCCCTGCCCTCCTCTTCCTCCAGCCTCTCCCACTCTCCACACACAACATGCCCTCTGACGGAGGGGAGGGGAATAAGCTCTTAGACATTGTTCCTTGACCTCATTCCCTGGGACTCAGAGTGACCTGTGGCCAGAACTCCCCTCCCCGCTCCCAGGGCTGGCCTGAAGGGAGCCAGCCACGGGGCTTGTTTCAATGCAGCTACAAGAAACATTAATTATTTTGGCCTCCATCGATCCCTGGATCCAAAACAAGCTAAAGAACAAGGTTCTCTTTGTATGTGAGATGCCAAAGACCAGCATGAAGGTGGAGTTCACAAGGTTCCGGAAAGAGCCAGAGAACCCTGAAGAGTCAAATATCCAAGACTTTAAACTTATAGAGCTGAACCCCTTGTTTCTTACAAAGTCCAGTGCCATGTTAGACCAACAGAAAAAGCTAAACCCCCAGAAAGTGTCTGATACCCCTGGCTTCCTACCCTCTTTCTCTATATCCCCCAAACACAAGTCACAGGGGTCCTGGACACAAGGGATCAGAAAACAGCTCCAGATCTTTGCTGAGACCCCCAACTAGGTCAGTTGTTTAGGTCGAGTCTCTGCTCTTTCCTTAAGGGTGTTTCTCAGGCTCGCCTGAGAAAATGATCAGTACTTATCTTCCATGAATAAATGAGCATCACTCTACCTACCATGATGGTTCCCTTCATCATGAGCTGCACTAAAACACATATCTTCTCACTCCTGGCCGGGCCTTCCTTGCTCTCAGCCACACGTCCTTTCCACGAGACAAACCTGCTCTGGATGGCCAGCCTGTCTTCCTACATCAAGTCCTTTGTCTGCACTCAGAATGTGCTGACAAAGCCAGAGCTGAGCCCCTGTCCAGAGGGGGCTGCTGAGGAGGAAAATGGGAGAAAATCCTGGAGAGCTTGGCTCTTGGGCCATTTCCTCTTACTAACTTGTCCTTCCCCACCACCCCATTTCCCTATTGGTGGTCAAGAGATAAATTAGGCTTAATTAAGACCAACCATCCTCTCCGCTGTCTCTTCTCTCACACCTGCTTTCCAACTCTCTTAGGGTCATTCCCTCTGACAGACTCTATTTACTCTCTAAGAAGTGCCTTAGTGCCTCCCTTATTTTACAAAATGCTTCAGTTTTCCTTGGCCAATAGGACTGGTCACACCAATCCCAACAAGCTATGTCCTCCATTAAAAGGAAAAGCCCAGACTCTGGAGTCAGACAAATCTGAAATCAAGTCCCAGGGTCCATCACTCACTCGATCTTCGACTGTGGAGAAGTTACTGAACCGTCCTCACCTACAAAATGAAGGGAATGCATACTACTTCTGAGGGCTCTTAGGATTACGTGCATGTGTGCAAAGTTGCTTCAATCGTGTCCCACTCTTGGCGATCCTATGGACCGTAGCCTGCCAGACTCCTCTGACCATGGGGATTCTCCAGGCAAAAATATTGGAGTGGGTTGCCATGCCCTCCTCCAGGGGATCTTCCCGACTTGAGGATTGAACCCGCATCTCTCACGTCTCCTGGTGCCGCCTGGGAAGTCAGAATAACACAGAACCTACTGGTGCCTGGTATTCCATAGAAGGCACTCAAGTGGAGATTTTTCTCCATTCCTCTCTTCAGTGTTGCCCTGTGAGCCTGTGACCACCAGAGATTTAAAAAGCTCTGCTACCTTCATTTACCCCTCCGATCTTATTGAGTGGTCAATGAGAGATCAAGTTCTTCCCATTGAGCTGCTGCTGCTGCTGCTGCTAAGTCGCAACCCCATAGATGGCAGCCCACCAGGCTCCGCCGTCCCTGGGGTTCTCCAGGCAAGAACACTGGAGTGGGTTGCCCTTTCCTTCTCCAATGCATGAAAATGAAAAGTGAAAGTGAAGTCACTCTGTCGTGTCCGACTCTTAGTGACCCCATGGACTGCAGCCTACCAGGCTCCTCCATTCATGGGATTTTCCAGGCAAGAGTGCTGGAGCAGGAAAGGCCAAAGTGAAACAAATGTTCCCTTCTACTGCCCTACATACCAGGTTCCAGAGTAGTCCAGTTATTCTGAATGCAGCATGGTATATGTCACTAAGATTTATCTGCCCACCTACCCTGCCACTTATAAATTCATGCTTTGCTTTACAGAATTTTAAGTAAAAACCAAAGGAATAGTATCACTATTCTGGGGTATAAGCAACACTGCCTCTAATAATGTGGCACAAAGGCCAAAGATGGGAAAATGATCTTTTCCTCTTTTGTCCACTCTGCAGTTTTGCACCAGTGAGCATCCTAACCTAAATTTCCCTGGGCCTTAACAGTGGGTACAAGTGAAAAGTGAAAGTGGGCTTCCCTGGTGGCTCAGACGGCAAAGAATATGCCTGCAATGAAAGAGCCCAGGGTTTGATCCCTGGGTCAGGAAGATCCCCTGGAGAAAGGAATGGCTACCCACTCCAGTATTCTTGCCTGGAGAATTCCATGGACAGAGGAGCCTGGCGGGCTACAGTCCACAGGGTCACAAAGAGTTGGATACAAGTGAGCAACTAACAGTTTTACACTTTAACAGCACGTGGGTACAAAATGAGTCCTTAACTGTATACTTTAGGCTCTCCACTCCTGCAAAGTTCTGCCCACAGATCTCCAACCCTTCCTCTTCCACACTTCTGGATCTCTCCAGGGTGGGGGGGGTCTCATTATTCAGCCAAATACCACAGGCTCTGCTCAGCAGGACCTCCATCCTAATTCCACCAGCCCTCACCAGATTTAAGACAGCATAAGCATAAAGGCCTGCATACAGCGTCTACCATCTGGAGACCATCAACATTCCAGTCTTCCCAGTACTAGAGCTACCTAGACCCAATGTTCTTAGAAACATGCTTAGTTCAAGCTGGGGCAACTTCTCTGAGGCCAGAAATGCCCACTCTTCTCAACCATCCGGATCTGTTGGGACTGATTTTCGACACCATCCAAAATATAAGACCCCTCCTTTCTCCTCCCTTTCTAATGGGATCTCTAGATACTCCCACTAATGGGGCGGGGGCGGGGGGGGGGGGGGATGGATTTATACTGTCTACCTCCTCAAACATTTCTCACCCATCTCTGTGTTGTAACTGAAATCTGGCCCTTGAACTGGCCTCTTCCTGAAACAGCAGATGTTGTTCCTCCTCCTGCATTCCTTCCCAATGTCACGATCTCCTGTCATTGTTTCCCTAAGGGTCTTGGCTCAAACTAGCTCTCCCACCCTCTGCCCACTTCCCTATTTCCTCTCATTCACTGCCTGAATCTTAAGTCTTGCTATCACCATCCCTATGGACAACCGTCTTGACACCTCAGCTCCTTGGTCCTTAAGCTCAGCTACAAAGGCTTTTCCCTTCCAGTTACTCCAGCTACCCATTTCTGTGGCCACACTTAGCCCTTGTCACCCCCAGGAATGGCTCCAACTCCAAAATACTCATGAACATCTGTAATACTTTTCTGACCCGAATCTCCCATCTATCTAGCTCTTTTTATCCCCACTACCAGTCCTTTGAATCTCATCAGTAACCCTCCCTAAGCTCTTGACTTCCCTACATTGTTAGTCAGCCCCCTCTCACTATAATTTCTACTCAGCCTGGACCCCATCCAGCAACCACTCTCCTCACTAGCCTCATACTTCCACTAGCATCTCTCTCCCTGACTAATAAAACTCCCAACCCTGAATCCAATTGCCTCTGATCCTATAACCAGGTTGCTGATTATGGTGGAGAGAATTCACACATCCATAGATTGGCTTCCCCCAAAATACTTGCCTCCTATCTTAACTGAGCCCTTAGTGCTCTCTGGCAACTTTATGGGTGCTGAGTGATGATACTTTTCTATTTCCTACAAGTTATTTCAAGCGTTCTCTGTTCTTGTCACATTTCCTAGTCTCTTCAAACTTTCTATCACATTACCTCCTCAACTCTCAGTAGACCATTATAATTTATCTTCAGGGAGGAAAAAAAAAAAAAAAAAAGACATCAGATGAAAATTACCTCAAATACTTCCCATCTCTGTTATAAGAATCCTTATACACAGTAGTTAAGAGCACAGGCACTAAGGCCAGATACTCTAGTTAGTATCTGATCTCTGTAACTTTAAACTAGAGATGTGATACTGGGTAAGCTGCTTAACCTTTCACAGCCTCTGTTCCTCAATGTATCCTCTGAAAGCCCCTTCTGGTAGCAATCAAAATCATTTACACCAGTCACCTCTCCTGTGATTTCATATTCAAAGGGAGTATTTTTCCCTATACCTCTTTGCCTCACAGCATTGTTACAAGAATTAAATGAGTTAACACACACCAATTTCTTATTAAGAGCTTGGTACATAGTCATCTCCCAACAAATGTTAGTCATCTGTTACTACTTTTATCAGCATCTGCACTTATTCTTACCTCTGATTACAATGCAAGAAGCACTCTCCTGAGGCAAAATCCTCGTGTGGCGATTCCTTCAAGGAATTTAAATACCAATTATCCCCACTTCCTTCCAAGTAGGGCATAAACATGATCAATTCCCACCCATCTTAATAAAGATAAAAACCCATACCCTGGTCATGTCGCCCCTTCTTACCTCATCCTATTTCTAACCACCCTTCATAACCAAAGTTCTTAAATCGTCGTTCACATCACCTGTCTCCATTTCTCTATTATTTACTACCCTTTGGGGTAATAAATAATTATTTATTACCCTTTGGGTTCAATTTTCTACCAAAACCACTTTTGCTAAGGCAGTGATTCTCAAAAGCGGTAATTCCTCCCCACCCTCCTGCCCCCACCAGCCAGGGGCATTTGGTAATGTCCAGAGACACATTTGGTTGTCACAACTGGGGACTGCTACTGGTGTCCTCTAGAGGGTAGGGAGGCAGCTAAACATCCTACCAAGTACAGGAGGGCCCCTCACAACAAAGAATTATCCAACCCAAAATGTGAGTAGCACCAAGGTTGAGAAATCCTGTGCAAAGATAATTTACAACTCCATGTTGCTATAAACAACGAATGCTTCCTATAGTGAAAGTCAAATTCCGGCTCTTTGCGACCCCATGGACTATATACTCCAGGCCGGAAGTCCATGGAATTCTCCAGGCCAGAATACTGGAGTGGGTAGCCTTTCCCTTCTCCAGGGGATCTTCCCAACCCAGGAATCAAAGCCAGGTATGACTGAACCCAGGTCTCCAGCATCGCAGGCAGATTCTTTCCCAGCTGAGCCACAGGGGAAGCCCAAGAATACTGGATTGGGTAGCCTATCCCTTCTCCAGGGGATCTTCCCGACCCAGGAATGGAATCGGGGTCTCCTGCCTTGCAGGCGGATTCTTTACCAGCCGAGCTATCAGGAAAGCCCCTAGTCTTTATATAGCTTGGCCAACTTGAGCACTTGCCATCAGTAGTTTTTCTCCTTGAAATCCACTCTTCCCTTGGGTTCCACAGACACCTCACTGGTCATTCAGTCTGCTTCCATATCTTCTATTATCTCTTAGATGTTGGTATTTCTCAAGGTTTCATCCTAGGGCTCTTCTCTCTACAGTCTCCAAAACCATCAAAATCAAATGCGGCTTTTGATTTTTAAATGTGCCAGGCCTCTTAGATTCCATTGTTTTGGATTGGAGCCCAGACATCTTTCGCCTTGTAAAAAAGTTTCTAGCTAATTCTAGTATTCACTGAGAATGGAAAAACCACTACTGTCTTGCTTTATCCATATCCACTTCATCCCTTTAATTACCATTTACACATTAATGACTCAAATCTGTAATAGATTCATTTAGTCAGTATTTAATAGATTCATTTAGTATTTGTTGAGTACCTACCTATTCTGTGTCTGACACTGTTCTAGGTAATGGAACAGAACAGTGATCAAAAGAAGAGGTTCCCTACTCTCCTGGAGCTTACATTCTAATGGAGAAAAATTAACCACAAAAAGATTTCACATAGTGCTAAGTACTATGATGACATTACAAGAGGTGATGTTAGTGTGACTGGAAGAAGTATTGTGGATAGGAAGGCCAGCAGAGACCTGGGAGGGAGGGTGGGATGTGACCCAACATTGTGGTGAAAAGCAGTCAGCCAGGTAAGCATGAGGAAAGAGAATCCGAGACAAACCATATACAGAGACACTAAAGCAGAAGCACGTTTGGTACCTTTAAGAACTAGGACTGCAGTAGTTAAGGAAGGTTAATATGGATAAATGTTCTATAATGAGGTGGCAGAGACAAAGGCCAGATCACACAGGGCTTTGTAAGCCAAGGTAAGGAATTTATAGCCTACATACAATAGGAGGTCACTGAAAGGACTTTAAAGAGACATGACATATAATACTGTTGGCTACTGTATGAAAAATGGTTTTTAGAGGTGCAAGACTGCAGGGGGAGGGGGCCTGCTGCTGCTGCTGCTAAGTTGCTTCAGTTGTGTCCGACTGTGTGTGACCCCAGAGACGGCAGCCCACCAGGCTCCCCCGTCTCTGGGATTCTCCAGGCAAGAACACTGGAGTGGGCTGCCACTTCCTTCTCCAATGCATGAAAGTGAAAAGTGAAAGTGAAGTTGCTCAGTCCTGTCCGACTCTTCACGACCCCATGGACTGCAGCCTACCAGGCCCCTCCGTCCATGGGATTTGCCAGGAAAGAGTACTGGAGTGGGTTGCTATTGCCTTCTCCACCCACTACTTCTGACATCCAGCCAAATCTCGTCAAATTTCCCCTTCATTTCTCAAATCTATTACCTCTTCCTTGTCCAGTCACTATCTGAGCTCAGGCAGTATCATCTCTCACCAGTATCATGCAGTCCTAGTTCTTAAAGGTACCACTCTGTCTCCAGTCCAACCTCTCTGCAAGGCAGCCAGAATTTTCCATTGATGCCACTCAGGTCAGGCCACTCCCCTGCTTAAAATGTTTTAATGAAGCCTCCATATGGAGGTAAGGGGAAAATGAAATGCAAGGACCTTATCATGGAGTTGGTTTACCACTCCATCTTAACTTTTGCATGCCCGGTCTTAAATTCCTTCTTCCAACTACAATCATACAGTTTTCAAGTGAATAGCCTGTTCTTCATTCTGTTAACTCTTGATTTATTCATGTCAGCTTTCTGCTGGAACATCATTTCCTCACCCCAGCCTCTTTAACCAATTTCCTAGTCTTCTTTCAATACTCATCAAGCCTTCCCAACCCCACCTGACCAGTTAAGTATCCTTTCAACCAGCCATCAAAGCACCTTGCATTTATTCTTACTGTAGCCCTTATCAAACTATACACTATCTGTTTGCTTGATGAGCAATATGTCCAGCATTGATGCAGTGCCTTATCCTTGGTAAGGATAGGAGAATATTGTAAAGAATGTCAAATAACATGCTCTGTACATTGGTATCTTAACCCTGGCTTGTCAAACCCTAACTCTTCTACACAGCTCTTGTACCTCTATATTCCCAGCATCTAGAACACTCCCCTAAATAAATGATACTCAGCTGTCAACTAACTATATCAAAATCACCTGGTGATCTTAAAATACGATTCCCAGCTCTACCTCCCCACATCCCACCAGTTTCTAATCCAGCAGACCTGGGATGAGGCCTAGGAATTTGGAATTTTTACCACCTCCTCGGGTGGTTCAAACACACAGTCATGCTTGGAAACTACTATTTTTAACGGAGTAGGAGATCAATAAATACTGTTGGAAGTAACATTTTAATTTCATGAAGTAGAATTCATTTCCTAATTCTTTAGGGTTCAAGTCTGCTGCAACTGCACCCTAAGTGTGACCGAACAATGCACTAATGTACAAAAGTCCACAAAACAAGCATTCTTTATTGCAGTATTACAAAACACTTTCCATTTTGGCAATATTTTACAACGCACTTAGCTTCAAGAGTTGAGAAGGAGAAGGCTGGAACCTAAAGGGGGATATTTCAACTGACATTTCTAAAAGAAAAACTGTCTCCACCCTCCCACCCAAATAAAAATTCAAATGTCACTTAATTTCACTACCCAAGAAGAGGCCACGAGGAAAGCAGCAGGCAAACTCTGGCAATTTCTCTATGGATCTTGTCAGAGACAAAGGAACATTCAAAACAGTCATCAGTATGGTCGGTTGCGCTGATCATTTCTGTAGTCGTTTCTAGGAATGAAAAATAAAGAGCCAGACTAAATTCTAATTTTCTACCAAGAGGGAGCATCAGACCCTTCTTCAGGATGCTGTTGACTAGCACCTGCTTGACAAATTTCTATAAGGATGACAATATGCCTAGTGTATTTCTCTACTTCTAGAAGGTGCTTACTAAATGTCTAATTTATCAGATTTAAGACACACAAAGTTCCTAGAAGCTTTGCTGTGACTAATTCTCTTAAAAATTTTTTCATCTATAATAAAGACTCTAAACCACTGTGGTATTTCAGGTTGGAGACCTTGCCATTCCAGCACTCTAAAGAGAGTAGATTACTGGAATAAGCAAGCAAACACCTTCATGTAAGAATTCTGGATCTGCCACTTATTATGTAATCTTGGAAAAGTTACCTAACATTTCTTATTCCATAAAATGGAAAGTACATCTACTTCTGGGGTTGACAGAGGGACTGGAACTCCAGTATACAAAGACAGTTTCACACAATTTGCCACACACTAAGAAGTATTCAGTTGGAGAAGGAAATGGCAACCCACTCCAGTGTTCTTGCCTGGAGAATCCCATGGACGGAGAAACCTGGTAGGCTGCAGTCCATGGGGTCGCACAGAGTCGGACACGACTGAAGCGACTTGGCAGCAAGAAGTATTCAGTAGATGATCATTACTAATAGGTAACAATTATTCAGTGATTATCATGGCCAGCTGTAATATAATCTAATACAACTCCACAAAATAGGGCTAAATGCCATTAGCCCTATTTTACAGATGAGAATATGATGCTCTAAATTAGAGTTAAGTAACTTACTTTAAGTCACACAGCTAATAAGTGGTGGGGCCAGGATTTCAAAGAAGATAGTCTGTCTCCAAACTCTGTGCTCTTAACTCTATGCTATACTAATTCTGGCTGCCCTATACTGTTTCTGACATAGAGAAGCTTAGTGCAGTAAGTGAAATTATTTTGCATCACTGGTTACTCAACTCTTTCTGCCTCTACACCTTTCACGTGCATCGCACACTCCCATCAGTACCACCAGTGATTTTTAATCTGGAAAAAGTGTAACAATCTCCAAAGAAGCAGCTGCAAGGTAGCACATGTGACTGAAAAAGCACACCCCTATAAAAGGTATGCTTGCCCCTCAGATTAAGAATCCCTGATTTACAGTTTCAAATCATCTCTCAATCTCGATTATCTTTAGCTATAAGAATGCACACACCTATCATACATTATTCAAATATAAAGATCTCAAGAATTTCCAAAACAAAATAAATTTTGGAAATTACTAAGTAGGGAACTAAATGGATCTTCTCCATCCTAACTGAAAGAGTTGACAATGGGAAATTCAAGTCATAAAAAACTGGACAAGAAGAAAATGTGATGAAAGGGGCTTAGATTCTAAAATCTAGGAGCAGTGAGGTAGAAACATTAGCGAATACATTCTAATACTCACCTTCCTCCCATTTTGCCTCCATAGCCACCTCGGTCTCCTCCATAGCTTCCACCTCGGTCTCCTCCGTAGCCGCCACCACTCCTGTCTCCTCCGTAGCCTCCACTTCGGTCCCCACCATAGCCTCCGCTACCACCACGGTCTCCTCCATAACCCCCCCCACTTCGGTCTCCACCATAGCCTCCTCGGTCTCCACCATAGCCTCCTCGGTCTCCTCCATAGCCTCCTCGGTCTCCACCATAGCCTCCTCGGTCTCCTCCATAGCCTCCTCGGTCTCCTCCATAGCCTCCGCCTCGGTCTCCACCATAGCCGCCACTTCGGTCTCCACCATAACCGCCGCCACGGTCTCCACCATAGCCGCCACCTCGGTCTCCACCATAGCCGCCACCTCGGTCTCCTCCATAGTTGCCTCCTCGGTCTCCTCCATAGCCCCCACCACGGTCCCCACCATAGCCACCTCCTCGGTCCCCACCATAGCCACCCCCACTTCTGTCTCCACCATAGCCACCCCCACTTCTGTCTCCTCCGTAGCCACCCCCACTTCTGTCTCCTCCGTAGCCACCCCCACTTCTGTCTGCACCGTAGCCGCCTCGGTCTCCACCTCTGCCCCCACGGCCTCTGTAGCCCCTCTCTCCACCGTAGCCTCTTCCCCGGAAATCTGCAGGTAGAAATGAAAACCAGTAAGGCCAGCAGAATCATGGAAAGCCTCCTTAATGCTAGTCAGAAGATTAGAAGCAGATCCCGTTAAGGCTGACCCACCTCCTCCTGAGGGACGAGAGTCCTCTGGTCTGGGCTCATTGCACTGATTGCAAGAATTCCTTCGAGCAAAGTTCATATTTCCACATGACCTAAGAAAGAAGGAAAATAAAATGCTCAACAGTTTCCAGTGGATTCAGAACCCCCTCTTGCACCTTCCAAATCCAATCCCAACTCCTACATCCACCAAAATAAATGGGATACTTACGGATTAGGGCAAACCCAGTCCCCACTTTTGGGGTCTCCACCTCTCCCCTGAAAGCCTCCACGACCTCTATATCCTCCACGGCCTGGGGTAAGTAAGGAGGAGGGAAGAACCAGTAGCAGATATTAACAAAGCAAAGGAAAAGCATCAGATGAAAGAACTACGTGTTCATCAATAACTGGGCTGCTCCCCACAAATTAACCTCTTATGGCAGAACTCCATGATTCTTTGATTTGGGGTTTTACTTATTCAGTCAACGCAGGAAATATCCAAGAAGCTCCAAGGTGCACATTATAGTTCAAATAATGCACTAAGAAACTTCATTTCTACAGTACCCTCCTCAGTTTGAGAATCTCAGTGATAAAGATTAGGTGAGAAGACATATTCCAAATTTAAGAAATTAAGACATAACAGAAATAAACAAGTTGGCAGTAACTGTATCAGGGAACTCACAAACAGGTCAGATTAACTACCAAATTAGGTATCAGTTAAACTGCCTCCTAATTTCCAACTGAAACAAACTGCATTATATAGCTTTCCAAAGGGATTTCTAGAACCTTTTTCCATCCTTTCTTAGTTGTTACGACACTTTATTTACCTAATCTTCTATTCTGTATCTCACTTTAAGACAGAAAATTTAACCCTTTGTGTAATACCCAAGCCTATGAACAAGAATCTTACCTCGTCGCCCACCTCCACTTCCACCTCCTCTCATGAATTCAGGTCTTCTGGTGGCAAAGGACACTTTAATGATATTGCCGTGGAATTCTTTTCCTAAAAAAAACAAAACAAAACAAAAATAGTTTTGAAGAAATGCTACTCCACATTTCCACCTCTTAACAAAATATAAAACTGCCTCGGAAATTTTTAATTTCAGAGAAATAACTCACACATTCTCACAGAAATTCAAACACAGTAGCGTTCAAGAGTCAAGGTAACTGTACTAAAATATGACACAATCTACTGAATAAAACAAATTTGTCACTGGGAGACAGTCATTTCTTACTGAGCAAAAAAAAGCTCACATCTAATCATTTTTACATGAAAGCCAATGAATGTAGTATGCTACCATTTCTTTTTTAAGGGATTGAGTGTGTTTGTGTGTGTGCATGCATGCATATGCACACATATGCCTATTTATACACTGCCTATTGTTGCTTAACTCTCAGTAGGTGAAAAGGTAGAAAGGAAACTCAATTTTTACTATATACTGTTGGTACCATCTGAAGTAGTTATCTTTAAAAATAATGTGTGCATTTGTGATTATATGCATGTACATATGCACATATTCTGCTGTCCCAGGGCCTTGGAGACAAAAATTAGCCTTTTCACTTTATATATTAAACAAGAGAACAGACGTATCAGAAAAAGGTGCCCAAGGATTCATAAAATAGTTATAGATCTAGGAGTCTTAGCCCCTTCAGCAAACTCTAATTGCTGTGACTGGCAACCTTCCACAGTGTCAAATGGTATAGCAAGCTCTTTGACATAGGAAACAAACCATGGATAAATATTTTAAAAGCTCTACAAAGACCTGGTAATTAAGATCTGAACTATGGAGTTTCTGTTAAGAGGCTCATTTGCCCTATGAGGGAAAGACACAGTAACTGTTTTAACATATTATAAGCTAAATAGTTTTATGAGTCACAGAAACTACGAAACAGAGAAGTGAGGGAGGATGGACCTGGCTTTTCAAAGGCGAGAGGATAAGATCTGCTTAGAGCAAAAGATTCGGAGAAGGCAATGGCACCCCACTCCAGTACTCTTGCCTAGAAAATCCCTCGGATGCCGGAGCCTGGTAGGCTGTAGTCCATGGGGTCGCTAAGAGTCGGACACGACTGAGCGACTTCCCTTTCACTTTTCACTTTCATGCATTGGAGAAGGAAATGGCAACCCACTCCAGTGCTCTTGCCTGGAGAATCCCAGGGACGGGGGAGCCTGGTGGGCTTCCGTCTATGGGGTCGCACAGAGTCGGACATGACTGAAGTGACTTAGCAGCAGCAGCAGCAGCAGCAGAGCAAAAGATTAAAATGCAACTATGTATTGGAAGACACAGGTGCAATAATCTTGGAACTGGGAGAAACCACATGTGCCTATCAATCAGGCACAATTTACTTCTTCAGAGACAGTGCAGCCCAACTGCCTGAGTTTGAGCCCTAACTCTACACTTCTTCTGTGATCTTGGAAATTACTTATCTTCTCTGTGCCTGAGTTTCATCATCTGTAAGATGGTAATAAAAGCAATAAAAAAAAACTAACAGGGTTACTGTGAAGATCTGAGTTAATGCACATAAAGTTCTTAGAACTGTGCCTAGCTCATAAACTACAGTAAGCATGCAGTGTTATTCTCCTACAACGGCAGGTGGGTTCTTCCCCACTAGTGCCACCTGGGAAGCCCCATTATAAGGTACAACAAAAACAATAAATGATAAGACATCAAGGAAATAAAAGCATGAGACAAAACTACATTTGGAGTAGAATGATAAAACTATTTTTAAAATACATTTTAAAAAGCTGGAAGAAATACCAGTAGTTTTCTCTATATAGACTATGGAAGCTTTACTCCTTTCTTCTACTTTTTAATATTTTCTTATTTTCAGGGGAAAAAAAGTCTTATTGTACAAGTCTTCTACTACATATTAACACTGTAGTTGAAGGGAAATTAACCTAAATTTTAAAAGAATATAGTTAACCAGGCCAACCCTTCACATTTCTATGAGGGTGGCCTCAAGCACAAAGGATGACATTAGGAAATATTTTAGACAAACAGTTCACCTCACTTCTAAAGGTATGTAAGAATTCTGGCCTGTATTCTCATAAGGATATCTAAAAGAGTAAATATGAAGATAATCATTGTCTACCAGAACATATTTTGACTTCAAGACCAGAAAACATTTATCAAAACCACACACTGAAAGTATATGAATGAGGTATACCATCAAACCAGTCAATGGCTGCCTTAGCTGAAGGAGGGTCATCGAACGATACTGTTGCCTCCCCTTTTGGCTTTCCTGTGTCCTTGTCTGTGTATAGATTTATCATTGGTTTTCCAGTCTTTTTATTTGTCTGAGGAACGAACAAGCTGGTGTTAGTATTTTAAGAAAAAGTGATGAACCACACAGAAAATTAAAAACTTAATTTTTTAAAGGAATTCACATATCCATGCTATAAATACTACCAACTTAACATAAAAGTGAAGTCATCTGTAGGTTCTGAAAAGGAAAATCTAAAATACATTAAGTGAAAAGCAAACTATAAAAATGATACATGTCATACTGTTTTATCCTTATATAATTTCCTCAAACCCACAAAGAAATAAACATAATGCTTCATATAAACATTTACCTTGTAAAACTAAAAAAAAAAAAAAAAAAAAAAAACCCAGGAAGAACGTTCACCAAGCAAATAAATTACCAATAAGGCATACACATTGGATTTGGCTGAGAAGGGAGTGGAAAACAAGAATTTTTACTTTTCAAAACTATGATAATTTTTTTAACATATTTAATGTGTTAATTTCTTAAGAAATGTCTGTTCTCCAAGAGGGGGAAAAAAATTCAAGTAATTTCATAGACACCCAAAAAAACCTGATTTCAGGCAAATGCTATAATCTACTAACACTGCTCTAAATGCCGCTTTCTAGTTGAAGATGAAAATTTATTAATGAAACAGTGCACAAGACGCTTAAGTATAATAAAGTTATGAAATAAAGCATTATTATATTGGGCAAATATATAGCAGACATTAAATACCAACATAAAAAGTTGTTAGTAATAACTTGGGTTTTCATATGTTGGTATTTCAGAATATAAAAATGTTCACACAATTTCATTTGGTTCTCACAATTTTAGGAGGTAGGCAGAGACTATGTTTAGAGTACTAAGATTGAAAACCAAAGCTGTGGAAGGCTGCGGAAAGGTAAACACAAGCAAGGAATAAAATCTTTATGCATGTAGCAAATTTAGCAAAGGCCTACAGCCAGGGGTGAACACATGCATCAGGGAATTTTAAGAGACAAGTGATACTGGAGTGTGGACTTCTTACATTATCTATGTATCTTAACCAGAATATGTTAATAATTATGAGATTTGCAACATAAGCCAACTTCTAACTCACCTTGATGATTCCTATTTGTTTAAAGAACTCCCCCACTTGATCTGTAGACACACCCTCCCCAAGTCCTTGTACAAAGATTGTGTTGTTATCTGAATTATCAGATTCTGAATCTAAAGGAAAAAAAATATATATGATTAATTTTATATACTGCTTAGGTTTAACTATATCCTGTTTAGTAACCAAGAACAGTAATTTTTTCTTCAATATTCGACTATTTCTATGACCAAAAGGAAGAGGGACCGATACAGGAAACCTCTTATGATAAACATACAAAGTGGTCACAGTAATTGTTTCGTAAGTCAATTCTTACAACTAAACTTCATGAAAAGTGGCTCAAGTCCACACTTTGAAGATTATAAATCTTATAAATCTTATTCTTCAAATTCAGATATAGGACTCAAGCTCAGGAAGAGATGAAGAAAGTCAGTATAAAGTAGCATTCCTTTCTTTGGAGGGCTTTAATTCTTTCTGGCTAATCAATACTTTTAAGGCTTTCTGGTAGAAATTCCCCGAATCTGACACTCTGGACTTCCAAGCAAGCCAGCAGAATTGTTCACTTCCCATTCACTGTAATAAGCTTTATATATACCAGAGGGTATAAATAAGAGACAAATGATACTGGAGTGTGGACTTCTTATGTAATCTATGTACCTTAACCAGAATATGTTAATACTCATGAGATAATTAGGGGCCCCTTGACACACACCTTACCTTACTCACATACTTTTGGATTAGTACAACAAAGTAAGAAAGATGTACAAAAATTCAGTCCATCAAGAGAAAATTCAGAAATTGACATCCACATAGAGTACTTTAGCATCTTAATAAAAACCAAGTTCTGATTTCAATATATATTAAACATTTTTAACTCAAATTTTTAATAATATCTAAATCGTAACTTTCAAAAGGCTCCAGGTAGCCATGAACCTCATTTGAAAAGAAAAAGGCATGTGAAATTAGTGACCTCTGCGCAGAATAAGACAACTCTCTCATATATGATTTCAGGTTTCTTAGGCCCATTAAGCAGACTACTAATCCAACATATTTTCTTCAACACAGCTCTTCTACTTCTAATTCCCCAATGATACGAATCCTCTTGTACCTGATTTATAGTCATTAAATAAATAATGCTAATGAGCAATACAAAATCAAGTGTTTCTTCACAAAAGCAAGAGGAGGGAGCAGGGGAAAGCACAAAAAGTGATTTTCCTTAGCAAACTTTCCAAACCCCTTGAATTTTTCTTGCTGGAACATCTTTAAAAGGAAAGCTTCCTGGTTCTAGCAATACTATCAAGTCAAATCTTCCTCCTGTACTAACTCTTCCAAACACACATATTCTTCCTTTGAAAAAATGGAAAACTAAGATTTCCTTAATGGCAAAGTCACAAACTATTATAAACCTTACCAGCATCTGGTCTGGGTCCATAATCCCTGTGACCTAAGGGAAAAGAAAAGAGAAAGAAAAAGAAAGCTATTTAAGGCGACTCATTAGAAATCATTTAAAACAGTAATAATAACCAAGGCATGAAAAGCCAATACTTTCAAAATCCTTGTAAGTAACCATCACAGATTTACAAAGTAAATATATAAACTAAGTTTTATTAAAAGTTTAAGAAATCAAGATGAATGCCAATATTCCCTTAAGCTTGTCCCAGACGGCACCAGCCACTTTGGCGTTATGCTAGTATCACTTTTGTTAAGCTCTGATTGTGAAGGCTGATTGGAAAACCCTAGTAATTTTAAAACACCATGTCAGCTACCTTTATTAAAAAACGTTATTGACAAAATCCAGTGACGGTCTCATTCATTGGTCACCACAGACTCTCATGCAAATTCACTGTGTAGAAACCCATTGGACTATTTGAGATCAACTTTGTCTTTTTAATATTTTGAGATAAATATGTATATAACTTTTTAAAGCACACAACACACACCAGCCTCAACAGAATAAGAAAGGGCTTAGACTACGTCTGCGGGATATTGGTGGCTTTTAGATTTATATAGCATTTCCACTGAAACATTTTGGGATACTCAGCACTTACCACCAAAATTTTTGAAGCCACCGCGGTCACCACCACTGCAGAGGAAAAATTGAAGAAATGATTTCTTCCTTAAGTCTCTAATGTGCTGAGCCCTGGGCTCAATCTACACTTAACTGTCTCAAGTAGAGTGCCCAGGAAACAGTAGCACCTCTAACTTTCCAGTAAATTTCATTTCATAGACTTCAAAATGTTGTTTTCATCTAAATGTTTTCCCAAGGATCTATTTCCACAAAGGTGCCTTTTCAAGAGCATTACAGAACATATCTAATATACTCTTACTTTAAAATCTTCCCAACCCCAAGCCAAAGGGATACTATTCAAATCAACTTAAACTGAAGACACAACAGGAAGAATGCTAAACTAGAGCAAACATTCTTTCCAAGGGGATATTTTTGTTAAATATGAGAAAAAGCAAAAGGCCTAGAAGAATATAAAGCAAGGTTAACATTTTGACAGAATGGGAGAGGAAAAAGCTCGAGCACTACGTTCTACTGTGATATCAAACAGTGGGTTTTATGAGATGAGGGAAAAAGCGAGGTACAAATACACACAAAAGTGAGACTGAATGAATGCAGTCTTAAAAATTCAAATCATTCAGATACCTAGCAAAATGAGCTAGCAGAAAGTATAACTTTAAATTGCCATATGCTAGATCTCATCACAGAACTGCTGAAATTCAAGCTACCCCGTGCTCTGCACACTTGTGTCTATGTCAGGAGACTATGTCAGAGACAGAATGCTACATACTCCATAAGAAATGACTTTAACTGGCAATTTCCACTGCCAGTAAGTCAATGCCCCTGGCGTGCATAGCTTTATGTAAGAAGTTCTCTTATCAAGGAACTCTTTAAATACTCATACATTAAAAGTTTGTTTCTCTTAACTGAACCAAGTAATCTTCTAAGATTCATGTGCTGATACGGACATAAAAATAATCAACAAGTTTTCAGATAGTGATACCTAATTTTCTACTACTACTCATCTTCTACTATAACCCAAGAAACTATTCCAATGTACCGCTGCTAAGTCGCTTCAGTCGTGTCTGACTCTGTGCGACCCCACAGACGGCAACCCACCAGGCTCCCCCGTCCCTGGGATTCTCCAGGCAAGAACACTGGAGTGGGTTGCCATTTCCTTCTCCAATGTACTAATGTCCCTTTAATAATAACTCTGCCATCAAGATGGGTTTTCTGAGCCATCCTGAGAAAAATCCTCTGACTAAATGAGAAAGAATTTTTTGTCTATTCTAACTACCTTGATGTTAAAAAAAAAAAAATTCCCTTGCAACTGGTATACAGTTATAGACACAAGCATCTCAATTTGCTATTAGTTTTTATTTGATACCCAGGAAATCTAAAAAGGAGAATAAGCCTATTTCAAGGCTATGCAGACAAAGTGAAGCTCAGGTCTCTCAAGTACATAGTTTCCTGATGAGTATCTAAGACCTCTCTTTCAGAACATTACCCAAGCCCTCCCGTCAACCCATACTTCTAAATGGCCTTTTTATCACTGCTTAACTCTTTAGGGAAAGGAAGCCGGAGTTCTGAGATTAAACTGCTAAAAATCTTATTAGAAACAAGATATCTCAGATTTCTTCAAAGATGATCATATGATCATTAGAAATGATGAGAAAAGAACTAGTGAAAATATAAAGCCCACATTCCTATGTCAGGACATTAGAACACCCAGGATAAAGTTGTTGTTGTTTTTTTTTAAATAGAAAATTTTCACAACTAAGTGCTGGAAGAGATACCACTGAATTATTTTGCTGTCACCTTAACCAAGAATCAAACTGTTCATATCTGGCTGCAATGGGGGGAAAATACACAATTTCCTACATCATCTAGTTCCTGGAATATCTATTCTGGCCAGCAATACAACTTTTAAAATATAAAGGATATAAAATAAATATCTGAATAGGTTTATAATTTCCTATTCCTCCATATAATATTTTAACTTAAGTCATCATTACTGAGCACTTTGAAAATTCAACAGCTGAACACTTCAAACACAGTATATTAAATAAGTACCAGTCTTCAAATTAAGAGAGTCAGGATATATAGTCTTAACTATCACTAATCAATCTTGAAAACATAGACCAGTCAGTAATTCTCCCTTGGCTTGTTTCCTCTTTCACAAAATAAGGGTCTACACCAGGGAGCCCCAACCTCCAGGCCATGAACCAGTACCTCCTGTCAGATTAGCAGCAGCATTAGATTAGAAATAAAGTACACAATAAATGTAATGCACTTCAATCATCCCCAAACCATCCCCCTAATCCCCAGTCCATGGAAAAATTGTCTTCCATGAAGTCAGTCCCTGGTACCAAAAAGGCTAGGGACTGCTGGTCTACATCCTTACTATCTGAAAGGTGGTTTATGGAACAGCAACAAAGGCAGAGCCTACAAGTGTCTCAGAAGAGCAAGCACACCCAGACCTACTGAATCAGAATCTACATTTTAATAAGATCCCCAAGGAGTTCGTATGTATATTACAGTTACTGAAGCACTGGTCTAGATAATCGATAATTTTATGTGGGGCTTTCTTTCAATTTCTAATATTTCAACACTTTTCTTTCCTTATTAAGAAAGTTCAATTAATTACAGTTCTTCACCAGGAAACACTGTATTAAATACAATAAACAAACCTCTAATAGTACCACTACCAAATCAGTTAATGGAAGATAGACCTTTGTTTACGAATCTTTCTTTCAAATCTACAGTCAAGTTACAAGTCCCTTTTCTATAAACTAAGTTAAGGCCTCGCTAGCAAAGTAAGACATGAAGGCATATGAACATCTGAGTCAAGGTGTTTGCCACAACAATTTTTTCTCTTCCCAGAAAAAGCAAAACTGTACACAAAAAGAATTCCTGAAGAATGTTTTAAAGTAAAGAAGTAGAGACATAATATAATATATATAATTATATTATAGAGACATAATATAACCATACTCCAATTTACGACTCAGTGTCCCCTGCATAAGAAAATCAACTGTATATTCTTGACTCAACTATAGAAATGGTTGTCCAGGTTCAAAATGACGAAAAGCCTACTCAAGGGTAGACTCAGGGTTCCTTCACTGTTACAGCATTACATATTTAGAGAAGACAATCAGACTTAATTTCAGGTGCTTGTCAAGAAAGAAAATGTTCTTCGGCAGAATCTCTATTTCCAAAATTTAATTTTTAAAACTCCAAATATACCTATATTCAAGGAACAGGAGAATACAAGAATCTTTATCCTCAGAAAACTCAATACCCAGAGAGAAAAAGCAACTTAGCTAAAAGTTGAAAAAGATTAGTTCTTAAAAAAACTATGTTTGATTTTTCATACCAGTAGTCCAGAATGTAATTTTTTGGATATGAAGACTAACATTCAGTTCAGTTCAGTTGCTCAGTTGTGTCTAACTTTTTTGTGACCCCATGGACTGTAGCACACCGGACTAATATTAATTCTAAACATAAATGACTCAAGTGGATTTAGATCCCATTTCTCAACAGCAGCTCTATTTATTTTTTTTTTAAGATCTTTTTGATGTGGACCATTTTAAAAATCTTTATTGAATTTGTTACAATATTGTTTCTGTTTTGTTTTGGTTTCTCAGCCACAAGGCATGTGGGAGCTTTGCTCCCCAACCAGGGATGAACTTGTACCCCTACATTGGAAGGAGAAGTCCTAACCACCCAAGCACAGGGAAGTTTCAGTATTTATGTTCTATTTCCTCCCATTCCATATAGGTGTGGTAAAAAAGCTTTCTGGATTCAGTACTTATCAACATTTCAGAAGGCCAAGAATCTATCATTCTAGAGCTGCACTGTCCAATACAGCAAGCCATATGCAGCTGTTTGTTGACCTTCTGAAATATGGAGAACCTAAACTGACATGTACTCTAAATGTAAAATACAAAATGGATTTCAAAGTCTTAGTATGAAAAAGAATGTGCAATATCTCAATTTCCATACTAATAATATATTTTTGATATATTAGAATAAAAATTATTAAAATTAGCTTCACTTGCTTATTTTTTTAATGTAGCTACTAGAAAATTTTAAATTACATCTGTAGCTCACTGCTGACCTGCATTATATTTCTATTGGGCAGCACTGTCTGGACTATCACTAGCACACATGCACATTTCCAAGCAAGCTATTCAAAAACTCTTTTAAGAACATTCAAAATTCAAGATAACTTTTTGAGACTTGAGATATTAAAGGCTAAAAAACTACTTAATGTGATGACATACTAATAATGGAAAATGATTATCTAGTTTTAGTAATTTTGCAATGCATTCACTGCAATGATAAAGTTAAAAACACTGAGAAAAATTATGGCTTTAAGCTTCTAGTACACTAGAAGGTCAGTGGCATTTTATGTGGTTGGTGCAAAAATAATTGTGGTTTTACATTGTTGAACTTTGCCATGTGATACTGTAATACACTCAAATAAATAAATGTGATTATGTTATACATCATTTTAATGCACATTTCTCACTTTTTTTTGCTAATTGCCTTATTATTTGCTGTCTATTTTACAATTATTTTAGACTAGGGAAATGATGTTAGGCAAAAAGCAAGTTTGGGCAATTTTCTTATTCAAAATGTGTCATAAAGCAGCAGAGACAACACGATATCAACAACGTATGTGGCCCAGGAATTGCTAACAAACACATTAGTGCAGAGATGGTCAAGATGTTTTGCAAAGGAAATGAGAGCCTTGAAGATGAGGAGTGCGTGGCTGGCTATCAGAAGTTGACAACGACCAACTGCGAGGATCATCAAAGCTGATCCTCTTACAACTCATGAGAAGTTGCTGAAGAACTCAACGTTGACCATTCTATGATTACTAGGCAGTTGAAGCAAACTGGAAAGGTGAAAAAGCTTGATACGTGGATGCCTCATAAGCTGACTGCAAATCAAAATAATCATTTTGAAGTGTCATCATCTCTTATGCAACAACAAACCATTTCTCAATGGAATTGTGAATTGCGACAAACAGTGGATTTTATATGACAACTGGTGACAACCAGTTCAGTAGATGGACTGAGAAATAGCTTCAAAGCACTTCCCAGGTCAAACTTGGATCAAAACAGGGCCATGGTCACTATTTGGTAGCCTGCTGCCCATCTGATCCACTGCAGCTTTCTGAATCTCAGTAAAACCGTTACATCTGAGAAGTATGCCCAGCAAATTGATTGTACCAAAAACTGCAATGCCTGTAGCTGGCATTGGTCAACAGAAAGGGCCCAACCACACATCACACAACCAACGCTTCAAAAGTTGAATGAATTAGGCAACAAAGTTTTGCCTTCTTTGCCACATTCTCCTGACCTCCTGCCAATCAGCTACCACTTCTTTAAGCATCTCGACAACTTTTTGCAGGGAAAATGCTTCCATAACCAGTAGAAGGCAGAAAATGCTTTCCAAGCCTTCATCGAATGAATCCAGAAGCATGGATTTTTATGCTACAGGAATAAACAAACTTATCTGTCGTTGGCAAAAATAGTTGATTATAACAGCTTCTACTTTGATTAATAAAGATGTTTGAACCTAGTTATCAATGATTTAAAATTCAGTTCAAAACCGCAATTACATTTGCACCAACCTAATAGATGACAATTAGAAATTCAATCTTTTTTGCTGCAAGTGCTTTTCCAAAGAAAAACATTGTTTCCTATAGTCTTCACATGTTTTTCTTTGGTAACTGGAAAGCTCACAGATCTCTTTGGTTCCAATTCTTCCTGCAGTCAAGCAACAACCTGAGTCTTAAGAATGTCCCATCCTTTACCACCCATCCCACCTTCACCAGCAAACTGTGCCTCTTCTTCTTTAATTATAAACCTAACTAATGTCAGATATTCTTCAAACAGCCCTGAAAGGATATTTTCAATCTTCCTATTTTTAAATAAGATGATTACAAACACAAATGGGAATGTCAATGAAGACTAACAAAAGATGTTTGGGTATTTTGGTACTTAAATGTAAAACCAAGTACAGGAAAGCAAGCCCTGAAACTGGGCCTTTTTTTTTTTTTTAATACTTTACTCCTGTAAGTAAGCTAAAAAATCACATCCTGAACAAGATAATGTGACACATGAAAATTATATGAACTTCATATTTCAGTACCCATAAACTAAGAGTTATTGGAACAAAACCATGTTTCTTCATTTATATATTGTCTATAGCTGCTCTGGTGCTACAAGAACAGAGCTGAGCAACTGCAACAAAAAACACATGGCCTGCAAAGCCTAAATTACTTATGTGGCCTTTCACATAAAGTTTGCCAATCCAATATAGAAAGTAAACAATCAACTACATAAATTTCTTAAAAAGGTCTTTTATGTACATTCCATTTACTAGTGGGGTGGGAAGTGGAGTAGAGGGGGAGGGAGGGAGTGTATGTATATATATATAGACAGCAACTGGGCAAAACCCCTCCCCACCCCCAAATTCTACCCTGACCTGAACCAGACATTTGACCTAATATATACTGGGCTTGTATATAAGATTTTGTTTGAAAAGCTTCTAAGGTTAAATAAAATTTTTGAAAATAAAAAATTTAGCTCATGATTCAATACCTGGGTCAAAAATTATACTGAAATATGTTGCCAAGGAGTTATCAAAGTGCTTAAAACACCGGGGTTGGTTAAGATATGGATCTTTCCTCCTTTATCAGGAAAGGTCCTTTAAATCTTTGATTCTAAGATAAGTCATCTACCAAAGTTGAAAACATATTTTTAAGGACTTCCCTACTCTCCTCCTTCTAAAAAGTGGGATTCTACTATTCTCAGACATAATTTAACAGGTAATCTATACATATAATTACAACCTCCTTATGAAAAAAATTAAACTTATGATATACTATAAAACATATAGCATCCCAAGGCAGCTAATTATCTAAAACAGGGGTTCCCAACCTCCAGGATCTAATGCCTGATGATCTTAAGTGAAGCTGATGTAATAATAAAGTGCACAATAAATGTAAAACACTTGAATCATCCCAAAAGCATCCCCCTCCGATTCCAGTCTGTGGAAAAATTGTCCTCCACAAAACCAGTTCCTGGTGCCAAAGGTTGGGGACCACTGATCTGAAACATATTACCTGGAAAAGCACGTAACCTGTTAGTTATCCTGTCTGAGATGCTGTTTGAGGGGTGGAAGCTATGGATAGAGAGTAAGCACTGTATCACTGTACACTGTTCACTTATATCCACTATCCTCTTTGATAATGAAGAGGCATACAACATAGTTGCTCTACCTTAATACACTAACTTTGGCTATTAATCAAAACTTTTAATGTTCAAGTCTTAGAAACGTTTTTCAAATATGTTTAGACTTTAGATTTGTTAGATCAAAGCACTACACACTAAACAGAAAAAGTCAAGTGAGATAGAATTCCTGGCTCAGTTGAAAAATTAACAGTGATATATGTAACTGATTTTCTCAGGTTACCTCAGGGAACAGATACTCAGTCCCTAAGAAGCAAAAGAGTACTGAGGTATTATTGCCAGTTAACATGCTGCTGACAATTTCAATTCCCAAAGAACACAAATTATCCTTTAAGCCTGTATATTTTATACATGAAATTTGCAATGTACAAATTTCATCTGAGGACAGAAGTGTCAACTATTTTTTCATTCCTGTTTTTAGAGCAAAAGTGCTAAATTTACAGATATACTTGAAAGTAATTTTAAAACCAGCTTTCATAACATATACCATAAGTAAATACCAAAACCTGGTAAAACTAACAATAAAAAAAAAGGAAAGCTGAATTAAAAGTCATTCTTTTTCCACAGTTTAGTCCAGACAAAATACACAATGGTGTGTGACATTGTACTAATTATTTCAGTAATTATTTACTTAAAAATAGGAACAAAACAGTTCAGTTACATACAATCTTTCTCTCCTCTGCCAACCTCAATTTATACTCTGCTATTGCTTCCTAATATTTTCCCATCCCAAGGGGATTCAAGATTAAAGAACAGCCTCTCTATCTTCCAATCTAGAATTCTAAACTTACCTTTTATTTTCTACAGACTGAAACACTTGGATTTCCCAGAGTCATCTTTGAAATGAGTTTAGAGTCTATAGCTCTGGCATGAAAAACATTGTTAAGTGGTTTAACCACATTATAATAGGGGACTTTTCTCTACTGGTTTTAATACCACAAAAACTAACTGCTAAGAAAACCTATTTTGAGGTAATTTATGTGACATCTTAACACTGAAAATAAAATTTGAATTTCTGTCCTCTTGTCTAGAACATAATCTCTTTTTTAGGCAAGTTAACGAAATCAGATGATGGAATCAAACCAGCTAAAAAAAAAAAAGAGAGAAATGTACGCATCTGTACCTAAAAACTTACCTTGATCCTGTCATAGGACCTCTTCCATCCTTGTCATATCCCCCACGCCCTCTACCTCCTCCCTGTGACCCGCCATATCCTCTATTATCTTCTCCATACCTACTCACATCACGACGGTCATCTACAGAAAGGAAAATTAATACAAACATACATGAGTAACTTGAAATTTCTGACAAAGGCTTTCCACAACACAATCCTAAATGGCTCTTTAAATCACCTGTGACCTTCAGAAAATGGCACCTGTGCACAAAAGTCAAGTGCAAGTCACCATAACACAATCTGGAATTAAATGTATGAGAATTATACCTGTGTCAAATTCCATTCTACCCAAGTTAGACAGCAAAATGCTGACATAATTAACACATTTTGATGTGATGGTAACATGAAATAGTTTAAGTACATTAGGTACAGAACCCTAGTTAATTAATAAAAGAACACCCTAATCTTAAAAGCTACTTTTTTTCATGTCAAAAATATCTGAATAAATAAAACACAGATAAGGAATAACCCGATTTTCAAACTGAGAAATAGTAGTAAATATATTCACTGAATAAGGTATTTAGTGAATGAACTTTCTCTTTTCCTCAGTTGCTAAGTCATTCATTCAACTAGTCAACAAATATTTATTAAGCAGGTATAAAAATGAGTAAGGCATGACCTTTGCCCTTGAAGCATTCATTTTTATGGCTGGTCAGATTCTTAAATACTACAGTAAAGATAAAGTGGTGTGATGTTAGAGAAGGTTAATATAGGATCATAATTTTCTCAAATCACATACAGCACCACCTATGAACTTCCCTGCTATGGTACACTGGTTAAGGTTCTGTGCTTCCACTGCAGGGGGCAAGGGTTCAATCCCTGGTTAGAAACCTAAGATTCCACATGCCTCATGGTGCACTCAAAAAATACAAAATTTTCACATTAAAAAAAAAAAAAATGGCAGTAGCAGCACTGTCAACTGATCACTTTACTGAGACAACAAAGGAAATTTTTTAATTAGCCACCCAAAAAAAAAAAACCACGTGACCATTTGGAGTCTCCAAGAAGTTCAGAAATATCAATCTAAGAAACTAACTTTGATGAATATGAGAAAGAACGTATGTTCAAGGTCACTCCAAATTTTTACAGTTGAAATCTGTAATTTGTATTGGGTCTTTCAAAACAAAGTTCAATATACAAACAATTCTCTGAAGGTTAAAAAAAAAATAAGAGTGGCGGATTCATGTTGATGTATGGCAAAACCAACACAATATTGTAAAGTAATTAGCCTCCAATTAAAATAAATTTATATTAAAAAAATACAACCAAAAAAAAAAAAAAAGAGGTCAGCATATCTTACCTTGTGTGTGGTGGCTGTAATTTTCCCTTTGTGAATGGTAGGACTGCTGGTTTTGATTATAGGAATCATGCTGCTGATCGTAATTTGACTGCTCATCATAAGAGCCTTGATGTTGATCATAGCCTGACTGCTGGTCATATGAATCTTGTTGACCATAGTCTGACTGGTCATATGAAGGTGCTCTTCCACCTTGGCTAAAACAGAGATCAACAACTTAAGTGAGTTTACAGGACTGTTTACTGTAGTTAAGCCGACTGAGTGATTGCTATAAGACCTCAACCACATTTACTACTCCTCTCTGGTGAGAATCATCTAGTTTTTATATCTAGAGAATCTAATCACCAATGGAATGACTTTCAAACAATAATTCTACTATCACTGAAGAGGTGTCGCATTATGAGAAAAAGCACACACTTTCGAAAATTATAGAGAAGCAAGAAAATCATATTTAATATTTTGGGGACTACTTTCTTATCTTTAGAACCTCATCATTAGTATACTCTTCTAAGCATAGTATACTCTTCTAAGCATATTGGAGAAGGCAATGGCACCCCACTCCAGTACTCTTGCCTGGAAAATCCCATGGACGGAGGAGCCTGGTGGGCTGCAGTCCATGGGGTCGCTAAGAGTCAGACATGATGGAGCAACTTCACTTTCTCTTTTCACCTTCATGCATTGGAGAAGGAAATGGCAACCCACTCCGGTGTTCCTGCCTGGAGAATCCCAGAGACGGGAGCACCTGGTGGGCTGCCATCTATGGTGTCGCACAGAGTCGGACACGACTGAATCGACTTAGCAGCAGTAGCAAGCATGTCCAATAGTACAAAATATTGCTATTAGAAACTAGCAATTAAATCATTCAAATTTTTAGTCTGCTGAGTAGAAGGAACTTGCTTTGTGATGCCACTTGTTAACTGAAAAGAAGTCTAACTATCAAAGAAGACTGCTTTATTATCTCTGGCAATTAAGAAAAAAATTCTAAGCAGGTTCTGAGCAATATGGTTATTAATTACCTGCTCTCAGGATGGGAGTGTTCATTGGATTTGAGTTCTAATGTTTTGAGTTACTTTAAAAAAAAAAAAAAGCGGGGGGAGTGGGAACAAAAATGGCCTCCTATCTTAATAGTCACATCTTATTCTGCATCAAGTGATCAAAACATCTAATAAAGATCAGTATGTTCCCCTACTCCCTATCCAAAGCACATGACAACAATGGTCGAATCCTAGAATTTCCTTGAGAATGATTTAAACCAAATCTAACATTTCTCTTTGGTCCACACTTAGATGTCTCATTTCCAAATATGTATCCTTATAAAAAGATTCTCCTTAAATTTAAAACTAACCAATAGGACTTGAAGAACCTGCTAACGTAACATGCTTTTGGGATAGTATTTCCTATGCCTGTATTCCATTTCTACTTTTCAAAGCACTCTCCTATCTATTAAGACTGATAAATGTGATCTCATAAATCTTTTCCTAATTTTTTTCCCCAAGGCTTTTATTTAACTGAATTTCACTTATAATAATTTCTTTTGAATAATTTATTTCCCGCAGAGATAAAAAAATACTAGTGACCCCAGTTTCTATCTCACTTTTTAGCTGTGTAACTTGCAAGGCTATATAATCTTAACAACTTCTCTTTACTTTTGATAATTACTGGTACTATCTCATAGTGCATTCCCAATTACATCAGGGAATGCAAAAGCATTTCACAAACTGTAAAGCACAGTAAAAAAAAGTTGCTATTATTAAAATCAGTAACAAGGACAGGCCCCTCAAATCCAAAAATTATTAAAAAAAAAGACCTGTAAAATTGCTAATATTCACCTACCTATATTAACAATTAAAACATTTTTTAATGTATCTGAAATATGTGGATAGTTTTTGGCACTTTTTCTTTAATATTTTTGTCCCTGAAAAGGTAAGACATTAAAATGGTTAAAAAATAAAATCGAAATAAAAAGTAAACATTGGTAAGTAAACACAGGCAGCTTTATTTCATCTCAGGTATAAAGCAGAGGTCCAAATTTTACTTTTTAACATTTAAATCACGTGCATTCATTTAGAGCTGAACTAATTTTATAAGTAACACATGAAAAGAACAAAATATCAACTGACAATTTCCACATTCTTTATAACACAAAACTATGAAATTCATACTTCATCAATACTTTTCTGAAAAAAGTATTTAAAGCAAGGACTTTTTGGTGAAAACTGTTTAACACCCAAAGTGTTCTTTTCACTTCCCAACACCACCTCAGCACTCTACTGTTTCCTTACCCTCCTGATGATTCCACGTTTTGCTGTCCCTGGTTATTATAAGATTGCTGGCTGTATGAGCTCTGCTTTTGATTCTCATAACCACTGTAGGACTGTGAATAACCTAAAGATTGAATGGATACACATTTAGGAAAGGTTCTGATTTCTTAACTTCTAAAACAATAAATTTAACAAATCAGTCCAACCTGATTGGCTTTGTCCATAACTGGAGTAGCCGCTATAGTTCTGTCCATATGAAGACTCAGGAGTTTGTCCATAGCCAGAATAGCTCTGAAATTTAGATAAATACAAGTTTCATTGCATATTTAAGATTAAAACTATTTATAAAGAACTCAATTTATATTTAACCTACTTGTGGTGCTTGTCCATAACCTTGGCTGCCTTGATTTCCATAGGAAGAATAACTGTAAAAGAAAGACGTACTACTTGAAAGATATGTGCTAGAATTTAAAAGCTTAAAGAACTCTATCCTTATTTTCAACTTTCAACTCAAATACAAGCTTCTTTCCTGAAAAATGGTCAATTGGCCTACCTCTTAGAGTCTAAATTGAAAGGTGATAACCAAAGACTGTCAAAGACATAAATGAAGTCGTTCCAAGACCTCTTGAATGTCAATCACCAGAAGTTTTGCTTTGACAATCTCCCACAAAAAAACACTTCACCACACCTAAGACCCAACGCTGCCCAAAATAAAAAAATAAAAATACGCTTATTGTGCAAAAAAAAAAAAACTTTACCACCAGAGCTAAAAAATCCCCAAAGAATTATGCTTGGATGGGTGGGAGGCTGGGGATAAAAAGGAATGACTACATGGTAGCAAGACCCATAAATATGTAAAGCGAAAAAAAAGAAGACTCTAAGTTAGAGCTTCAATCAATTTAACTGTGCTTTGACAGATTAATTTCTTCCTACCATTTACCTTAACTTGCCTCTAAGATCCTAGAAGAGGCACAGTGTGGCACTAAATGTCCAGTTTTTAGTGCCTCAGTAATAGAGGTATGTGCATCTTCAGACCACTATCACAGAGTAAAAGTGTATTGTACCCTCAGTGGTACATCACAGCCTGGCATAGTTTTTGACTGAATGAATACATGTCGCTTCCTCAGATCTGAACTTTCTTTAATGTTATTGTATATAAGCTTTAACAAGTCAGAAATAAACTTTCTGAATATATGCCAAAGAAAAATAAAACATCTGCCAAATAAATTATTAGTTTATAGCTATCAAGTACTAAAAGAATTTAACTTCATAAAATATATTTCATTGAATAAACATTTGCCAGTTGCCTACTACAAGGGTCTATCCTATGAGAATAAAAAAGTCAAATCAGTTTTGTTTTCATAAAACTTAAAACTTGATGACAGATGATATCTGAGATGCTCTCCTGAAAATCTCACACTGAGCTGCAAAACATTTATAGTAGGAGTTGAAGGCTGTATTTCTAGTAAGCAAGAGAATCCTACTGCATGTGAATGTATTCACATAAAAACAGACTTTTTACTGTGAGCACGGCAAGGAGCCTTTTAAAAACACTAAACACTTCTATCATAGCACTTCAAGAAAATCCACTCCAGAAACATGTTAGCATATTATATACATCCAAAAAATGCTTTTTCTAAGAAGCTATTATAGTTCAACTGCTTAAATCTTTTTAATAATGATTTCTGCTGAAAACTTTGTTAAAGAAAATAATCTTTACAATACCTGTGAGATTTGTTTTAACCTCTAAGGGGCATCTATATTTACTGATTCAAACAACCTTTTAAAAAAAGAAAAATATTTTATAGCACCTATGTACCTAGGCCAACTCTTTCCCCTCGACAAGCTAATATTTAGCTCTTTAAGACGTCAAGATACCAAATCTCAAGAGGGACACCTGACTAGAATATATCTTTTTTTCTCAGTTCTACTCATTCATGGGATTATTGAAATGTGCATATACTTTACCTTTGCTGCTCACCCCCAGACTGACCGTAACTTCCAGAATCTAAAACACATAAAAAGAATGTTTAATCTTATTTAAAAGTAGGCTTCCCTCAAAGGCTGACTTTAGCTCTTACAGATGAAATGTGATAAGAAAATATTATAAAAAGTAACTACAGAAAGGAAAACTAGAAGTTAAAAATATAGTGCAAGGAAAAATCTGCATCAATAGTATTGGCTATCTACAGTAATATCTCTGAAAACTACTCTACAAATATGTCCTGATGTCACAAAAACCGAGTAAATAAATGAGAAACAATCAGTGAAAAACCCATCCTTTTAACAAAAACTCAAAAGCTCAAGCTATATTATCTTTATATACAAAAAGACATCTGTTAAAACTAATCAGGATTTTAAAAAAGGAAAATACACACTCTAAGAATATGCACCATTCCTTTGGATTGGATTGGATTGGACTGCTCTGGCTGTCAGTAGCAACAATAAGATCTCTGGAGACTTGGTAAAAAGCTAAGTCAGCTGTTTAACCCCAACTTTATCAAAGCTTTCAGGGACTTGGCCAATTAGTATATATCCTTTGGGATTCTCCTCAGATTCAAATGAATGACCTAACTTTATTTGTGATGAGTAAGAGAAGAATTGGGGCTTCCCATGTGGCACAGTGGTCAAGAATCCACCTGCCAATGCAAGAGTTGCGGGTTTAACCCCTGGAGAACACAATGGCAAACCACTCCAGTACTCTTCCCTGGGAAATCCCATGGACAGAGGAGCCTGGTGGGCTACAGTCCACAGCATCATCACAGGAGTCAGACATGACTTAGCTACTAGAAAAGAGTAGAACTGGGCTTCCCTGGTGGCTAACCGAGGTGGAAAAAAAATTGTGCATCACTGCCCATAATACTCAGGTGGCGCTAGTGGTAAAGAATCTGCCTGCCAACGCAAGAGATGTTAAGAGACATGAGTTCAATCCCTGGCTAGGGAAGATTCCCCTGGAGGAGGCATGGCAACCCACTCCAGTATTCTTGCCTGGAGAATTCAACGGACAGAGGAGCCTGGTGGGCTGCAGTCTATATGGCTGTAAAGAGTCAAACATGACTGAAGTGACTTAACATGCACAACCCTGTATTAATAAAATGACTAGATTTGTGGCTAACAATCAAATAAGAAATAATGAAAAGAATATAGAATCTACCTGGATTATAAAAAGATTAGATGCATCTCAAAGACTAGATGTATCTAAAATACTAGATGCTTCTATCAAATGGCAAAGGAAATTAGTTTCAACCAATTCAGAAACTAAAAAGGATTACAGTGGAAGGGGGGAGTGTAGGAGTGAAACAAATATACAAACACTGGGGATATAAAGCTTTAGGTTAAATTATATCCCAAGGCACTGATGTGGGTTCTCCCAGCAACAAAGTAGAGTCCAAGATCTTATTATACTTTGGCTTAGGCAAGAATTATAGAAGTACACAGCACACATGGTATACGACTCTAGTCTATTAAGTATTAAAGCTCTTAACCCAGTCACTTCTGCTCTCTGAAAGTGTAAATATGACTTCTTTAGCTGGCTGACTTTAAAACTCTAGAACATAGAAATAAGCATATTGACCAAGTCTAGCCCTTAGTATACTTGACTGAGAAAGTATAGATGATTAACATTCAGAGAAAATCAGTTTATAAACTGTATAACAAAAAATAAATTCTAAGGCATTTCAAACAACTGCTCATTATTAAGTACTTGGTACTTGAGCCTTATATCTGGGCCCATGAATTATTCAAAATGTTTTTACTTCTAAGTGCACAGGGTTTTTATACTCTTTGTGGTTCTAATTATATTCCATTGCAGCCAGAAAAAGGTATTTTCTCTATTCTGGGTTATTTGTCAGGATTTTGCTTTTCCCCTTGGTAAATACTTTCACTTTCATAAATGCCCCCTATGTGCTTGAAAAGAACTGCATTTTCTAAATGTTCAAAGAATTCTGTAAGATGCTTGTTAATTCTATCATTCCTATCCCTACTGTTTCATCTACCTGATCTATTAATTACACAGAGAAGTATGTTTAAACTTAAAATTCCCTGTCTGACTCTGTATTTGTCGATTTCTTCTGTTTTTTTGCTTCTACATTTTGAGGCTATACTGTCAGGCACATTAAGGTACATATTTACACCTTCCTGGTGAATTTCCTTTTAACATTACATGAAGACAATCACTAATAATGTCCAAACTTTCTTTTGACTGGTAACTAAGCAATCTTCCTTTTGGTTGATGTTTGCCTGATTAGTCTTTCCTATCTCCATATTTCTTAACAGTTTTCATTCTGACGCTTTAGAGACCTTCCCTGGTGGCTCAGATGGTAAAGAATCTGCCTACAATGCAGAAGCTCATGGTTGGATCCCTGGGTCGGAAAGAACCCCTGGAGAAGGGAATGCTTACCCACTTCAGTATTCTTGCCTGCATAACCCCATGGACAGAGGAGCCTGGCCAGCTAGTCCACAGGGTCGAGTCAAGCATCACTGAGTGACTAACATTTTCACTTTTTGTATCATTTTTGAAAGCATAAATCTAGATCAATTTTTCCCAATGTGGAAAATCTGTCTCTCAATTGATGTTTTCATATTTTCACTACTGTTACTTTTTATTTATTACTACTAGCCTATACTGGACTCTCTACTTACCAGGGTCTTTTTTCCCCCAACTCCTTAACTTCCTTCTACTGGATTTTCCTCTCTTTCCCCCTCTACTGCTTTAGATGCTTAAATTCTGTTCTTGTAATAAGTTACAGCAGCAATAAGTTACCATTCATTAATTTAAAGATTATGTTCAATTTTAACATACATTTTTGACAAAGTTCAAAATGATCTTCAACCTCCACTAGAATATAAGAATTTTAGTGTTATAATGCCAAGTACAGCCTTCATCTATTATTTTGCTTCCACATTTTTTCCTGTATTATTTGCTTCCACTGTAAAAAACTCTATAAATGTAATCATTTTAATCTTCAAGATTCCATACAGTCAATACTTTTTATCTACTGCATTTATTTCCTCTACATTTTTTTGCATCCTACCCCTCCCTTCTGGATTTCTTTTTATGTGTTCCTTCAGTAAAGGCCTGAAAGTGGTATTGTCTTTTATTTGGATAAAAAATTCAAGGTCATACATTATTTTTCCTCTAAACTTCAAAGATCACTTCATTATTTAGCGGCTTCTTAAAACTTTTAAGAAATCTACCAATCTTACCATTTCCCTATTTCTTCCGATAGGTCTGTTACTGGTATTTCATAAATCCGTAGTCTCACATTTATGTATCTGGGTACAAACTGACTTTTATGTCTCATGTTCGAGACTACTGCTTCTTGATCCATCAATTTTGGAAAATGCTCAACTATCAATTACCATTTTCCCCTTCTCAAACTCAGATGTATGTCAGAGGTTCCCAATCTACTTTCCATGTTTCTTTTTTTTTTTTAAACTTTCTGACTGCACTCCAGACCATGTGGGATCTTACCCAACAAGGGATCAAACCCACACCCTCAGCACTGGAAGCACCAAGTCTTAACCACGGGACCACCAGAACAGTCCCTCCCATGTTTCCTGATCTCTCACTCTTCCTTTTAACATTCTGAATTGAATCCTGGGTAATTATTAAACCCCATCTCTTTTCTACCTCCCTAGTTATTTCTTCTGGCTAGGTCTATCTGCAATTCAACTTAGCCACTTTCTCCACCTCTAGAAGTTACACTTGGTTCTTTTTCAAATCTATGTAACTTTTTTTCAAGTCTTGGTCTTAGGGCTGATTCCTTTTTAAGTTTTAATAATTTTAAACCTATAATACGCTTGTCCAAACCATCTAATTAGGGGTTCAGATGCCATTTGTCACTCTCATTTTGGTGAGTTGTTTCCCAGAATTCTGCAATGTATTACTGTGAACTGCAAAGTTTTTCCCATAAAATTCCTAGTGACCCACGCTCTGAAATTTCCTCAGAAAAGGTTTTCATTTGTTTCTACTAAGAACCCCAAGGTTATTACTGCCAGTCTAGAACCAACTTTTACATTAAATTTCTTGGCTTGAGATTTCCTGGACCTCATAACTAGTCTAAATGTACACTGAACTATAAAACCCAGGTCCCAGGTTACAAATTCTTGGAGAAAAACTCAAGGCCCAGGTTTGTTATCTCCTGTGCTGATACAAAGGTTTTTTTCTAGTTCATTCTTTCACTGAAGATACAGTCTTTTAAACATCCAGGTTTTATGCAAGAGTCTCAGTTCCCACTACAAGGCTCTACAGGTCTCAATATTTCATCTCCTGTGCTTAGTTACTTGAGCAATAAACTCCAACTCTCTGAATACTGTGACCTACACCCCCCTCTTCAGGGAAACCAGCAAGTTAGCTGTATGCCTACCATGCTGGCTTCTACTTCACTTCTGGCAGCAGAAGCCCGCCCTTTGTTTTATGTTAAGCTCCCACATTTTTAGTTATTTGTTGACAGAATATTTGCAAGTTATCTTAGTCTGCCATACTGCCAAAAAGTATCTTTGTAGCTTTTATATGTATAAATGATATCAGATTTGACTTTTAACTTCAAAGGTGTCAGCTAATATTTATCTGAGAGTCTGACTCACAATATTTACAATTCTGACTTAATTGTTGATTACGTACACACTTTATTTTACTAGATTTATAAATCTGTCTTGTCAGGCACCTAGAGTGGTTGAGTCAATTTAATAAATTTTTAAGTACAGTTTGGAATCTTTAACGGATTTACATAAACTGAATGTTATTAGTTGTTAGGAAGGAGTCTGCTGTTAAATTTATTAACTTAAACATTCATCAAGAATAAGTGAAAAACATCATTCCTATTTTATACCAAGTAAAAAGTATTATTTTTATACAAATTACAAAATGTACAAATATTATCTAACACTAAGTAGAACTTAATTCTAAATTTAGTTGACTTAATGTAGAAACAAGCAAATTATTCAATAGTTCTGTTTGACATGAAAGTCAATTTCAATATTAAAAACACTCAAATTACAAAACAACAAGGATGTGTCCTGTCTTGGTGATTCTGAAGATGAGTAATAATGCCTTCACCAGCTCACACACTATTATGACACACTGAAAACCATGGATTTTGCAAAGAGTGCACCTCTAAACTTCAATTTTCCATAAAAGCTACCCAGTCCTACAAAAATAAGCCACTGTTTTAAACCAATAATCACATTAAAAATAAGACAGGTCAGTAGTTCCTAATGAGAACTATATCCACTGAAATGGTAAAATTTCTCCATGAAGGTAGGAGAATCATTTTTAAATCATAGAGAGGTTTCACACCCTCCTTAGAGTGTGTTTACATGTACCTCTGTGGAACTTTACCGAACTTCATTCCAAATTATGCACCTAATTAAATGTATCCCAACATCTACTTTGGGGTAAGAAATTACTTCTCACTTGAGCAAGAATTAAAGAGATTAATTCTGTGCAATTAATACCCTCTTACATCAGGTAAATGCCCCTTTCCCCAAAAGATCAACATTCTGACTTAACATCCATGTTTACCTAATGTTCATCATTCCCCGGTCCAACCATTCTTGCTAACATGGTCTCCTTTTAGCCCGCTGCTTTCTTTTTGTCACACATTTCCACCCTTCTGCAAAACTGGATTACTTGGAGAAAAGGGATTGGTTTTTTTTTTTTTTTTTTTTTTTTACTATCAACAGGTTCTCCCTTGGGAAAAAAAAATGTAAAACACTCTGCCAGCAGTCATTTTCATCCCAATCACATGGCTTTCGGATACGTGTTCTGCTTTTCCACCTCAATAGTAGTATCTAACTCTTGTGACGGTTTCTAGTAAGTGGAAAGCTGAGTCTGTCTTTCTGTCTTTGCAGCCTGCGATGTACCCAACGACAGAGGAGCTTGTGTGGCACCTAAGAGTGCTAAATCAAGGGCAGATCTGGGTTGGAGGGAGAATAGATATGTGTATCTATGGCTGAGTCCCTTTGCTGTTCACCTGAAACTACAACATTGCTCATCGGCTATACGCCAATACAAAATAAAAAGTTTAAAGTCTGAATTAAAAAAAAAAAAAAAGAGCAGATCCACCTCCCAGACTGTATATTCTGCTTTAGCAGGATCTAAATGAGCTGTCCTGATGAGACCAAGGCCTGTCTCCTCCACACAACGAGTCGGGGGGCTGGGGCGGGGAGGCGGGGGTTCCCTGTATAATTTTAGGTGTATCATTTATCATTTGGTGGAAGACTGCGTTTCCTTTCGTTTGTATGCTTCAACGTAAATGCAACAAGCATCTACACGAGCCCATTAATAATAGACAAGGCTCACTTTCAAGCTCGTGAGGAGACAACTTTAGAGGGTCTGAAAAGATGACAGAGGAGGGTGAACTGGAAGCTGAATTAGATGCAAACACCCCCAACTCGAATCCGGGAGGCTACTACATGAATGACGACATGTAGGATTTCGTGTCAGGCAACATCCTTTTAAAAAGGGCTCCCAGAGCATCAAGGCCCGCACCTGATGAATGGGTGAGTCAGGAAGGCCCAGCTCCACTTCACGGATGGGGAAACTGAGGGACGAGACGGCGAGACGACTGGCCTGAGGCCTCGCTGAAAGATCTGAGGCGAAGCGGAGAACCACAGGCACCGATTCTCTCCGGCTGATGCTCTAATCACGGGCTCCCCCCGCCCCTACGATGGCGTAGCGGCCTCCGCCCCCACCCCGATTCACACACCCTCCCCCGGGAGCGGCACGTCGCCTCAGGTTCCAAGGGCTGGGTCAAGAGACTGGGGGCTCGAGGCGCTCCCGCCGAGACTTGCAGACGGAGAGCGTTGGGAGCGTGCGTCCCTTCAGTCCAACATGGCGGCGGCCGCGGCCGCCCCCCCACCCCCGCCTCCCTCAGGGCCGGAGGCTTCCCTCGGGGCCCTCCGGTGGGCGGGAAGACGGCCCAACCCCGCCGGGCCCCTTCTCGCCGCTGCCGCTGCTCGCTGAAGAAGTCACCTACCCGACATGACTAACGGCCGCGGCGCGAAGCCCCCACAGCCCGCAGAGAACAAGGTATACGAGCGCCAGGCGGCACGGCGGCCGGAGCTGTACTGAGGACGGCGCGGCGCGGCGCGCTGGGCTCGACTGCGGGGCCTCGGCAGCCAATCAGAGGGCAGTGGGCGGTACAACAGCGCCGCGACTCGAGGGGTGACTCCGTGCTAGGACCGCCCTCCGAACTCGGAGGACTTCAGAATCCCTTCCCGTTCCCCCCTCCATGGACGGTACCATTATTGAGAGGGAATTGAGGAGAGGAAGTACCAACGCCGCGATCGGGACGGGGGCGGAAGCTGAGCCTACCCGGTCCGTCCTGATTACAGTCCTGTTTCTCATTTGACTTGATCTGATAGAATTCGAGGTTAGGAAGTGAAAGAGAAGAGGCCTTATAAACATAGGTTATATGGTTAGAAAAAGCCTTTCGTTCTATCAGATTTCTAATGATATGCCCTAGTTCAGTAGATTTGGGCTGCGCACTGCTTGAACCACCTGGGGGCGTTGGAAGTTGCTCCCAGACGGAAAGTCCTGACGGACCAAGTCGCTTCCCCGTTAACTACCTTGTCGAGTAACAGACTACGAGGTGATACTGGAACAAACGTCTGCCTTAAAATAACACACAAGGGACTCTTCTGGCGGTCCAGTGGTTAGGACTCCGCGCTTCCAATGCAGGGGGCGCGAGTTTGGTGCCTAGTGTGGGAGCTAAGATCCCATGTGACATGCTGCGAGGCCAAAAGATTGGGGGGGAGGGGGCGGGGCGCGGAATTCACACACAAACTGAACCCTGGGGATGTGTCAGGGTGAGAAATCGAGCTTTAGTTTTCAATTCTAGGATAATAGCTAATTCTAATTGTCAGGCACCTTGCATCATCTCATTTAATTCTCACAATTGACTAATGAAATACTGTGCCCACCTTACAGACAAGAAGGCAAAATTCGCTTGCCCTGAGTCGCACAACTGATAAATGGTCAATGTGGAATTGGGATCCCGGTTACCAGACACCACTGCCCGTGGGTCTGACCATTCTGTTGTACAGGATAGAGAGGGCTCGCGGGGGCTCGAGCTCTCCAGAGTGAAATGAGGCTGTGAAAGCTCAGAGAGCACACAAGGACACCTTCTCCAAAGGCGACGTGACATCTGAGCCAAACTATAGATGATGACTAGAAGCCAATCACTTCTCTAGAAGGGAAAAGTGCTTTTCACTAGCTATGAAGCAAATGATTCAATATGTTTGAAGATTACCGGCAAGGGGAGTGTGGTAGGAGATGAAGCCAGAAGAGTAGAGGGCTAAAGAGCTGAGATCTTGTCAAGTTCATTCGAGTTTGCGCTTTATCTTGAAGGTAGTGGGTACCTCCTGCCAGATGATTTTAAAGGAAGATCAGGTTTGCATTTTCAGGCTGCAATAGGAAGAATGTATGGAGATGCTGCTGCTGCTAAGTCGCTTCAGTCGTGTCCGACTCTGTGCGACCCCATAGACGGCAGCCCACCAGGCTCCCCCATCCCTGGGATTCTCCGGGCAAGAACACTGGAGTGGGTTGCCATTTCCTTCTCCAATGCATGAAGGTGAAAAGTGAGAGTGAAGTCGCTCAGTCGTGTCTGACTCTTAGCGACCCCATGGACTGCAGCCCACCAGGCTCCTGTGTCCATGGGATTTTCCAGGCAAGAGTACTGGAGTGGGGTGCCATTGCCTTCTCTGGTATGGAGATGAGAGGTGCCTAAAAGCAGAGAAACCAATTGGGTGACAAATGGAATAGTTCTGGTGAGGGATCATACTGGCCTGGACTTAGTTTTTAACTGTGGGGATGGAGGTGAGTGAAAAGATCCCTGACATACATAGGTAGTAGAACGGGCAAGATTTGGTGACCAGTTTGAGTGGGGAAAAAAGTGAGAAGTCCTGGGTAAATTCCACACTTAACAGGTGGATAGGTAGTCATTCACTGTGATAGGAAACAGAAGGAGGAGCATGTTGGTCTGGAGGTGGAGTGGTATATTCAGAATTACTCCCTTCAGGGCTCTCTTGCCTTCTGAGATGGCCCACAGTCTGTCTGTGGAATATGTTTCTTTCTAAATAAATCCACTTCTTTATACAAATATCACTTTGTATCCAAGTTCTTTCCCAATGAAGCAAGAACCTCAGATTCATCAGGAAACATATGGACAAAACCAGGCGGGAGAATTCAGGGCTAATTTTCAAGTTCAAGTTCCTCATGCTTATCACCTTGGCCTGTGCTGCCATGACTTCATCTTCTTCATCATTAGGTGACTGAAGGTCATTGGACGTGGGGCAATGTCACAGTGCAAGTGAATAGTGCCTTTTTCACTGGCATCTATGGTATATGGAACTTGTATGTCTTTGCTCTGATGTTATTGTATGTGCCATTCCATAAGAACTATGGGAAGACCAGTCCAATGATTCAAGCACTCTCAGGCACTAAAGGGTCATCTTGATTGGGATCACACAAGAGAACAGATGGACAAAAGTACTTGGGAAATAGTTAGTGTTAGAGACCACTGTGACTATAGACTCTCAAGAGAAATGCTCCCATTACTGTTAATATTTGGATGATAAATTCTTGTTGTAAAGGGGGAAAAAAAAGAATTATTGCCTTCGGGTAAGAAAAGGAGGCAAGAGGTCATCTTTACTCATTATACTAGCAGTAAATGTGAGCTCAGCTCTGGATGTAGAGGGTCACAGAGCTCTATGCTGCTGCTGCTGCTAAGTCGCTTCAGTCATGTCCAACTCTGTGCGACCCCATAGACAGCAGCCCACCAGGCTCCCCCTTCCCTTAACCACTGGACTACCACGGAAGTCCCAGGAGTAAAAATTCTTTCATGACTAAAAATGATGTAGCCATTCAGTTTATAGATCAAGGAAGATAACCCAGAGGAGAAGTCAGGGAGATAACCCAGAGGAGAAGTCAGTGAGGAGAGAATTGAGTTATTGCTGGTGGGGAAAGCAGAGGACAGGACTTCTAGGTTTTTCTTCCTCTTTTCAAATTTTTTTAGAATTGAAGTATTTTAAGATATGGATAGGGCTTCCCTGGTGGCTCAGTGATAAAGAATCTAGCTGCCAACGCAGGAGCCACGGGTTCAACCCCTGGTCCAGGAAGATCCCACATGTCGAGGAGCAACAGAGCCTGTGAGCCACAACTACTGAGCCTGTGCTCTAGAGCTGGGGAGCCACTTCTCCTGAGCCCACGTGCCACAACTACTGAAGCCCGAGTGCCCTAGAGCCTGTGCTCTGAAACAAGAGAAGCCACTGCAACGTGAAACCCACACACCTCAACCAGAGAGTAGCCCCTGCGGGCCTCAACTAGAGAAAAGCTCGCACAGCAACAAAGACCCAGCACAGCCAAAAGTTAATTAATTAAAATTATTTTTTAAGTCTAATTTAAGAAAAGAGAGATGGATATACAAAAACTTGCTCATCATGGGCCCCTTCATTTGTACCACGATTCATGCATGCTTGCATTCATGCATTCTTCTCTCAGCTGCCATCTCCTGAGGTCTACTAGGTGTCAGGCCCTAGAAGGCCTAGAGATAGAGAAACAGGAAGCAGGACAACTCCTGTCCTCCAGGAACTGCTTTCTCAGAAGAGGAACAGCAAAATCTGTGATTCCGATCAACTACTGAACGTCCTAGAATCGGAGGGTGCAGAGGGTGTTCTGAACACAGAAGAAGAGCACCTAGACCACGTGAAGGGTGGAGGGGTGATGAAAGAAGGCTTCCTGCAAGAGATGCTTTCTAAACTGAGCTTTGAAGAAAAAACAGGAATTAACTGGGGGCTGTATATCAGGAACTGGCAGAAAGGACTATTATTTGCAAACACCAGGGAAGTGCAAAGTTCTGGGAATTCTAAGTGATTCAGTCTGGCTGGTCTGCAGAGTTGCAGGGGTGGGGAATGGTGATAAGTGAAAGAAGTAGGCAGAAGTTACATTCTGAAGATCCTGTGTGCCTTGTGGAGGAGTTTGGATGTTAAATTTAAAACAATGGGGAATTTCTGAGAAATCTAATCAAAGGAGTGGCATTTAATTTTATATATATATCCATTATCCCATTTAATCTGGACAGCCCTGTGAAATAGACATGCTGTTACGCACATTTTGAAGACTGAACACTGAAGCTTGGGAAAGTGAAATCCGTTACCATGTTCACACAGTCAATGAAGAACAGAAGCAGAGCTCACGACCAGGCCTTTGGGCCAAACTCTTCTTTCAGTGTCTGTGGTCAGAGAACTCTGTGAAACAGAGAACTCCTCCCAGCTCCACATTGTTCTGGGCTTCTTTCCAGGGGTTCTTCTCTAATGCCAACAGACTCAAGATTGACTCCTGTACCCTCCTGCCTTCCAGGCTTTTGCCTGAGGATGATTATCTGCAACAAACTTTAATCCTCACTCTGTGTATCTCCCGGCAGATTCTTCGTATATTTAGGGGGCTTCTCAGGTGGCATTAGTGGTAAAGAACCTGCCTGTCAATGCAAAAGATATAAGAGATGTTGGTTTGATTCCTGGGTCTGGAAGATCCCCTGGAGGAAGGCATGGCACCCACTTCAGACACACGACTGAAGCGACTAGCATGCACACTGTACTTAGGGAAGACAGCAGGTGCTTTTCACACATCAGCATTTAGCAGAATGTACCTGGGAAGGTCTTAATACCGGGTCTGTTTCTGCCTGATCCATTCCTCGGGTCCTCATTTGGGGAGTTGAATACTGCAGGCTGGTTTCAATTTCAGAGTTTCCTTTAGGAGGTAGCTTCCAGTTAGAACAGTTAGTGACCATCTAGGTGGGAAATTAGGTAGTAGAAAAAAGGGAGGATCAGAACTTCCCTGGTAGTCCAGTGGCTAAGACTCCTTTCTGAGGGCTCTTTCTCCTCCGTCATCCCCTCCTTTCTCTGCCTGCCACAGGGGGTGTCTCTCCAGAGACCCAGTTTCCCTCGATGACCCTGGCTCCTGGGCTCCTTCCCTTCATCCCTCCAGCCTATGCCTGGTAGAGTCTTCTTACTATTGGTCGTTTCTAAGTTGCCTCCACCCAGTCTGGCCTCCTAACCCTTCCAGCACTGGAATAGAGCCTTGTAGGACCCTGCAAGGACTGTGATTTTACTCAAGATGAGAAGGGAAGCCAGTAGAGGGAGCCATTTAGCAGAGTGTTAACAGGATCTGACCTGTTTTACCAGGATTACTCCGGCTGCTATCTGGAGAACAGACTAGTGGGCAAGAGAGGAAGCAGGGAGAGGTTATTACTCCCACCAGAGTAAAAACCAGACCACAGGGATCCTTTGCCACTTTCGAAATCCTGTGGAACTCAATTGTACCACGTAATTCAAGGCTTGCCTACCTGCTTAGAGGCCAACTTGTTCTGTCCTTAGGTTGCATTGTTCATCTCTGAACACCCCCGGCGCCTCGTACAACACCTGAAACAGTAAACACCCAAAAAAATATGTGTGTGTGTGTGTGTGTGTGTGAGAAAGAGAGTGAGAGAGAGTGAGAGAGGCAGAACTTGTATTGAATGAATAAATAAAAGGCAAAAAAAAAAAAAAGTGGCATGGTTTGTCTACAGACTCCCGAATCTCAAAAACCATATCTACCTACAATTAAAATAAATAAATTTATATTTTGAAAAAACACATAGCATAATATGAACCATGTTAAAAAAAAAACCCATGTCTAGGACTTTCCTACTTCCCCACGGAGCACAGAGTAAGTGCTCAGTGAGTATTCGTTGAACACTCGAGGCCTGCTCTGTGCCAGGTATCATCATCACCCACCGCCCACCCCTCGGAGGGGTCCCTGGAGCCCCACACCTCCAACCTTCCTAGAGAGCAAAACTCCCTCCCACAAAGATTAGGCTGACACTCCAGAGCAGAGCCTGGAGGTGGGTGTGTTTCTTGTGAGTGACTGGTTGCCCTGTCCTCTGGACAGAGGCAGGCCCTTCCTGTTTGGGGTGGAAAGGAACCAGACACTTTCCTGTTAGCAGGTCTTTTAAGCAAAGCCACAGATGCCAAACAGGTCCTGACCCGGCCTTTCAGGCCAGATGCCTCGAGGTTAGATGGGCTTTATGTGGAAGGGAAGTGGGGCACATGGCCAGATTGGCCAGGCTTTTATTGTGTTCCTGGCAAGTCCCCTGGGCCCTGCTGTGAGTAAAAAACAAACCAGAAGAGTAAACCACGATGAAGGTTAGAGCTGATGGTACGACTCTGAGCCAGAAAGCATTTGGGAGGGAATGTTCACGTGACTGTCCTGCAGCAGGACGGGCTTGTGTATACCTAGTGGCTATGAGAGCATCTGAGTGTGAAACCCGTGTGAAGAACACATGCATGTCCACTTATGTCCGTACAGCCAACCCCCACCACTTGATAAAATTGAACAGCTATTAATTGTCTAGTTGGGCTTCCCTGGTGGCTCAGACAGTAAAGAATTCTCCTGCAACACAGGAGACCTGGGTTCGATTCCTGGGTTGGGAAGATCCCCTGGAGGAGGGCATGGCAACTCACTCCAGTATTCTTGCCTGAAGAATCCCCATGGACAGAGGAGCCTGGCAGGCTACAGTCCATGGGGTTGCAAGGAGTCGGACATGACTGAGCAACTAAGCACAGGACAGCACAGAAAAGGCAGGAATTATTATTGACCCCCCCTTTTTTTTTTTAATTTTGGCTTTACTGGGTCTTCTTTGCAACACACTAGCTCTCTAGTTGTGATTGCAGCACACAGGCTTAGTAGCCCAGCAACATGTGGGATCTTAGTTCCCCACCCGACCAGAAATCAAACTTGTGTGCCCTGCATTGGAAGGTGGATTCTTAACCACTGGACCACCAGGGAAGTCCCCTATTGTCCTATTTTTAAATGGCAGACACTCAGAGATTGGTTAATTTGCAAAGGTCAACAGAGTGTGAAAAAAGGCAAGATTCAAACCCAGGTCTGTGTTGCACAAAATTTCTTGCTTCTTCTAGTCCCTTAGGAGCATGGCATGTGTGTGTATGTACAGGGAATTAGAAAGGCACATACTCTTGAATGTGACCCAGGCTGATGAGACCACATCCATCTGTGTTGTAAAGAGGAAATTTCTCTTCCAGAGAAAGAGGGGGGTGCTAGAAAGTCAGGGCTTCTAAAATTGACTCACAGCTTAAAATGCACAGAGGTCAATGAATCTAAATTATCACAGTTAAAGTCCTCACAACTCTGGGAAATGCGTCCTCTTCAGTTCTCCTGAGCTAATCTCACATCCTCATTATTCCTCTGATTATACCTATTATTGTGGGTTTTGGAGGTTGATCACTCCACTAACACTTTTCTCTGGAGCCCAGAATTCCTTCTGATAATATCTGTATTGTGTTCTGCACACTTCCTGGGGAGAAGGAAGGGGCAGAGACAGAGCTGACTGTTTCTCCTATTATGAAAAGAGAAACTGAGGCCCAGAGGGGCCTCTTCCGGGTCCACACATCCTGACTGATTCAAGGGGTCCCGATCCGGAAGAGGACTCGATGGCCAGCTGCTGCCTCCTGACAGGGAGGAAGGAACGGCCGGACGGCCCCAGCATGGGTTCCTCAGAAGTCCTGTCTACTCTGGGAGGGCTAGGAGGCACTGTGGACCTAAAATGAACCCCGGTCCAGGGAGAGGGGAAGTAGCTCTCTTTGAAGAGGAGCTATGGAAAGGACTAGTTGGGTCAGGAACCTGCTCAACCAAGATGGGGAAGGAGGGAATGAGAGAGCCAGAATCTGGGAAAACCTAGAGCGGTTTTCCTCCCTTTTTTTTTTTTTTTTTTTTTTTTTTTTTAATATTTATTTGGTTGTGTGGATCTTAGTTGTGACACAAGGGATCTTCCTGAAGTCACGGGGGATCTTTCATTGTGGTGCCTGGATCCTCTAGTTACGGTGCGCCGGCTCAGTAGTTGCGGTGCACGGGTGTAGTTGCCACGAGGCATGTGGGATCTTAGTTCCTCCCCTGATTTGCAAGGCAGATTCTTAACTACTGGACCACCAGGGAAGTTTCCCTGTTTTCCTTTTAAACATTGGATCCTAGTATATATTTAGTGATCCAGTAGGTCTGGAGTAGGGCTCAGGAATCTGAGTTTTTAACAAGTGTCTCCAGATGATTTAATGCCGGTGTTCAAGAACTCTATTTTAAAAAACCAACATCTACAATTGACTTTAATGTATATACCTAAGTTTTTTTTTTGGTGGGGGGGCCACTTGGCAAGTAGGATCTTAGTTCCCTGACCCGAGATCAAACCATGCCCTTTGAAATGAAACTAACCACTGGACTGCCAGGGAATTCCCAAGAATTCCATTTTATAAATTTGAACTTGAGGCAGGATAATATAGTGTATAGGGCCCAAGATCTGGAGCTATACTATCCAGATTTGAACCCTGGCTCCATTGTTAGATTTGTGATCATGGACAAGTGATATAATCTCTCTGTGTCTCACCTTCCTCATCTGTAAAATAAAGATGCTTGTGTGAGTAGCTATCTCATAAGGCAGCTGAAAAGATACAATAAGATGATTTATGTAAGGCACATAGCACATACATGGTACATGTTAATTTCTCAGCAAGCATGAGCCATTATTATTTGTTCCAAATACTCCTTCCCACCTCAACCCCTACTCCCACCAGAGGAAGAAATAATGGTATCGAATAAATAAATGGGCTTATCTCCATAGTATTATTTTGGATGTAGGTGATTTTGGTTCATGCTTTAGGGATTCCCGCTCCAAAGCCACTCTCCTGCCATCACTCTTCTGATACCCTTGCTGTGGATACTCTCTTTCCAATAAACTGCCCTGCCTTTCTCATTTCCCTTTCCCCCTCAGTCTCCCTCTCACATGGCAAACCGCCCGCCTTCACAGCATCCAAAGTGTCCTCAAGATGTGTGCTGGAAAGTAAAAATATACAGCAAGTTCATTGTGGAGGTGCACAGGCCCCTGGATTCCTGAAGATCATAGAATTTGGTGCTCTGAGATCTATGAGTAGGCTTCAGAGGCAGAAGGGGAACTGAGCTTCCTGCTACCCAGGTACTAACCATGGCAACACACTGTCTTTCTAGGAAACAGACATATCCCGCCCAAAGGCATGGTTGAAGCCCAGGGTGGATGTGGGGGTGGGGGTGAGAGGAAGCTTCTGCACAAACTCTTGCAGACACTGCCAAGTCTGATAGTATCTCCAAGTGACCAGAAGCAGAAGTGGAGTGGGGAGAGGTGAGGATGAGATGAAATAATCCAACCAAGGACACCAAGGGAGAGATTTCCCTGGTGATCCAGTAGCTAAGACTCCATGCTCCCAATGCAGGGGGCCCATGTTCGATCCCTGGTCGGGGGAATTAGATCCACATGCCACAACTAGAGTTCAAATGCCACATCTAAAGATCCTACATGCCACAACGAAGATAGATCCCACATGCGGCAACTAAGACCTGGAACAGCCAGATAAGTAAAAATATTAATTTTTTTTAAAGGATACAAAGGGAAAGCAGAGGAAGTCAACTTCCAAATGCAGAAATGGTGCCAGTGTTCAGGTCTCTGGACCAAGGCTAAGCTGGGATGCAGAGAAAGCAGGGTCAGCTCTCCGTGTGGTTGAGCCTGTCTCCTTCCAGACCTTCAGACTCCAGAGAACTGCTGCTCCCTGCCTTCTCCTCTCCTGCCAGTACAGCGGACTGGAGAACCCCAGGGATGTGCTGGAGGAAGGGATGGCAAACATTCTGTCTAGAGAAAGAATTGGCAAACCTGGTGTTGATTCCAGCTTGGCCCTTGGTGTCCTTATCAACTGGTGCTCCTCAGAGCTTCCTGCCCCAAGGCAAAGCTACATCTGGTCTATCAAAGTCCATCTGTTGGTCAAGGACACCATATACCATGTCATAACTGCAACCTTCTGACACTGCCTCCCACACACACTCTAGGATTGCCAGATAAAATAGAGGATGCCCAGTTAAACCTGAATTTCAGATAAATGACTAATACTTTTCCCCACTCCAGTACTCTTGCCTGGAAAATCCCATGGATGGAGGAGCCTGGTAGGCTGCAGTCCATGGGGTCGCGAAAAGTCAGACACGACTGAGCGACTTCACTTTGACTTTTCACTTTCATGCATTGGAGAAGGAAATGGCAACCCACTCCAGTGTTCTTGCCTGGAGAATCCCAGGGACGGGGGAGCCTAGTGGGCTGCCATCTATGGGGTCACATGGAGTCGGACACGACTGAAGCGACTTAGCAGCAGCAGTAGCAGCAGCAGTATAAATATGTCCCAAATATTGCATTGACACATCATTGTGGTTTTTGTTTAGTCACTTAGTCCTGTCCAACACTTTTGTGACCCCATGTACTCTAGCCCGCCAAGCTCCTCTGTCCACAGCATTTCCCAGGCAAGAATACTGAAGCAGGTTGCCATTTTCTTCTCCAGTGGATCTTCCTGACCCACGGACTGAAACCCTATCTCCTACATTGTAGGCGGTTTCTTTACCAATGAGCCACTGGGGAAGCGCTCAAATATCGTATATTAACATGTGTGTGTGTGTGTGTGTGTGTGTGTATGAGATCTAGAACAATGGTACTGATGAATCCATTTTCAGGGCAGCAATGAAGATGCAGACATAGAAAAAAGACTTGTGGACACAGTGGAGGAAGGTGAGGGTGAGATGAACAGAGAGTAGCATGGAAACATATACATTACCATATGTAAAATAGGTAGCCAGTGGGAATTTGCTATATGACTGAGAGAGCTCAAATCGGTGCTCTGTGACAATCAGAGGAATAGGATGGGATGGGAAGTGGGAGGGAGGTTCAAGAGGCGGGGGACATATATATACCTATGGCCGATTCATATTAATGTATGGCAGAAACCAACACAATATTGTAAAGCAATTATCCTTCTATTAAAAATAAATATTTTAAAAAAGAAACAAAAAATGACTTGTTAATCTGATACTCAAGCTACCCTTCTAGATTTAACAACCCTTCTAAATTCTGAACCCTCCAGAATCTTCCTCCCCCAGGTTCACCCCAGGACTTTGCCTTAATCTGTTCTCTGTTCTTTCATTAGCAGAGGACATTGGCTTCAGGCTGCCTGCTCTCTGAGGGTAAGACCCAGGCCTTTGTCCACCATCTCCGTTCCAGGTAGGTATGCTCCTTACAGATGTGCACAAGGGCATCGGCCAAGAGTGAGCAAAGAAATCCATCCTCAACTCTTTGCCTCACAGGGCCGTCTCACGGAACTGTGAGCCACTGAAGGGCGCTTTTTTTTTTACTGATCTACCCAGAGGAACTCTTGCTTCTAATTGGTTCGCCCAGAATCAGTGCCCCTTCTTCATTGGCTGGTTGGGAGGTGGGCGGGGCCAATTTCCAAAGAGTCCGCCCACAAGAACTCCTGTTTCTAAGTCTGCGGCTAAGTCGCTTCAGTCATGTCCGACTCTGTGTGACCCCATAGACGGAAGCCCACCAGGCTCCCCCGTCCCTGGGATTCTCCAGGCAAGAACACTGGAGTGGGTTGCCATTTCCTTCTCCAATACATGAAAGTGAAAAGTGAAAGTCACTCAGCCGTGTCTCACTCTTAGCGAACCCATGGACTGCAGCCTACCAGGATCCTCCATCCATGGGATTCTCCAAGCAAGAGTACTGGAGTGGGCTGCCATCGCCCTCTCCGTTTCTAAGTCTACTGAAGGAAATTCAAGAATCCTTCCATCCAAGTGGCCTCTTTTTCTAAATTCAACGTGTTAGTTGCTCAGTCATGTCCGACTCTTTGTAATTGCCTGGACCCTGAAAGTGAAAGAGGAGAGTGAAAAAGTTGGCTTAAAGCTCAACATTCAGAAAACGAAGATCATGGCATCTGGTCCCATCACTTCATGGGAAATAGATGGGGAAACAGTGGAAACAGTGTCAGACTTTATTTTGGGGGGCTCCAAAATCACTGCAGATGGTGATTGCAGCCATGAAATTAAAAGACGCTTACTCCTTGGAAGGAAAGTTATGATCAACCTAGATAGCATATTCAAAAGCAGAGACATTACTTTGCCAACAAAGATCCATCTAGTCAAGGCTATGGTTTTTCCTGTGGTCATGTATGGATGTGAGAGTTGGACTGTGAAGAAAGCTGAGTGCCGAAGAATTGATGCTTTTGAACTGTGGTGTTGGAGAAGACTCTTGAGAGTCCCTTGGACTGCAAGGAGATCCAACCAGTCCATTCTGAAGGAGATCAGCCCTGGGATTTCTTTGGAAGGAATGATGCTAAAGCTGAAACTCCAGTATTTTGGCCACCTCATGCGAAGAGTTGACTAATTGGAAAAGTCTCTGATGCTGGGAGGGATTGGGGGCAGGAGGAGAAGGGGACGACAGAGGATGAGATGGCTGGATGGCATCACTGACTCGATGGACGTGAGTCTGAGTGAACTCCGGGAGTTGGTGATGGACAGGGAGGCCTGGCGTGCTGGGATTCATGGGGTCTCAAAGAGTCGGACACGACTGAGCGACTGAACTGAACTGAACTGAGCTTGCCAGACTCCTCTGCCCATGGAATTCTCCAAGCAAGAATTTTTACTGGAGTGGGTAGCCATTCCCTTCACGGGATCTTCTCAACCCAGGGATCAAACCTGAGTCTCCTGCATTGCAAGCAGATTCTTTACCGTCTGAGCCACCAGGGAATTCCCACCCCCTTCCACCCCATCACCTCTTTCTAAACAATACAAAAATATCTTGTGTGCTGAGTCCCTAAACCTTAGGATAAGAGCACTTGAGTTACATTTGCTTAGATCTTAAGAGATTCCAAATTACCTTTACACACATTAACTCATCTAAACCCCACATCAACCCTCCAGTGGTATAATTGTGCCATTTGCTTTTTCAGTTCAGTTCAGTCGCTCAGTCATGTCCGACTCTTTGCGACCCCATGGGCTGCAACAGGTCAGGCTTCCCTGTCCTTCACCAACTCCCGGGGCTTGCTCAAAATCATGTCCATCCAGTCAGTGATGCCATCCAACCATCTCATCCTCTGTGGTCTCCTTCTCCTCCTGCCTTCACTCTTTCCCAGCATCAGGGTCTTTTCCAGTGAGTCAGTTCTTTGCGTCAGGCAGCCAAAGTATTGGAGCTTCAGTCCTTCTAATGAATATTCAGGACTGATTTCATTTAGGATTGACTGGTTTGATCTCCTTGCAGTCCAAAGGACTCCCAAGAGTCTTCTCCAACACCACAGTTCAAATGCATTAATTCTTCTGCCCTCAGCCTTCTTTATGGTTCAACTCTCACACCCATACATGACTACTGGAAAAACCATAGCTTTGACTAGACTTTTTACTTTTCAGTTCAGTTCAGTTCAGTTCAGTCGCTCAGTTGTGTCCGACTCTTTGTGACCCCATGAATCCCAGCACGCCAGGCCTCCCTGTCCATCACCAACTCCTGGAGTTCACTCAGACTCAAGTCCATAGAGTCAGTGATGCCATCCAACCATCTCATCCTCTGTCATCCCCTTCTCCTCCTGCCCCCAATCCCTCCCAGCATCAGAGTCTTTTCCAATGAGTCAACTCTTCCCATGAGGTGGCCAAAGTACTGGAGTTTACAGGTTAGCAAACTGAACCTGGAAGAGAGATAGTAACCTGTCCGCAGTCACTAAGGCAGATAATAAAACCAGTTTACTTTGGCTTACTACGAATTTGACTAAGCTTTTCACGTAAATCATTTCTCAACCCTTACTGTGATTGTGTGGGATATATTCAGCTAGGCACTTTACACATTTTCTAGATCTTCAGGTGACTTTGCAAACTAAATATCATTCACTCTCATCTTACTAAGGAGAAAACGGACCTCTGCAGTCACAAAGTCGTAAGCTGCAGCCTCCCATTTATAAAACGTGGACTTCATGATGCCAGGTACGCTGCTCCGTTATCTACAGGCATTGTTCTCTCATTAAATGCTCTTTATTATCACATCACATCGCTATTCTTATTGTCTTCATTTACTGGTGAGGAAAAAAAATAGGTTCAGAGAGGGTGAGTGACTTGCCCAAGACCACACAGCAAGCTGGTGGTGGCTGAGGCAGGATTCCTCAAATTCAAGTCTTAAACTCCGGGAGTTGGTGATGGACAGGGAGGCCTGGGGTGCTGCAGTCCACGGGGTCACAAAGAGTCGGACACGACTGAGCGACTGAACCGAACTGATCCCAGCCCAGGGCTCCTTCTCTCATACTCCAGGGCCTCCGTCCCCGTCGGCCCAGTTGAAACAATCGATGACCCTCGAGTAGGCCAGAATCCCTCTTCCTCGAAGTCTTAGGTAGCCACAACCGCCAGGAGAGGACGTTTCCTCCCCTGCCCTCTGCAGAGAGATCCGGATCCGCTCGGGGCGAGGCCAAGCCGCCTGCGGAAGAGGCGCCTGTTAACACAACAGCGCGTTCTAGGCGGCGAGCCGGGTGGGTGGAGCCTGAGTGCCGGGGTCCCGCCCCCCTTTCCTCCCTCCCTCGCCTCCAGGTCTGGAGCCCTCGGATCCGTGGGCAGGCACTGCAGGGCTGGAAGACCTCGAAGCCGCTCGCGACGAAGCGCCGCGGAGGAACCTCCCGGCGCTCGGAGCCGGGACACAGGCGAGCCCCTGCGACCTTCCCCTCGGCGCTGGGCCGGCGCAGCGCTGGAGCGTCCGCGGGGGCCCGGGCGCGGCGGACCGACGGCCGGCTGCCCCACGCCGTGTGCCCGGTGCCCCGCGCAGGGGCGGCGGCTACATGGCCGCGCGGGTCGGCCTGCTGCTCCGCGTCCTGCCGCTGCTGCTGTGGGGCGGCCTGGACGCCCAGCGCGTAGGCCAGGAGCTGCGCCGGGAGGCGGAGGTACGCGGTGAGAGCCGGGTGGAGAGGGTCCGCGCGCTGGGGACCGGCCCGAACTTTGCAGTCAAGCCACCCAGCCGCCCCATCTGCGCTGACCGTCGGCGTGACCCTCCCTTGTCCTCCTCACCCTTCACACCTGCACGCGAAGAGCAGCGTTCTCTTCCCTCCCACCCCATCCTGAGCCCGCAAGCCGGGGCTGGAACCACACGGACACGCGGATCGGCACCGGGTTCCCAGGACACGGGGAAGGGGTCAGCGATAAAATGGGATAGACAGGCAAGAACTGAGGGAGAGGGGACTCCCACACCCTAGTTTGGGGCGCAGCCACTGTCCCTCACTGCCTAGGCTGGGGAGACTTAGCAGTTCATTCATCCGACGCCCAGAGCCCTCCTGAGTCAGACGCTCCCTGAGACTCCCGGATTGGTGGGGAGAGGGTACCGCTGGCTGGCCCCGACACGGGGAAAAGCTCTGGCTCCCTGAGCTGGTGCTGCCGCTGACCAGCTGAGACAGGTGAGCGCCCAAGCTCAGAACTAGTTTCCCATCTCTAAAATGGGTAAGAGGAGCACACTCTTTTTTTTTTTTCTTTGCCAGGCATGTGGGATCTAAGTTCCTCGACTAAAGGTTGAACCTCAGCCCTTGACAGTGAAAGCATGGAGTCCTAACACTGGACCATGGCAGAATTCCCCAAAGTAGCATATTCTTTTTTAAAATAATAACAATAATTTTTTATTTGTTTTTGGCTGGGTCTTCTTTCCCTGGGTTTTCCTTGCTGAGCCGGGCTTTTCTCTAGTTTTGGGGAGCGGGGGCTACTCTCTAGTTGTCGTGTGCGGGCTTCTCCTCATTGCCTTGGCTTCTCCTGTTGCTGAGCACAGGATCTAGAGAGCGGAGGGGTGCAGAGAGCTCCAGTAGTTGCTTGGTTCCCAGGCGCTAGAGCTCAGGCTCAGTAGTTGTGCCACAGGGGCTTTAGTTGCTCCCATGCATGAGGGATCTTCCTGGATCAGTGATGGAACCCATGTCTCCTGCCTTGGCAGGCAGATTCTTTACCCCTGAGCCACCAGGGACGCCCCAAGAGTAGCATACTCTTGAGTTGTTTCTAAGGAGCTTTAAACCATGCTTCAGGGCTGGACTTGAGAAAGGTGGGTGGGGAGGTGGAAGTGACCCTTAAAGATTTCCCATCTCATTTTTCCTCCCTTGGACTCAACTGATTGGTGTGGGTGGGACAAGGGGAACTTTTTGTGAAGTGGAGGTGGAGATAAATTTGGGGCATCTATCGTCTAGATAAAGATGATTGTAATAATAGATATCAGTTTCATTTCTTTCTTCCCCATAGAAGCATCTCTGTCTGTGTTTTTATCTCTGCCCTGGATTAGAACTGAAGTCTCTGCTATTTTAAGGAGTAGGGATCCAAGTTAGTTTTAAATGACTGAGCCCAGCACTCTGCCCTGAGACTCTTACTCCTCTAATAACATCATTCCTGCCCGGAAACTGCCAGATGCAAGCTTCTCAGTATCCCCACTCCCCTCCCCTGGAAGAGGGAGAATCTCCAAACATAAGAACCCTGCAGAATGAGGAGGGCCACCTCCGAACTGCTCTGCCTTCCACCAGCCGGCTCCCATCACTACTCTGAAATATTTGGAAATGGCCCCGTATCCATGAGGGTCCTCTCTCCAACTCCTTCACTCCCTCCCCTTCTAAGCACTGGTCTCTTGCTCTGTGCTCTCTGCTTTTGCACATTCGAGAATCACTTTATTTCTCTGACTTTAGTGTCTTACAACATCAAGTGCAGAGTCCTTCTGGCCCCAGGAGAAGGCTTCCGTGGACCAAGCCAAGTCTTGTTAAGAGTCCCACCCCACCTCCTCCCAAGTCCAGGTCCCGGGCAATCCTTGGCAGGAGAATAGAGACTGTATCACTGCCGCCCAAGCCTGTGGTGGCCCCAGATGGAGAGAATTTCATCTAGGGGTGTGCTTGGGAAACATAATATCTAGCAGACTGAGTCTCTTTCCGTCTATTTAACATAATTGAAGGGAGGAGACTTTTTTTGTTACCTCTGAGAACAAGGGATATTTTTAAAAGCATGAAGAACTCTGGAAATGTGCAATAGGTGTGGTCCATATATGCATAAATATATATGCAAAGTGCGTCGTGTTGGTATGTCTGTATGTGTTTCTGTATATGATCAATTGCATGGGCTTCAGTGTCAGACAGACTTATGTACAAAAAACCACAGGTAAATTATTTAACCTCTATTAAGCCTCTGTTTTCTTTTCTGTATAATGGGGTTAGTGATGCCTATTCCATAAGATTTTGGTGTGGTTTCATGAGATAATGTATGTGAAATGCGTTCCAGGCTCAGCACAGTGCCTAGTATGTAGAAAACAGCCTATCAAAGACAATTGTTCTCAAGGTTGTTCTTGTTGGTGTTATCTTAGAAAGTTGTGACCCCCCTGGACCACAGCCTGCCAGGCTTCTGTATACTAGGCTCCTCTATCCAGGCAAGAGTGGGTTGCCATTCCCTTCTCCAGGGGATATTCCTGACCCAGGGATCAAACCCAGATCTCCTGCCCCACAAGCAGATTCTTTACCATCTGAACCACCAGGGAAACAGAGCCTCAAATTAAAGTCCTGGTTTGGTGACTAGTTCTCCTAGAGCAGTAACACAGGACAAAATATGTAAGGCAACTATTTTCAACATTTGACAACAAGGCTATAATTGCTAAGAGATGGTATTGCTATAGCTATGTTACAGATTACTTCAAATTTCAGTGAAGTAAAAGAACCATTTATCGTGTTCCTAGCTACTGTGGGTTAGAACTTTAAACAAGGCCCATCAGGGCAGCTTGTCTGTACTCTGCAGGGTCTGGAGATGGAACCATCTGAAGGCTGCTTACTCACCTGTCTGGCAGTTGCTGCTTCCTATCAGCCGGGGGCCTCAGTTCCTCTCCATGTGGGCCTATCCACGTGGTCTCTGCTTGTGGGCTAGTTTGGGCTACCTCCAGACATGGTAGTGGGGTCTCCAGGCTGAGTGTTGAGAGAGAGAGAGAAGAGTAAGAGAAGCAGAAGGTGTATGTCTTTGTGACCTAGACTAAGAAGTTGCGTAGCATCACTTCTTTTTTTTAAAGACTTTATCATTTATTTTGGCTGCGCTGGGTCTTCCTTGCAGCGTGCAAGCTAAGTGTTGCAGTGTATGGGCTTCTCTAGTTGTGGTGTACTAGGGCACCCAGGCTCAGAAGTTGTGGCACATGGGCTTTGTTTCAGTATGTGGGATCTTAGTTCTCCAACTGGGGACTGAACCCCAGGCCCCCTGCATTGAGAGCACATGGTCTTATCCACTGGACCACCAGGGAAGTTCCCGTAGCATCACTTCTGCTCTGCTCCACTGACTGGAGTCCCAAGCCCCGGGTGGAGGGGAGGAAACTGAAATCCCACAGTTGGTGGGAGGGGTGTTGCAGTCACATTGAAAGGAGAGCACGGAAATGGGAGGCGTTGTGATCATTTAGGGAAATACAACCATCCACAGACAGGAACCCCCACAAAGTGAGCCTCCTGATCACCCCAGCTCTCTGCGCAGGTTCAGTTCCCTGACCGCAGTGCAGGGAGCCAGATCCCAAACAAAGCCCAGCAGTCCTGCTGAGCTCATAGGCAAAGGTCAGAGTTCTGGAGATGGAAGGAGAGGCACAGCGGAAACAAGCTGTGTGATCTTAAGCTTGTCGCTTCCCTTCTCCACTCTGCAGATTCCTTTTCTGTGAAACGAAGGAGTTAAGTTTCTTAAGTGACTTTTAAGGTTCTCTCCAGCACTAACCTTCTTTAACTTTGGTATTCCTGTGCCTCTGTGTGTATGTGTGCATACGTTTCATATTCCTATGGCCATGTCTATCCATCTGGATGTCTCTGTGTGCATTTTTTTTTTTAATTTAAAAATTTTTGGCTGCACCGGGTCTTCCTTGCTGCATGTGGGCTTTCTCTAGTTTAGGTGATTGGGGGCTGCTCTCTACTTGCAGTGTGAGAGCCACTCATTGTGTGGCTTCTCTTGTTTTAGAACACAGGCTCTAGGGCATCCAGGCTTCAGTGTTTGTGGGCACAGTCTTAGTTGCCCCACAGCAGGTGGGTTCATCCTTGGCCAGGGATGGAACCCGTGTCCGCTGCACTGGCAGGCAGATTCTTAACCACTGGACCACCAGGGAAGTCCTGTGTATATTCTTGTGCCCTGCATGCATGGCTCTGTGTGTCCCCTGTGTGCACACAAAGAAATAAAATCAAGGGTTTTCCGGAGTGGGCTTTGCCTGGGAGGGGTCTGACTGCTTACAAAGATGCATTGTGAACGAGGTCATTGTTGCCCGCTTAGGAAAACCAGGGCTGCTCACAGCGTTAGTGAGTAGGAAGCGCCTCCATTGCTGAGTTGCCAGACGGAGAGTTAATGAATGACATCACCACCCCGGCCCCCCTCCCATTCCCAGCCAGGCCCTGTCCTGTTCTCGGGCAGCACAGACTGTCCCAAGGGATCTGTCTGTCTACCATGCATTGCTTGGACTTTCTTTAGAACAACCAGGCAGTGTGTCCAGGACCTGCCTTCCATATCTGTGTAGCTACTCCCTGTGCACGGGTGCAACAGGGAGCTGGGTTATTTGTCTCTCTGGGGAGACTTTGGAGCTTCTGTGGAATATCCACCCCCAGATGCGGTGTCTGTTTCCCATACCCTAGAGCCATTTGCCTGACTTCATGTGAGTCAGAAACCCAGAAGCCCGGGTGTGGAAGCCGTTCCCAAGAGCTCCACTCTGTGACTCACACGGTGCACAAGAGGCTCTCAAGGGTCTCAGAGGACCAAGAGTTGATGGAAAAGCAGTTGGAGTCTGAAAAAAACAAGACATCTAGTGAAAGCTGGATGGTGGAAGCAGGGACACAGAAGAGAGAGACTATTGGACAATTCTCCCTAAACACAACCTTCGTTAGTGCGTTCTGTGTTTTAATATTTTTATATTTATTTGGCTCTGCCAGGTCTTAGTTGCAGCATTCAGGATCTTAATTCCTTGTCCAGGGATTGAACCCAGGCCCTGTGCACTGGGAGTGTGAAGTCTTAGCCACTGGACACCAGGGAAGTCCCCAAGTTGGGACATTATTTTATGCCTTAAACTTAACCCCACATCCAGTGGGGACCATGGCTCCATACAGTCTGGTTATTTGACATTAGAAAAAAGTACAAGATGGGATCTGGCTGGAGAGTGGGCAGCTAATGTTTTCCAACTTCGTTGAGGATGGAAAGTGAAAGAAAGCATGGGGATTATGGTAAGAGGTATCTAGGTTACACCCAGACAGAACTCTGTGAATACCGAACCAGGGACAAGGGAAAGGAGTAGAGGAAGGGAGTCAGAAGAGAAGGGGAGGTCTTCACCCAAAATAAAGGAAAGGGGCCCAGCTGGTCCCACTGCCCTGAGGCCTTCAGTAGGTTCCAGAAGTCAGAGCAAAAGCAATGAATTCTGGAAGCAGATGTTTGTCTTTGTGAAGAACATACTTGAGTGCTGTAGAATACCTGTGGCTTTTCAGATGGCCCCTTTGGATGTCATGGGAGATGTCATCCCAGCCTCTTCCCTCTGCTCCTGCTTGCAGAGGAGACAGAAGGATTCAAGCTAGAAACGCCCCTAGTTTTACCTTTTTTAATCTGAGGGCCGTCTCCCAGGGGCCAGAGCAGGCTGATCCTTCAGTTTTAAAGCATCTGAGTCACTTGTTTAAATGTGAAATAAGACTTCCTGGGATAGGTTTTCGAGAATTTGGATTCAAGTATGAGACCCTGTGGACTTCCCTGGTGGCTCAGCTGGTAAAGAATCCACCTGCAATGCAGGAGACCTGGGTTCAGTCCCTGGGTTAGAAAGATCCCCTGGAGGAGGGCATGGCAACCCACTCCAGTATTCTTGCCTGGAGCATCCCCATGGACAGAGGAGCCTGGAGGCCTATAATCCAGGGGTTTCAAAGAGTCAGACATGACTGAATGACTAAGCACAACACAGCATATGAGACACTGTACTCCCTTGAAACTTTTCTCATTTTTAGAGTGGGAGTAACAATACCTGTCCTGCCTATGTTCTTGTGAGGTAATTGTGATGCTCAAGGAAAGTAAGATGCCCTGAAAACTTTGCAATAGGCAAGGGCTCCCTGTGCTCCTGATGACCAGAAAATATGTTTATTCATGGGATGTGCCAAGAGAGGGCTTGGGCTTCCCAGATGGCTCTAGCGGTAAAGAACCTGCCTGCCTGTGCAGGAGACATAAGAGACACAGGTTTGATCCTTGGGTTGGGAAGATCCGCTGGAGGAGGGCATGGCGACCCCCTGCAGTATTCTTGCCTGGAGAATCCCATGGACAGAGGAGTCTGGCAGTCTATGGTCTGTAAGGTCACAAACAGTCAGACACGACTGAAGCGCCTTAGCATGCAGGCCAAGACAGAATGTCAGCTATCACCCCCTGCATCTTGACTTAGCTAATAGGGCTGCAGATGTATTGGATGACAAGCAACAATCACAGAGTCACTATAGAAAGATTAAAATCAAGAGGAAACATAATATGAGAAGGAAAAGATCATAGGTAAAGCAATGTGATTTCTTCATGAGCTTGCCATTTTGCAATTTTCCAAGTTGTTTCATATTTGCTGCTGCAGTTCTTTTTTAAATTCTTTCTTTCTTTGGCTGTATCAGGTCTTAGTTGCCGCACATGGGATCTTCGTTGCAGCATGCAGGGTCTTTCGTTGTGGTGCACAAACTTTTCTCTAGTTGTGGTATTCGGGCTCAGTAGTTGTGGCTCACAGGCTTAGTTGCTCCGAGGCATGTGGGATCTTAGTTCCCTGACCAGGGATCAAACCAGTGTCCCCTGCATTGTCAGCCAGATTCTTAACCAGTGGGCCACCAGAGAAGTCCTTGCAATTCTTTGATATGGAAGATGTCCCGGCCACTCTGTGGACATGAGACTGCGAGCTGGTCCTTCCTCATCTACCAAAGGTCCCTTCCAGCAATAAAGTTCTGTGTCTGTAAAGGGGAAAATAACATTTTTAATGATGTAACTATCATAAAACCTTCCCAAAGCTTCCTCTTACTGGATTTTCACAATGCTCCTATGAAAAACATAAGGCAGTATTCCTAACCCCATTTTATATTTTGGGGCACAGGAAGGTTAAGTAACTCTGTGGGATAGTTCACACAGCTAATGAGTTGCAGAAGCAAGACTACAATAATAGAAGGAACTGGCATAGATCTTAGCTGTAATCAAATCCCCTCACTTTATTTCTTTTAATATTTATTTGGCTGCACTGGGTCTTCGTTGCATCATGTGGGATCTAGTTTCCTGACCAGGGATCCATCCCAGGCCCCCTGCTTTGGGAGCATGGAGTCTTAGCCACTGGACCACCAGAGAGGTTTTACAACCCCCTTGTTTTATAGAAGAGGAAACTGAGACCAGAGAGGCACAGGACTTGCTTAGGGACACACAGTTCTCCGCAGCACCAAGAATAAAGTTCAAGTGCTCAGTCCAGGGCCCTTGCCCTGCCCGGCTCATGACTCAGAGCTCTGGGATTCATTTGCTACACCTCACCGCTAGTCTTGCCCTGCTCAGAAATGGCCAGAACTTCCCCTTCCTTCAGGCACTGGGTGGGCTGGGCTCTACACACCCTCCCAGGACAAGTCAGGACAGATGAAGGACTCGAACCCCTGGAATTCTGATCCCTCTCGGCTTTCTGGGTCCGGGGAGCTCCATTTTCCTTTTTCTCAGACACCACAGCCACTCCCAGGGCTTTACGGAGGCGACTCCCCAGGGAAGCGGCCCCAGCCCTGAGTGAGTGGGTGAGGCAGGCTGGCACAAACTTTGAGACCTGAGAGGGTGAATCATGGAGCCACACAGCCCTCCAGCTTCCTCTTCTTGCAGCTCCAGCCCTGGGCTCCGTGGGGGACATGATGGGGTGAGGACAGGGCAGAGAGAAAACCCGATGCTTGAACCGCGAGGTGGAGAGGAGCCCCGGGGCATGGCCTCCATGAAGGGGGACAGGGTTAATCTCAGGTGCAGCTCAGGGCGCCCCTGAGAGCGCACAGCACAGCCCCCCAAGCCTATGTTTTCTCCTGGCGTCTCTTGGCCACGCTGTCACCTGCGTGCATGCATGCTAAGTCGCTTCAGTCCTATCTGACTCTTTGTGACCCCATGGACTGTAGCCCGCCAGGCTCCTCTGTCCATGGGATTCTCCAGGCAGGAATACTGGAGTGGGTTGCCATGCCTTTCTCCAGGGCATCTTTCCGAGCCAGGGATGGAAGCTGCTTCTCTTATGTCTCCTGCATTGGCAGGCGGGTTCTTTAGCGCCAGCTGGGAAGCCCCTCCGGCCCTGCACCCCTACTCTTTCTCCCAGGCAGAGAGGGGAGTTTCTCTCAGCTTTGCAGGAGGAAAACTGAGGCAGGGCAAAAGGGGCACACAGGAGGGGGTGAAGGAGACCTGCAGGAGCAGAGGGCATCTCAGCCCTGCCTCCTCCTCACCCTGAGATGTGGGGCTCCCTCCACTCGACAGAACTTGAGGACACTCAGTATTAAGGGGCCCCTGCCTGTAACTAAAATATTTTAAAATATGTGCATATTGAACACCCCTGGAGGAGGCAATGGCAACCCACTCCAGCAGTCTTGCCTGGAGAATCCCACAGACAGAGGAGCCCAGCGGGCTGCGGTCCATGGGGTTGCGAGGAGTGGGACACGACTGAAGCGACTGAGCACGCATGCATACTAAACGTAGAATAACTATAAGGAAGTTCTGAAATCCTGATAATCCCCATTATAACATTTCGGTGCTTTTATGGAAATATAAAGTGTCAGATTCTTAACATTTCTTTTACTCATTCTTTCGGTGTCTCTTGGCTGGTGTCCTGGATACTTGTGTGCTCTGCCTGCTGGAAATTCAGCTCTGCCTTGAAACCCACAGATTCCCAAAGAGCAGGCAGCCCAGGACTTCCCCTCTGAGAGACTCCTGAAAAAGCCTCCAGCCCCATCCTGCCCTCCACCCACCTTGCCTGCCAGAAGTACCAGGCGCTGGCAGCCCAGCCAGGAAACAGGAGACGCCGCTAGTCCACTTCCCCTCTCTCCTCCCGCTCTGTCCAAGGCTTCATAGTTCCAGAACCAGAGCCAACTCCCTGATAAGGGCTGGGTGGGTTTGGGGGCAGGAACACAGGAAGTGCCACCCTGTTGGCCTGTGACTCAGTCTCTCCCAGGTCACTCACTCAGCAAAACCACTTCTAAGGAAACATTAATTCCTCCCTGGCTTCCTGCAGAAAGCCACTCTTTCCACCCTGCCCAAGGGAGAGGGAAGAGGCATGGAAGAGAACCAGGCACCTGGCTGGAATGAGGCAAGTCTGAGATGGAGGGCCTGATTAACAGAGGCACAACTGCCTTGTTCAAAGCACTTCCTGTCTCGTAGAGGGTTTGCTTTCCCAACGTCTCTTGTTGATTTCCCCACTAAGGTCGATCAGCCAGATCAACTGTGTATTGCACATTCACTATATACCAGATGTTAGATGGACAGTACTGTATTTAATCCTCCTGAGAATCCGGTGGGATTATTTCTGTTCTCACACTCTGGGTGAAAAAATGGAAGCTCAGAGAGGTCTCTGGCCACCCAGCAGAGTCATGGTGGGGAACAGATTCTTGATTCTAAGCCCAGCGGTTATTCTATAATGCCACACTAGTTTAAGCCATACTCTTCCAGATTAAGCCCCTAGAGCTCCTTTAATCCAAGGTGCAACCCCAAACAGTGTACTTATGTAAAGAGACTGGAGAAGGGAATGGCAACCCACTCCGGTATTCTTGCCTGGGAAATCCCATGGACAGAGGAGCCTGGCGGGCTGCAGTCCATGGGGTCACTCAGACACGATTTAGTGACTAAACCACCACCAACATGCAAAGAGAAAGAGGGAAACGGTGGTGCTGAAATACCAATAAATTAGCACAGAAAAACAATAAAATGGACTTGGAAAGAGTTTGTCTAGAACGAGGGTTCCTTATGGAACAGGGCTGTATTGAGAAGAGGATGTAGAGGTTGCTGGAGATCGAGGTAATGAAATCCACAAAAAGGAGGCGGGATACCTGCAAAGGTTTAGGGACTGCTTACTTAGTGTGATTTTGTTCCCAACTTGTATCTTTTCCTTGAAGCAACGGCTATGACTGGAGTTGATCTGAGTTAAGAAATACAGCAAAGAGAACAAGACAGAAAATTGTTTCTGGATAGGTAACATAGCAAAGAGGGATAAGATGAAGAGTCGATGTGTCTATATAAGAATTCAGGAGCTGAGGTGGCATTTGTTTTTTTTTCAATCCATTGATGGGACTTTATTCCATGAGAAGGGCAAACAGGAAGCCCAGTGCCTCATTCGCCTGAGGGGCTGGACTGGTGATAGGTATGGGCAGTGAGTCACACACTTCTCTCCACTGGCCTCCAAGAACTATATCCACGGACATCCCTGGTGGTCCAGTGGGTAAGACTCTGTGCTTCAGTGCAGGGGGCCTGGGTTTGAACCCTGGTCAGGGAACTAGATCCCACATGCTGAAACTAAGGGTTCATATGCGGCAACTAAAGATCCTGCGTGTTGCAACGGACACCCAGTGCTGCCAAATAAACAATAAATTGTTTTAATAAATTAATTAGAAAAAGAACTATATCCAGCTCATCAGTGGTGGCCAGGAACTGAGTCCAGGTTCTGACTCTGATGCCAGGATTCTTTCTCCTATAGCTGATAGACCCGGTTGGGAATAGGATGAGCCTAGATGTGAAGTCTGTGCCATGGACCCTCGGAGACTCAGGAAGGGGAAAGGATGCTATGTTGTGGGGAAAGCTGATGTTTGTCTCTCCCCCAGGCATTCCTGGAGAAGTACGGATATCTCAGTGACCAGGGCTCCAGTAGACCTTCCTCCCCGCGGTTCAGTAATGCCATCAGGTAAGGCAGAGGGGTATGGAGGACTTGGTGATGCTGGCGTGCAAAGCTTGGGTCACCTCTGCTTTCCTCCTAGAAGGCTGGTCTCCCACCTGTGCCCAGGAGGTCGTGTTCATGGCTCCCTCCCCTGTGCCCCACCGCCTGCTATCTCCAGGGAAGCTCCCTGCCTTCCCCTGCACCAGCCAGCCTCCCGCTGTGGTCCTTTATCTCAATTCCTCCTAACAGGGAGTTCCAGTGGGTGTCCCAGCTGCCCATCAGCGGGGTGCTGGACCCCGCCACCCTGCATCAGATGACACGGCCCCGTTGCGGGGTGGCAGATACTGACAGCCAGATGCCTTGGACCGAGAGAGTCAGCACCCTCTTTGCTGGACGCCGGGCCAAAATGAGGCGTAAGAAACGCTTTGCAAGGCAAGGTGAGTACTGTTAAAATCTAGGTGGGTTGGAATTCCCTGGTAGCCAGAAAAAGCACTTCTCAACCTCAGACCAGGCTCTGTCAATAACCTCTCTTCCTTAGGGAGGGCAATTGGGACCTCTCAACCCAAAGCTCATGTTTGTGAACACAGACATTTAAACCAGAATGATGCCTACATTGATGAACTTTCATTGTGCAGTATTTTCCAGAGCAAACCACGTCAAGCCCACTTGATTCCTTCATCAATTTGCTATGTATGGCAGTTAAACCATCGCCGTTTCCTTTTATATTTGACTAAAATTGTTTTCATCCGAATCGATTCTTTTTTCATAAGAATTGTTCAACAAAGATGTGATTCATCGATCAGTTTTATGTTGGCTGTGGTACTTTTTTCTTTTTTTACAGAGTTATGGAAATACAATTCACAAACCATACAATTTACCCACTTAAAATGAACAATTCAGTGATTTTTAGTATATTCACAGCATTGTGCAACCATCGCCACAGTCTCATTTCAGAACATTTCCATCATCTCAAGAAGAAACCCCATCCCAACAAGGAAGCAGTCTGTAACATTCCCCTGCCCCACGGCTGTTGGCAACACTGATCAACCTCCTTCCTGACTCTTCGAATTTGCCTATTTTACACATTTTCACGTCAAAGTCTCTGCGATTGTACTTCTCTTTGTGTAGTTTTGGGATTTTTCTTCCCTTCTTTTTCCTCCTCCACTTTCTCCTTCTTTGTCTAAATCCAGTCTTCCAGGATCAGATGTTACAGATCTAAGATTTATGAAGAAGATTTGGTTCTTGTCAATTCTTCGTCAATAACAAGTTTGACAGTGTGTAGTTTTAATGTCTTGTCTGTACTAAGTCTAATTTTCTCTGATCAGTTTTTTGCAGTTTTCAAGATTTCTAACAAGATGAGGTTGCTCAGTCAGGTTCTCATCTATTATTAATTTTACTATGAGCACTTAGGGCCATTACCTCTTTTAATTTGCATGAACGACTTTGGCTGACAATACCCATTAGGAACAGAACAGAAGGCATGCTGGTTTTTCTTTTTATTTCTTAGCTGATTTGTAAGGAAATTGTGGGCCGTTCCCCTCAGCTGTCGGAGGATGGGTGTTTCCAGGTGTTTGCCAGTCCGCTTCCACTGTGTCCACACGTGTGGCCCCTCTGGGTGCCCAGTACTGCCCGAACTCATTCCTGGTAGAACAGAGGAGCGGTGGGGGGTCTGGACTCTGCGGTCAAGACGTCCTCAGAGTCAGCATGTTCTGCAAACCCCCGTGCTTCTGGACAGCAGAGGGGAAGGATGAGGCAGAATGGAGGAGCAGTGTGAGCTGGAGCAACATTCCGGGATGGATCTCGGGCTCTGAGTTTAGCTGTGTGACCTGGGCTGTGTCACTTGGCTCTGTTTCCTCACCTGAAACATCTGCGAAGGAAAGGCCCTGATTACCAAGGGGAAGGGACTTGTCGTGAGAATACAACAAGTGGAAAATGGGGCCCCAGACAGTTTCAATAGCGACACGCCCAGGCTAGAGCTGGTGTCCCAGAGAATTGAAGCGATGCCTCCTGGGCACTCAGGACACCTGAGCACAGGGATGCTGCCTCCAGGCAAGCATCTCATCCTCTCTTGCCCCAAGGGAGGAACTGATGGAGTCCATTTATCACTATCCAATTTGAAGCATTCTTTTTTTTTTTTAACTTTCTATCTTGTATTGGAGTATAGCCAAGTAACAATGTTGTGATGGTTTCAGGTGAACAGAGAAGGGACTCCGCCATACATGCAAAGGGACTCAGATATACATATACATGTATCCATTCTCCCCCAAACTCCCCTCCCACCCAGGCTGCCACGTAACACTAAGCAGAGTTGCCTTTGCTATACGGTACATCCTTATTGGTTATCCATTTTAAATACAGCAGTGTGTCCATGAAAGAAAGTGAAAGTCGCTCAGTCGTGTCCGACTCTTTGCGACCCCATGGACTATAGAGTCCATGGAATTCTCTAGGCCAGAATACTGGAGTGGGTAGCTTTTCCCTTCCCAAGGGGATCTTCCCAACCCAGGGATCGAACCCAGGTCTCCCTCATTGCTGGCAGATTCTTTACCAGCTGAGCCACAAGGGAAGCCCCAGTGTATCCATGTCCATCCCAAACTCCCTAACTATCTCCTCCCCCCATCTTTCTCCACAGCAACCATAAGTTTGTTGTCTATGTCTGTGAGTCTCTATCTGTTTTGTAAGTTCATTTGTGTCATTTCTTTTTAGATCTACATATAAGGGATGCCATATGATCATTCTCCTTCTCTGTCTGACTTACTTCACTCAGTATGACAATCTCTAGGTCCACCCATGTTGCTGCAAATGACATTATTTCATTTTCATTAATGGCTGAATAATAGTCCATTGTATATATGTACCACATCTTCTTTATCCATTCCTCTGTCGATGGACATTTAGGTTGCTTCCACATCTTAGCTGTTGTAAAAAGTCCTGGAGCATTCCTTTTGAACATCAATCCATGCTAAGGCACCTCCTTCCCCATCTCATTGCCTGACATTGTCCCCCTCTGTCTAGACAGCAGTGGCCAGACTAGACAGAGAATTTCCCTCTGGTTCACAGCAAAAACCACAGCAGCTTGACTTCCTTTACCTCCTCGGTGGGAAGACATTCCCTAGAATGGAGCTGTGAGCATGGCAGGCAATGAGCGCTTCCTATGCCTTAGGAAAGAAAATGTAATAATTAACGGGCTTCCCTGGTGGCTCAGACAGTAGAGAATCTGCCTGTAATACAAGAGACCCGGGTTGGATCCCTGGGTTGGGAAGTTACCCTGGAGAAGGAGATGGCAACCCACTCCAGTATTCTTGCCTGGAGAATTCCATGGAGAGAGGAGCCTGGTGGGATACGGAGCTTTGATGATGTGCCAAGGATGGATCTCCATGGATTAACTCATTTTATTCAATAACAACTGTATGAGATGGGTCCCCTTATCACCCTCAGTTTACAGATGGGGAAAATGAGGAATCAAGAGCTTGGGCAACTCTCCCAGGGCCACACAGTAGCCAAGCCTTCTTGTCATTGGGAGGATTAAGTGATCACCAGATGTGAAAAACCCCAGAACATGGGTAGGTGCATAAAAAATGATGTGGGTTTCTAGGCCAGTGACTTTCCATGATGTGGATGAATGCTGTACTGATGAAGCTGGGCTCCAGGGTTGCCAGATAAAACACAGGATGCCCATTTAAATTTGAATTTCAGATGAACAAGTAATTGTTTTGTTTTCACATACTTATACTAAAAAAAAAAGTATTTGCTGTTTATCCAAAGTTCACATGGATCTAGATGTTCCATATTTTCATTTTGCTGAGTCCAGGAACCACATTCCAAGCACCCAGTCCCCTCTGTACCTACAGGCCTAATTTTCAATGCTCTTGAAACCTCCCAGAGCTGATGCAGGTGAGGGCCCCGGGGGATGTATCTGGGGTATAAAAGGAAGGAGCTGGGATACTGGCTGAGCACCCACGACATGCCAGGCAGCTTCGTGTTGCTTTTCCATTTGCTATTTCACTTTTACCAGGAGGTGAATCTTACCAACACAACTTTGCAAGTAAAGAAACTTAGGCTTGGAAAGATTCAAATAATGTGATATTCGAGGTTGTAAGCAGAGGCACTGGGATGCTAACCCATATTCTCTCCATAACGTCAGTTCCCTATTGGGAATCAGAACTTCAAGGTCCTCCCAAGCAAGGAGTCTAGCTCTCTGCCCTTCCCCATCTCTTTTTCCCTCCCTCCTTCTTTTTGGATTTTGGAGCAAAAGTATAGGGGGTGCGATGCCAGGTGCAGCTGGTGGCCTGAGGGTCACCATGGAAACCAGCCCTGCCTGGCCAGGAGTTTGGGATGGGGATCCAAAGTGGCCAGCCTGCTCAGAGGACACACACCTAGAAGAAGACGGGGGGTAAAGGCTCAGGCTGCTGGCCCAGTGGCTCCTTGCTCCCCTGCCCCTCACCCAGCTCCGCTCCTCAGCACAATTGGTCATCTTCTCTCAATTCCCATTTCTGTTTGCCCTCCCTAGCCTCCCCATTTCTTGCCCACGGAGTGAGGGGCTCCCATTGCTGAAAAAAGGCAGGAGGAGCTGCCTCATACTTTTCTAGAAGCTTGAAGGTGGCAGGAGAGAGTCTGAGAGCGGCTCACACATAGCAGGGTAGGGAGAAGCCCAACACCAGCCTGTCTGGTGCCCAGTGAGAACTTGTCAAAGAGAAGCGTTCCTGGCATAGAGTGAAGCCTCAGGCGGCGCCTCTAGACTCCAGGCCTTCCTCTGCCCTCCTGGGCCCCCTCCCTTCCTTAGATCCTTCCCACTTCCCTCCCTGAGGGTTGCTCACTGGCTGGGAGAGGTTGGGTGGCCGCCAGGCCCTACAGGCCCAGGAGGCAGCCTTGCCTTGCATGGAGCTTGGCTCCGGGGTGGGAGAAGGGACAGTCCCTCCGCCCCCCCACCCCGCCCCTTGGGGCGTGGAGGGGTGGAGAGGAGGGAAAGGGTGTTCAGCTCTTCTGCTCTCCCGAGAATTCAGGAGAATTTCAGCTCTTGCAGGGCCCCTGCTGTGATGCAAAGAAGTGATGTTTAGGCAAATTTATAAGCCTTGAGTCTTAGCCAATGTGCCTGCTTATCAGTGTCCGGACCTGGGCTCAGGGCCAAACTCCACTACTCACTCATTTTTTTTTTTTTCTTAAGAGGTTTTATCTTTATTTTTTTCTGTTTTTGTTTGTTGGTTTTTTGGCCATGCCGTGCCACATTCAGGATCTTTGTTCCTCAACCCGGGATCAAACCCGTGCCCCCTGGGTGGGGAGGACAGAGTCTTGATTCCTGGATGAACAGGGAAGTCCCTACTTACTCATTCTGAGTCCCTTCCTCCTGGTCTCAGTCTCTGCAAAACAGAGAAGAGAGATTGATAAGGAGATGGCCAAACACCCATGACTTCACGCCTTCTACCCGGTTCAGGCAAGGACAGCCCCAGGACAAAAGGACAGGAGGTCTGAACCTTCACCTGGTCCCCCCTCCAAGGAGAGAGGGGGCTGTCCTCCAACACAGTCAGGCCTGCCCTGCCCACTCATCACCCATGCTCCAGGAAGTCTGGTCCATTTGGGACAGGTGTGAGTGCTAAGTTGCTTCAGTTGTGTCTGATTCTTTGCGACTATAGCCCTCCAGGGTCCTCTGTCCATGGGATTCTCCAGGCAAGAGTATTGGAGTGGGTTGCTGTGCCCTCCTCCAGGGGATCTTCCCGACCTAGGGATCAAATCCTCATCTCTTGTGTCTCCTGCATTGGCAGGCAGGTTCTTTACCACTAGTGGGGGACACTGAGACCCAAAAGACAACGTGAGTAAGACAACGTGATTCGATTCTCTTGCACTCCCAGGAGTCCTGCCTCTGAGCCGCGAGTCTTCCACTTGGGAGTCACAATCTCAGTCTCCGAGCTTGCAGGGCTCAGAAATAGCCCATGAAAAATTCTGGGAGCTGGACCTTCTGAGCACCCTGGTCCTGGGTGCCCGATGAGCTGCAGAGGGACTTGGTTGACTGGGGACACAAGCAAGAGGCCAGAGTCTCCGGCCTCGGGGAGGAACTGCAGTTTGGGGCAAAGGAATAGGAACTCTTCGCTGAATGGAAATGGAAAAATTTGTCTCGGTCAATGACAAAACACACCCTTTGTTCTTATTTGTTTTCACCTCAGAGCTCTGCCGAGTCCCTGAGGAAGTGAGGGGGAGGGCCGGGGGTCAGAGAAGGACCTCAAATAAATGGGCCTTGTGGTCTCTTGTCAGCGCCAGGCCTGGGGGCACGGGAAAGGGGAGACAGCAGGAGAGTGAGAGGGGTGGGAAGAGGAAGGGGGAGGGGGAGTCGCGGTTGTGGCCCCTATGGCCCCCCTTCCTCCGCCCCCCACGGTAAGGAGGGGCTGGGATCTGCTACCAGCAAGAGGTGCAGTCGGTTTTCAAGCTTAGTCCAGACGTTGGGGAAGATGACCCCAGACTCGAGAGTCCTTGGGGTTGGGGACCCTTCCTGAGTCGAGGCTCCACGTGCCCCATCACACGGGGACCTCCCCAGGCCAAGCCACTGGACTAGGGACTGTGCAGGATAAGGGTCGCCTTGTCAATCTGAGCACAGTGTCTCCACCAATGGGGGGCTTCCCGGGGCCAAGGCTGTGTCTCCTTCACCACTTCAGGGACTTCCGGGAGGAGGGCCCATCTCCCCATCCAAAGGGCCCACGGGGCCAGCCCCAGGCCCTGCAGCAGCTGTGACTGACGCAGCCTCTCTGGGTGGCAGGCAACAAGTGGTACAAACGGCATCTCTCCTACCGCCTGCTGAACTGGCCCCAGCACCTGCCCGAGCCCGCAGTACGGGGGGCCGTGCGTGCCGCCTTCCAGCTGTGGAGCAACGTCTCGGCGCTGGAGTTCTGGGAGGCCCCAGCCACAGGCCCCGCTGACATCCGCCTCGCCTTCTTCCAAGGGGACCACAACGACGGGCTGAGCAACGCCTTCGATGGCCCAGGTGCTTACACTGAGCCTCTATCCTACAGGGCAGGAGGGAAACCCCCAACTAGGAGAGGCAGTCTGGAGAGAAGGCAGTGGCGGGTTCGCTCTTCCTTCAGGTTTGGCCAGGCAGCAGCTCCCTCCAGAGAACCCTCAGTCTTCCCACCTGTAGAATGGGAACAGTGGTCCCTACTTTCTTAGGCGCCACATGGCTGAAGGGTTGGTCACATGAAGTTCTGCATGGAACGTGTTTTGCAGACTCTAAGGAGTATTATCTCTACTGGGAGAACCTCCTGGGGTCCTGTCCTCCATACCCTGCCTCTTGTCAGGCCGGTGCGTCTCTGGTTCCCCAGGAGTGGATGTTCCCTCAGACCAAGGCTCTAAAAACACCTGGAGGCCACCACAGCTCCACCCTTACTGTCCCACCACCCACTGTACGGTCACTGATGCAGGGCAAGGGACATTCTATCCTCTCCATGCCAACAGCTTCACATACTCACAGCCCAGACTCTTCTGTTTGGCCCCAAAACTAAAGGCTTACTGCCCTTTAGTTATAATGTAAACTGCCCTCATCCCAGTCTGCCCAGCACTGGCCTTCATGACCTGAATACAGGTTATCTGTGTATCTCCTCTTGGCTAGGGAGGCAAGGAGACCTCATTAGACCCCTTTGGGACTTAAGCCCTTGTGTGGCCTTGGAACTTGGGCCCCCACCTCCCCCGCACCCTCCTACTTTCCATCAAGCCCACTCTGAGCAAAACCCGCTTCCAAGCCCTGCTCCTGGGACTCAGGGTAGGACTAGGAGAAATTCAGGCTTTACAAGAATCCACGTGTACCACTCACATGTACTTGCACATAACTCCCTTCACACACAAGATCGCCATGAGACGCTGATAGCCGTACCCAGGTGGAGTCTGGTTGCTAAGACAGCACTGGATTGGGAGTCAGCTCTCTGATTTGAAACTGGTGTTCATTTGAGTTTATGTCTTCTCCCTTTGAAACCCGCCCATCTGTCTTCCAGGATTACGGTGAGGGTTACACAGTAAGGGCTTAACATGGCTCAGAACAACTTGAGGCATGTTCAAAATTAGAAGCAAGTATTCCTCCTATGTTGGCTTACCAGTTGGCACTAGAGGTAAAGAACCCACCTGCCAATCCAGGAGACATAAGAGACGTGGGTTTCATCCCTGGCCAGGAAGATTCCCTGGAGGAGGGCATGGCAACCCACTCCAGTATTCTTGCCTGGAGAATCCCGTGGACAGAGGAGCCTGGTGGGCTACAGCCCATAGGGTCACAAAGAATCGCACGCACACACACATTCCCCCTCAAGGCCGGCTCTCCATGCCCCAGGAGGCTCCCTCTAATGGCAACGTCCTAACTTTTGTTGGGAAGCCTGCTGGGAGTCCTCCCTTAACTCATTGTTGGGAGTCCCTGCTGGCCTGGGTTCCAAGAAGGCCATGTCAGAAGGACTTTCAATGGTCTTCTAAGCCAGCATCATTGCAGTGCTGTTTGCTGACCCTTGGGGAAAGTGAATTCTGAGGGGGTAGGGCTCTAGAAACTACAAAACTGCATCTGGGCCCTGCTATAAGCTTGAGAATGACTGATCCAGCCCATCTCCCTCTGCTCACGCCTATTACAAGCAGGGAAGCAGAGACCCACAGAAGGCCCTGGCAGAGGGAAGACAAGAATAAATGAATGCAAGTATTTTTTTTTTTTTGGCTGCACTGAGAGGCATGCAGACTCTTAGTTACCTGACAGGAGTCAAATCCTAACCACTGGACTGCCAGGGAATTCCCTTATATATACTTCTTAATAAAGAAGCCTGCAAGGAGATCCAACCAGTCCATTCTGAAGGAGATCAGCCCTGGGATTTCTTTGAAAGGACTGATGCTAAAGCTGAAACTCCAGTACTTTGGCCACCTCATGCGAAGAGTTGACTCATTGGAAAAGACTGATGCTGGGAGGGATGGGGGGCAGGAGGAAAAGGGGACGACAGAGGATGAGATGGCTGGATGGCATCACTGACTCGATGGACGTGAGTCTAGTGAACTCCGGGAGTTGGTGATGGACAGGGAGGCCTGGAGTGCTGGGATTCATGGGGTCTCAAAGAGTCGGACACAACTGAGCAACTGAACTGAACTAATACCTCCCCATAAACACACCCAGCACCCAGATGAAGAAACATTACCAATACCCCAGAAGTCTCATTATGCCCCCTTCTGGGGTAACCACTGATCCCTAATCCTAGATCTCTTCGAAACTAAGCAGTAGTTATTACCCACAGCAGGCTCTAAGTACTTCATGTGACATACATGTGCGCCGTGTGGTGTGCTCAGTCGTGTCTGACTCTGCGACCCCATGGACTGTAGCCCTCCAGGCTCCTCTGTCCATGGGGATTCTCCAGGCAAGAATACGGGAGTGGGTTGCCGTGCCCTTCTCCAGGGGATCTTCCCCGCCCAGGAATCAACCCGTCTTTTATGTCTCCCGCATGGGCAGGCGGGTACTTTAGCACCACCTGGGAAGCCCTATGGGCTGTGCACACATGCCTTTTTAATCTTCAGAACAGCCCCGCGAGGATCGACTCTCTTAGTCAACATTCTCATTTCTCGAATCTAAAAACTAAGACACAAAGGCCTTAAGCTATTTTCCCAGGTCACGGCAGCTAGGATAAGTGGTTAAAACCAGGACTGCAAGCCAGGCAGTTTGGCCCCATGCTCTTTGCACACCACGCTGCCTCCGAGGCGTCCAGACCCACAGCCTAGTCATCTGTTCGTTGCTCCACACTTCCGCCTCTGCCAGACTCAATTAGGAGGGAAATCACCCATCAGAAAAGCCCCCACACCCACGCCAACGGCGTTTGCGCGGCGTGGTGGGGGTGCGGGGCGGGGGGGGGGGGCGGGGTCGGAGGCGTGGGCTGCCCCTGACCCTCCGCGCCGCCTGCAGGAGGCGCCTTGGCGCACGCCTTCCTGCCCCGCCGCGGGGAAGCGCACTTCGACCGAGACGAGCGCTGGTCCCTGAGCCGCCGGCGCGGCCGCAACCTGTTTGTGGTGCTGGCGCACGAGATCGGCCACACGCTCGGCCTGACCCACTCGGCCGCGCCGCGCGCGCTCATGGCGCCCTACTACAAGAGGCTGGGCCGCGACGCGCTGCTCAGCTGGGACGACGTGCTGGCCGTGCAGAGCCTGTATGGTGAGACCCTCCGGCGCGCACGCCCCTGCGCCCTTACCCGCCCCCTGCGCCCCTCCCCACCCCCCCGCCCGGGACCCCCAAGGCTCGGACTCTGGCTCTTCAAATAGGATTCCCCCCTCCTAAGCGCAGGAAACTGGCTTCCCCATCACTGGTCCTTTCCGATCCATAGCTTCAGGCTCGCCTCAAAGAAAAACCTCATCTCCCGCTCTGCTGCTTCCTTCCCTACTCCTGGTTTCTAGCATCCCGACCCATTTCTGGGCACAGCTCTCCTCTGCGTTCCAATTGTCTGTTCCTGCCCAACCCCCGGCCGCGCAGTAACTCTCATACGGCTCCACCAACACCCTCCCCCCGCCCCCCAATTATTCTTGCTCCCAGCTCCAGCGGCTCTCTTCGAAACTTTCGCCTCCACGACGTTGATGCCCACTCTTCCCACCCAACTCCCGGCCCCTGGCCCCTGAGCCTGGGTCTCTGCCTGGCGGTGGACTTAGACAAGGTCTTCCCCAGAATGAACTGACCCGTGCTGTTGCCCGGCGACTTACTGGACCCAAGGCCTGCCTCGGCCTGGGGGGCTGCATCCCTGAGTACGTGGGGGCGGTGGACAGGGCCAGGATCCCTGGGATCAAGTCTCCGTTTCATATCAGACTAGCAGTTGCTCATGGGCAAAGCATTTCCTCTGTTAAAGTCCTCAATTTTACCTTAAAAAAAAAAAGGAGGGGGGAATAATTTAGGCCCTGCTTACCCCCCCACAGGGCTGTTTGTTTTAGTGCCTATGAACATGCTTTGTAGCCCGAGAAATCTACACAAACATAATAATAGCTGATATTTTATGAGTGCCTACCATGGGCCAGGCACTTAACAACACCCAAGAAGTAAGTATCTTTTTATCCACAAGTGAAGAGAATGGGGCTCAGAAAGGTTAAATAACTTGTCCAAGGTCACACAGCTAGGAAGGTGCAGACCAGGATTCAGGAACTAAGGCCAAATTCTAAGCTTGCTGGACTCTGCCTCCTTCTCACAAGTGAAGTGCAGTGATGTAATGATCACTGCGGTTATCATCACAGCCCGGGCCCCCGAACTCTGCGCTCCTACTATCTGCATTGTCCAGGACTCAGGAAAGAGGACCCTCTGCCCTTCTTAGTTCCAAGCCCTTGTTTGTTTCCCCACTCCAATTTTACCCTTTCACAGACTGTGAGGTAAGAAAGAGGACTTACGAGTTTGGTGCTATAGTTAACACCAAAAACCGAGGATAACTCTTAACCCGCAGCACCCACCCCTGCTCTCCTTCCCTGCACCTGTCAGATAATGAAATGAACCAAGGGGGAGGTCTTGAGCTCTCAACACCTCCCCCCAACCAGTGTGTGTTCTTTCCTGCTTCGCTCCTCCTCCTCCCCCTACCAAGGGAAGCCCCAGGGGGGCTCAGTGGCCATCCAGCTGCCGGGAAAGCTGTTCACTGACTTTGAGGCCTGGGACCCCCTCAGACTCCAGGGAAGGCGTCCAGAAACCCGAGGTCCTAAATATTGCCATTCTTCCTTCGATGCCATCACTATAGGTAAGATGGTCCCACCGGTGCCTCGCTTTCTTCTTTCCTCCCCCCAGCATCTCCAGGGGTCTCCGGAACTGAAGTACAAGGTTGGGAGGGTGGCAATTATAAAATCCAGAAATCCCAAGTCACAAGCATTCCTCAGGGTAGCAAGTCCACACCAAGCAAAACCCTGCTCCCTCCTGCACTTTCCCTTCTGTCCCAGCTGTGTACACGGCATCGTCTCTGCTGGGTCCTCGCTCATCAGTTTGGGAAGCTGGGCTCTAGGGAAGCACCTCCCCTGGAAGGAAGGCAGGAGGCTGACGGTCACTCCTCAACTCTCTCTTGGCTCCGGGCAGACGGACAACAGCGCCTGTACGTTTTTCAAGGGAACCAGTTCTGGGAGGTGACAGCTGACGGCAACGTCTCAGAGCCCCGCCCACTGCGGGAAAGGTGGGCGGGGCTGCCCCCCCACATCGAGGCTGCCGCCGTGTCATTGGAGGATGGAGACTTCTACTTCTTCAAAGGTACCAGCCCTGGGGCAGAGGAGAAAATTAAGTACTAGCGGGGGAGGAATCTACCCAAGGTCAAAAGAGTGTCAAAGGAGTCTCGCTTGCAATTTGAACCAGCGGCCCCAGGAACTCTCCCAAGAGATTCCTCTAGTGATGGATTGGGAGGCACAGGTGTCAAGGTTGTCCCAAGAGAAAGGGTGAAAGCGTTTCAGAGACGAGGGAGGCAGAGGACAGCTCTGAGCTCTGCAATACATCAGAAGAATGAACCTTCTTTAGAAACCTGCTGTGTGAGGCTGGGCCTGTCACTTAACTCATTGTTGTTCAGTCGCCAAGTCATGTCCAACTGTTTGTGACCCCATGGACTGCAGCCCACCGGGCCTCCCTGTCCTTCAGTATCCCCCAGAGTTTGCTCAAACTCATGTCCATTGAGTCAGTGATGCCATCCAACCATCTCGTCCTCTGTCATCCCCTTCTCCTCCTGCCCTCAATATTTCCCAGCATCAGGGTCTTTTCCGATGAGTCAGCTCCTCGCATCAGGTGGCCAAAGTATTAGAGCTTCAGTTTCAGCATCAGTCCTTCCAATGAATATTCAGGACTGATTTCCTTTAGAATGGACTGGATGGATCTCCTTGCAGTCCAAGGGACTCTCAAGAGTCTTCTCCAGCACCACTCTTGGAGCTTGAATTTGTTGAATGGGGAAGAGAATCCCTCAGCCTTGTTGGGAAAGGAGGATTAAAAGGACATAATGTCTGAGGAATGAGCAGTATATGACATGAGAAAATAGAGTTTATTTATTGATTCAACCAATTCTGAGTGCCTTCTGCACACTGGGTTGGAGGTGTTGGGATACAGTAGTGATCGAAACAAAAATCCCCACCCTCACAGAACTGTTGGTAGTAATGGCATTGGAGAAAGCCCTTGGCCTTGCGGGAAGCCGTTACTCACCTGGGAGGGGGCGTGCTTCCTGCCAGGGGTGGGGAGGGGCCTTCAGCGCTCCCCGCCCTCTGCTGACACCTGCTGGAAGTTGAGGCCACAGCAGTTCCTCCTCTGCGGTTTATCACTGATCCGTTTTGGTTATCATGAATACTAACCACCTGGGGCTCCAACTTGATGGGGAGTAGGGGTGTGGGGGGACACGGGTGGGGTACAGAGCCAGAGGGCAAGAGCAACCAACTCACCCTGGCTCTTCCCACATCCCACAGGGAGTCGATGCTGGAGGTTCCGGGGCCGCAAGCCGGTGTGGGGCTCCCCACAGCTGTGCCGGGCAGGGGGCCTGCCCCGCCACCCCGATGCTGCCTTCTTCTTCCCTCCTCTGCGCCGCCTCGTCCTCTTCAAAGGCACTCGCTACTATGTGCTGGCCCGAGGAGGGCTGCAGGTGGAGCCCTACTACCCCCGAGGCCTGCGGGACTGGGGCGGTGTCCCCGAGGAGGTCAGTGGCGCCCTGCCCAGGCCCGACGGCTCCATCATCTTCTTCAGAGACGACCGCTACTGGCGCCTCGACCAGGCCAAACTCCAGACAACCACCTCAGGCCGCTGGGCCACAGAGCTGCCCTGGATGGGCTGCTGGCATGCCAACTCGGGGGGCTCCCTGTTCTAAAGACGCCTCCCACCTCTTAGCGAGTACCTTCATGGCCAATGTGTGTCCCCTGCCCCAAGGGCAGACAAGCCTCTGAGCCTCCCCGCAGAAGCCCAGGCAAGAAAGGTAGTCTGCATTTGTTCCCTGGAGGATGTGTTTGTGCTGTCAAGACATTGCATTCGGGATCTCATTTCCCAACCAGGCCTCAAACCCCTTTCCCCCTGCAGGGGAAGCGCGGAGTCTAACCATTGGACCACCAGGGAAGTTCCTAGACATTGACCATTGTGGGATCAACTCAACGAGACACTAAAAAGGGTCCCAGACCCAATGGCCCTTTCCCCAGGGACTCATTCCTCCCCAGGCCTTGGGGATTTTGTCTCTGCCCCAAAGGTGCAGTTTCTGTCCCCGAGGCCACAGCACTGGACAACTAGGAAGGCTGCCAAACTCAGCAGAGAAGTTGGGACACTTTCCCAGACTGTTCCTTCCCCTCAGGACCTCCTGACTTGGTCCCTAGAGAACTGTGTCTTATTTAATCAGAGGCCCTGCCTGCAGGAAGCTTGCTTGTATGGTTTGGGTACCAGAGTCTCAAACCGCAGGAGAGTCAGGACCCAGAACAAGGAGACCAATGCAGACCTGCTGGGCCCCTTTTTTTTTTTTTTTTTTTTTGGAGGGGGGGTGTTGGAATAAAGAGGTGCTCCCAGTGAGTGAGCAGGGGAGCAGCTTCCTTGGACCAGTGTCCAGTGAGAGCAGGTGGGCATGGATGCTGGGGAGGGGGCAACCATGTTCTTCTTTTTCCTAGCCGGACCCAGTGAGCTGTGCGTGTGTATAGTCGAGATGGGGAGGGGGGGGCCTGCCGCTCTCTTCAAAAAGCAAAATGTCCTTCACCCACTCACCCTCCAGGCCAGATGGAGAACCCTGTGTGGCTGCAGGATGACAGGGGCCTCTCTGGAGGTCTGGATGCTGCAGGCGCTGGGGGCCTCTGCAGACTGGGAGAGCACCGGTGCTCACAATGGCCCCGTTGTCCTGGCCACACACGAAGCATTCCAGGAGTTCCCGCTGGCCGGCCAAGAATAGCTAGGATTCCTGGAGAAGGACCCAGCTCCCCAGCCTCCCTGTCTTCAGTCTCAGTAGGCTTCTGGGCTAACTCTCTAGTCCTGCGCACTCCACACCTTCCAGGGCCTCCTCGGCACACACACTGACCGCGGTCAGAGCGGCCTTCCCGCTGGAGGAGAGGAAGGTCCAACCAGCTTCAGCCCTCAGCTCCCAGTGGGCATTCCTGGCGCGGAGCCTGCCTTTTTTCTTCTCAGCGCGCAGTGGGGAGAATGGCCTTTGATTGCCCTTGGCTGCAAGGGCTTGGTTCCGCCCCGAGCTGCTGGGAGGAGGCTCTCCGCCTGCCCTTTTCCCTCTGGCTTGAACCCGGGGGAAGGGCAAGGAGGGTTGATCTTTATCACGCTCACCGGGGTCCTCGCCCCTCCTCTAGGCACTGACACTTGGATCAGAGGCTTTATTGGAGGATTTGAGGGGAGAGGCAAGTTTCCCAGAGGGGTTATTTACTTCAGGCGATGCCTCTGCCCACCGTGCCAGAAGGAACCTGAAATACCCAAGAGACAAGTGAGAGGGCTGTGGGCAGGGGACGGGAGTCAGGTGGGCGATGGGCACCGCGTGCTGACCGGGGAGGCGCTGTTGCAGGAACGGACCTCCAGGTGATGATGTTGGGCTCCGCACTGATGACAGGTGGGGCCGCCCCATCGGGGATGCGCCTGCTGGTCGAGAGGGGGCACCCCGGAAGGGAGGCTCTGCGGCACGTGATCGACGTCGGGGAAGAGAGGGGAGGGTTGCGGGCATTTGGGGTGGAGGCGAGGATGAACGGCTACAGAGGCAGGGAGTTGGGGGCGGGAGGGTTGGTGGCACTCAGGGGCCGCCGTGGGCAGGCCGCGTCTTCCCCAGATCCGGGTGCTCCAGAACGCAATGCGCCACGTAGCTCGGCGGGCTGTGCAAGTTCCTGCACTTCTTGCAGAAAAGGATCTCACAGCGTGCGCAGCCCCCGCCGCGCGGCCGCCGCTGCCGCGTCTCCAGCACGCACGGCTCCTCGGGAGGGCTCCGCTTCCTGCGGGGGAGGACCGGGGCGCTCAGGGCACCGCGCCGCGCGCCCCGGGCATCCCGCCCCCGCCGCGGGGCGCGCCCTCACCTGTCGGCCGGCGCGGCTAGGCCTCCGAGCAGCGCCAAGGGGCTGAACCAACCCCAGAAGCCGCTGTCCGCGCGCCGCAGCAGCGCCACCTGCTGGGTGCTGGACTCCTGGCGCAGCGGGTAGTACGACACCGAGCCCCGCTCACGGCCCTCGCCGCCCTCCGCCTCACCGCCGGCCTTGGCCTCGCCCTCGGTCGCGCTCTCCTCCGGCGGCCTCTCCTCGTCCGAATCCGACTCCGACTCCGACTCCTCCTCCGCGGCTTCGGCCTCCGCCTCTGCCTCCCTGGCCCGGGGCTCCTCCAGCTCCTTCTTCCACAAGGGGGCCTTCGCGCCTGCACGGGTGTTGGGGGGTGGGGGGAGATCAGTGAAGGGCCCTCCCTGGTACCCTAACTGTGGCGCCCAACCCGATCCCCCCCCCCCCCCCAAAAAGGCAGGCTCCCGAAGGACATGCATGAGATGTGCGGGGCCAGCAAGATTCCAAGAGGTTTCCAGAGTGTGCAGGATTTTCTGGGCAAAGAGGGGCCTGATTTCCTAGGTCCCTGAACTTCCCAGCTGAAGAAGGTTCGGGGCAAGTCTGGTCGCTTCTGTCAAGCTCCGTTTCCCCATCTGTAAAATGGAGAGGAAACAGTGCCCATCTCAAGGGTTACTGAAAAGCAGGTATCAGATGGAGTCTGTGTGAAGCGCCTGGCCCAGGGCTGGGACGCGGGGCGGGGGAAGCCAGCAACAAGCAGGTGCAATGAGGCTTGAGCCCGGGAATGATGGTTCATCACCCACTTCCTTCTAATTGGCCTCGGGGTGGGGACTGATGTCTGTGCAGCTGTCAATAATCAGGAAGTGCCCCGATTGGAATTTTAATAGGTGGTTATCTGTATTTTGTTTTCTGCATGGAACGGGATTTCCTTCTTCAAAATGGGCCTTGCCTTTAAGAAAGCCCAGCGTCACTTGCCGCAAAGGCAATGGCACCCCACTCCAGTACTCTTGCCTGGAAAATCCCATGGGCGGAGGAGCCTGGTAGGCTGCAGTCCATGGGGTCGCTAAGTGTCGGACACGACTGAGCGACTTCCCTTTCACTTTTCACTTTCATGCATTGGAGAAGGAAATGGCAACCCACTCCAGTGGTCTTGCCTGGAGAATCCCAGGGATGGCGGGGCCTGGTGGGCTGCCATCTATGGGGTCGCGAAGAGTCGGACATGACTGAGCAACTCACTTTGACTTTTCACTTTCATGCATTGGAGAAGGAAATGGCAACCCACTCCAGTGTTCTTGCCTGGAGAATCCCAGGGACGGGGGAGCCTGGTGGGCTGCCATCTATGGGGTCACACAGAGTCGGACACGACTGAAGTGACTTAGCAGCAGCAGCAGGTAGGCAGGAGAGCGCACAGCGCCTCTGCATGATTAGGAAAGGGTGCCTCCGATGCGCAGAAAAATCCAGAAAAGTGGCCGGTATGGGTGGACTAAGTGGAAATCCACCCTTACCCCCCCACACACACGCCGGGAAGACCAATTAGGAAAAGGCCTCTATTCATCCTTCCAGGCTTGACCCCAACCTTGCCTGTTGGATTTCAGCCACCCCTGATTCCCCCCCCCTTGCTGATGTTCAGGGCACAAACTCCACAATCCCAAGCAGCAGTCCTGGCAGGTGGGAAGTTCCTGGGCTGACCTGAGAGTAACCTACCAGGTGTCTACCACTCATTCAGTGGACACAGGCCCAGCTCCACCATGTGCCCTGCGGTCTGCTGGATCTGGGGAGCTAGACTTGCAAGAGAAAAAAGGGGGAGGAGGGCAGGGAAGACACAGCTCCTGGGGTTTTCCCTAGAAAGGTCTAGAAAATTTTCCATTGATCCCTGCCTATCTTGTTTAAAGAGGTTGGAAACAAAGGGGTTAGTGTTCCAGCCCACATGTACTGAATACCAACTGCACGTAGCCATCTATCTGGCTAACCACATCATATGTCCTGCTGCTTCCCGACACTGTCTGGTAGGTGACGAGGTAGGTAAGAGAGTGGCCTTTGAATTTCAATCAAGACTTCTGAAAGCTTTCCAAAAAGAAAGTTTTTTTTCAGAGATTCTACCAGTTCTTGGTATTGCTATAGGTGGAGAACCAAGATCCACTGTCCTTTTTTTTTTCTGTCCAAGCCACAATGGCTTGTGGGATCTTAGTTCCCAGATCAGGGATCAAATCTGTGCCCCCTGCAGTGGAAGTACAGAGTCCTAACCACCCCAAGTTCCACTGTACTTTTATTTAGGAAAACACATTTAGACTTCTGGCTGTGAAAGGCCAGAGCTAGGGCACAGCCAGGAAGGGGTCCTGGGGAATGTGGGAAGGATGAGGAATTGAAGAGGGAGGGTGGGGCTTTGGGGGCCAGGCTGTGGAGTTTGAACTCAGTCCTTCAGCAGTTGGGGAGCCTCTGGACATTTTGACACAGGGATGTGCTCAGAGCATCCTTCAGGATGTTTCCTCTGACAGAAGGAGACAGACAGAGACCCACGTAGGAGTCATTACAGTGGTCCAGGCCAGAGAAGACAAAGATCCGAACAGCAGCAGATGAAGATGAGAGAGAAGATGTCAGAAATATTCAGAAAAGAGAGAGGAGAGGGCTTGTATATGGATGGGTAACTGAGAAAACTTCTACTCTGGGGTTACCATGGTGATGAGCTTGTTGATCCATCCTGGGGTCAAGAGACCTGTCCTCCAGCCCCACTCACCGTGTTTATCCATTCTCCCCAAAGCCGTGCTGCCCTCTTCCCCTGATCAGGCAGAGAGATGGGACAGAGTTCCCATAGAGCTTGGTCTGGTCTCTAGGGCCTCTGGTGGATTACAAGGGGGCGGGGCTAGAGTCTCACCTGCCAATAGGATTCCACCCGCAGAATAACTGCCTTTTCTAGAACTTCCATCCCAAACCCTACCTTCTCTCTTGGGAAGGTATTAAAGGGGACAGAGAGTAACTTTGGGGCTTCTCAAGTGGCACCAGTGGTAAAGGACCCACCTTCCAATGCAGGAGACATAATGGGTTCAATCCCTGGGTCGGGAAGATCCCCTGGAGGAGGGCACAGCAACCCACTCCAGTATTCTTGCCTGGAGAATCCCATGGACAGGGGAGCCTGGTGGGCTACATACAGTCCATAGGGTCGCAAAGAGTTAGACACAACTGAAGTGACTTAGCACACACAGGCACAGAGGGACTTTGGCCCCCCATAGACTGGGGTCAATTCCCAGCTCTACTACATAAATGTAAACTCTGAGTGTTAGTGAGTTATCTTTCTGACCCTCTGTCTCTCTCTCTGTATGTCAGAGCCATGCAGTACCAGACTTTACCTGGCCCACTGAAAACACGTAAAGCGTTATGTCTATTGGCATCACTATTTTCTCCCCTTCCCTTTCAGTTCAGTCCCCATCTTTCCTCCTCCCTTCTTCCCACCCCACCCACCTCCAGCGCACTGCCTTAGCTCCGAGGAGCAGAGGACACGGTGTCAAGTTATAGGAAGCAGGGCTCAGGTAAGAGCCAGGGGTAGCTTCTGGATGTTCGGTATATGTGTGAGAGCTGGGGCTCAGGAAAGGAATAAAATTGTAGAAACTTGGGGAAACTCCTTCATTGCTTGGCCTGACAGTGGGGTGTTTTGGCAGAGTCAGTGGTATTCAGAGGGGCAGAGGATGCAAACCCAGGTCTGGAGAGCCTCCGTCTGATGTGATACAGTTGCTGGAGTCAAGGAGATCCCAGTCTGTTAGGGGAACATGACATGGTGCTCCATCCAGGTCTGAAGTGGGGGCATGGGTCTCTTCCTTCAGGCATCTCCCAGTTTGGTGGGATATAGAACAAAGAGGGCAGACCAGCCTCCAAGAATCTCGTGGGGGTAACACTGTGAAGAACCGTAAAGAATCTAAAAGTTTACCCTATGTGCAAGCTAGCAAGTTAGCACACTGTATTTTCCTAGGTGCTGCCAAAACACGTGAGACTCTTGAGTTAGAGATAAAAGACCTCATTACTGATGACACAGCAGCATCGGCATACCCGTGTCATCTTCTCTTGGCCCACTGTCCCATGGGTGCTAGGTAGAACCTGCATATGCAGTGGCTTGCATTGTTAGAAGAACCCTGAGCTTAGGGTACCCTAATTTTTTTTATACTGGGTAGTAACCAAAACTGTTTTTTGCTCTGGAAAAAGACACTGTATCTTCCAAGGTTTTTCACTATATAAACACCTTTGAAACACCTCTGCAAAAGATAGGAAAGACCCATGGAGAACGCTCTCCTCCCCAAACCTGAATAGCCTTACATTTTCTAAAGGAGCTTATAGCACCTTGGTTCTCTTTTTAAAATTTATTATTTATGGCTGTGCTGGGTCTTCGTTGCTACACCCAGGCTTTCTTTAGTTGCAGCAAGTGGGGGGCTACTCTTCCTTGCAGAGCAGGAGCTTCTCGTTGCAGTGACTTCTCTTGTTGCAGAGCACAGGCTTCGGTAGTTTGGCATGCTGGCTTAGTTGCCCCGCGGCATGGAGGATCTTAGTTCACAGACCAGGGATTGAACGTATGTCCCCTGCATTGGCATTGGCAGAAAAATTCCTAACCACTGGACCACCAGGGAAGCCCCTAGCCACTTTGGTTCTTGATGGGACATTTCAAAAGCTTACTCTGTCCAATTTAAATGGCTTCACAGAATGGCTGGAAGACTTGACAGGTTCTCTCTTTGGGGCTGGGCCCGTCTTCCCTAACTTTAAGAAAACTCTATCCATGAATAATACCTAAACAAGATAGGATCCTATTAGCAAGAAAGGAAAAGAAACAGCTCCTCTGTCTCGGGGGTAACCAGCCTCTAGAATGGCTCCCAATGACCCCTGTTGCCTGGTATTCCCTCTGATGTAGCCCCTTTCCCATATGAAATAAGGCCGACCTGGGTCATTGATAGGATGTTGTGGGAATTGACAGAGTGTGACTTTCAAGGCTATTAATAAAAGACCCTGTGGCTTCTGTCTTGCTCTGTCTCTCTGGAGAAAGCCCACTGCCATGTCACGAGGACACTCAGCCAACCCCACGGAAAGGTCCTTCCATCCGTGTACTGAGGAACGCAGGCCTCCTGCCAGCTTCAGTTTTCTTGTTTCCTCATCCGTGAAATGGGTACAACCATCATTATCTTGACACCTTTAGAAGGTAACTGAAAGAAAATTACTTTCCAAAAGGTAAAGCAAAGCCCTACATAAAGACCCTATTTCCCCTCTTCCTCATATTCCACCTGTCATTGCTATTCCTGGGATATACCAAGTATCCGCCTGCCTGGAGTGTTTTTGGGTTGTGTGTTTGTCACAGCACAAGGCTTCAGGATCTTAGTTCCCCAAGCAGGGATTGAACCCTGGGCCCCTACAGAGAAAGTGCTGACTTCTAACCACTGCACCTCCAGGGAATTCACCCGCCTGGAGCGTTTGCCCTGGCTGTTCCTTCTGCCAGGGTGCCCTTCCAGCAGACATCTTCGGGGCTTGCTTCCTCACTTCTCTCAGGTCCCTGCTCAAATATCACCATATCAGTGAAGTCTTTCCCAGCCACCTTACAGAAAATCCCCCAGGCCCAACCCATCTCCTGTAGCCCTTCTGTTTTCTCCCTGGTATGTATCACCATCTGACTCACTACAGACTCATTTGTTTATCTATCATCCATCACCCACCATCATGTAAGCAGCCTCCGTGAGGACGGGGGCTACATGAAAAGTGAAAGTGTGAGTGGCTCAGTCTGACTCTTTGAGACCCCACGGACTATAGCCTGCCAGGCTCCTCAGTCTCCAGACAAGAATACTGGTATGGGTAGCCGTTCCCTTCTCTAGGGGATCTTCCTGACCCAGGGACCGAACCCGGGTCTCCCGCATTGCAGGCAGATTCTTTACTGTTTGAGCCACAAGGGAAGCCCCTACAGCTACATCCTCACGCACTATAATAGCGCACGGCACACAGTAGGTCTGCAGGAAATATTTGTTGAATGCATGCATCCCTGTGGCCATGGAGGAGGACCTATGACTGACCGCCTGCTCTGGAGGGATCATGTGGGTAGAGTAGGGGATGGAGCCGGTTCTCCAGAGAAGGCGGGGATCATGGCACACAGCCAGAGCTGCTGGGAGAATCAAGGAAGCTGGGACCCCTCAGTCCTGACAGTTGGAGACTTCTCACATCCACGAATCCTCTCTTCCTCACAACGCCCCAGAGAGGGAGGTATTATTATTCCCATTTTACAGTTGAGGCAAACAAAGGCACAGAGAAGACAGATAGTATGTGAAGGTCACAGGGGGATTCAGGAAAGAGTCCAAGGCCAGACTCTTGGCTCTGAACTCTATGGCTGCGTCTATTTCACCCCTAAACGGCAGTGCTCACTGAACTCTGAGGGGCATGGCGCCCGCTGGCCCTGCTCCCCTCCTCCCGTTTCCCAAAACCCTCCACCGGGGTTGACCAAGTGAGTGATAAGCCAGTCCCAGCCTCTTCTTGGGCCCCAGGGCAGCCGATGCTGGGAAGGGTTAACAAGGAGTGTTTGTAGCAGCCGCTGGTCTCCAAGGAGAGGAAAGCAAAGTGGAGAGGCCGACAGACAGCCAGACTCCGGGCCAGCTGGTGGGGGGTGGGAGGCAGCTAGTGTGGCCTGTCCGGCCCTGCGGGGGGAGAGAGGAGTGTCTTCCCCTCCATCTGTCCTGGGAGCCGGCGACCTCTGAGCAGACTGGGCAGCTGGGGCGTGAGGCCTCTGCAGGGCTAGCAAGTAGGAAAGTTCTGGCAGGGACTGAAGAATGTGGGGGGTGGGGGCCCGGCCTGGCCCAGCCCACTGCCGATGGTGGCGGTGGCCAAAGGCAGAGGCGAGTAGCAGAGCCATCCCAGACTCTCAGAGGGTAGAAGGGGACCTCTGAGTCAGGGGGAAGCTGCCGAGACCCCACAGGTGGCAGGAGTGAAGACGCAGCTGCGGCAGAGTGGAGGTGCCCGGCCCAGACATGCCCCAGCCCCGGGCCGGCAGGAGGAGACCTGGGACCCCGGGGCCTCGGGTGAGCAGCATCCAGCCCTTTAAGTCCAGCGAGCAGTACCTAGAAGCCATGAAGGAGGACCTGGCCGAGTGGCTTCGGGATCTCTACGGAGTGGACATCAGCGCAGCCAACTTCCTGCAGGTGCTGGAGACAGGCCTGGTGCTGTGCCAGCATGCCAACGCCATCACTGAGGCCGCCCTGGCCTTCCTGGCTGAGACACCTGACCAAGCCCAGAGGCTTCCTCTACCCCGGGCCGGGGTTTCCTATAACGAGGCTGCCCAGCCTCGCACTTTCCAGGCCCGGGACAACATCTCCAACTTCATCCATTGGTGTCGCAAGGAGATGGGCATCCAAGGTAATCCTCCTGTGTTCCCCCACCTCCCAAGACCCTTCTCCTGCCAGGCATCCATCTCCTCTCTGAGGCTCAAGCTGTCAGGGGTCAGGGGTCCTCCTTCCAGATTTGCCTTGGGCCAGCTCCTCATTCCTTTTCATGCTTCAGTTTCCCCATCTCATAGTAAATCCCCAATAAATCAATGCTTTGAATGAACGATTCGAGCACCTGTCTCTTTGGGGTCACACACAGGGCTAGGCAGTGAATGCTGAGAGGACTGAGAACCTATCAGAGCTAAAAGAAGTTGTGGCCTGAGAGAGACAGCTGAGAAGCATAAATTACAGCCCAACTTATAGAAACTCGAGTACAGCTTCTGTGCCGGGGAGATGGGAGGAAACAGTCACCTGATGAGGCCTAGAAAGACCCAATAGAGGACGAAGATTTGAGCTGAGTCTTCAGGAATAAATTGACATGTGGGGGGCAGGGAGTTCTAGGCAGAGGGGGCATGGAGAAGGCATGTGTTTGGGCTGCGGTGGAGTGGGGAGGAGGCAAGTGGACCCCAGCCAGTCTTGCTGGGGCTTGCGGGACTCAGGGAGTGACATATCAGCCTTCCTCATCACCTTGGCCCTGAACCCAGTGGCAGGGATGAACCTGAATGCTCACCACCCTCCAGCCTTTGGCCGTGGGGATGGGGCGGTCAGGCCCCGCCCACTAGCTGGTGGCCGCAACAGTATGGAGCAGGCTTGCAGGCTAGTGTTTTATCGGGCACTTACCACAGGCCAGACATTGCCTGCAGTCATATAGCTATCCCCACCACAACCCCATGAAACAGACAGCATTCCCATTTTACAGAAGAGGAGACTGAGGCTGGGACTAGCCCAAGGTCATACAGCCGGTGGGTGGGAGCGTCAGGATTCCAAGCTGGCAGCCAGACTCCGGAGCCTGTACTCCACCCTACCAGGTTATGCATGGGCTGGGGGTTGAGTCTGGGGTGCCTGGTGGTTACCGGAAGTGAGAGACCTGGGTGCTTCTTCCTGCAGAACTCATCCTTGCAGACAGAGCAGAGAAAAGGGCAGGTGGAACTGGGTTCCTTCTCTTGGCTGCGTCCCCTTTTCCTGCCCTTGCCTCTCCTATTAGGCGGCCACCTGCTCTGCGCTCAGTACCGAAGCAATTCTGCCCCGACCCCTCCGAGGGGCTGCCTGACGCCAAGATCCTGAGACGCTAACCCCCATCCCAAGCCTGCTTCCCCCCTCCCCCGGGTCCAGGGTGGCCCCAGGGCTCTCCCACGCGCTGCGCTCTCTCCAGGGAGGTCAGCAGGGGGCTCAGGCTGCCTACCCTCCTCTCGCCCCGGGCCAGAGGTGCTGATGTTCGAAACGGAGGATCTGGTGTTGCGCAAGAACGTGAAGAACGTGGTGCTGTGCCTGCTGGAGCTGGGCCGCCGGGCCTGGCGCTTCGGCGTCGCGGCGCCCACCCTGGTGCGGCTGGAGGAGGAGATCGAGGAGGAGCTGCGGCTGGAGCGGGCCCTGCCCCCGCCCGACCCCCCGCCGCCTGCGCCCCCCGCGCGCCGGCCCTGCCACTCCCGCGACCTGGACCAGCTGGTGAGGACTTGGGCACGCCCCGGGCCCCGCCCCCTCGCCCCCCGCCCCAGCCAGCCACCCCCTTCCTGAGCTCCAGGCCCCACCCGACACTCCCCGACCCCGTGGTTTTTAGTTAAATCGTGTCCACTCTGAGCCGCCACCCTCGTCGTTTTCATTAGGAATCCAGCACCCTACACCTCTCTCGTTTAAACCCCGTGGGCCGGTGGTTACAAAGGCAGACGCCAGCACCCTCTCTGACGACTGGGTTCAAGTCTTAGTTCACTGCTTTGCGGCTCTGTGACTTTGGGGCAGATTATTTGCCCTCTCCTCTCTGTGCCTTGGTTCCCTTTTCTGTACCGTGGGGATGTAGCTTTCCCATGCCTACCTTCCATGACCGCTGTGGGTCTTAGGTGAGCCAGCGCACGTGAAGCACTCGGCCTGTGTCCCGCACAGCGGGTCCTGGGGTGGGAGTGAACTGGGAGCGACTATCCACTTCCACCACCAAGGAATCGAGCTCAGGGAGGTTTCTTCACCTGCCCAAGGTCTGTAGTGCGGGGGAGGCAGTCAGATCCCAAGGTCCGCCTTAACCATCACACTCCTCGGCCCCTGTTGGCTGACCCAGGAGAGCGCTGAGCCGTAGGTCACCACTCAAGGTCTTGTTCTCCTTGAGTGATTAAACGCCTTCTCTGCTTGCTTGTCAGCCCCTAGTCCTGACTCTGCAGAAGCCTTGGGGCTGGGGGCTGGGGGCTGGGGACAGGCAGGCGGCCCATTGAGCTTGACCCGGAGTGCAAGGGCGCTTGGGTCCCTGGGCAGAGGGGAGGGCTGAACCCAGTGCCCACCGCCCGCAGGTTCAGAGCCTGGTGAGCCACTGTACCTGCCCGATTCAGTTCTCCATGGTCAAGGTGTCGGAGGGGAAGTACCGCGTGGGAGATTCCAACACCCTTATCTTCATCCGGGTAAATTGTGGGAGGGGAGGTGGAGGGAGCCCAGGGGGTCAGCAGGATCAGGAGTCCTGCGGTGGGACTTTATCTAGGCCTGAAGGTGAGGAAAGGAGATCACCATCCACCTCTAGCTATCCATCAGAAGGCTTTCCCTCTCTCCCTCTGGAAATTACAGAAGATTCCTGGCAAAGTTGGCAAGCATGTCCCCCGCTCCCATTAGGGCAGTTAGAAACAGCCCCCACCCCCATCTACCTCTGCCTCAGCCTAGTTGGGGGGGAGTTTCTTCAGGCAGAAGTGGGGGTGAAGGGTAAGCCCACTTTTCCACCCACAGGCTTGGTCACAGCAAGGGGCCTGAGACTCGCCCCCCAAGTCTGTGCTCTCTGTATGGCCCAGCCATGGGCCACCGCTCACATGCAGCTTCTGAACACGGGGTTCTGATGCTAGTATGGGTCTGACCTGTGCCCCCCGCGAGCCCCCCACCCATACCTGGCCCCCTCACCAGTAAGAGCCTGTGCCCAGAGCCAGCTCCCCGGCCCTCGCCCCACAGCCTGAGCCAAGAGCCCTGTGAAGTAGGTGGGGAAGAACTGTGGTGCCCTGTTTCCTCTGAGGAAGTGGAGGCCTGAAGAGACTACGTGACTGTGACGGGGAGTGGAGTCCAGGACTCCCGCGAACTCTTCAAACACACACACCACAGAGCAAAGCCAGGGCCTGTTTCTGATACAAACAGGTGCAGGTCTGAACCCCTTCAGGGTGAAGAGAGAGACGAGAGTCCGGGGCCAGACCACCCAATGCTCGTGAGGTCCTGTGTCTCTCTGTGGGGCAACCTGCCGTTCGTCAGCTTGGCCTCTACCCTTGACAACATGTGTGATTTGATGCCAGTCACAGGAGGGTCTTGGGCTGCAACCACACACACGTGTGTGTGTACATGGATGCGAGCTAGGGTTGAAGGCCCGCAGGCTAGTCCAGGGAGAGGGGACAAACTCACCCTGCCCTCCACCTCACCCTTGCCCCCTGCAGATCCTCCGGAACCACGTGATGGTGCGTGTTGGGGGCGGCTGGGACACACTCGGTCACTATCTGGACAAACATGACCCCTGCCGGTGCACGTCCCTCTGTGAGTCCCCTGGGAGCCCCTTCCCTGTGACTCTGGGTTGGGAGGCCAGGAGCAGAGGTGGGAGGTAGGTCTGATCTCCAGGGGCAAGAGGGGCGCAAGGCGATGGAGAAAGACACCGTAGAAGGTACCGGTGTGGGCAGCCATAGTGTAGTACCAGTTTACACCACAAGATGACGCCAAAGCCAAACACTCAGAATCAGCATTTGGTCACTGGTGCATGACACCTGGGTTTAGGTTTGGCTCTGATGGAGGCACCAAGCATGACTTGGAAGGGTCTTTAGTCTTCCCTTAATCTCCATCAGCACCTCAAGACATCCCAAATAAGCATGCAATCTAAATAAAGGATGTGAACTTGCAATACAAATGCAGCTTTCAGCAAGTCCCCCACCTGGACCCTCCAACCAGATTTCATGCTCTAAACTCCTCCCGTGAGGAAAATTCTGGTGTTATCACTGTCCCAGTGGGTCCCAGTGTCTCTAATGTGGGATTCAGGGTGGGGAGCAGCTGGGGAGGGAACTGTGGACCCCATCAGCAGGAGTTTAACCCTTTCCTCCTCTCCTCTCCTCTCTCTGGGGGCTATGTTGGTAGCACACAAGACAGGCAGCTTCCTGCAGCCCCCTGCCCACCCTGTGCAGCATGAAGTGAAGGTGCAGGACAGGCCCTCGCAGCCCCAGCCTACGATGACCATCAGCCGCTCCCAGAGCCCATTGCCCCCCGTGGACTGGAAGACATATACCTCTTCAGGTCGAAAGCTGAGGCCCCCTGCTGTCTCCTCCCCCAGACCCCAGCATGAACAGAGAGCCGGGCCAGGGGTCCACAGAGAAACAACACCATTGCTGAGGTACTGGGGAGGGACAGGGCAGGGCCCTTTCCTGATTTGGAGTCCACATCCCCAGAGGCCACCCCAACTCAAGATAAGGGGAGCAGGACTCCCAGCAGTGCGCCATCCCAGCAGGACCTCAGGTGTTCAGAACCAAAAAAAAGTACCCAGTACCTTTAGGTTCATCTACTTACATTATACATCATCCCATTTCACAGATGAGGAGGCTGAGGCCCATAAAGGGAAGAGACTTACCCAAGGCCTGTCTATCTATTTCATGGTACAGCAGAAACAAAGACCCTCTCCACCCAAAACTGCTGACCTATAGTCATGGGATCTGAAGCAACCTGGGGCCCAGACCAGGCTGCTTTCTACCGGTTCCCCAAGGAATGGGGTGGGGGGAACAGGCTTAAACAGTATCTGCTCTAAGGAAGCATCTCTGGCAGTCATGGGGGAGAGGGAGTGTTTACTTCATTCAACATGAAGTCTGACCCCCCCCCACCCCGGGAGTTCTGGCTGGGAGAAGGCCATCCCTTCCCAGAGCCAGGGGACTGGATTACAAGACCCTACAGTTTATGATTCATCCTTTCAGGTGCCAGGAGAAGTCTCTCGCCGCATCTCGGAGGCAGCTGCCAGCTGGGGACAACCTGCCCAGGCCCCAGTCCTCACCCACTCTCAGGGGCCAAGACCCACAGTGTACCTCCTTGGGGAAGAGGGAGGAGAGACACCCCCCTGAACCCCCCCGGGGGAGGACTCCCACATCTTCGGTTCATGAGAGGACAGACAGCCGGGGAACTCATGCCAGGACCCCCACCTCCCAGAGAGTCCGAGCCCCCGAGGCCACCGCCAAAGGGACACCAGCAAGAGGACTGTCTCCCCTGCCTCGTTCTCCCAGCCCAGCCAAGCCCGTGGGCCCCAGGCAACCACCCTGGGGTGAGGTTGAGGGTGCTTCCTCGCAGCTCAGGGAGCCAGCACCTGTCTGCTCTCCATCCCCTGTCAAAGGATCCACCAAGATCCCTGTCCAGTTGCCCCCAGCACGCCCCCCAACTCCGGGAAGAGGCTGTGCAGGAACTGTAAGTGGAGGTCCCAGCACAGAACTGAAGAGAGGCCCCCTTCCATTAAGGGCCACCAGTGGAGACCTGTCTGAGTCCAGACATGAGCACTGTTCTGTGGAAGAGGGGCAGAAGGACCTGAAGCTGGACATCCAGGTGACAGCGGAGGCTGGAGGGCCTTGGGGCCTGGGCCCACAGCACCGGGAGGGGAGGTGCACCCCCTTGCCATCGGGCAGAACCAAGGAACAAGGCATCCATCACGGCCTTGAGGAGGAGCTTTCAACCAACATGAAGCTGCTAGGAATGGCGGGTGCCCGCCCCCAGGGCACTAGGTCTGTAGTCATTCCTCGCAGTGGGGTCTACGTGCCCAGTCTGGGTGGGTGGTGGCCTGACCCTGGGGGTCTTTATGACAAAGTCATCCAAGAGCTGATTCAGGGCCCCCCACCCCTCCTTAAAGTGGACCTGGGAGCCTGGAAGGCAGCCCCTCCAGGCTCCCCTACACCAGCTGTAACTGCAGGCCCAGGAAGCCTCAAAGGGAAATTGAGAGCCCAAGAGAGTGGGCTGAGGACAGTGGCAAACCCCAGTGCCAAGGGCATCAGCACAAAGGCCCAAGGGGGACAGGACTGCTCAGCCCCTACAGTGTCTGCCAGCCCAGAGTCCCTCACACTTTCACCCTCTGACCCCAGTTCCGAGAGAGCCAAGGCATGTCCAAGCAAGGGTAAGAGAACACTTCGGAAGCCCCAGAGAATCCCATCCATCTACAAGCTGAAGCTGAGGCCCAGGATTCGGCCCCGGAGAGATCATAGGCCTGAGAAGCGGCCATCACGGATCCCCAAGCCATTGAACTGCCTGTGCCTGGGTCCAGTCAGGGCACCCCCCAAAGGCAGGCTGGTGAGAGCAGCACTGGGCAGTAAGGGAGGGGAGGCAACCCTGGTGGATGGAGCCTCGGCAGGGGAGGAGGAGGACAGAGAGGAGAGGAGAGAGCCAGCCGCCCCACTGGAGAGCAGCTCCCCGCCTTCGGAGAGCCAGGGGCCCTGGCAGCTCGATCCAGTCCCCCTCTCACCTGAGGAGGAGTCCTGGGTCTGAGAAGATGCTTTTCCTCCCTGACCCCGAGGAGGGAAGTGAAAAGATGCCCACGCACTCCCAACTGCAGGAACAAAAGGGAAGGTCCCTCCCCTCAATACAGGCCCTTGGTCAGGAGAGGTTAGAAAGCAAATAGAGACTCAATCTGCTCAGTTGAGCAGAAAGGCAATCCATGAGTCTCGATCCAACTCCAGGATGTTGGGGCTACCCTCTCCCAAAACAGCTCCCCCAATTCCTGCACCCTCTTCTCTGGCCAGGCCCACTTCCACAACTCTTATGTTATTAAACATGAGAGGGTCTGCCCCTGAACCCCCAGGTCTTGAATCCACTCTATGACTGTGGTGATGCAGAAAGGTGTAGCAGCATTTTTCCCATTGGGGGGTGGTGGGGGAGGTAGGAGGGAGCTAGGGGGTGAGAGACGCTTCGCCTTTGGAGGTTCAGCCAACCTTGCCAGACAGCCCTTCTTTCCCAGAGCAGTTGTTGCATCAGCACCATGGACAGGGACAAGGTTGCCCCATACAGGCTCCCGTGGGGCTTGGCGCTAGTGGTCAAGAATCCACCTGACAACGCAGGAGACTAAGGGACATAGGGTTCAATTCCTGGGTCTGGAAGATCCCTTGGAGTAGGGAATGGCAACCCAGTCCAGTATCCTTGCCTGGAGAATCCTATGCACAGAAGAACCTAGTGGGCTACAGTCCACAGGGTCGCAGAGTCCAACACGACAGAAGCAACTTAGCACTTAGCAGGCGTGACTTCAAAACTCTACCCTGGTGGTTGGGAGCTGAGATCACTGAGTCAGGAGGGATGGTTGAGAGCATTCTTTAACACATCTACACCCCTCGAGTTAGCACCTCAACCCTGAGTGTGAGGAAGACACAAAACCAGAAGTTGGGCCTCAGTCCACTTATGAAAGTTTTCCCAAGAAGGTGGCAGAATGTTATCCTCTGAATGGTTTTAATCAGTTGGAGGGTTCCAAGGCAGGGTAGATGGAGAGAGAGGAGTTCCAACTCTCCCTTTCCCTTTGTTCTCCTGGTTGACTCGGGCTTTAGGACTGAGGCCACCTCATCACCTGGAGCTCAGAAGGCAGACCCCGTAGGGAGCCCCTTCGTCCCCACGGCAGGAACTGAGCCAACACTTTGGTACAGAAACGAGGGAAAACACTCCCTGATTTTTAATCTGACTTCCGATCACAGCGCAATGGGCGTCACACACTCTTCCAGACCCTGTGGTGGGAAACCCTGGGGAGGGAGGGGGCAGGGAGGAGGACAGCGACTCAGAATGGGAGCAGAAGGAATAAAAATCAAAGATCTGGGGTGTAGTGGGAGGGTGGGTAAGGGGGGGCCGGCCAGGTGATACATTCCAACTGGTCCAATGGGGGCCAGCCAGAGGCCTGGGTCCCTCACCCTCACTTTAGGTGCCCCAGAGCTGGGGGTAACGGCAGCAGGGCAGGTGAGATGCTGCCCTCCCTCACCCATGCCCCTGGTGAGTCAGAGGGCAAGGATGTAGGGGAGAAAGGGGGCAGCCCCTCTTCTTTACCCTCCCAGCCACTCCAAGGTGTGGGGGAGGGGAGCCACCTCCTCTGCTTCAGAGGGAGGCTCAGAGAGGGAAGGTCACTTGCCCAAAGTCACGCAGCACAGCAGGGACCGGAACCCTGATACTGGACTGCCCAAAGTCAGGGCAGTCACGGTGGAGCTGCGTTAGCCCCAGAGAGCGGAGAGGGCATCACCTGGGGAAGTGGAAGGAAGAATCAAAGCTTCCCTCTCACACTGGATCTGGATGATAAGTTCGCCACCCATGACCCCGTCCCCAGACTCCTCTCCATCACCACCCTGGGCTACCTGGTGTCCTGGTCTGTATGCCACAGCTTGGCTACCTCGGAGCTAGCTTGTTCTGCCTCTCTCCTAACAAGGGACCTCATTATCTTCCCACCAGAGCAGGGCTGAGGGCTCAGCCTCAAGACCTTGGCTTGGAGGCAGGGGAGCTCACACCATTTCTCCCGCCCTCAAGTCCCCCAGTAATCTCCTCAGGCCACTCCCAGTGTCTTCGTTTCGTTTCTTTTGTTATTTCTAAGTCTGTACAAAACTGACAGTGATCAGCTCTGGTGACGAGAGGTAGAAACTGGCCAGGCAGCTGGAGAAAACGGGGCGCTTTGGGTCAGGGCGTAGTATCATCAGGTGTTGGGACAAGGGGGCATCAGATCCCAAGGGCCGCCGTCTGGGGATAGGGATGCCGGCATTATCGCCCCCAAGCACGGGAGCAGGGGGGTGCGTAATTCTTTCTGTGGCTCTGCCCCTTCCCAGATTAATCAGGGTAGTCTGAGATTCAAGGCAGGGAGGGTCTGGGGCAGTCAGCTTGGGGTCAGATGGGGAAATAAGAATCTTCGCTGAAATAACCTGACTGCGCCCCCACCCCGCCCACCACCAGCCCCTCCCCCAACACCCCCCATCTGGCAGACCACCCAACCCAGAAGGGAATAGAGGGCTGGAAGCTGGCATCATGTAAATAAATCTATCATTTGGGGCATTCCCTCTCCACATTCTGTCAAGAAGAAAAAAAAAAAATTTTTTTTTAACCCAGGGGGTGAGCTGGCTTTAGGGTCAGGAAGGGGGTGAGGGGCACCCGGCAGGGACGGACCATCGAGTTAAGGCTGGAAGGTAGGTTGTTGTGTCTCTGGGGGGGCTGTTGGGCGGGGAGGTCTCCCTGGAAGGGGGAGCGCTCAGCCTTCTCCCCCTGACGGACCTTAGGACCTCAACCCTCGGACCCCAGTTGTGGTTCGTGGGCCACCCGCATCTCTCTGCCCTGTGCCGGTGATGCTGACGGTCAGAAGGCTGGCCTCACCAAGAAGCTGCCAGGATCCGCGACAAGGGGGTGGACGAAATGAGAGCCCTGTGAACGAAGCTGGAAGGTGGAGAGGGTGGGGAACCAATAGACGCGTGGGCAGACAGACAGACAGACACGGGGAAAGACGACGCGGAGCGATGACAAGACACCACACACACTCTCTGGAGAAGACGGGTGTGTGTAGGGGGTGGGGGGGGGTCCGGCCAAGGCAGCACCACCCCACCCCCACCCGGCGTGTCCCGCGCGCGCACCGTGATCCCGGAGGGCGGGGCGCCCCTGGGGCCGGGCCGGGAACCGCAGGAACTACATACAGCACTAGAAGCGGCCGTCCCGGGGCGCACAGGCGCGGGAGTGGGGACGGGGCGCTGACGGAGACGCTCCCTCTCGCCGCCCTCGGCCTCTCTCCCCCCACCGGGGGGAGGTGCGTGGCTGCGGGGGCGTCGCAGGCCCCACACTGGGCCGTCGGAGTTCTCCTCCCGCCCCGCGCCCAGCCGCATCACATGACGGCGCAGCGGTTGCGGCGCAGCGCGCCCTGGAAGCGCAGGGCGGCGTGCACGTGCTTGCAGCGCGCGCAGCCCACGCTCTTGAGCAGCTCGCTGAAGAGCAGCAGGATGTGCCAGTTGTACTTGGCCGAGCACTCCACGTAGCCGCACTTCCAGGTCTTGCGCACCAGGTGGGACACGTTCCAGCGCGGGATCACGCGTCCGCGCTGCAGGTCCCGCTTGTTGCCCACGATGATGATGGGCGTCTCCGAGGTGCCGATCACCCTGCGGGGCGAGGTGGGAAGCCCGCTCAGCACCCCACCATCTCTCGTCTCACAACCCCCGGACCAAAGGTAGGGTGGGCTGTGCCTGATCCCTGTTAACTGCTACCATCCCTCCGTTCCAGGCGCAGCGCTATGACTGGCATAAAAAAGATAGGTCATTTATGTTCTCCGCGGGACTTCCCTGGTGGCCCAGTGTTGTTAAGACTCCCGCTCCCAATGCAGGGGCATGGGTTCGATCCCTGGTGGGGAAACTTACATCCAGCATGCTGCGGAGCATTCGTAATAATAATGTTCTCCCCATTGTACAGACGAGGAAACTGAGGCTGGCTTAGTTATGCAGCCCTGGAAGTCTCCTTTCCGGAGCCTCTGATCTTAACTACTGCACTGGACTAGCCAGCCCATGGTAAGGGTCCCAAAAGGGGTTAATAGAAACAGGGACAGCAAAATGGCGTGAGTGCGTGTTTAACTATGTGTGTGAGAACCAGAGGCACTTGACCCGCCCCCCCCCTCCCGCACCCTTTTCATGGGAAGCGGCTGGCACGGGGGCATCCACTTAAGTGGCATTGGGGTGTATCTCAGCCCCTCACCTCGTCTCTAGGATCTGCTGGCGGATGGTCTTGACGTACTCAAAGCTGTCAAAGCAGCAGATGTCGTAGACCAGGATGTAGGCGTGGACACTCCGGAGTCCCCTGCAGCAGGTGTCTGCCCATTCCTGCAACACCCCCAACCACAGCAAGGTCAGAGCAGCCATGAGGGCTCCCTGTGCCCCCTGCCACCTCCAGCGATATGCAGCACTCTCAGCTGCCACTGCACCCTAAACCTTCCACACTCACCTGTCTCCAGGAGGCCAGGCCCCGGGCAGAATCCAAGTGCTCAGTGCTACACCTTCCCCACCTCCAAGCCAGGATAGGTCAGCTCACACTGTCTGACTTCCAGGGCCACCGTCTGGCCCATGCATGCCTGGAGCTGAGTTCTGTCTGGTCCCATTTTGTGCCCCAATCTGTCCATCCAGTCCTTTGTTCGATTACATTTATTAAATGCCTTTAAGAGCCCAGCCTTGAGGTAGTTGGACCTGTTGAAATCCTGTCTCCCCAGGCCTCAGCACAGATGCCTCCTCCTCCTCTAAGAACCCTTCCTGCAAGTAAAGGACTATTCTTTTCATCATCTATGTTCTTAGAACAGCTGCATGATACCTTGGTCAGAGCAATAGCTCTATACCTTCTCCATCCCCAAGTCCCCCATTCTGTTGTGAGCTCCTGAGAGGACCAGAACCCAGCCTTCCTCATTTTTACATACCTCCTCCCCCTTCCCATCAGGGCCTCACACCTGTAGGCTCTTAGCCGGCTCTTGGATGGCACGGCCTAGGCTGGAGAACTCTCCATGGTCCTGAACCCCACCTGGACCCAATTCCTGCCTGTAACGCTGCCCTTAGATTGCTGCCTGAGGTGCCCCTTCTGTTTGCTTCACTCTGCCTTCAAGGTTGAGAAGCAGCAGCCCTGAGGTGAAAAAGGTTGAGACCGGATGCCTACTGGGGGCTGAGTTAGACCAGGGCCCCAGGGAGATGGAACTTCCTGAACACCAGTGGCAAATTCTCCTGGAAAGGGCTGCAGCTCAAGTTGAACAGGCCCCTGGCAAGGCTGAGTGCACTAAAGGGAAGATTCCTTAAGAGATTAATTAGCCAATTAACCTGCCAGCAGATGAGAACTGCAAGGGCAGCAGAAGGCAGCCAATGTGTGGAAAGGAGGGGCTCCTGGAAGCTTGGTGAGGCAGAGACCTCCCAGGACAAGGAGGATGAGGGTTTTCTCTAGGAACCAGAGCCCAGGAAAAGACTAGAGGGAGGCTCAGGCTTGTCTCCAGCACCAGCTTATGAGCTGAACTGGGGTAGGGACCAGGCTTGGAGGACTGCAGCAGGCTCTACACTGCAGAGAAGGATGAAAAGGGGAGACGCTTGGGCGACAGTGGGGGAGAGTTAAGTCTGACTCCAGACAAGCGCTTCCCAACTCAAAGGCTTAGAAGCTGCTGCAGTGGATTCCTCCAGGGGGATGATGTGGCATCTTTTGTTTGTGCTGAGTTTTAACTTTGGTGCAGAGGGGAGAAGATGCTGAGGACAAATCCGAAACCACAGGAAACCAGGAACTGGCTTCTCAGGCCAGGATAGACTGTAGTCCACTGGACATGGGGACCTCTGGGGGCTTGGGACCCCACGTGTTTGCCATTCCTCCCCCATCCCACTGCAAGGAGTAGTAATCAGTGGGAAGTGGGAGGGGTGGGGAAACAGGCAGAGAGGGAACAGCTCTCTGCTGGGGAGAGGGAACAGCTGCCAGCCTTCGAGGGTGATAGTCCCACTGCTCCCCCCAACCTGCTATCTCCTCAAGGGGGCCTTCCAGGCTGCCTCCCACCCACTCCTCTCTGGGGGTCCGAAGAGGCAGAGGAAGAAGCCTCCTGATTGGCTGGGTTGTCCCTTCACCCCTGATTGAAGGGAGCAAGCAAGAAAGCTCAGCCTGCCTTCCAGCTAGCTCCGTGCATCATTCCAGATGGTAAAGGGCCATCTTGGGGCTGTGTCAAGACAGAGAAGGAGCTATGGAAACTGAGTCCAGTGCCAAGGACATGGGAGCTGAGGGAGCCACCTGGGTGCCGGCCGTGCATTTGCTGCTCACTCCTTTGGTGGGTTGCACATACCCTCTAACCTCCACTCCCTTCTCTGATAGGAGGAGAGGGACCACAGAAGCAACAGCTGAGGCTCAGGCCCTAGAAACGCCGCCCTCCTAGGCTGGTTCTCATCTGGCATTGGGGTTCAGACAGTAGCCACTGGGATTTCTACTATTTGTTCCTTGGGGCGTGCCGGATCCTGTTTCGGCATTTCTTGGCACCATGTCCCTTTCTTGTGCTCCAGGGGTGAAGTCTTAGACATCCTTGGAGAGTCCAAAACTCAGGGTCCACCAGGAAGAAAAAGGCCAATGATCCAACAGAAAGATGGGTGAAGGCATTGATAGTTTTCAGATAAAGGAAAGCAAAAGCCCTTAAACATATGAAGAGATGATGCTCAACTTCGCTCATAATCAGAGATGTAAATAAAAAGTACACAGAGACTCTCCTAGCTCATTTTTCAGACTATCAAAAATACAAAAGTTTGACAATACACTCTCTGGTGGCTTTAGGGCAACAAGCGGTCATGTAATGTCTCTCAAAGGAGCACAAAATATGCACCTTTATATTAGGTTGGCCAAAAAGTTTGTTTGGGTTTTTCCGTAATACCTTAGGGTTAGGGTTATCTGTTTATTTTAAGGGAAAACATGGACAAACTTTGGCTAACCCAACAGAAGGGGAGGGGAATGTGGCACCTTTATAACTCCAATTGCATTTATTATTTGACCTAGCAATGCCATTTCTAGAAATCGATTCCACGTGTATACCTTCCTATGTACAACATGGGGGCTTCCTTGGTGGCTCAGACAGTAAAGAATCTGCCTGCAGTGCAGGAGACCTGGGTTCGATCCTTGGGTTGGGAAGATCCCCTGGAGAAGGAAATGGCAACCCACTCCAGTATTCTTGCCTGCAGAATTTCATGGACCAAGGGCCCTGGTGGGCTACAGTCCACAGCATTGCAAAGAGTCGGACACGACTGAGTGACTAACATACACGTGTACAACATGACTATTACAAGCCTATTCACTGTGGCATTGTTTTGAAGCCAAAATTTGGAAACAGCCCATCTGTCCAGCAAGAGGGGATTCCACATATATGTCTCCAATGGAATACAGTATAAGTAAGTAAGTAAGGTCGCTCAGTCGTGCCCAACTCTTTGCGACCCCGTGGACTGTAGCCCATCAGGCTCCTCTGTCCATGGGATTCTCCAGGCAAGAATACTGGAGTGGGGTGCCATTTCCTTCTCCAGGGGAACTTCCCAACCCAGGGATCACCCAGGTCTCCTGCATTGCAGGCAGATGCTTTAACCTCTGAGCCACCAGGGAAGACCCAATACAATACTGTAATTAGCCTCCAATTAAAATAAATTAATAAAAAATAACAACACACAACATGAAAAAGTACAGCTAAAAACACTAAGACAAGTGAAAATAAATACTTAAAAAAATTTTTTTTAAAAAAAGAATGAAGAGATCTCTAAGTATGGATGTGGAAAGACCTCCAGGTTATAATGTCAAGCCAAAAAAAAAAAACAAACCAAGGTGCAGGATAGTTTTTTTTTTTAATGCAAGAAGGGGAGTGGAATAAGAATACATTTTCTTATTTGCATAAAGAAATACTGGAAGTATGAATTAAAAAAACCAATGAGAGTGGCTCTAGAGAGTGGATCCAGAATCAGGTGGAGGGCAGCAATGGGGCTGAGATTTCTGAGTATGCTTTTTGTTTTTTTAAACATAAAGTTTGGGCTTTTAAATTGCATCTTACCAATTCTGAAATTGAAATTACAGGACCGGGGCGGAAGCTGAGCTTTTACTCGGACTACTGTTAGCCTCTTTTGGAGGAGAACAAGAACATCTGACCTTGAACCCACTGCCCTGACCACAGTGTTCCCCGGGGGTGAGGCGTGGACCAGGCTTTTGTCTTTGGTGCAGACACCCCTGGACCTGGGAGAAATAGATGTCCTTGAGGTTGGACCAAGGCCCTCCTGCCTGGAGTTGCTGAGACGATGCCAAGTATGAGCCCCCCTCCCCCCGCCCCCAGCAGCCCCATCAGAGAAATTACTGTATTTGCATAGAGACAACTGGCCAAGCTATAGCCCCTGCCTTGGGGGCCTCCTCTATGTTTGTCTTTCCTGGAGAAACTCTGCATTCTGGTCAGGGGCTTTTTCAGTGAGCCAACCCAACCCCCTCTCAAGCCAGACCTAGAGAGAGGGAAGGAGGACCCAGGCCTGCAGGCGGGACCCTGTGAGCCAGGGCCCTGGGGGCATCTGAATCCAACCCCAGCAGGAAAGGCTGGCCCGGGGACCAGTTCTGAGCTCAGGGGATAGAGCATCACTTAAGAGAACAGGCCCTTGAGCAAGAGACCTCGTCGGGGTCTCTGGCCTCTGAGTACACACCTTTCCCAAGCCCCGGCCTTTTCTTCTATAGATGATGTGGGTCTGAGGCCATGGGAGGCAGAGCCCAGAATATTAATAGGCATCTGGTGCTCTCTGTCTTTCTCTCCACTGCCCCTCACCTGCCGAGATCCTACCCAGTTGAGACATCACCTCCCAGGACCCCCACCCTGCCACACCTGGTGGGATGGATGCCCCCATAAGGGTTGTCTTAGTTCCCCGTGTTCCCTCCAGTCATGACAGTCATCAATATAATTGCCTGTTTGTCTTCTCACCAGACTATGAGTTCCTTGAGAGCAAAGTGCTCTCTGTTTTGAGCGCCATTCAACCCCAGTGCCCACCACAGGGCCAGGCACACATTGAAAGTGAAAGTGTTAGTCGCTCAGTCGTGTCCGACTCTGCGACTCCACTGTAACCCGTAAGGCTCCTCCGTCCATGGAACTCTCCAGGCAAAAATAACTGGAGTGGGTTGCCATTCCCTTCTCCAGGGGATCTTCCTAACCCAGGGATCGAACCTGGGTCTCTTGCATTGTGGGCGGATTCTTTACCACCTGAGCCACATTCCTCAAATATCTGTTGGATGAACTGGTGCACAAATGAATGGGATCCCAGCAAAGCTCTTAGCAGAGTGGCAGGTGGTGCAGAGCGGAGCTCTCAAAGCTGGCAGCAGGGTCAGCACCCAGCCCCTCCTCTGCCCCGGCCCCACGCCATGCCCCCCTACCTGCAGCGTGTTGACCGGGAAGGCGCTGATGGGCGGGAAGTCGAGGATCTGGAGGTCGTGCACGTGGCCGTTCATGACAACAGCAGGCAGGTAGAGGCGGCGGGCGGTGGTGGGCACGCAGACCTCGCTGAACTCGTTGTACAGGAACTGGCGCACGATGGCACTCTTGCCCACACCTCGCGCCCCCAGCACGGCCACCCGGTAGGTGGAGACCATGCCTCCCACCCGGCTCCGCCACCGCGTCCTCGCCGCTGCCTGGGGCTCCCCCGGGCTGCATATTCCAGGGGCTAGGGGCTCAGCCACCGTCAGGACCCATCACCGCTGCCCCCTGCTTGCCCAGGGCCCTCTGCGGACTCCACTTGGCCTGTGGGGACGAGAGGCAGGCTTTGGTGGGCTGGCTTCTCCTGGGACAGATTTCCTGCACTTTTCCACCTTGGGGACCCTGCTGGAGCTGTTCTTGCCACTTGGGATGTCCCACCCTCCTTTTCCCAGAGCTCCTATCCCATCTATCCAGAACCTCCCCTTCCTCCCTTCTCCATTCTTCCTGCTGTCCATCCCATTAGTGGGAATTGGCTTTCTTGACTTGTGTTATGACCTGACTTTTGGCCGGTCTGACTCCCAAACCCCAGGCAAGGCTGCAGAGGGGAGTGGAAAGAGCACTAGCTTTGTTTCAAGTCCCAGCTTTCCCACAGAGCCCAGGATAAGACGACACCTCGCACTCTCCTGGTCCTCAGGGGTGAGACTGGGCCAGTGTGTCTCAGTGGACGTGCTCCTGCCGTTTTCAGGGAGAGACAATTCTTTACTGAGCAGGACATTTTATATGCCTGGCTGCCAGGAGGTACTTGCCAGCAGCAGCCTCTTGGGACTATGATGACCCAAAGTGTGTTCCCCGCCATCTGCCACCTTCAACCCCTGCTGAGAACCCCTGGACTAAAGGATGGCTTTGGCTCTGGAGCGTGACACTTGTTGAGCGGTTACTCTAGGTCAGCACGCCCATGTGGGTATCTTTGCTGTTGTTATTCAGTGGCTAAGTCATGTCCAACTCTGCAACCCCATGGACTGCAGCATGCCAGGCTTCCCTGTCCTATACTATCTCCTGGAGTTTACTCAGATTCATGTCCATTGAGTCAGTGATGCTGTCTAACCATCTCATCCTCTGCCACCCCCTTCTCCTTTTGCCTTCAATCCTTCCCAGCATCCAGGTCTTTTCCAGTGTTATCCAGAGTCAAAACAATATTCCCAGGTGGTAGTTATTCCCACTTCGGAGAGAAGGCTCAGAGGGAGGAAGAGATGAGCCCAAGGCACACAGCTGGGAAAGACTTTGTACAATGTACTCCTTTCTACAATGTCGGAGTACTCCTAGCTTCCAAATTTAATGATTCTAGTTGGTGAAGGCCACAGGCCAAGGGCTGGGTCTAATTCTCTGGCAACCTTTGAGCTGGGCGGGCCTGGCACACAGCAGGTGCCCAGGAAAGGGCTGCTATGGGGTTGAACTTGCCGTGGCTTCAGTAGCTCCTTGCTTGCTCAGTTTCCAGTGAGTTTAGTGTGGGAATAAATCTCAGCTCTGATGTTTCCTAGCTGCAGGGCAGAGGGCAGATGGCCTGTCCAATCTGAGCCATGTTCTGCACACATATAAAGTAGGGTCATGAGCCCCTACTTCTGAAATAATTCAGGTAAATCTCTTAACCAGGTGCCTTCTCTTTCTGTGGAGGATGGTGACCAGGGAAGCAGGTACATATGCCTGGGACTTCCCGTCTGCTAAATGGGTCCAGGACAGATAGGTGTGCTGGGCTCTGATAGGGGCCACAGCCTCCAGCACGTGTGCACACTTTCTCTGTTGGGGCGTGCCCTTTCCCCACGTGCGCAGCTCACAGCTGAACGTCCCTCAGTCTGGCCTGGCTCAGAGGACCCCATCCATTGGGCATGGATGTGCGCACACAGCAGAGTAAACCAAGGGCAGGATTTGGGGTGAGACCCACCAGCTTTGGATCCCCTGCTCTGCCCCTCACCTACAGTATGATCTTGGGCAAGAAACTTCACAGGGTGTTGTGAGGTTGAGCGTGCACGGTGCCTGCACAGAGGAGGTGCTCACTAAACGGGCGAGGGGCCCTTTGTTCCTCAAAGGCTTTCCACGATCCCAGGGGGGCCTCCTAGCCATCCCCAATGGGTCACTATGCACTGCTGCTCACATATATGTAAGTGTGTGTGTACAGTGCTCCCCCATTTTATTGAAGGTGAAAACAAAGATTCAGGAATGTGAAGACCAGGTAGCCCGTTGAGCTATCAGTTAAGCCGAGGACCCTCATCTTTTTCCTGCCCCATGCAGTGTCCTTTTCCCAACCAGGGCTTCTCTACTTCTGTGAGCTCCCAACGTGGGGAAGTCCCAGTCCCTCCTCCCCCTAAACCCCTCCAGGGCCCTGGGCCCCTCAGGCATCCCTGGACCCTGTCAGCTTGGCAGAGAGCCTCAGCTGGGTTAATTACATAACCAGCACACGCTGGGGAGGGGGGCATCTTAGGGGAAGAAGAGAGGGCAAAGGATGCAAGAAGACTTCCGGCCTCCCCCTGGGTGTGGCAACTTAAGAGGTCTCTAGGCTGTACCCTACCTGCAGATTCTCCTGGACAACATACTCCCTTGCCCTGAAATCAACCCTTTCTGGGAGAAGAGCTAGGGAATAAAAGCGGGACCACAGTGCTGGAGCCAAGGAGCGGGGTGCAGAGAGAGGCCCCTGGGTTGGGGACAGCCTCCTGGAGCCCAGCAGGCCCAAGTGTAGTCCCGTCCCTGACTCAGACGTGACCGGGGGCCCCCCTCCCTCTTCCCAGGCAGGGGTCCTGGGTCTGAGTGTTTATTAATCCAACATCCCCAGCAGCGGGGGCTGGTGGTGGTGGTGGAAGAGGACTGTCCAGAGAAGCAGGGCCCAGGCACCCCTCAGCCTCCCTTCCCAAGGCCTGTACTCTGCAGTGAGTCTGCAGACGGCGCCCAGGGACAGACACTGGGGCCAAAGCCTGCTTCTGGTTCCCCTCCCGGGGGCCCGGACACCTGAGTCCCAGCCCCAAGCTGAGGGCTTGGGGGTGGGGGGTTGCAAGTCCCGTGGACCGAGGCACCACGTCGGCCCGCTGTTGGTGCCCATCACATTCATGTGGGAGTGGGTGGGTGGGTGCGTGGGGGCGTCGGAGGATGCTGGGTTCCCTACGACCTGATTGGTAGGAGCGGAGGGGCGGGGGGAGGCCGGAGCCCTGCCGGCTCTCCGCCTCCAGCACCTTGCAGGCACCCCCCACCCCCCGCACCAGCGCTCACGTGGCCGCCCCGCGCCGCTTCCCTGCCAGCCTGCCGGCCCCCTCCTCCCTCCGCGTCCCTGGCCCCCGTCGGCCCGGCCGGCCCCCCTCCACATCCCCACCGACCCAGCCCGGCCCCAGCCCGCCCGCCTCCCGCCGCTTACCCGGGGCCGTCCTAGCTGCCCCCAGCCCGGGCGGGCCGGCCGGCCGGCGGGGCCGCGCTCCCCCCGGGCTCCGGCGCTGCCCCCTGGCTGGCTCCCCGGCCCGGGGGGAGAAAGGTGCGGGCGCCCCCGGATGCCCAGTCCGCGCGGGCGCGGAGCGGCGTGGGGCAGGTGCTGGCCGCCGAGGGGGTAGCAAACCTCCTCCGGCCCCGCTCTCCCTCCGGAGCGCGCCGCCCGCTCGCGCCGGGAGGAGGCGGCGGCGGCGGGCGCGGAGCGGGGGGCGGGGGGGCGTGCCCGGCCGGCCTTCCGCTGGGTCCCTGAGCCCGCCGCCTGCACCGGGGCGGCCCGGGACCAATTTTTCCATCCCGAGCCTCGACCTTCACCCCTTCTGACTCTCCCTGCGATGTGTTTAACTCCAACCTGGAGGGGCGGAAGAAGGGGACTGGAGAAGCCCTAAAGACTCTTGCTTCCTCTTGTTTCTCTCCATATCCCGCCCCACCCCACCGTCCCACCCCCACCACACACCGCAGGTTTAGGTCTCCTGTAACCCTTCCCTGTTCTGTTCTGGATGGGCGCCGCGTGCTAGAGGACATCGAGCCTTCTCTCCTCCACCCCGCAGGATAGTCACCGCCAAGGGGTGGTCACTTTCACCCTTCACTGCCTCAGTGAGAGAAGAGCGGAGAGGCCAGCAAAGCAAAGCTCATCCGCAGCCAATGTATGACCTCCATGCCCTGAAACGACTGCTCCCCTCTCCTCTCCAGACGGGGAGATGCCAGCGTTTGCCCGCGTCCAGGGCAGAATCGCCTGTATATTTATTCTAAAGAAATCGTGGTCAGGGTCATTGATCACAGGCAGCTAAAAATTAAGATCAGGTACTATGTGCCAGACCGTGGGCTTCCAGCTTTGCCTGTATCTTCCAAGTTGACCCTCCCAATACTACGAGGTAGATTGTTTCCTCCGTTTTACAGGTGAGATAGTTGAGGCCGAGAGGGGCTGAGTGGACTGTTCTTACTGAAGTGTAAAATGCGGAATCAAAGATTGGGAGTCTGTAGCAGGGCAGCCACTGAGAAACTTGGCCGATGCTCACAGTTTAACCCCGAGACCAGAGGCAGACACAAGGCGCTCATGTGTGCCCTGTGTGCAAAGTCAAGGTCCCGAGGGCAGGGTAAAGGGAACCGGCCAAGCAATGAGAAGAGTGGCAACATTCAAGGAAGGAGCCTTGAAAGAAGTAGAACTGGAGTGCCAGGGTGGGGAGGGCATGGACAAGGAAGGCTTCAGATCAGAGAATCTGGGGGCGATTCCAGGGCTTTGAGAAGGGAGTACAGGAACCAGACAGAGGGGGCTGGAAATACAAGAGGAGGCTGAGAGGCTGGTTGACGTGAAGTCACAAAGGCCTTGGTTGCCTGGTAAGGAGTTTGGACCTAGACCTGTCTGGGGTGCATGGAACAGTTTTGAAGCAGGCCAGCAACCTGGTCAGCAATGCGGGTGCAGGGAGGAGGAGGAAGCTGGGAGAAATCTCTCAAGTGTTTTTACCCTCGGACCCACCATCTCCCACTGTGTGACTTTCTATACTTTCTGGTATTCATGTGGGCCCCAGCTTCCGCCAAGAATCATTTTCTTCCTCCCTGAGGGCTGAGCACCCTCCCTGTTGCTGCCCTTCCCGCTTCTGTCCAGACAGGGAGCACAGTGGTTACAAGCCTGGGCTTCAGATCAAGCAGATCTAGATTTAGATCCTGGCCCTACCACTTACTCTGAGACTGAAGGCAAATTACTTGACCTCTCTGAACTCTATGCCTTATTTATAAAGTGGTGTTGTCCCCAAGGCACAAATGAGCCTGTGGTGTGTAGAGTCCACAACGCAGTGCCTGGCATGGAGTCTCACTGTGTGACCTTTTGTTTTTCTTTTGTTTTACAGACACAGCCACAGAGAAAGAGAGGCTGAACAACCCCCTGGGAAAGCATTTCTGTTTATGCTAGGATGGCTCCCAGGTGCTAGGGTAGGGTTTTGAGAGGGGTCAGGGCAGCAGCTAGAAGCAAATTCAGGGGCAAGAAGAGCACGGACCCCCTCCTCCAGTGCCACTTTTGTTCTGGTGACATCAGGTTTCCGGGCCCTACGGGATTGCAATGGGGTCAACCAATAGACTCTTAATTTGATTAAATCATCCAGGGCACCACCAGTCCCCCCACCATTTCTGAAAATATTTCATCCTTACTCTGCACAAGGATCTCAGAATTTGTCTACTCCCCCAAGTCCATTCTAGTTGTGTTTTAGCCCAAGGAAACCTAGAAACAAAAAATCATTCAATGCTCACACACACTTTGCAGCCAGGCTTCTCAGAATTCTCAATTTAGCTCCCCTAGGGGAACACAGAGCCACAGGTTCATTATGGGGCCTCACACTGGCTTGCAGTGATAAGTCATTTAAAACAATATATGGATTGCTTTATATGAAGCCTGGAATCAAGATTGCTGGGATATGCAGGTGACACCACCCTTATGGCAGAAAGTGAAGAACTAAAGAGCCTCTTGATGAAAGTGAAAGAGGAGAGTGGAAAAGTTAAAGCTCAACATTCAGAAAAAAAAGATTATGGCATGGCAAATAGATGGAGAAAACAGTGGAAACAGTGGCAGACTTTATTTTGGGGGGCTCCAAAATCACTGCACACAGTGACTACAGCCATGAAATTAAAAGACGTTTACTCCTTGAAAGAAAAGTTATGACCAATCTAGACAGCAATATTAAAAAGCAGAGACATTACTTTGCCAACAAAGGTCTGTCTAGTTAAGGTTATGGTTTTTCCAGTAGTCACGTATGGATGTGAGAGTTGGACTATAAAGAAAGCTGAATGCTGAAGAATTGATGCTTTTGAACTGTGGTGTTGGAGAAGACTCTTGAGAGTCCCTTGAACTGCAAGGAGATCCAACTAGTCCATCCTAAAGGAGATCAGTCCTGAATATTCATGGGAAGGACTGATGCTGAAGCTGAAGCTCCAGCACTTTGGCCACCTGATGCGAAGAACTGACTCACTGGAAAAGACCCTGATGCTGGGAAAGACTGAGGGCAGGAGGAGAAGGGGATGACAGAGGACGAGATGGTTGGATGGCATCACCGACTCAATGGACCTGAGTTTGAGCAAGCTCGGGGAGTTGGTGATGGACAGGGAAGTGTGGCGTGCTACAGTCCTTGGGGTCTCAAAGAGTCAGACATGATTGAGTGACTAAACAACATATATATATATAGATAGATAGATAGAGGGAGAGAGAGAGAGAGAGAGAGAGGGAGAGAGAGTTTTTTTTAACCACGCAGGATGCCAGATCTTAGTTCCCTGTCTAGGAATTGAACCAGTGCCCCATGCAGTGGGAGCATGGAGTCTTAATCACTGGATGGCCAGAGAAGTCCCTAAAGCATTATATCTTAAATCCCAACCCATTCAATTAATATAAAATGCAAAATTTGCCTGAATTTAAGATTTGGTTGGTTAAGTCATTTTGGTTCACCGAGTCACTTTGGGCTAAGGATTGTATGCTCCTAGGAGCCTATTCACTCTTCTATGGTTAGGATTACCTTGGTGAAAAAAACCTGAAAGGCTCTGTCCATAGTCTGTGGCTCCGGTTCAGCTGAAGACGCCTGAGGTGCAAACGTAAGACTCCACGGGATGGGACGCGTGAACCCACCTACAGCATGTGAAGCCCAGAGGACAAAGACCTGAACCTGGGACTCCGCCCTTGCTCCCTCAGAGCCGAGGATTCCACTGGCTTTCAGAGGCTGTCTGGCCAGATCCTGGGGCCTTTAACAGTTAAGTGGAGAGTGAATGAATCAAGAGAGGGGAACCCACAGGCTAGACTTGCACATTCTCCTCTAACACCTACCCAGTGGGAGAAGGTGGGGAGTGGAGTTCTCTCAGCCCCAGAGTGTTGGGGCAGTCCTGTCTCAAAAGGATACTTCTGGAAATTAAGTCCATCTGGGTCTAAACAATCCCTGAATTAGCCTTCCCCTTGTTGGCAGCATCAAGAACGGCAGGGCAAAAGCTAAATGAGAAACTGAGATAGCAAGTTTGGAGCCAACTCGGAAACTTTTCAAGAAACATCCTTGTTGCTAATAACATGTCTGGGGGCTGGTGGGGATTCTAGGATTAGTGTTCAGGAGATAGAAATGGGTAACAACGGGGGAGGTGTGATCTTTCCCAAGTGCCACACCAGGTATTAAAATAAACAGGCTCTCTTGCCTCCTGGAGCTGGGGGTGGCAGGGAAAAGAAATCTGGGTCCAAGCAAAACCAGAAAAAGCATCAATGCCTGGGGTGGGAGTAGGAAGGCTCCAACCCGGAGTCCTCAGCTCTTCTGTGGCCTCAGAAGCGATACACCTGAGAGCTCCGTGTTTCCTAACTTGGCGATCGGTGGGGGGAGGAGGCTATCAGGCGCCCTCAGGTGGAGGTCTCTCACCAGTGTGCCCTGTTTCTGGAGACTGAACCGCACTGGGATGCAGGGGCTTAGCAAGGCTGGCCCTCGGCCTGGTGGCTCAGAGGAGTGGGATGAAGGGAAGCTGCAGTGAAGCAATAAAGACAGAGGGAGTCAAAAGATGTGGCTTTACCTCCTCTCACCTGAAAAATGGGGATAACACTCCCAACTCACGGGACAGGCAGGCATCTTGTGCATCAGAGTGCTTTGCTATTTTTCAGCTGCCACATGAATCCCGTTACTCCAGACGAGGCAGTAGGCAAACAGGTGTCTTTCTCTGGCAGGGAGTCTCAACTCTGCACTTTTAGAAACACTTGAGGAATGTTTTGAAATGCAGGTTGTCCCAGGCCCTACCCAACTTGTAAGAATTATCAGCCTTTCATGAAAGCTCTGGGGTGTGGTCAATGTGCACCCAAGAGTTAAGAGCTTCTGCCCTAAGGATTTTCTTGGCCGAAACTGACATTCTTAGCTGGTGAATCCAATCACATCTCAGTAAGGCCTATCCCTCATCTCTGACTCTGAACCTCCACAAAGACCATCCTGACCCCACTTCCCCGCCAGAGTTATTCCAGTTAGAACTCAGGCCAACTAGCCAGCACGTGGTGACAGCCCCAGAGTTCCTAGCTGCCAAAAGATAAAGTTTTCATGGTGTCTGAACATCCACGTAGTAGCAGCAGTTTCTGTGCGGAGCCCTGTGCATCTTCCCTACACTGACTGAGGCTCAGGGCATCTGGGCACGGGACCCCTCAGTCTCGCTCCCCCACGCCAGGCTGTGGGGGACTTCAGAGGCTGTCCACTCATCAGAACCAGGGCCATGGCCTCCGGCCTGACCATACCTGGCTTGCGTGTCCCCAGCCACAGAAATGCAGGTGATTCGATCTGAACTCCTTGGGAAGCTTGATTGAAAGCAGCATTAATTCTATCCACTTGGGAACATGCAGGCCCCCAGTGCAGATCCGAGACGCTTTTTATAAACGGATCAGTGAAACGTCCTGGGGAAGAGGACACCAACGAGAAGCTCTGCTGGGCTCCTTCTGCCCCTGTGCCTGGGTGGCTGGCTGCCCCTGGCCCATCCGCTCGGGCCCTGGAGGGGACCTGCCAGGGAAGATGAACTGGCTCCTCTGAGCACTGCCTGCAGCGAGATGCCTGAGTGGTGATGGTGGTGGGGACAGCAGCGGGCGCCGGGGAGACAGGAGCCTCTGAGGCGTGTGATGCTTCCTCAGGCCCATCTCCACATTTCATCTGGCTAAACCCCTGGGAGGGCCGGGCAGCCAAAAGGCAAGTTCTAATAGCATGGTTATTAATACCCCATCCTTCCCCTGGCCCGCTGTGTTCTGTCCTCGAGTGTCAGTTCTGGGAACAAAGCACACAGCACAAACTTCATTTTGTGTAAATGAGAGTTTATTGACGAAGACAAAGTCAAGCTTCCCCCGCCCCCACCCTCTCCCAGAACAGATCCCAACAACAAAAGAATGAAAAGTTTTCTTAGGGCAACACTTACCCCCCTCCCCCTTCTCTCCAGTCCCAAGGTTCGCAATGCAGACACAGGAAACAGGCTCGGGCGAGGGCAGACACTCAGGGAATCTCTGACCAGCAAGAGTCCTGGGTGTGTGTGCGCTTGCCGTGCCCTTTGTGAGACGCTGGGACGTTACAGAGACAGGCTGCAGCGGCGGACAGGGGACTGCAGGGCAACCTTCGCTTGTCCCCTGTTCGGCCAAGCTCGAAATGGGCCCCAAGGGACACTGTGGTGGAGGTGACAGGCTCTGCCTCTTCAGGAGAGGGGTCCTTCTCATGAAGCAGAATCCCTCCCCAGCTGCTCAGGGGCAAACCGGGAGGGAGCCTCTCCAAGGAGCGGAGGGCTGGCAGACCGGCTGAATCAGCTGCGAAGTCCAGCTGTTGCCCATGACTGCCGGGGAGGCTGAGGAGCTGGGTTTCAGTGGCGGAGGGGCACGTCTCGGTACCACCCTGTCTCGTCTGCTTACCCTGCCACAAGCCCTGCCGCCTGGACCTGCGGTCTGCTTTGAGGCGAGAACACTGCGCTTGGAGCGGGGCCCTTCTTCACTGCTTGCGTCGCACTGACTCCACGATCAATCTCCCAGCCACAGAGCTTCACCCACCTGCTTTTCTACCCCACCTGGCACCCACCCCCACCCACCATCCTGTGCCACTTCCTGTTCTTCACGTGCCTGAGGGGTTCCTGTCCCTCACCCCAGGAATTCTTCTCGTGGAGAGTGTCAAGGCTTAAGAAACTGCTTTGGGGGACCTGCTCCCCGTAGCTTTCCAAGTGGTATGAGTCAGGGTCATTTCACTTGCAACACGGTTGCAGGGTAGTTTCTGCTGTTTTCTAGGGTTCCTCCTCCTGGACTCACTTTCAGGTCCAAGTCCCACGTGAGGTCTTGGACCCAAGCGCCTCTGATGAGAGCGGGGGCATCTGAGAAGCAGTCTCAGTCATGGACCCGGAATCCCCAGTGCTGGGCAGCAGCAGTACCCACAGGTGAAACAGACAACCCTGCTGGACGGTGTTCCAGGCACAGAGCACTCTTTGACAGCCACACCCAATGTGTCCAGGGGGGCAGGAGTTCTCACGTTTCCCGATCTTTTGAGAGAAGAAAAGGACGACTTGGCGCTCTGAGGTGATCTCAACCGCCTGGGAGCCTAAGCAACACAAGTGCCGAGCGGATGAGAGAGCCGAGGGATGACTGTGTGGCACCAGAAGCTCACTTCCTCCCCACACCCACCCTGCTGGCCTCCAGCACTGAGGGGCCTCCATTCTGGCATCAGGGTTTACCTTCAAGTCCCTGGACAGAGACTCTGCTGCCACTGGATGCCAATGAATGGAGCGCCAGAATCTGCGTGGAGTGTGAGGAGAGCCATAAGGAAGCAGGCACCGGAAAGGTAAGAGAAAGGCATCGACGAAAGAAAGTCAACGAGAGGGTCCCGCAGTGAGAACTCTGATGGGGATTCGGAGACCCAGCCCCCCACCTCTGCTACCGAACAGTCAACAGTCCTCAGGCGGTAACGTCCTGTTTGTCTTTTATCTTTCTCCTTTTTAGAAAAACAAGGTTGGATGAGTTATTATTTCAATTAAGTCTGTTTCAACTCTAAAACCAAGATTTTAGATGTCAACTGGACCTGAGATTAAATTAAATCCAGAGCAGGAGATGGGGGCGGGGGGAGGGGTGGCGCGCATTTTGATTCCTGAAATTCTTTCGTCAGTGTCATTCTTGGATTTGACCTCGGGAAAGGACTGTGTAAGTTCTTCTTCTCAGCCTGGGTGCCTCAAGGCCCCATTTCCTACACCCTGTAGCACCATTCAAGACCACCATTCCTAGCTGCAGCGCATCAAGGAGATGAAAATACAGGGCAGGAGCAATCACAGGAAAAGGAGTTTGGAGAGAAAAGAAAGTGATCAGGAACAAGGTGCCACGAGGTGGCAAGAAACTGTGTCTCACCCCTCCAGGACTGTGCGGTTGTCTTAACACTTCTCTCAGTTACACACTATTCCCTTAATTTCTCATATGTACAAAAATATAAAACAATAAAGTGCAGTTTACGTTTCAGTGACACTTTTCCTTGCTTTAATATTTTTTTGTTGTCTTTTTCTGCTTTTGAAACGAGGTCTCGATTACAAACTATCAAACTACACTCAAAACTGCAGCCACTGTAAGGGCAGCATGGAGAAGCCCACAGTGAGGACAGAGAGCGGCGGGCGGCACGAGGTGGGGAGTGACTGAAGCAGTGGTTACAGACGGTCACAGGAAGCTCAACTATCCAACAGGCGGTGCCCTAACATTAGCACAGGTTAGACTAGTCACTATCTTGGCGGGTAGCCTCGGTGTGTTCAGGTTCAGATTCTACATGGCGATAACAATTTCTTCCAGTTAAAGAGTTCTTGGCCTGCACCGATCACAGGGTGGCTGGAGGGCACCGGACCAGTCTATTAGTTTTTCAAAATGCTGTCGTAGACCTGATAGATGTACTGGGAGACCTCGGGAGCTCTACACTTCAGCGACAGCTGTGCGGAGGAAAAGGAGAAGGAAGATTATTAGCACGGAGGCCGGCATTCGCTCAAAAGGTATCCACGTACTCAGTTCAAGGAAAGCTCTTTCTCATACAAGGGGAGAAGGGCTTCTATCGTTGAGCAGCCAAACAGAGAGACCCTGCTGATAGGAGGTTCTGTGGGCTTTAGAATTCCAATTTAATCAATGTCAAGCTGTGCTGTGTTCCCACCCACATTCTACGTGGGTCTGCAAAGTTGGGAAATAATTCACAGGAAACACTGTAGGAGACAGATGCTTTCCTGCTTTGCTAGGAGTCACAGGGACCATAAGCAAGTGAAAAGGGAAGGCCTAAAACCCTTAACTTGCCGGTCATTTCATCTCTCTGTTCCAGTTTCTGTCTTCACAAGGACGGTTATCTCAGTCCCAATTCAGGAGGATGGATAACTAAATAAAATAAAAGCAGGAGCTAGACAGCTCCAAGGAACTAGTCTTCCCTGTTATTATATAGAAGAGAACGTACACTGCTAGCGAATGAAGATAAGAACCAACACGGGCTTCTCTTGTAGCTCAGATGGTAAAGAATCTGCCTGCAATGTAGGAGACGTGGGTTCGATCCCTGGATCGGGAAGCTCCCCTGGAGAAGGAAATGGACAACCCACTCCAGTATCCTTTGCCTGGAAAATCCCATGGACAGAGGAGTCTGGTGGGCTGCAGTCCATAGGGTCGCAAAGAGTCGGACACGACTGAGCGATTAACACTAACACTAAAGAGACATTTACCGAGTGTAACTGTACCATTTATGCCAACAGTGTTATCTTTCAGCTTCTGCCTCTTATTCAGGCTGGTCAGATACTTCTCATACCACTCTACTTGTCTATTACCACCTCTCTGTCTAGTCTAACAATTACCAAATTAAAATATTAAAAAGATTTCAATGCTGAACACTGAGATTTTCACTTTGTGGGTCAACAAGCACAAAATTTAAACCTAGGTTCGGACTCCTGAATTGTACCACATTAGGCAAATTCACCAGATTCACAATAACGTTAACAAAAGAAGCATATAAATTGCATTAAGAACCAGAAAACTTAATCTCTGTTTTTTGTATTACTGACATCATCGCTTGTTTATTAAAGTAGATGAACAAAAGTTGTCTTTAACGATATACCATAAGATTTTACATTATCTTACCTCTTTATTGTCTTATTAGAGACTAAACAATTTAACCAAGTTCAAAGAGGTGAGAATATTTTTGGTAAAAATGTCAGGAAGATATTGGTCAACCCTAAACTTCTTGAGAAAACTCACATCCTCAGAACTGAGTGAGATTTTAAAAATGCAAAACCAAGCCAAACAAAAAGAACATCGCAAGAGGCTCTATTTAAAATTTACAGCTTTAATATACATTCTCTAAGGCATTTCCAGAACTGCCGCTCGACATCCATTAGGAAGACAGTTCTGATATACGTAAAACAAAATGTATAACCAATTTTAGAATACAAATATAAATAGAAAGCATGCCCCTCCTCTGGCCCGAGTTGCCGCTCTGCCCTTCCCTGCCTCTCTGCCCCTCCTCCAGCCTCTCCACTGCCAGTGTTGTAGACAGCTCTCATGGGAAAGCGTGTGGGCTCAGAGGAGGAGGAGGAGAGGAAGCTCAAGCCAGTAAGAACAGCTAAGGGAGTTACCTCCCAGACTCAAGAGGGGGGTAGTTCCTCCTCCCCCAAATACAGTTCTCTATTTTTTCACATCTTTGTAGCAGTACTGGAACTTCCAACCAGTTGGAGATCCACTTTTGGTTCACTAGTGATAAGAGAATGTTGTCTTCAATTAAAGCCCAAGGTGGGCACTGGCAGGAGTCTAGACACAGACAGTTTGAGCTGCTCTTTGGAGGGGGGAAGAGAGGGAGGGGAGGGAGGGTAAGAAGAGAAGGAAGAATCTCTTTCTCTGGACTGTTCTATTACCTCCCTCCTCCAGACACCCCAGCCTTTAACAACAGGTTAAGTTTAGGGTTAAATCCATTCCTTGCTTTCCAACAAGTACAGTTAAGACAAGCTGGAACACATTAAAAAAATTTTTTTTGGCTAATTCCTAAAGAAAGCAAGAAGGAAATGTACATAAAAAAAGAAGCTAAAAAATCTGATTTAGGACTATGGTCTCATTTTATATGGGAAAAGAGGTCTTTCCAGGATTTTAACTTTTCGAAGCACTAACCTACTTATGTGTCACATCTTTAACACCAACCACTGAGGAATGCCACCTACCTAGACTCGCCTCCCTTGCCTAGGTAATAAGCCACGGACTTAAACATCTACTTCAGGTTTATGGCCTGGAACACATACTTCTTCACCTGGGACAAGTTATCTTTCTAGGTGAGAAAGAGCTACTTAGAGATTATGAGGGCTCTTCCCCCTGGGATAAACAAACCTTCTTAATGACATACAGTAAGGGGATGAAGGAAGTGATTTATCATGTAGTGTACTATTACTCTGGAGAAGGCAGTGGCACCCCACTCCAGTACTCTTGCCTGGAAAATCCCATGGATGGAGGAGCCTGGTAGGCTGCAGTCCATGGGGTTGCGAAGAGTCGGACACGACTGAGCGACTTCACTTTCACTTTTCACTTTCATGCATTGGAGAAGGAAATGGCAACCCACTCCAGTGTTCTTGCCTGGAGAGTCCCAGGGACCGGGGAGCCTGGTGGGCTGCCGTCTATGGGGTCGCACAGAGTCGGACACGACTGAAGCGACTCAGCAGCAGCAGCAGCAGTACTACTACTTGGTCATCAAAAAAAAAAACCCAACAAACACCAAATTATTAATATATGCAATGACTTAAGACAGATGTCAAGGATATTACGCTAAGTGGGGAAAAAAAGTCTGAAAAGGATAGGAACTGACTTTATAGAACCCTCTCAAAATGACAGAATTATAGTAATGGCAAACAAACCTATCAGTGATCCCCACAGGTTAGGCATGGGGTGAGTCTGTAACTATAAAGAGATAGCAAGGAGGAGTTTTTTCATGGCGACAGAACAGTTCTGTTCTTGATCGTGGTGGTGATTATCACAAATGTGATAAGATTTCATAGTACTGTACACTCCTTAACCAAATAAACTAAAAATAATGATGTAAAAATTGGTGAACTGTATTATGGGTGTAAGATGTTCTCAATGAGGAAAATTCAGTGGAAGATATATGGGAACTCTATGTACCATTTTTAAAACTTTATGTGAGTCTTAAATTAGTTCCAAATAAAAAAGTTTTAAACATTTTAAATCAACTATGCAACTACTAAGAGGTCTTTGTCAAAATCCTCACTATCCTTAATGAACACAAAGAAGACAGTTAGGAAGTGTTCAGATATCTGAATTCTTAGCACAACTTACCTACCAACAACTTCTGTGATCCTGAATAAGATATTAATCATTCTGAACCTTGGTTTCCTTATCTGCAATCTAGGGGTAATCATGCTACTCTAATCTAGCTGAGATGGAATACTGCAGACAATTACATAATGAACGATAAAAAACACACTCACACAAATACACATACTTTTGAGAAAAGTTCTAGGGAAGTAAATGGAGTTATTTTACAAGACCTGATTTTACAGTAGAAACCTGTTCCTCCAGAAGAGCAGACAGGGCTTTCCCTTTCTTAGGGAACTCAAGGAAAATGACAGGATAGTTTCTTACAAAAAAAGACAAAGGACTGGCGGTGGCGGAGGTGGGTGGGAGGAGTGTACCATTTATGGGAGAAGCCTCAAGTTTCTCAGCTCACAAATGCTTGGGCAAAAAAATCTAGTTAGATGGTACGCAGTATCACTCACACACACACACACACACACACTTGTCCAGCTTACTTCAAGGGGAAACTAAGAATTTTCAGTTCAGGGTGGTACTACTTCCTTGATGTATGCTAATGAACACACGTTTGCCTTAAAACTAAGGAATGGAGTCACAGACTTTTCTCGGCTAAATGGCCAAAAAGTTCACTTAATCTACTGATTATAAAGCTTTATCAGTTATTCAATGATTGAACCTTATTTTTCTTATCACTTTCCTTTCCCCTCATTCAGAACAGTGTACAAAAGCCTTGAACATAATAGAAGAATATGATATTTCCCCTATCCCAAGGGTTTTCTTATACCTTACAAAATGCAGATGACAAGCAGCATCTTACTGGGAGACGGTATTTTACAATAGTAAACAAATGGCCAGTGCCTAGGGTATTACGGCTATGCTGATTAACAAAGCAACTGGCTCCTCCCCTAAAAATATGGCCAGGATTTCAATTTTAGTCCAGCGTGGCACTGAAGAAGTTTTCTAAAGTTCCCTTTCAGGCTATAAAAGGTGTGTCCCATTTTGCCTTAATTTTTCAACAAGCATACAGTATCACTAAAGAGGATCATATGTACAGGCATTTTGACATCCTTACGTCCAAAAGCAGGAATGAGCTTGAAATGAGCTACGAAAACAATCCTCTTAGCGGCCTGTTACAGTACCACATGCACAGACACGCTAGACGAGCATTAACCAACACTGATGGAGCTGCAGGTTCTGTGAGCAGCTCTGTATATACCTGGAGGAGTCTGAGGCACTCCAGCCGCCAGAGGCCCCTTCCCTGGTGAATGGGGGCAGAACAAGGTCTTCTAAGAATGCAACTGGGGACTTTTTTGACTGCTTGTTTTAGATATCTGGGGAGTGCAGCAACTCCACCAGGTCTTTCCTGGCAAATTAAAAAATGCTAAGAAAAAAAATGAAAGGGCTCTTACCTCCCTCCGTGAACCCATCTCACCCATTCTGAAAAAGGCCTTACCGTGTAATTGGGGTTTCCTGGTTGGATACGTAGCTCGGCCAAAATCCAAATGCCATTAGTGAGCTTCAGGGATTGGTACAGCATGTCCTGCCCTTCCACATTCCTCTTGGCAATAGTATAAACATTGTTGTTTTGCAACTTGCTGGAAACAGTGTCTAGAAACACAGATTCAAAATGCAACACCTTCAGTTACGACACTCAGCAAGGATGCCATGAGCCACGCATGCTCATTAGCCCCTGACAAGCGCCGTCACATGCACGTGTGCACACTTCAGAAAGCCCTTCTCCCACAAGAGCGAAGTGTGAGGAGCTCTCCAAGTGCCTATGCACCACATTCCAGGCCAGAAAACGGAAGAAGGTGCGACTAAGCACCAGTGTTTGAGAACTACCTGTGGCGATTACGGTGGGTCTAAACCATTGGTACCCTTAAACTATTACTAGGAGCTAGACAGGTAAAAATGCACTGAAGTGGACAGAGACAGAAATGGGTGAATGTCTGACTGCCATGTTGGGATTCACTTCTGGAACGCTGGTCCCAGATCCATAGGGATACAAAGACTGACGACTGAATCTACAATACTTCCCAAGTCACTACTACTCCACCACGAGCCACTCTGGCCTCCCGTGCCAGGATCAGAAAAGTGCCAGTTGCAGAAATCCTGCAAATCAAATTTGTTAACCTTGACGTTTAGGTGTTTGTTTGTTTGTTTTAAAGCAGGAAAATGATTTCTTAAGCCTCTGGGGACTATCATACCCCAAATTAATAACGAAACAAAGTGCCTTAACAAAAGTTTTTGAGAAAGACTGAAGTTGTGCAAAGATGATTATTCCAAGGCCTGTAACCTCGACTGCCATTGCTGGTTAGAATGGGGGCCTTTGCAGCCATCAACACAGGAGAAGAACAGGTTGGTGTTTGGGGTCTTCCTTGTGCCTACGTACAGCACAGAGACATGACATTCTAGAATTAAAGGTCATTTCTCTCTCCTTGTTCTCTGACTGCTAACATGAGATGCTGCAGCACCAGAGAAAGAGAAACTTTAAGAACAGAGATGATAAACATCATTTCTTTGTTGATAGTTTATTACATTTGTTTCTAATAAGAATTAAATTACTCAGGAACTAAATTCTCCCCACATAAAAACCAGTCATACTCTATGGGAGAAGGCTGCTGTGATGGATGGTCTTTCTATTCTCCTAGACGGTAAACCCTCTGAGCACAGGAATCCTAGAGTTTTTCATCACTGTGCTTCTCACAGTATCTGGGACACAATGAGTACCTGCCATCAATGTCTATGCCTAAGCCTCTGACTCAGGTGTTGGAGATGCCAACATGTGCCTAATGCCATAGGCGTTAAAAAGCATTATTTAAGACATTTCCCCAAAGAAATACAAATGGCCAACAGACACATGAAAAGATGCTCAACATCACGAACAGATAGTGATAATAGATAAATGCAAATCAAAACTAGAATAAGGCACCACCTCACTCTAGTCAGAATGGCCATTATTTAAAAGTCTACAAATAACAAATGCTGGAGAAGATGTAGAGAAAAGAAAACTCTCCTACGCTGTTGGTGGGAATGTAAATTGGTGTAGCCACTATGGAAAACAATATGGAGGTTCCTCAAAAAACTAAAAATAGAATTACCATATGATCTAGCAATCCCACTTCTGGACAAATATTCAGACAAAATTATAATTAAAAAAGATACATGCATTCCTATGTCCACAGCAGCACTATCCACAATAGCCAAGATTGGCAAACAACCTAAATGTCCATCTATAGATGAATGGACAAAGAAGATGTGGTACATATATACAATGGAATGACTACTCAGCCATAAAAGAGAACAAAACAATGCTATTTGCTACAACACAGATGGAACTAGAGATTATCATACTAAGTGAAGTAAGTCAGAAAGATAAATACCATATTATATCGTATATGACGTATGTGTGGAATCTAAAATATGACACAAATGAACATATCTATGAAACAGAAACAGATTCACAGACACAGAGAACAGACCTGTGGTTGCCACAGGCGAGGTAGGTAGGGGGAGGAATGGAAGGGGAGGTTTGGGTTATCGGATGCAACTATTGTATACAGAATGGGCAGACAACAAGGACCTGCTGTAGAGTACAGCGAGCTACACTCAAGATCCTGTGACAAACCATGGCGGAGAAAATGTACAAACATGTATGTGTGTGTGTGTATATACACACAACTGAAACAAAACGTGTGTTTGTATATATATATACACACACACAACTGAAACAAAACGTGTGTGTGTGTGTATATACACACACTACTGAATCACTTTGTTGTGCAGCAGAAACTAATACAATATTTAAATCAACTACACTTCAATTAAAACAAACAAAGCCAACTTTCTCTGGGGAGTTCTTTGGTGATCTAGTGGTTAGGATTTGGAGCTTTCACTGCTGTGGCCCAGGTTCAATCCCTGGTCAGGAAACTGAAATCCCATAAGCTGTTAGGCTGCCCCCCACAAAAAATCTGCCAGAAAAACCTCACATCTGTTTGTTTAGTTATTTGAAGTACAGCTGATTTACAAAACTGTGTTTCAGGTGTTCAGCAAAATGATTCAGATACTTACAAATATATATGTGTGTGTGTGTGTATATATATATATACTTTTTTATATTCTTTTCCATGATAGTTTATTATAAGATATTGAATATAGTTCCCTGTGCTATACATTAAATCCTTTTTGTCTGTTTTTTATATAGTAGTATATATCACATGTATGGATGCGAGAGTTGGACTATAAAGAAAGCTGAGCGCCAAAGAATTGATGCTTTTGAACTGTGGTGTTGGAGAAGACTCTTGAGGGTCTCTTGGACTGCAAGGAGATCCTACCAGTCCATCCTAAAGGAGATCAGTCCTGAATATTCACTGGAAGAGCTGAAGCTGAAGCTGAAACTCCAATACTGTGGCCACCTGATTCAAAGAGTTGACTCATTTGTCAAGACTCTGATGCTGGGAAAGATTGAAGGTGGGAGGAAAAGGGGACGACAGAGGATGAGACAGTTGGATGGCATCACTGACTCGATGGACATGAGTTTGAGCAAGCTCTGGGAGTTGGTGATGGACAGGGAAGCCTGGAGTGCTGCAGTCCATGGGGTCACAAAGAGTCGGACACGACTGAGTGACTGAACTGAACTGAACTGATGTATCTGTTAATCCCATATTCCTAATTTATCTCTCCTCCTTCCCTTTTTCCCATTTGGTAACCATAATTTTGCTTTCTATGTTTGTGAGTGTAATAAACATCTATTTAGATGTGGTCTAATTTTGGAGCTAATTCTTGCCCTGATGTCTTTCTTCCACATTCAACCCAACAAGCGCTCAGGGCAGGAGGTACTAAAGCCCATTCATTAAACAACTCCATCACTCTTAGTTATGGCTTAATTTCCCTCCTTTTATTTCCAGTTTCCACTAACACCAAGCAGAGTAGTTGTAACTCAAGAATGGGTTCTCTTTGAGAAGCCAAAATGTTTATCTCAAGGTCGTTATGCACAAGACTGAGGGAGGAGGGAGCCTCAATATACTTTTTCATCACCTTCTGGGGGGTCAGGCAGTTCTGGCTGTCACCTTGGTTCCCACAATGAAGGGCTCTTGCAGCTCAGACTGAGTTGCTAGGCAACATCACCAGCTGGAGTTTGGCTTACATCTTTTGACAGGACCGTCTTTAACACGAGGAGGATTGCTTTCAGTTGTAAAAGCCATTCCCAAGTTTCAAGGCTCTTGCCCATTTCCAAGGAAACAGAAAATACACACGACAGAATCTTTTGTTGAAGTTCTACCTTGCTGCACAGGCACATGTTCTAGACAATATATAGAGCAAGGCCCAGATGCCTACAGATATGTCATGGTTTTAAGTAAGAGGTGACAGGCTAAGTAAGTGGTGACAGGCTAAAAAAGAGATGATAGGCTAAGAAATGGAAGCACCCAAACACACATACACACTCACCCACTCCAGAATTAAAAAACATGGCCAACAGCCAGATGGAATAAGCAAGTTGAATGGATGGAACTTTAATGTGTTTGGAAGCATTCCGGTTAGGAACCTGGCTCTGCTCCTACTGAATGGCTGTTAGCGTGATTTCTATCAGAATACTGCATGGAGGGAAGAGGGTTCTGTAACATAACTATGTGTGAGTCAATTTTTCTGGCTGCATCACATAGCCCGTGAGATCTTAATTCCCTGACCAAGGATTGAACCCACACCCCTGCACTGGAAGTGTGGAGTCTTAACCACTGGATGGCCAGGGAAGTCTCTGTGCGGCAATTTTTATAAACCTTAGATTGTAGGTTTGAGCTAGAGGGCTTGAAGGTGGTAGGATAACCAGACTCTGCTAAGTGAACTTATTAAGAATGGCAATGGGACGTCCCTGCTGGCAGAGTGGATAAGAATCTGCTTGCCAATGCAGGCAACGTGGGTTCGATCCCTGGTCTGGAATGATTCCACATGCTGCAAAGTAACTGAGCCTGTGTGCCACAACTACCGAGACCGCGCTCTCGAACCTGTGAGCCACAACCACGGAGCCCATGCACGCCAGAGTCTGTGCTCCACAAGAGAAGCCACCGCAAGGAGCGGCCCATGCAATGCAATGAAGAGTATTTCCTGCTTGCCACAACCAGAGAAAGCCTACACACAGTAATGAAGATGCTGCACAGCCAAATTAGAAAAAAAACAAAACAAAACAATGGCAATGGGAGCCAATGTAAAGAAGCTTCCCAGCCAGACTGGGATATACTTCTTGACAAAACATCACAGTTCTTTGCGTATGTTTGTTTTTTAAACATATCCGAACTCCTGGGGAAATACGATGGAATCTTATAGCTGTGAGACTTGGAGAATGAGAATGTAATGGTAAGACACCGACATCTGCTCTACAGGAGAAGAGTTTTTATTAAAAGACAGTCAAATACAGTTACACATGCATTAAGATGTAATTTCTTTGGGTTCATTTGTCTCCTACCTCAAATCTGGCTTTGGGTCTGAGGCCTAAAATCTTAGAAGATGGGAATGTGGTCTTCCCTCCTTCGTCTTCCTACTTTAGCTAAGGTCGCACCTCTTCCAGCAGCCGTAAGAGTGAAGAAGGTACTCGGAGAGCTGGAAGGGGGAACCTGCACATGGGACCCAGCTGTGGACACAGTCATTAGCAAGTTGCAAACCACTGCGACTGCTAAAAAGAACACCTTTTTTTAAAAGATCATTTGAACAACCAAATTGTATTTAAGTGCTGACTGGCAATGCACTTGTATTTATGAAATGGGGAGAACCATGACCAAACAAAGAAACAGAACTCACCCTTACCTATTCCCTGTGCCTGAAGAAGTATCTGTCCCTTATTAGAGAGCCTAACTAGAAAATACAGATGTAACATGTCTCTGAGTTTTTCAAAGCAAAACAAGCACTTAATTTAAAAAACAGGTTTGCAGGACACTTGCCCGAAAGATTCTTTTCTGGATATGGCTGGAGATGCAGCTATTTCTTATGTACTTAAGACAGTGGTCCCAGATATGACTAGTGCCAGGAAGCAAGGAGACCCATACAATTGGGTGCCTTTTCTGAACCAGTATTTTCCAGTATTCACACCACTAGTGACACATCATAAGCACACTATCATTACACCTTTCTATTAAAAATTGATAAATTATTAAGGCTTAGTAAGAGGGTTTCTTTTCTTCTTTCTTCTCTAGAAGAAATGGAAGAGCAGAAGTAAAAGCTCAATGCTAGGCTGGTCAGTACTTTAAGCCTGCGACTTCCTGTAGCCTCAGAGTGTTAGCGCCATCTGTCAAATGTCTACTCTGGCACAGAAAAGCTATTTAAAGGGTTGGTGCTATTGTGATTAGGACAGATCAGCTGGAAAGAAGGTATTTTTAGCTCTCAACCCAGGGTGTTGAATCAGAAGGCACTAAACCTGAAAACGTTCCTGTTAATTGAGCCCTCAGACTGGAAGGAAAAGAAAAGGTTGGGGTAGGTACTCCAGACCTCGGGGTGGAGGCAGAGGAAAGCTAGAAAGGATTAGCTGCAGAAATGGTCTTGTAAGAGATGAGCAGTGATTCAGTGGGAAGTGATGGATGGCCTCGGGCTCCCGGAGAAGAGGACTGGCCGGGAATCTTCCCTGGGCTCCGTGCGCTGCACCACCGCAGGGCGGGGTGCCACTGCAGAACTGATTCGCTGGTATCTGGAGCATCCAAGGCAGGGAGGAGCCGGCATGAGGCCATGGCTGAACTGTTCAAAACTGAATTTGTCCTGGGAAACTGTTTCTGTTTACATCAGAAGACATAGCTCCACTGGGAGAAAGGCCAGATACCTTTTCTTTGGCAAGATCACAAATGTACACCAAGGTTCGGAGCCCCCATCTGGAAGCAGGGGGATTTTCTTTATTAATCTGACAAGCCAGACTAAAACCCTCAATCATCCAAACTTCCATTTTCTTTTTTGAAAAATCATGTCTCCTTCACACCAGACCTCTGAGACCAAATCTGCTTTCCCAGGACTCTGGCCTTTCTCTGTTGTCTGTAGGCCAGAGTTTTCCTGATCATATGTGTTCAAGGAACACGGGTTCTCCGTAAGACGTTAGTAATAAGCATTTTGTGATTTTAAATTCCATAGGGAAACATTCGGTTGATACTGAGTTACAGTGGTTTCCTCAGTGCGGGAGGCCTCAGCTGCTAGTGAGCTTATGAGCAATGGCAACTTCTAAGACAGGCCCATCATACACTGTACTTCCCAATCTTATGACCACAGAACCCTTTTCTGAGGGACAAGTGTTCTCAGGAGTGTAATATATGAAATGACTTGGGACTGACCACACAAGGGTGACTATAATCCTAGCTATTAGCCACTGTGGGTTCTGCAGCGCAAGTTTCCTGAAAAAGGTTAAAAAATGTAGAACTGTCCAACCTCCCAACTCGTCAAATGAGGCTTGTGGTAACTAACCAGTGAGCCTAGGAGAGACAGCAAACACCGTCACCTACCTAGAACACGGCATAAACAACAGCTCAATTTAAATATGATTTTTTTTTTTAAAAACTCAGCAAAAATCTGGTTTTGTTTAATAGCTACATAACCGGTCAGGCTGAGAAACCTAGAAGGCATGTGGTATTCGTGAAGAGAATCAACAAACTGTCATGGCAGTGGACGCTACAGAAGACTGTCTTCCTCAAGTACCTCTCCAATGGCTAAGGAGAAGCCCTGTGAGAAAAAAATCTGCCTGGAACACAGAGGATGGACCTGTCACAGAGCACACCCACTCCCTGCAAAAAAACTTTTTAGCAAAAAATTTTTAAAGAACAAGTTGAAATGCGAAGCCAGTGAGTTGTTTTCTTTCTTTCTGTCTGCCTTTCTCCCAGGGCAACACTCTAGCCACAGTGGGAGGGCAGCATGCCGGAAGGAGGAAGTGCCGGGGAATGAAGAGAGGTGGCACTGACTAGCATCAGGTCTCACTCTCGTTCAAACTCATAAAGTCTTATATTAACCTCAAGGAGAGACTGGGACAAAGGCAAGACCCTGAACAGCTTAGGGCTCTCTTCCATGCCTGAGGATGCTTCAGTGAAACAAAGCCTGAGGCACTGCCAGTGGGTACTGTTTCTCCTCTCCGGTTCCCAGACTGAAGTTCTAGTGTAATCGTAAAACTAACTACTAAGGGGGCTATAACTTTTTAATAGTGATTAAGGCCGTCATATCGTCATATGACAGCTGACACAACGAAAGAAAGAAATAGGCCACCAATTAGGCTTTAATCAACTATGATGTAATCTTATTTAATAATAAACACAGGATTCCAAACAAGGATCTCAGACAGAGTCACTACTGAAGGCTGATGTAAGAGGACAAACAGTCCTTTTAATTCTTGGGAGAGCACATATCTTCAAGTGCCAATTACCTGATGCTTAGAATGTTCAAGCAACATGACTGATCCATGTTCAACTACTAGACAATTGGGCATGTGGATCCATTCTAGTTCTTAAATCTGTCAGCTTGTAGCTAATCTAGTGCCTACCATCAAAACATCCCAGGTGTTTAATGAGAAGTCTGCAAAGTAATATACCCTTTACTCACTAGAAATAGGTAGCTGTGAAAAAAAGAGATAGGTAAAGAGAAGACAGAATTTTCAACTATCTAACTGAATATACTAAGATGAAAATGGAAGTTACAGTTATCACTCACCAGCATTTAAATGACATTCCTTAATCTGAAACTGAAGTTCATTTTCATTGGGAATATCCTTCCATGTTGCAAGGAAGACCTGGCGCTCTGTGGGGGAAGCAGAGGTAAAGGCTGGGTGTGCACAGTCTGGCAACAGTCTGACACCTGAGCCCTCGCACCATTTCCCCTTTGGCGTGCTGGCTCCAGCAGTACGGCCAGTGGCAGTCTGAGCCGAGCCAATGCTTAGTTATGCACAAGTGCCGCGCTCCAGGTTAATTAATCCCTCATGAGTCGCACCAAGATACACTGGGAAAGACTTTACAACTAGGGTTGTTTTGGCTCCACAGTTTTCCTATTTAGGTGACTCTGGGTAAGTCTTGTGACCTTTCTGATCCTTAATTCCATCATATATTATACCTGCTATACTACCCAAAGAGTTATTTTAAGAATCAAACCAATAAAATGCCAATACAACTTAATATCTATCAATATAAGCTAGTTTTATTAGCTGGTGGTTTCCTAAGTAAGGGAAGAGAGAAATATCAACCACCACATGGGGAGTACTAACAATTTATTATAAATTACTGAATTCGTATCGTGAGACAGTAAGAACTCAGGACAGGGCTAAGTGCTAAAACCTGCACATATTATCTCAAGTCATTACAAAAAACTATTTCTGCTTTGTAAACGTGGAAACTGAAACTCAAAAAAATTAAGCATCTCGCTATAGTCACAAAGCTAACTAACAGCCAAGCTGAGATTTCAATCCACATCTACTTGCCACCAAGCCATTTACTGTCTGCTGTGGTGACTGGCTTATTCAGACAGTGGGCATTGTGATTTAAAGACCAACAGCACAGCAAGATCAACTGTGACTCAGGCAAATACATAATTAGCAGTTATCAGAGCTTTAGAATAGCCATCCCCCATTTTTTTAAACCTCAAGATAAATTGAACTTCTGGGGATATGCTCTACCTGACATTCAGAGGAAGGGCAAAGGTATATTTGGCAGGACAGGAGGACATACTTACCCATTTTGCCATCTTCTACAAAAAGCACGTTGAGTGGGATGAGGCAGCTGAAGTAGAAGACATCAATATTGTTTTTCACAGCCACCTGCCAGGAAAGTAGGAAGGGAAAATTAGGACATCATAAGAAGGCAGGTAGGAGGGAAAGAACAGTTACTGTCTAGAAATATACCATCCAATTTCCTTCCTCTTTTAGGCAGTGCAGGAAACCCCAAATCAAGACACACCAGCCCATACACTGGAAAGCATGTCCCTACCTACTCCACTATCAGAGCACCATCGATTGACAACCTGCAACTCTGCCCACTCCAGGAGGGATGAATTCAAGGCAAATATTCTATGCCTGTAATAGTCTACTCAGTTATTTTAGTAGTTGCTGTTGCTATCACTAAGTACCTGTATTAACAGGTATTTCTAATCCTCATTATGACTCATTATATCCTCATTATAACTATCCCAAACAAAGTAGTAAATGGTACTCCCCTCTCATTTTCCTGATGAAGAACTGAAATATTAAGTAACATTCAGGGCCACATTGTAAGCACACAGAAAAACCAGGATTCAAATGCAAATTTGACTCTACACTGATTTTTCTCTCTCCACAATAACTGGTGTGTCATAATGCCCTTACCTTTTTTCTGACATGAGTTTTAACGTGCTTTCTTACTTCCTAGGTCATATGGCTATAAAAGTTTGGGTCAAACACTCGTAAATTTGATGACTCTAAGGAAAAGCCTTTGAGTGAATGAAGAAATGAGTTTTCTTCTCACAACACAAACTTCTGGATGTGCACAGGCTGTGATTCTACCGTGGCCTGCTCAATCCAGCGGAAGCTATTTATATATATATATATTTTTAAAGCTACAATACGTATAATACTTGTGTTTAGGGGCAATACTGTTGGTTGCCCCACTCAGAAACACCATTCAGAAAATCTGCCTAAGCTGAGGCAGATTGTAAGAAGCAAATATGTATGAGGGGAGACATAGGAGAAAAACTGCTTGAAACCATGCTTCCCACTGGTTTCTGTCACTGGTGACTTTCCTATCTATGCTCTTGGCGCCACAGAAAAATATTCCTCTGGGTGAGTTTAACAATCAGTAACCATGACTATTTCTCTTTAAAAAAATAAAGGTAAAAAGTGCTTATCTAGCACCACCATTCTCCTCCCACCTTCTTGGGGGCAAGCATGTCTACACTTATCAACTCATCTTCTCCACCTTAAACAGTAACTTTATTTCATCCTCCATAATTTGGTTTGGGTGTATCTACTTGATATCTTTCTACTCCTTCCCAGAAGAATTTATCAAGTTACTTTCCTTGAAACTTGGGCATTGAAACTTTCAGTTACCAACCCCCAGGAGTTTCTGATCTCTATCACATAATCTGATGCCCAAAATGCTGAGACAGCAGGAGTCCCCAAAAGCTCGAGTCTGGTGAATGCAACCACAGTAACTAACTTCAGCAAAGAGGGACCTTAGACACTCCTTAAGATGTCACTAGAGCATCACTTCAAAAAGATTATACCAGCTGCAGGTCTCCGGGAAAGATGTATTTTCTAATTCATCTGGTACTCAGCAGTTAAGAGAAGGGGAACTCTTTATTGCAAATAAGGGCACCAAGAACACCTTGAGGGAGTGCCAGGCCCTGAAAAGGGCATTCAGAAGTGCAAACTGGAGGTGGTACAAGTGGGCTCGTGTGGGTTATATGTCCTCCAGGAGATAATATTAATGATTCTTAACCAAAGACTTATATTAGAATCATCTGGAGAGATTTTTCAAAACAGAATCTTCGACTCCAACCTGTATTTAAAAAACAAACAAATAAACCAATTTCTGGGACCTGCCACACCTATTTTTTTTTTTTTTTAATTTTATTTTATTTTTAAACTTAACATAACTGTATTAGATTTGCCAAATATCAAAATGAATCCGCCACAGGTATACATGTGTTCCCCATCTTGAACCCTCCTCCCTCCTCCCTCCCCATTCCATCCCTCTGGGTCGTCCCAGTGCACCAGCCCCAAGCATCCAGTATCGTGCATCGAACCTGGACTGGCAACTCATTTCATACATGATATTTTACATGTTTCAATGCCATTCTCCCACCTATTTTTGAAAAAGTTTCTAAGAAGATTAACCAGACAAGTAATTAATTTAGAACAATGTTACCTAGGAAGTCCGTTTGAGCGTATAAATAGCCTGTGCTTCTTAGGGAATCCTTAAACCAACTGGAGCCCTTTAACCATGGAAAAGATGTGAAAGCTCTTCTAGGTCAGCAGTGCTAAACCATTCTGCCCTGAGGACCCTTTTGACAAACACATAAAACTCAGGGACCTTCTTTTTGCAAATAGTACATGCAATGTTTCCACCAAAACTTTAGGGGTTTCAGGAGACCCTAAAGCCTATCCCTGGGTTTCTGCTCTAGATTAATTCTCTGAGAAGCTGGCACACCCAAATTGGTGGCAGCAGACACAGTGGTTCTGAACATGGACTCAGGGACCAGATCAGACCACTTGACCATGCTGACTGTTCCTTACTAGCTGTGTGACCGGAGGCAGGAGTACTCAGCTCAGTCTCGTGCCTAAAGAACAGAGATAACCACAGCACTGAATGCATGGGGTCGTTATGAGGCAAGTTAATATTTGCAGAGCACGTAGAATAGTGCCTGACTTACAGTTAAATACTGTGAACAAATGTTTCCTAAAGAAAAGTTCCCTCTTCTTTCACCATATTCTGCTGTACACTTTACTCAGAATTTTTCATAATTAAGGATAACCACATGAGACTTACCTGAAATCTTTCACATGCTCAAATGTAGTATTACAACTATGCTAATGAGAGATATCAGGAGAGATTTTTAAAGAAAGGCTTACTGGGAAACTGTTAGTTTAATGATTCCTCTTGCGACTGTGCTCCTGGTCAAACGTCATCTCCTTATATGATCAACGCACAGAGTGCTCCTTGGAAGAAGTGGTTCATCTCTATTACATTAGCTCTTCAAAATCTGCATTTTGCTGCTCTCAAACTTTTCCTCTTTTGTAGAGTAAAACATAGCCTGTAAAATGCAGGCTAGAACTGCATTTATTTCAAACGTATATGGTTTCCTTGGATGTGGCCCCTGCCTATGTCTCTAGTCCATTTCCTTAACGTCAAGCATATCAAAATAACTTCCTGCTCTCCAAACACTAATGTTGTTCTTTCTGCTTAATATGTTCTTTTCCTAAAGCTTCATCTGTCTGGAAAATATCTATTTAATCTGAAGATTTAGTTCAAGCTTGACAAGGATTTCTCAGGAAGGTTCTAACTCCCCTCCATCGCACCCACACCATGAACTTCCACTGTAGCATAAATAAGCATTTATCTATGCCTCACCCACAAAACAACGGTCTCTTGCTCATGCAGGGGCTCTCATCTTCACTCACATCCCAGTGACTCAATAAATACTTGTTCCCTTTGATTAAAGGGAAGAACTGGACCAAATGGAATGAAACACTGGTTTCTCAACCTTTTTTTTTTTAAACCTCCCTATCACTCATAGGCAAACATACTTTCACCCATCACACGGCTCAATGGGCACAGGAACACACGGCAGGGCAAGGTTGGGGCAACAGGACAACACGTGGGCTCACCTGGTTTCAAGTCCCTGGACATAGCATCTAGCTGTGGGGGAAGAGTAACACAGGTGGTAGACACCACCCAAAGAATATGAGTCTCTAAGAATATGCCAATAACTCTTCAGGAGTCCAGGCCAAAAAAAGAATCAAGGAAAACACAGTATGAAGCCAGTTCAATTTTAACCCAGATGGCGGCTACTCTGAAATAGAACTGAGTAAACCTTATAGTATGATATTGATTGCTTCAGAGGGAGAAAGGGGAGTTCTTTGTTTTCTTCTTTTGAAATTCACTATCCCAACAGGTACAGAGCAGAAAGACATAATCCAGACAAGCTGAAGAAGTACCTTCTAAGAGCTTTCACAGTGATGTCTAGCCTGCCTATGGCAAATCAATTATCACATACATATCCAACTGTCTACTTAGTATCTTCACCTGGATAACTAACAGATACCTCAAAATGAACATGCCCAAAACCAAATTCTTGACCTCCTCTCCTCATCCCTAAATGGAACCTCCTGCTGACTTTCCAAATCCAGTAAACGAAATACTGCAAGGCTTTCTATGGTGTCTCTGCTTCTTCACTCGTCTTCTCTACCTTCAACACCTAACTTCCCAGCCTCTTCTCAACACAGCCTCAGAGTGATCTTCAAATTTGGTCAGTTCATCGATATCTCCGTGTTTGAGCCTCCAATGATTACCCCAAATTATAACTGCCTATGGTCAGATGCCTGTTACCTCTCTGCTGTCACATGCTGGGACTCTCGCGTCAGCCATGGGAGCCAGCTGCTGTGCCTTGCACACACCGGGCATGCTCCTATCTCATAACCTTTTGTGTTTCTTCTGCCTGAAATTCTCTCCACCAGAAATCTGCAATGTTTATTCTGGCCTCCTTTAGGTCTTTGCTTTAATCAAGCATTATCTTCTTATGTAGGTCTTCCATGACCAACGTATTTTTGAAATCATACCACTCAATCTCCACCTCCAGGACTCCCTAGCTCAGGCTCTGCTTTTTCTCCCATTGCTCTTATCTGTCACACATCTTTACTAATTTGTTGGTGCACTGCCTGTCCCTGTGCCACATAACACACCTCCAGTAAAATGCAAGTTCCACAAGGTAGGGGACTTTTGTCTCTTGTTACTACTCTCTTCTCAGTTTCTGAAACAGTGACTGGCACAGAGTAAAGGCTCAGTAAGAATAATGACTGTAAAATACATGGCTCTAAGTTCCTGACGGCCACTAGGCTTGGATAAGACATGAACCTGGACTAAAGTTTCCCAAAGGACAGTACTTCTTAAGTTTTTCCCAGTGTACTTCCTTTAACAGAGGAAGAAAGAATGGACATATATACTGGGGTGGAGGTAGGGGTAAGGATCAGGATTAGGGGCACAGTATGAAGTAGCCCATAAGAACAAAATTTCTTTGAACTTCTGTGCTATCCCATAATGAATCCAAGTGTTTTAATATGAAATGTGCTTCTTCATTTATCTTTAAACAAAACTGACGCTCCAGAGAATACACATGTATTCTTCAGCCTCAAGTACTTCTTAACAAGGTGGTTTTAAACACTGTGGGTCACGACCAATTGGTGGTTCTTAAAATTTGTTTAGTGGGACATAACTGGCATAAAAAAATATAATAGAAGGGACTTCCCTAGAGGGCCAGTGGTTAAGACTCATGCTTCCACTTCAGGGAACATGAGTTCGATTCCTGGTCAAAGAAATTCTGCACAGTGTGGGCAAATAAGTAATAGAATAGAAAATGTCATAGTGTATCTCACTAAGAGTAAGTACTGACTCCTGAAACTGTTTCAGTTTTATGTACCGTATGTGTGAATACACTATGCAAAATGTACCTCTTATGTAAGCTGCAGCCAAAATCTATAAAAGCCCTAAATATTCACTCAGCAAATGATAAAGCAAGCAGTGAGGAACTGGGCTCAGTGAGCTTAGAAACAGGGTGCACACCTCAGTTTCTGCTCTGAGGATGCCTAAAGCAGATCCCAGATGGTACCAAGAACCAAATTACTTAAATCCTGTGTTCCTCTGGTCTGCCACGAGCAACATGGGGACACAACAGTATTTACTTGCTTCTCAGGGACATCAATAGGAAGAGCAAAAAGAAGTGATTACGAGGCACTTGGAAAACACAAAAGTGGGCTAGAAATGCTTAATAATAATAATGAGTTTTACAAGTTACTTTCAGTGGCTGCTGGGGAAAGAGCAGCCTGACAGCTTCAGCCTGTAACCAGCAATTAGTTTCTCTCCATAGTATAGAAAGCCTGCTGCAGGGGCTGCGGCCCCTTTCTGGCGGCACAGCTGGAGACGAGCAGGCTGAATTAATATTCTAACCTTGTTCCAGTGCGCTCAAAAGTGCTATAAAAAGGTACGAGATGAACTCGGTCTGAACTCTGGCAAATGGGGCCTCTACCTACACCTCTCCCCACAGATCACCACAGGAGGCACTGCCACAAGAAAATTCAAGGCAAGCGGTACACAGCTCACCTTTGAGAGTGTATCATCTACTCTTCCGTGACGTCACTTGTGACCTTTCCCAGTCTCTGAGGAATTTTTTCCCCCTTTTTTCTTCCTCTCTATTTAGCTTTGAGAGAGATTATCTGCAGGCTGGTCGAACCGAGGACCAGGCAGTGACGCCAACCTTCACCAGTTGTCTGAGGAATGATGATTCAGATGTGTTTTAAGCACCACACTATATAGTAACAGAGCCTAGAGGAATGGCTCTGAGTGACAGGTTTTTAATGACACTGCCTCCAACTGTGTGATATATGTCATCTGAGACTCAAGCAGAAGAGGCTCTCTGCTAGCTGCTGGAGTTAAATCCACCTGCGGTGCTGCATTCCCAGTCAATGTGAAAAAATACCTACCATTTTTAGTTTAAATATGGTCTTCCACTTCAAACCCTACTGACCAATAAACTACCTGAGACCTTTCAGAGACATCCTGACGAAACAGGTCTATCTAAAATATTTGACAGTGTCTGAATAGAGTTAAAAATATAGCAGGAATAGGCATGCAACTCACCATGCGTGTGTACTAAGTCACTTCACTTGTGATCAACTCTCTGCGACCCTATGGACTGTGGCCCTCCTGGCTCCTCTGCCCATGGGGATTCTCCAGGCAATAATACTGGAGTACGTTGCCATACCCTTCTCCAGGGGATCTTCCCGACCCAGGGATCGAACCTGCCGTCTCCTATGTCTCCTGCATTGCAGGTGGCTTCTTTACCACTAGTGCCACCATCCACCATAGAAAATATCCATTTACTTTCCTCCAATGCTAATTACATTTTAACTTGAAGAAGCATCTTTAGTTTACTTCCAAGGCTAAGATTCAACCAAGAACCCTCTATTTTTTTTCCTAGTGCACCCAATAGATCAGATGGATTGTATGGCAGTTGAACAGCCCTCAAAGAGTGCCTATCTGCTGTTTATGATAGATAAAAGCCATACCTGTTTACTTTCACTGTTAAGAGTATGTGGCCAGTAAAGTCCTTTACAGGGAAAATTTGACAGGTTCCACTCGTCCCAATAAAAGCAGTAGCTTCAAAACCCTAATTTCTTGGGCAACAACTTGCACTTCAGCATTTGATATTTCCAAGGCTAACTAATGTCTATCTGTACCTCTTTACAGAATAGAGGCTTTCAGAATAGAAGAGACCCCCGGATTGATCTCTTAAACTATAAATCTTCTAGTGGTATTCATAGTACTGGGTTTTAGAATGGGAATGAGAACCTAAGAAACAACCTCTCTTAGCGAGTCTTGTTTTTGAAAGGTGCTACTGCTGCTGCTAAGTCGCTTCGGTTGTGTCCAACTCTGTGTGACCCCATAGACGGCAGCCCACCAGGCTCCTCTGTCCCTGGGATTCTCCAGGCAAGAATACTGGAGTGGGGTGCCATTTCCTTCTCCAATGCATGCATGCTAAGTTGCTTCAGTCGTGCCCAACTCTGTGCGACCCCATGGAGAGCAGCCCACCAGGCTCCTCTGTCCACGGGACTCTCAGGCAAGAATACTGTAATGTGTTGCCATTTCCTTCTCCTTTTGAAAGGTGAGGAGAAACCAAAAGCTACTAAAGCTGATGCAGCTCTGCCTCCTCCCAGAGTCCCCATTCTGTCACGCGATCGATCTGCTCAATCTCAGTCTCAGAAACCTCCCACATAGTTTACACCATGAACTGGGGTGTAGGCAGATTAAATCGCCAGAACACCAAAGAGAAGATTAAGATGTAAAGAGGTTCAGACAGACATTAGTTTAGAAGACTCTCGGATTAAACTGGTAAAAACTGGGCTTCCCTGGTGGCTCAGTGGTAAAGAATCCACCTGCCAATGCAGGAGACGGGTTCTCCTGCATTCCTGATTCAGAAAGATCCCACGTGCCATGGGGCAACTAAGTCACATCTATTGAGTCCAAGCTCTAGAGCCTGGGAACTGAAACGCCTAAGCCCACATGCTGCAGCCACTGAAGCCTGTGCGCCCTTGAGTCTGTGCTCCACAAGACACCACAATGAAAAGCCCGTGGATGGCAACAGAGTAGCCCCGGCTTGCCACAAGCCCGTGCAAAGCAATGAAGACCCAGTACAGCCGAAAATAAATAAATAAATAAATAATATATATTAAAACAAGCCAACAAAAAGCTGTTAAAAACCTCTGATTTAGGCAGGAGTAAATCATAATGATGGTCTCCAAAAGCTGTATACACTAGAAGAACCCCAAAGCACAGTAGGGTTTGAACTACTGGAATCAAATTCGGTAATTCTCTGCAACTTAAGTTAGACTCTCAAGTACTGCTTAAAAAAAAAAAAAAGGCATTCCTGTCTCCTTCAAAGCCATTTGGAAAAAAAGTAGAAAGGTCACAATTTTCATGAAAGATTGCCTCTGTGGAGGGACTCTTTCAAGAAGCTTCTTTTCGAAGTCCACCCAAAGCCACCACTAAAGCCAGCTGAACTACAGAGTCAGGTTGAACTCAAACCCTTCAACTCTCAAGACAACCTCCAGTGCCAGCATGTGACACCTCATCCATCCCAAAGTGAATTTCAGTTTAGGATTTCCAATCTTTTTACTGCTTACCTCTGAACTGATAAACAACCCACCCCCATTCCCAAAAAAGCAAATTCTTCTGATAGCACATGCAGAAAAATCTGGAATTGGGAAGTGCTAGACCATTACCTTTAAAAAATTTTTTTCCCTTTTATAGGCAAAAGTTAGACTGTTTTGAGTATTATTTGAAAAGAACTATTTTCTGAAAGCAAAGAATGAACGATGAGATTCATCCACAGGCCAAAGACATCCCTCTCTGCCCTTCCTTTCAAAGTGTGCCTCCTTATCACTTTACTTCCTTCCATCAGAATTAGGAAACAGATAGGCTTTTTTCTGGTCTCCCAGAAAGAGGTTTGCTCAGCTTCATTTCCTGTCAGATATCTGAACAATTCTGCTTTTCCCTGGGGCTCTGAGCACTTCCAGAGCATCCTCGAGTTTTCAAAGTTATTCTGAGAATATTACACAAATAATTTGATGGTATTAGTATAATGGTTTAATAGTTGTGTGGTAACAATTTTTTTTTATTTTGAAGTGGCACAAAAACATAGGTTAGTAACAGAAAAAGTTCCCTAAACGTTAAAACAGTCACATGTTCTATTATCCTAGTTATCGCCAGTCCTGGAAATAAGGTCCATTAATGTGCTGTGGTCTTGCCTTTTGAAATATCAATGAACAGAGTAAAGAAAGCAGTAGCTTCTAATGTTTGTCTGCCCACAAAAAATGAATTTGTGATTGTAGCCCTCAGATTAAACCAAGACATGACCCATCCAGGTAAAAAGGTATTCAAAGGGCAGTGGGAGGACTGCAAGGCCACTAAGAAACAAGAGGCAGAGAGTGTGTTTAGGGACACCGTTTGCTATGATGAGGAGATGGCCTTGCTAAGTCTGGTTCAAGAACTGGAGGCACCAGATACTTGTAAACACTTTCTTAAATGACAGCAAAAAGATTCATTCAACAACAAATATTTATTAAACACCCACTGTGTACCAGGCATTGTTCTAGGCACTGGGGAATATGTCATGAAGGAAAAAAAACTAAGACAAAAACTGCTGCCCTTTTGAAGTCCGCGTTCCTGTCAGGAAGTGGTAGGTTAGGGGGTGACGGGTGGGAGGGGGAGAGGCGAAAATGAATTAAGTACAATAAACAGTATTTAAAATGGATAAGTGCTCTGCGGGTGGGGGGAGAATAAGGATAAAGGGGATCAAGAATACTGGGAGTAGAGTGACATGGCCTTATCAGAAAGGTCCTGTTTTACCAAAAGCCTGAAGGAGGCAATGAGTCAAGCAGATATGACAATTGGGAGAAGGAACATCCCACACGTGGGAAACAGCCAATTCCAAGGCCCTGAGGTGGCAGCATACCAGTCAGTCTGAGGATCCACTAGGAAGCCAGTGTGGCCAAGTGGAGTGAGGGGAGCAGTAGCAGATGAAGTCAATGAGGTAGGGAGCAGGTGGAAGACATGGTTGGATCATACAGGGACTTGGGGACCACTGTTAGGACTTGGGCTTTTCTGCTTGGAAAGAATACCAATGCAAGTTCTTCTACACTAGTGATGGAAACACGTGTCTAAGAGGGCACTGGCACAGCAAGAATTAAGCAACCTTTACAACTCTGCTAGGACCTGTGGAGAGGGTCACTGGCAGCTGTGTGCCTCACAGGGACCACTGGGTCAAGGGAAATGATGCTAAGATATACTGCATCTGTTCCTGCTCCAGGTAGCTTCCTCATTATTAGTTTTACATGTTAGGCAAAATAAATCAGAAAACTCACAGCAAAGGTAATTTGATCTCTTTTCTGTCAATACAGAACCAACCTGCCATGCTATACTGATCAATTTGGTTACCACCCAGAAACCTTTATCACAAGCCCCAGATGCCCTCCTCCTCCAGCAGTCTTCAACACAATTACTCTCTACAGTTTCAGATGCCAGAAACAGCCAACAGTATTTTCAGAGGCCTTTCAGTCTTTCTAACAGGTAAGTCCCCCAAACCCAAGGTCTTACCTTAAACAGGTTCTGCCCAACCTACACAGACTCTAACCCTAAAAGCAGGATCTCTTTTATAGCCTTTACAGCTCTGGGTGCCTTGCCACGATGGGCTGATGTGCCCGTGACTGCAGCTGCTGCACTACTGAATACCATTTACCAGTAAAAGGCATCACGATCTGTTTGCTATGCAGGGCTTACTGTTAAAACTTTAAAGTACCTTTTGTACATACTGTACTGAACCACAAAATGGTGAAGAAAGGACTAATCAACTATCAGTTAAAGTTACTAGATGTTCCACACCCCAGTCTGGTATGTCATGGGACTGAAGACACAAAGAAAACTCAAGAGAAGAATAAACTTCAGTAATGAGAGTGAATGAACATATTTTAAAATCCTGAGATGAAACGGATCTAGAATCTAATCTAGGTTCTAGCAAGTCAGAAATCAAGAGGGTTCACAGGTGTGCCTATGAACTGTCTGCTGTATTACTTAACCTCAGCATAGACAAAAAGCAGACACAGGTGGCTGTCAGATGACTGGGCAGATGGGTAGGCCATTGTGCAGAGACGCTATCTCTGGGCAGTTTTACCAGGGAATCAGGTCATATACAGAAGGGGCAGAAACTATTGTCAGAAGCAGCATGAGCTATGGCATGAGCTATGGATTTGAGAAGTTTTGTGCTTTCATATTTGAAGTATCTGCCTTCCCACTCCTTCAGTGGAATGTTGCCACTAAGCCCAAGACCAAATTCACATACTTTTCAAAAATGATTAAACGATGTTTTCCTTTGTCTCCAATGTAACTGAGTCTAACCACATTTACTAGTGTCTCCACATTTGTTTTCCATTAAAATTAGAATAGTAAAACTAACATTTACTTGCAGAACACAAACATAAGTCCTTCCACAAAACTTAGGCTCTCCTGAAGTAGAATAAAAGGGAAAATGAATTCAGACTGGGTATATTTTCATTATAGGTCCACCTGACCAATTTTCAGGCCTTGTGAGCCTTGATTCAGAGAGAAACTTATTGTATAAAACCTGATCTCAATACCATGAAACCTATGTATAACCTCACCCTACAAAACTGTGAATAAAATAAACTTTTCCAATCTCACTAAACATGATGCCACAAGGTATTAAGAGAGCTAAACATGAATGAGGGCAAGATATGGCTCTCAAGTGGGCTTCAATCCAGTTTAGGAAAATCCCAGGGTGTTTCCTTTAATTCCAACCTATAATGTGCCCCAAGGCTTTGTGTAAAAATTATGTGCCACAATGAGAACATGAGGACTAGAAAGAGGTACCTACTTTTTATTCAGAATTTGAAGTCCTCTACTGCATACAGATCTATTTTCCAATCATCTAACTAGAAATACAAAACTAATTCAATTTTTATCAACTCTTGACTTGCTAACATGATATAAAGATGGTTGAAATTTTAATAGATGAAACCCACAAATCACTTCTATTACCCTGCAGAACTATGTGAAATTTAGTATCATGTGGCCAAGCATGGGCTTCTATTACTTGGGTAATCATCTCACAGGCTCTTTTTAATGATGACTAGTTCTCAAGCTTGGGTGTTTTAAGAACTGAATTCTGGGTTTTAGGAACAACTGTCTCCTACCATTGAAGCCAGATTTATAATTTGCTAGACCATGTCAGCCTATCAGGATACAGGATTTTTATCTACTGCTTATGTGTGGTTATTCAAGCAGGGCAGCTGCTACTGACAATCATATTCGTAGAAGAGAGTACCAGAAGCCAGCAGTTGAGTTCTGGTTATAGAAAGACAAAAGATGTTGTTTAGAGAATCTTGATTATCTTGACATAAAGGATAAGGAGGTTCTCTATAGGGCCAACTGAGTGAAAAAGGAACATTTAGTATATAAGATACTCCTCAGATGAGATTAAAGGACACATTTATAGTACTGATGTGACATGAAAAATATATTAAAATTGAAATAGCAATCATGAAAAGCAATTTTCTCTTTTCTCTTTGGTGGTAAAATATTTTCATCTTTCATAACCAAGATCTTTCATAACCATTTCCTACAGGTTGTTAATGGAATATTTCAGATTCTGTCCTGTCTTTAGGGGTTATTTTCAGCACCGGATCTATCTGTGACCTGGGAATCTCTTATAGTTTTCCTAAGATCCACCACTTCAAGGACTCAATGTCTGTTCAAGCAGCATGTGGTCCCATAAAAGCAACCAGAGTGCGCAGTCCTCAGTTGTGGATCCTGGAAGACCAAAGGAGGCTTTAATACTGAACTTGTTTGGCTTGCACAACAGTCAAGAAGAGTCAGTAAATGCCAAGCTGGTTTGCTTCCTTTGATGGAAGCTGCTTAAAAGGTCTTCCGTTTGGAAGCATTTACTGGTTTTTCTGGTACAATAGCTACAGCTGTAGGCCTTCTGAGTGTGAACGGACATATGTAAGACATGAAATATCAGGGACAGGCACCATCTGCAACTGATTGTCTCATAGGCTGGAACTGCAATGTGGGAGTAGCAAGGGACAGAATTTTCTCAGGGCCATACACTGCCAAAAAACATAACAACACAACCCCCACCCCTCCAAAAAAAAACACCCCTTTTGGTTAACAAAGATCTTAAAGACATGAATAAATGGGATTATAAGATTGTGTCCTTTGCAGCTAGCACCCTTAGCACTTCTTGCCCTAATCATTCAAAGGTTAAATGAACAGGGTTGATGAATACTGCCTTGTTTTAGAAGGGACATTCAAATAAAAAACTGAAACATTATTTCTTTTCTGTAATTAATATCCATCCTCTTATTAAACAAAACTTCAGTGGGGTTTAAAGAGGATACAAAGATAGATAATAAAAAACCATATACACTAAAGGATCAATTATTTATCTACAGGTTAACCTCTAACCACAAAGAAGTACAGAAGGAAAGAAAGAAGGATTTTTATGAAGGTGTCATGAGACTTTCAGGTAAAGATAGTAGACTTCAAATCACATTTAAATTTTCTTTCTCCTGGAAGAATTCAGCCATAATTAAAAGGAAAAAAAAATTAAGGGTATAAGTTCACAAAGATGGTAAAGAAAAAAACACAGTAGCAACAAAATCTTGGTACTGTAAAACAAATGCTGTTAGCAATAACACTGCACAAATCTCAAAGTCTTAGGACTGGTAGCACCTCTGGAATTGTATGGAGAGGAAATGATGGAGGGGCCGCTAAAAAAAGAGGATGAAGAAACTGAGTCTGAGATCCCCATACCACCCTGAGCTACCTCAGCCCCTCAATAAAACTAAAAGACTGATTCTTTCAGAGGAGATAAGATAGTACTTTGAAGGGAATGCTAGACATGGCTGAGGGGTGGTGGAATAAGGGAATTTATGCATACTGAGTGCTGAGACTCTTCAGTCCTCCTTCCCAGTTTAGCTCCCAGGAGGCTGGTAGAAAGCCTTTAAATTCTAAACAGGAGAGTCAAGGATAATTTTTGGAAGAATTAAGCCAGCTCCCAAAAGACAGACATGAAAGTACTGACACAGAGGATTCGAGATGCGTTCAGTGATGGGTGGGTGGAGGTCCTACCCTGGGTCTTACGGTTTAGAGGGCCATACTCTGATCTTCCTCTGGCCTCCACAGAACCCTTCTACACAAGAATCCATATGGCCAAAGAGACATGCCCAGGTAGAAAACACAGAATTTCCTAGCTAAAAAGCTCTAACACTGTTTCTAGGTCCTGTCTGAGATACTTCTACTGGTCACTTTTTCTGAGGGTCAGTAAACATATCCTCATGCCCAAGGGATGGCCAAAGGGTAGAAGTGGAAGAGAAGAAGAGAAGGCTGTGAAACACAGTTCTCCAGTTGTATTCCTGAGTGAACAGAGGTGGAATTCCAGCAAATTCCACCAAATGGAAATCCTAGAATTGAAAAGGACAGTATCTGAAATGAAAGTTATACTGGACAGATATACCAGAATGTTGCAGCCTATAAAAGAAAAGAGTCTGTATACTTGAAGACAGATCAACAGGAATTACCCATTCTGAAGAACAGAAACAAAAAACAAAAACAACTGAAAACCAGCCTCAGGGGTTGAGGGGACAATCTGAGGGGACAATCAAGTAGTTACACATGACAGTGGCGTGTTTATATTCAGTTGCGTCTGACTCTTTGCAACCCCATGGACTGCAGCCTGTCTAACTCCTTGGTCCATGGAATTTTTCAGGCAAGAAATACTGGAGTGGGTTGCCATTTTCCTTCTCCAGGGGATCCTCCGACCCAGGGATCAAACCCACATCTCTACTGCTTCTGCACAGGCAGGTAGATTCTTTACCACTTGTGCCACCTTAGAAGTGGAATTATGAAGGAAGGGAAGTGAGATACTGGGACTGAAAAAAAACCTGAAGAAATAATTTTTAAAAAAGCAAACCACCTTCCTAAATTTGGGAGAAGCTATCAATTTACAGATCCAAGTTCAGTGAACCTGTAGCCAGATAAACGTAATGAAAACACCAAGGAACGTAACAGTCAAGCCACTGAAAACCAAACATAAAAATGAAGGAGCCCATAGATCAGCACTGCCCAACAGAACCTCCCATAATGACAGAAATGTTCCACTTCTGCACTGGCCACTTCGGTAACCACCAGCCATGTGAACATTTGAATGTGGCTAATGCAACTGAGGAAATAAACTTTTTATTTCACTTGATTTTAATTAATTTCCATTTAGATAGCTGCATGTGGCTAAGGGTTTATTTTATTGAGCAGGTTAGGGAGCCTTATGAGATATCAACCCATCATTAATATGTGCACTTTACTGATTCAAACAAACAATAATAAATAAATAAAAACAAAAGTTTAAGACACATAGATAATCAGAAACTTGAGCACTGACCGGATATCTGATGTTTAAGGAATTCTTGTTAATCTTTAATGTGCACAATAGTTGCTGTGGTTATGTTTTTAAAAAGAAACCATTTTAAATATATACACTGAAATATTTACAGAGGAAATGATATGTCTAAGATTTGCTTCAAAATAATATGGGGCAGGAATATGCTCAGGGAGCAAAGATGAAATGCTACTAACATTGGATTGATTAATTATTGAAGCTGAGGGATGAGCACACAGGGACTCATTACATGATTGCTTACTTTCTGAGAGTTAAAATTTTTTCATAAAAAGTTTTTAGAAAATAGAGCAAAGAGAAGGACTTCCCTGGTGGTCCAGTGGTTAAGACTCTGCACAGCCACTGCAGGGGGTGCAGGTTCAATCCCTGCTCAGGGAACTAAGAGCCTGCATGTCACGTGGTTATGGCCAAAAAAAAAAAAAAAAAAAAGAGCAGGAGGAGATGGAAAATAGGACAAAAAGCAGAAGATTGGTCCAGGAAGGTCAACATTCAAAGAGCAAGACTTCCAATAAGAGAGACAAAGAAAATGAAAGGAGATCTATAAAAAAGAAAAGTTCCCAGAATTGAAGGATACAAGTTTCCACACTGAAAAAGCACAATAAGGACCTAGTGCACTGGGTGAAAAAAGACACAAACCAAGGCATATCACTGTGAAATTTCAGAAGAGGGAAAGGCAAAGGATTGTACAAGCTTTCATTCAGAGAGAACACGGCACAGAAAAGGATCAAGAATCAGAATGACTTCAGACTAGGAGGAAAACTATTTCTCATCTAGAAAGATATACAGAAACCATCATATAAGTGTGAAGAAAAAAAACATTCTAAAACATGTAAAGTTGCTACCTGTTTAAAATTTTACTCTACACACCTATCCAATACTTTCGTCACCTGATGTGAAGAACTGACTCATTGAAAAGACCTCAATGCTGGGCAAGATTGAAGGCGGGAGGACAAGGGGACCACAAAGGATGAGATGGTTGGATGGCATCAATGACACGTTGGTGATGGACAGGGAGGCCTGGCGTGCTGCAGTCCCATGGGGTCGCAAAGAGGCGGACACAACTGCGCAGCTGAACTGAACTGAACTGAACACCTATTTTTAGGAAGCTACTGGAGTATGTTCTTCATCAAAATGAAGGAGTAAATCAAGGAAAGAAAAATACAAGAGGAGACCCAACATACAAGACAGATGAAGAGAATGAATCCTCAGGGCTATGGTGAAGGGAGTTCACAGGATGACAGTTTCAGGTGTGGAAGAAAATCGTTTCAGATTAAAGCAGTCAAACGGCTCCCAAAGGAGACTTTAAGAGTGAAATTGGTAGGACTATTTTGAAGAGTTTGATCTCACTGGAATTTGGGAATGAATGACGGTTAACACAAAAAATTAAGCAAACAAATAGAGACAAGTCTTAATGGGTAAATATCTAATTACTTATAAGTTTTATGGAGAAAAATAATCACACTATATAGTTTGGCTCTGAGGAGTATATATAATCACAGTAACATGAACAATGAATACTAATTAAAGGAAATCCTAAGAGTTCTATCAGGAAAATATGAGGATTGGGAATATGTACACAGATAATGGCCATAAGAAGGCAATGGCACCCCACTCCAGTACTCTTGCCTGGAAAATCCCATGGACGGAGGAGCCTGATAGGCTGCAGTCCACGGGGTCGCACAGAGTTGGACACAACTGAAGCGACTTAGCAGTAGCAGCAATGGCCATAAGTGGGAAGAGAAGGCTGGGAACTCGGTTTTTCTTAGCTAACTCTAGAACTAGTTAACTCTAAACTGTATATTCACAGACCTATCAACATTCTCACAAAAGTTCACAGCTTGGTGAAAAAGGAGGCCAAGCAACTTTGAGAACTCCACAGCATCCATACAAAGACTAGGATGAACATGTTATGTCACAATTCTATTGTACTTTTGAAGACACTGACTTGAAGAAGCAGTCACTTGCCAGGTGTCAAGTTGAAGGAGTATACTGGGAAAACGTTTCTAAGCAAATAACACAGATGAAACAGATGAAGTGAAAAGGATATCAAAGTCAGAGAAAGCTCTTTTAGACAAAATTCATTTAGAGATTTGTTAAGGTTTTTGTTTTATTTAAATACAGGCATCAATTCTCTTTTTTTAAAGGAATATAGTATGCTAAACTCAAGAGAAGCTCCCGGTGGGGCAAGCTAAACTTTGCTTTGTGTAATATTTATCGGAGAAGGCAATGGCACCCTACTCCAGTACTCTTGCCTGGAAAATCCCATGGATGGAGGAGCCTGGTGGGCTGCAGTCCATGGGGTCGCTGAGGGTCGGACACGACTGAGCAACTTCACTTTCACTTTTCCCTTTCATGCATTGGAGAGGGAAATGGCAACCCACTCCAGTGTTCTTGCCTGGAGAATCCCAAGGACGGAGGAGCCTGGTGGGCTGCCATCTATGGGATCACACAGAGTCGGACACGACTGAAGTGATTTAGCAGCAGCAGTATGCTAAACTCAAGAGAAGCTCCCAGTGGGGCAAGCTAAACTTTGCTTTGTGTAGTATTTATAAGTTGGATTCACAAAGGCTTTTGATAACCAACATTATTAGTACAGTAGATTTTCTAGGTTCAAATTTCTACTAGGTATTTAATGCTCTTTCTAAGGTATAATCTATTTTACATTTTAAGAGAGAACAGTGTCTTTTTTTCAATAATGGTTCAAAAAGACCATAGGTCAGTAAGCAGTTTGATGATATTTTTAATGAAAAGTTTTTGTACTAAATGCTACATTATAGTTCTGGAGGCTAGTTTGATGTCTGTCCTATATATAGATATCAAATTAGCCAAAACAGCTAAAACTTGAACTGCTTCCCAAATTTCATTTCCTAAAACTCTTTTTTTCTTTTCTAATTTTATGGTCTGCCGTACTAGAAAAGCACTAATATTTCCTGCATGAGCTCTTGAATTTAAACATATATATTTATAATGTTTAAATGTCAATCAATCTTTACCTGGCTTTATCTGGATCGTATTGGTCAAAGCCTATTGAAGTTAAGATCTGACTCTCTATTCATACTGGGACAAGAGCAGAATAGAAGCTGAAAACTAAGGTAACCCACCATCTTCAGTTAATCATTAGTTTCAACTTCCACTAGCAGACATTAAATAGAGCTGCTCTCAGGGGGAAAAACTTCATCTGATTTCAAGTTTTTGCTTATCTTCTCCATTGGGCAATGCCAATTAAATGAGAAAATAGCCATAATTATGACATCCTTGAAAGGAAAGAATCCATGGCAAAGCATGGAGAATCAGTAGTTGACTACAGATGGAAAATTTGTTTTCTCTAGAGAAGTTGAACTGCTTTATTACATTCTGCTTAGATGGAAAAATGACAAGTTTTTTTTAATGTCAGGTTTGTGAAAATGAAAAACTTGCTAGTTCTAATGCGAGAGAAGGATTTGGACTAAGATTCAACCTGTTTTATGAGGGTTCCTGGGACTTCCCTGGTGGTCTAGTAGTTAAGACTCTGGGCTTCCAGTCCAAGAGACACCAGTTCAATCCTCAGATGGGGAACCAAGATCCCACATGCCATGTAGCCAAACAAAAAGATCAACTCACGTGAGGGTTCCCATCTGGGGTGTTCATTTTACTGAATGTGAAGTGGAAATGCAAATAGGGAAGTAAACTGACATTTATTCACAGTTCCCTTTTGGTTTTAAGAGGAGGAAATTTGCCCTGATTTCTGTGACCCAAATTCCTTTTCCTACTTCTACAGTAAAGCATTCTCGCACCCATGCTGACTGACCTCAAATATTTGGCTTGAGGCTCTGTGAGCCAACAGGAGGTTAGATTTCCATGAAAAGAGAGCAGATGTAAATTTGGGTTACTTACTTACTTTAGGATTCTATGTTGGAAAAGCCCCTCAACACATTACTCTCATCATAGCAGCACAGCCAACTCCTTCTGCACAGTAATCCTTGTTCTGCTCTCCTAGACTGAGCCAAGTTATATTGTGACTCACTCATTGTCACTCTGTATCATCAAACTCTTTGCTGAAAAAGAAGCAGTCAACTACTGAGGCAGCAAGGTAATCAGTCAACTGGCAAGCAAGCCTGGTGTGCTGGTATTTTACCCATTGTGGAGAACATTAGTTTCAACTCTTAGTAATTTTACTGTTGCTGTCTCACCATGAGTACTAGGATCCCACACTGGTATTTCCAAGACACCGAACAATGGGATCCTACCTGTCTTGACCGCAAGTGGAAGGTTGCTATTTTTTGTTCATCATTTAAAGCGTATTTTATAGTCTCATTCAGACTATTCTCTCAAGTTCTTGGTAGAAGGAGATGCCCAATCCTCTTAGTTGAGTCTTATGTCAGTCACAGTACATCATTCCCTTTTTCTTTTTTTGTTAAATTGTGAGCTCACTTTCAGTAGAGATTTTCTTTTCAGATGGGAGTCCTGATGGCCTTCAAGTTCAAAATTATTGTAAAAGGGCCATTTTTGCATTTGCTTCTGCCAAGTATCCCAGGCTCTATCAGTTCTGGTCCAACTTTACACTCATTTACTGGTTTGGAGAATTCTGTACCTATGCAGTATAAATCAGGTTCTGGATTTTTCACAAGAGGCCACCAGAACCCTGGTCAGAGAGAACTTCCTCCCATCACTGGCCTCTGTGGAAATGTGTTTCTAGTTCCCCTTTCACTGAGGGGCTTGCCTTTCCAGGGAGTCAGCTTTATGCAAAGCTCAGTTACAGTTCCCTATCTCAGGTCAGCCCAAGGTGGTCTCTTCTGTCCTTGTGAACATTAAAACCCTCAACTTCCAGGCTTGTATCTGTATTTTACCCCTTCAGGTTGCTGTGGCTTCAACTTACATGCTTACTACTCTACCTTTACGTTGCTTAAACCCCAGAACGCTTATTTCAAACAGAAATTCAAAGTGATGCAAATGAAATCAAACTCTAAGCTAGGACTTAAGCATTCTAAAAATTCAGTATTTTCAAGATAGAGAGGCTCTTATAGACATGATAAAGTTCTAAGCTCCTCTAAGTTGATGTTACACTTACCACATGCATATTATACAGATAACTCAACTATTTATGGCAGTGTGTTCAAAGATGACCTCCACATAGCTTTCCTGAAATCTACTCTTGCTGCTGCAGCTGTTAAGCTGCTTCAGTTGTGTCCAACTCTGTGCAACACCATAGATGGTAGCCCACCAGGATCCCCCGTCCCTGAGATTCTCCAGGCAAGAACACTGGAATGGGTTGCCATTTCCTTCTCCAATGCGTGAAAGTGAAGTCGCTCAGTCGTGTCTGACTCTTAGTGACCCCAAGGATGCAGCCTACCAGGCTCCTCCGTCCATAGGATTTTCCAGGCAAGAGTATTGGAGTGGGGTGCCACTGCCTTCTCTGGGAAATCTACTCTTACAACATTCAAATTCCCTTTTATGAAAGTCTTAAGAAAAAAGTTTGTAAATAACATCTTGAAAAGTTTTTGTTTGTTGAGTTAAAAAAAATTAGTAACTTTTCGTGTCAATGTATGACTTTTGTGTGTGTGTGTGTTAACAAAAAATAAGTCTTCTCCACAGAGTCATTTCAAACCCTATTCCATGACTAAATCTGAGAGGACTTGCTTTACATATAAAAATAAAATTGGCAAGATATCAACCTACACACTCAGAGTGAAGTAAAAGTCTAACCTGCAGGTTGTTCAGAGGCTCCATCTTCATGACAGGGCCCAAGGTGTTGAGGGGCAGGGAGACATCAATGCTCTGGTTTGGCATCAGTGGCGTATGGATGGCCAGAGGAGTGCTAGGGATGACACCAAAGCTAGAAGAGAGGGTGAAGAAATCCTAGAGGTTAATTAGGAGGCAGGATTTAGACACATCTTTAGGTTTCAATGGCTTTTTATACAAGGAAACATAATTTTTAACAAAATTAAATGGAAGGAACAGCAGGAGCTAAAGTGCCCAATTCTAATATGCTGTTAACACTGGTTACCACATAGCCTCTGTTTTCCATGAAATAGATCAGAGCAAGGAGAAAACATTCAGCAGCAGAGAACTGGTTAGCTAATGCCCTGATTCTAAAGTTTTCTTACGTTTATCATGTCACTAGAGGGGCAGGTTTGATAAACATCTTTTTTTATACATCTGTCTTTAGATAATCCTTGGGAGAATACCCACCCTGCAAAGTACATTACACTATTTCACTAGCTTGACAACCTGCCCAGTCAGCCCAGAGGATGATTTACAGTAACTCACTTTCTTTTTTCTTTGTTTACTTACATAGGATACAATCATTGGGAAAAAGCCACTCTAAGTAAAGCAGAATTGAACGGCTTAAACATTCAAAACAATACTCCAAAGGACAAAAGACATGCTGTAGTCTCAAACCTGGCCACTTTCTTAGCCTAAGGCAGGCAAAGAGTATTCACCACAGTTAGACGTCTCACAGAAGCTTGCATGGTAATAATATAAGAATAGTAAAGAGCTAGGAAAACTCTGAGTTTGAAGTCACATAAAAACAAAAATGTATGACTTCCCCAAACTGAAAGGGAAAAACTGGGCCACAGGTATAACAAATGAACAACTTAATGATATAAATTTACATTGAATTTATGCTCTAATTAGCCTCAGGAAGAAAGATGAGATTATAATATAACATAACTAGAGTTTTTTAGGCAGCATCAATTTCAGAACAGCAGGAGAAACATTTTCCTTTTCCTAGATAAACTATACTTTAGAGTCCCAAATGTAATAAATGATTTTGAGTAAACACATCAAATCATTCTGGTATTAACATTTATGGGTCAAAAACTATTCTGCCCTTTTGATCTTGCTCTCATGATTCATCTATGTGGAACATCATAGGGAATCTTAAAAAAAGGCTACCAGAACTAGTAAGTAAGTTTATTGAAGTTGCAAGATACAAGTTCAATATACAAAAATCAGCTGTATTTCTATATACTAGCAACCAAAGGCAGTGGCACCCCACTCCAGTACTCTTGCCTGGAGAATCCCATGGATGGAGGAACCTGGCTACAGTCCATGGGGTCGCTAGGAGTTGGACATGACTGAGTGACTTCACTTGCACTTTTCACTTTCATGCACTGGAGAAGGAAATGGCAACCCACTCCAGTGTTCTTGCCTGGAGAATCCCAGGGATGGGGGAGCCTGGTGGGCTGCCGTCTCTGGGGTCACACAGAGTCGGACACAACTGAAGTGACTTAGTAGCAGCAGCAGCAACCAAAAGTTAAAACATGCTACTTACTATAACATCAAAACTATGAAACACTTAAATACAACAAAAGATGTGTAAGATCTGTACATGAAAAATTATGAAGTACTGTAGAGGGAAGTTAAAAGATGTCCTACATAAATGGAGAGAGATGCTATGCTGATGGATTAGAAGACTCAGTACTGTTTGTTGTCAGCTCTTCCCCAAACTGATCTAAATATTCCCTATACCTTCCATCAAAATCCAAGCAGAAAAAAGACCTAGAATTGCCCAAAACAATTTTTGAAAAAGAACATAGTTGGAGGGTTTACACTGTATGACTTCAAGATTTACTACAGAAAAAGACTTTACTTTGACTCTTACTTTACACCATACTGGGCTTCCCAGGTGGCGCTAATGGTAAAGAATCCACATACCAATTCAAGAGATGAGGAATTCTGGGTTGGGAAGATCCCCTGGAGGAGGGCATGGCAACCTTCTCCAGTACTCTTGCCTGGAAAATTCCATAGACAGAGAAGCCTGGTGGGCTACAATCCATGGGGCCGTGAAGAGTTGGACACAACTGGATACTGCACAGTACACCATATTATCTCACCAAAATTATCTCAAAATGAATTATAAAGGGAAACATAAGAGCTTTATTGATTGCCATTTCTATTAGAAAAAAATTTTTTAATTGTACTCATAACTGTAGGTCAGGCAAAGATTTGATAAACAGAACACAAAAAGCAAGACTTAAAAAGGAAAAAATTGTAAAATAAACTGCATTTCAATAAAAAGCCTGTTCCTTGAAAAACACTAAGAAAGTAAAAGTAAGCTACAGACTGGGAGAAGATATTTCCAAGGCATATCTGAAAGTACTCATAGCCAGAAAATATAAAAAACTTTACTACTTGATAATAGAACAAACAATTTTTTTAAAAAAGAAAAAGGGAGCCTGCAGATCTCTTCCCTTCTGTGGCCATCGCTGAAGCGCTAGCGGCCAAAATGAAGTTCAATCCCTTTGTGACTTCTGACCGAAGCAAGAATCGAAAAAGGCATTTCAATGCGCCTTCCCACATTCGCAGGAAAATTATGTCTTCTCCTCTTTCTAAAGAGCTAAGACAGAAGTACAACGTTCGATCCATGCCCATCCGAAAGGATGATGAAGTTCAGGTTGTACGAGGGCACTACAAAGGGCAGCAAATTGGCAAAGTAGTCCAGGTTTACAGGAAGAAATACGTCATCTACATTGAACGAGTGCAGCGGGAGAAGGCTAATGGCACAACTGTCCATGTGGGCATTCACCCCAGCAAGGTGGTTATCACCAGACTAAAACTGGACAAAGACCGCAAAAAGATCCTCGAACGTAAAGCCAAATCTCGCCAAGTAGGAAAGGAAAAGGGCAAATATAAGGAAGAAACAATTGAGAAGATGCAAGAATAAAGTCATCTTGTCTACAGCTTTCATTAAAAACTGTTAAAATGGGAAAAAAAAAAAAAAGAAAAGAAAAAGGAATGATCTGAGAAGATACTTCACCAAAGATATAAGATTAGTCAACAAGATTATGAAAAAAATGCTCAGTACTGTTAGTTAGTAGAGAGATACTACTATACATCTACAAGAACGGCTAGCACTGGTGAGAAAATGGAAGCTGGAACATCCACACTTACCATATGACCCAGCAATACCACTGCTAGGCATTTACCCAGAAAAAAGGAAAACACAGTTCCACACAAAGACTTGTACATGAATATTCATAGGTGCTTTAGCCATGAAAGATAAAACTGGAAACAACCCCCACTTGTACCAACTGGTGAAAGGGTAAACAAATCGTACTACATGCATCACAGGGATACTACTCAACAATAAACAGACTAGTGAAACACCTCGAGGCATTATGCTAAGTCAAAGAAATCTAATGCAGAAGACTCCATACTATGTAATTTCATTTACAAAACATTATAGAAAAGGTATGATTATACTGGCAGAGACAGAGCTACAAAGAACAATAGTAAAAACAGTAAGAGAATAAAATAAGAATAAAAACAGAGAATAAAGTAAGAAAAAGCAAATAAAATAAAACAGAAATGAAGAAAAATGTCACCATTACTCATGAAGCACTCCAATCAGAAGATCAAATCTAAATCTAATTAAGCCTGTAGACCAATGTACATATACTCAGCAAAATCTAGACTGTGGAGAACTCTACTGATAAAAGATCTAATTTCTTCTACAAATAAATTTCAAGGAAGAAAGAGGAGGAGATTAAAAGGAAGAGAGAGGAGGTTAAGAGAGACTTAAGACACATATCAATTAATCAGTATATATGGGGACCAATGGGATCCTGTTCAGATAAAACAAGCTGTACAACAACAATACAGAACTGCAGTAATCTGCTAATGATGTTAAAGAACTTAATAATATTAAAGAATTTTTGAGTTTAATAATGGTGCTGTGGTTATGGGTTAAAAAAAAGATCATGAGATACATATTCCAATATTTATAGATAAGAAAATATTAGGGAGAAAAATAGTACATATAACAGACAAAGTCAATAAATACATAATTCTCCAAAGAAGAAAATATAAACAATGGAACAGTACAAAAGGTTAAACACATAAACCCTGAAAACTTTCCAGAGATACAGGACTTCAAGGAACACACTGAAAGGGCACACCTTATTCCAGGAAAAACTAGCATTGATCAACACAGGGAGTATCCTAGAAAAATTACTGGACTTCAAAACTTTGGACAGTCAAAAAAAATGATCAAATTACTTATACATACAGGGAAAAACCATGCTGGTAATGAACTTTTCCTCAGGAATATTAAATGACAAACAACTGTAAAGTAAAACAAAGATCTTGAGTCAAGAATTTTCAAGCATGTAAGTCATGATTTTGACCATGTAAGAATTCAAAGATTGTTGATGAGGCCTTGTTGAGGAACCTACTAGAAGACATACAAGAAATGATCATGGAAATGTAAATAAAAGGACTGGCAGCAAGCACAAACTCAAGAAGAAACAAAGATGAGGATAAAAGTGAGAGAATAAAATGCAGAAATGACAAAATAACAACTGACAAGAATGAAAGGAAAGGAGACAAGCAGGTGGAAAGCTGAAAAAGCTCTCATCTATCGTAACTCTCTTCCCCATTATGGCAGAGCATCCACTGCTAAAAGCAAACTGTCTGCCTCTATGTGATTATTCAGTTAACAGGTAGACTGTCTTCCGTTATTTTTTAGAGCAGCCAAAGTCCATTCATTTTTCTCACCAAAATGTGGGCTCTAGACACACATTGAAAGGGCACACCTTATTCCAGGAAAAACTAACACTGGTCAACACTGGGAATATCCTAGAAAAATCACTGGACTTGGACAGTCAAATAAAAGTTTATACAGTCCATGGAATTCTCTAGGCCAGAATACTGGAGTGGGTAGCCATTCCCTTCTCCAGGGGATCTTCCCATCCCAGGCATCGAACCCAGGTTTCCCGCATTGCAGGAGGATTATTTACCAGCTGAGCCACCAGGGAAGCCCAAGTTACAAACACTAGGCACACATCTGAGACACACATTGGTTTGTTTCATCACTCTAGCTTTAGTACCTAGAAATGTCTGGCACTCAGATGCAAAACAATTATTATTAACCATATAAATGGATTTCAACTAAAAGTATATTTTTTGGTAAACTGTGTTAACAGAGACATACTAGTTCTAGAATCCTTTACGGCAGTCAGTCAGTCCTGGTTTCCTTATTCCATATGGACAACCTTCTTGGCAGAATTCCCTAGAGCCTCCAGAGTTAAAGCTGACCACTGAAGAGAGATACAAGAGCCTTCGCTCAGTCTACATTGAGCATCTGCCAACACAAGAGCTTTTACCCACTGCTAAATGGAACATTCACTTGTTACACACAAAGTACACTGCTGTCTCAGGATTAAGCTGGGGAACTCAGATTTCTTACCTATTCTTGTTAAACTGAATTGCGAAGTCTGTCATGTGCTGCAGAGCTTTGTTGGTGAAGTTCATTTCCATATAGATGTGCCCTTGGCGGTGAGTAAATGTTCCTGAAATCTCCAGGCCTTTAGCCTTTACCGCAGGCAGCCAGACCTAAAATACAGCATAAGGCCCAATGAAATCAGACAGGATTCATCTCACTGCTGTTTTTGAGTAAATAAAGATGAAATTAAGATTTCACTTTGTTAGGCAGTTAAGGTGCTGAAATAAGCTTCATTTACAGGAGTTTCCCCTTCCTCTTCTGAATTTCCTTTTGAGCATGACATCAAGAGAGGCTGAGACTAGAAAGATATCAACAACACTAACCTAAATCAAAACTCTAAAAAGGTACACTAAGACGCATGAAAACCAGGTCTGAGCAATGGCACTCTAGAATCCACATGCAATACCAGTGGAAAAGCAAAGTAGAAGGAATACGAAGTAAAATGTTATGTCTTTCCCTCTCTGCTTTGAACTGTGTATCAGTTTAAAGCACTAGATTGATTTCAGTGCTGACAAGCAAGACAATATTTCTAAACTACAGAACAAAACGTAAACACTTAACATTTCCAATTTTAAGTCTATGTTAAACATTAAATAATTCAGGTCCTGTCCACAAAGTGTTGTGTTACTTACAGCCTTAGGAGCCACATATCCACCAGGTGCCATGCCTATCCCCGTGGAGAGTTCAAACAGGTCATTCAGACCACTGCTGACCACAGCAGGAGTAGGGGAGGGAGCAAAGGTTGCAGGCACTGATGAGGGGATGAAGGACTGTCCCACCTGCAGGGAAGAAAAGGGAAGGGGAGCAGAGAGATCAGGAAGAACAGTCCTTAAAGTGTTGCTATCTATTTTAATAGTTATTGGTAAATCAGTAAGAACACACCATAATTACAATATTCTTAGGAGTTTAACTCATATATTCTTTGTCCTTTAAATCATCATGGTTATTTTTTCATCATTGAAAAGATATACACACTCTTTAGATGTTCTATTAAAAGAGTAATCAGCAGGATCAGGAACACAGTAATCCAAGGTTTTTTCTATTTGTTTCCAATTTTAGCTTCCATGATTCTGTGCAAAAGGCCTATAGTATCCCCAGGAAACTCTCCTGGGGGAGATGGATACTCATACTCCCCAATTCTTTTACGAGGAGAGTCTCACTTGGAGTCCAGCTGTCTCTCAAGCTCTTTGTAGATGACAGAAGAGAATAAGGGTATTCTCTCATCAAGATGGGAGGTTTCATTTCCTCTGGCTCTTTACCATCAGGAAGACCAAGAACTCTGTAGACACCAGAGCGCCAATCCCTAAAGACACCCCTACAGCACATGTGGTGTATAGTTCCAAAGATTCCAAGTAACCCTACACTACTATCTACTCTTCTTAACACTGCCATAGAGGTTCTGGTGTACAGGGCTAGAGAGCAGCGGTGGCTGGTCTGAGAAGGTGCGCATAGGAAAGGCATCAAACGGGGGCAGCGCATCCCATGGTGAAAAAAACCGATGGCACTTACTGCCGGACTTCCTCCAATGCCCCCGCCAAGGTCACTGCCAAGCTGAAAGAGAGAAGGAGAGAGAGGAGAGAAAGGTAGAGTTCATTTAGCTAAGTACTAGATGCCCATACAGAATGTGCAAATTGCTCTACCAAGTTTGCAGGGAACACATGCTATTCAACTTCACTCCCAAAGTCTAAAGAAATTCTAGATTGCAAAGAAATACATCCTAGGGGAACTAAGTAGGGGACATGATGATGTGTGGGAGTTTTGAGAAAACTTGGAAAGAAGATGGAGCTGGGACACCTCAGGGATGTTTCAGATCCAATCTTTCCACTGGGGTACACAGACACAAACCCAAACAGCATTTAAAGAATTTACATATTCCAAGAAGCTCTATATCCAGGTAGTAATGTTTTGGATATGTCTTATTTTTTAAAAGGAAATTTGAGGGGGAAAAAAGAAAACAAAAATGAAAATGTGCTCTGAACTACAAAACTTGCTGCCTCACTGAGAAAGTGGGGGCCAAACCAGTAGTGAACTGCAATTTCAAGCTTCAAAAATTACAGCTGGAACAAGAGGGATTTTCAGTTTAGAACTCTGCTAAGAAAGCAAACAGCTGGGTTAGGAGGACAGCCTACCTGGGGAGGAAGTGGGAAGGCTTGCCATTTTTCAACTCTCTCACAGCAGTACAATTAAGGGGAAATGCTGTGATTTCTCTCAAGTCGATTATTTAAAAGGATGTTAGCTACTAAAGAATCAGATTAACGTAAGTAGCTTGGTGACAGGAAAATAATTCCACATGGTCTTAGCTCTGCCTCCCACCACCCCCCACACCCCGCCAGGGCTCTGATATAATTCACCCTGAATTTCAGGACAAAAGTATTTAGAAGAACTGAAGCTGAAAACAGCTAGCATGAAGAAACATAAAACACACATACACGAAACTAACGGTGCTGTTGAAAAGGCCAACGCCACTTTTTTTGTGTTACAATTTCACACTGCTGCTTCCCTAGTTCTCACTGTGTATCTAAAATTCATCTCTGAATCACCAAATGCCTTGTCTGCTTTACAAAACAGTTTCCTTTATTATCATTTAGTGATAGAAACTTGGAGAGCTCGATGCTATGGATGTGTTAAAAAAAAAAACAACTGTACTATCTTCAGGATTTGAGAGAGGATTTATTATCTTCTCAGTGAACAGATACATAAAACTGAGTTGTCAAATCTCAAAAATAATATATATATTGAAAAATAATGGGACTTATGACATTCTGTTTCCATCATAGCAGGAAAAACAAAAAACAAAAAAACCCACCCAGACAGGTGCTGCCTAACTGGCACAAATAAGCTTGCTCTGCACTAAGCTACAGAGCACTCCAAGAGTCAACACTTCCAAAATCTGGTTTCTGAAGACTATGTAACGGTTGGACCTGGGCGAGATATCACAGGCAGAGACAGATGAAAAGGTCATCACAACCTTCACAAGACTTTGAGTAACTGGAAACATGACAGCAAACAGAACGGACATTACGCCTCTGCCTTCTCCCTGTTCCTAGAACAGCCCACATCCAGAGCATGAGAGTCCTTTTATTCAAACACACACTTACATAACGTTTGTTGGAGAAAAGGTACAATGGGGAATGTAAAGATGCCAGGTGATGGGGGGAATACAGACAAACCCGATCCAGGCTTTGCAAACTAGCAGAAAAATAAAACATGAATGCAAAACCATACAGAACATGCTAACACAAAAAAAGCAAAGTTCTAGAGAGAAGAGCCTCCTTTTGGCTGAAGGATAATGAAAAGATGCTTGTGAAATTACAGAAGGCAAAAATGGGAGAGGTTATTTCTCAGAATGTACAAAGGTTAAAAAAGTAGGAATAAAAGCATGATCAAGAAGAATGAGCAGTCTAAGTAGATTGGAGCACAGGGTAGATAGGTGTAAAAAAAGAAAGAAGCCATAGAAAACAAATTTGCAAAAGCAAGCTGCTTATGGGAGGTCTTTAGTTTTCAATTTCTCCTTATGAAACTTGGAGGTTTCTTAGAGTAAGAGTCAAACTTTCTAAGAGTATTAATAACTATCTCAATTTTGTTCTAATAACTATGGCTTTCAACCTTAAAGACAAAGTGGAATCAACCACCTTTGTGTGTACAGTGTGGGGAGTTGTTGTTCAGCTGCTAAGTCATGTCTGAGTCTTTGTGATCCCATGGGCTGTAGTACATTGTGGGAAGGGGACTTTTAAAACCACTGATGCCCGAGTCTCAGCTCCAGTCATAGTGATTTAATTGTTCTGAGGTGTAGCCTGGGCATCAGAATTTTAAAAATTTGCCCTAGTGATTCCAATGTACAGACAAGGTTGAAAACCACTGCCTTAGAGAATTAACTATTATCTGGAGTCAAACAAGAGTTATCAGTTTAGAAATTACTTTGGAGCTATCTCCTGAATTGAAAAGGAAGCCAGAACTTGAGCAGAAAGAAAAGCCCTTTCTAAGGAAGGCAATGATCAAGAATGTCTTATTTGTCCCAGGGCTGGTTTTGATCTGGTTTTATGACTTTCTGATGGGCTTACACATTCTCCCCACAGCCATTATCCTCCCTTCTGGGTTATCTCACAATTCAAGTTTGAAAGAGATGGAATTCTTTATGGACCTAGTTGGGACTTGATGGCAAGAAAAAAAAAAACACACTGGAAGAGAAAACAGCAATATTATCAAAGATGCTAAATTCAATAAAAGGTAGTGAGAAAAGGCATTCACTAGTGGTGTTATTTCCAAAGGGAAAAAAGCCCTTATTTATATTATATAGAAATATACATATATATTATATATATTTATTTATAGCCTTTATTTTCTTAGATTTCATTCTTATTATATTTGAGCATTATATGAGTATTATCTTAGCTGGACAGGATCTAAATGTACTCTCCCCCGCCCCCCCATGCTGCTTGTCAATTTTAATCAAAACCATATAAGAGAAACTGAAAAGCAATTCTGACACTCCTCCATTTATGTTCAGCTGATCAGATACACCTGAGCTGCAACCCAGACTCAAGATCTCTGATCTTAGAGACAGAGAATGCAAGTGGTATTAGAGACACATAGCCAGAAATAAAAAGGTTCACCTAATTGGGCTATGTCCAGAGAGCACAAGTAAAGGACAATTTCAGTATGCTTTCTAACTAGCAAAACTATAGCTTATTCAGACTTTATTTGGCAGCCTTCCTTTGGACTGAAGTTTCTGAGAGGCTATCATCTTCCTCTGAAAATATGACACAGGCAACAGCACAGTGACAGACAAGAGTAAGAGGGGCCGTCAGCAGGGCAGGCGCCCATCCCCAGCGAGAGGGCCTCTCCCGTCTACAGTGACAAGCAGGTTGAGGCAGATATTAATTGGGGGGTGGGCAGGGAGGCTAGAAAGCCAAACTAAACAAAGCAATGTTGTTGTCATGTTAGCCTGAACCAGCCGCTAATGTTTCAGTTCAGTTGCTGGTATTACCCTGAGTCAGACAACATTCATTTGTTTGGTAATACTTTCTAATCAGGTCAGGTACAAAATCAATCAAACTGCACTTGTAAAAATTCAATGATATCTGTTATCCAGTGAGCTAGGGGAGGTGAGTGTAAAGTAAGGTATGACTTTAATCTCAAATGCTGTATTATGTTTGAAGTGGTCTTTTGGAGCTATTTCCCATTATTCCCAGGATTGCCTTAATGAGGCTGCTATTTTCTCCATGAAGGAAGTAATGTCAACTTGCTTCCCTGGTGGTTCAGGCAGTAAAGAATTTGCCTGCAGTGAAGGAGGCCCAGGTTTGATCCCTGGTTCGGGAAGATCCCCAGGAGAAGGGAATGGCCACCCACTCCAGTGTTCTTGCCTGGAGGATTCCATGGACAGAGGAGCCTGGCAAGCTACAGTCCACAGGGTCACAAAGAATCAAACATGACTGAGCAACTAACACTTTTTTATAGACCAACTAAATCAGTACACAGGAAGATGAAGAAAGGAGGGGTGACAATTTCAAGAAAAGAATATTTTAAATGCTGCAAATTAAACAGAATTTTCCTAAAGGTCTGTAGTTGATACCCACGTCTAAAATTTCTGCTAGTGGTAAAGCTTCCCCAGCCTCTAATCTAAATCACATTAAATGGCACATTAACAGTAACACTAACACAGGCTACTGCCAAAGAGCGGGGTGCTTCAGCATGTCTGAATTAGTGCTCAAACAGCTCAGTTCGTGTTGAACTACATAATAATGTATTGCTTCACTGTTCATTCAGTAACTGAATGCAAAGCAGTGATTTCATGGTGACTTATTTTAATTTATGGGCTAAAGAGATTTCAGCATGGATACATGAGTTTTGCTGCAGAACCTGGTTGAGTCAAAAGTTTGAGAGCTGAGTTTGCATACCAAAAGGAAATTCCTTCATCCAATGGTAACATGCTTTAATATCAGAAGTAGAAAAAAAGAATTCAAGACTGAGGTTCTGTAAGGCAAGTCTGTCAGACTCTAAGAAAAGGACCAATCTTGACATGGCCACCAAGTAGACTGAAAATAAAACAAAACACAAAACCCCATAAATGTTCACAAAGACTGATCTGGGTTAGTCCCCTTGACAAGGTCCATCTGACCAGTCTAATGTATACCTGTCTGCTTCTGAAACTATGGAGCTGTCTGAGAATCTGAAGACATTCTCTTACTTAGAGGTAGAGATCTTAAGCTCACACATTTCTTTGCTCCTTTCTGGAATTATTACCTCTTATGTGATACTTTCCAGAACTGATTTAATTGAAGAGAGTCTAAGAAATGTTTCAGGGCATACAGTTTACCAATAGCTCTACTAGGCAGGAATCAAAATAGAATGATGTGAAAATAGTACACAATGATTCCCATCACAAACAAAACTTATACCAAAATCTTACTGGCATCAAAAATATCAATCTGTGTTTTTCCTATCAGTTTTAGATTTTAGTAGGCACACACTATCTCTGAGGTAAAGTATGGTTTTCAGCTGCTAGGCTGCAAATTTTAATTTGATTTTTCACAAAGCTATTTAGAAAACCACCATAAAATATAACTAATTGAACCAGTGAAAAGAATCTGTAACTGTGCCAAAGCTATTAGACAAACTCATGATAACAGAACAGACTTGATGTGGAATAGCATAAAGGAGTTGAGATTATACAAAATCATCAGAAGACTCCTTAGCTTGAAGGAAAAAAAAAAGTCTTACATCAACAGAAAAAGACGGTGATGTAATAGATTATTTTCTGAGATGGGACAGGGGACAGAATGTGATGAGAGGTTCCTAGAATGGCCATTACTGGTCTCTTAGGTCAGATATGACTCAATGTTCAATGTAGTAAAAGTCCACAGGAGCAGCTCTGTATCTGGTCTCATCTTCCTTTGCAGTAATTATCTATGTACTTGTTCACAACTATATTCCCAATACATGGAACAGAGCCTGACATAGAATAAGCACTCAAATATTTATTGAGTGACTGAATGTTTCACTAACCATATAAGCAGCGCTATTATTTCTTGGGGAGATAATTTTGAAATGAATCACTTCACTGGTGAAAATTATCACAAAATGGATAGAAGGCTGACAAAATTGTTTCACTAACTGCCGAGAGCACCGTTATCTCCATCAACACTGCCAAAACATATGAATAGAACCAATTAAGGGGAAAAAATGACCGCATCCCCTCTATTCCCAACCAAAGCCAAAGCTTTTTCTAGAATCTGAATGTATTGTCTGAGTGGTTTTGACTGTCAGTTTTCATCACAAGAATGCCCCATGCATCATTCTATCGCCTTGAAAGCACTTGCTTTATATCACAGCTCACCACCAAATAGCTGGGAACACAGGATTTTGTGGCTCTACTTGAAAGAGGGTAAGATTAAGCAATCTTAGTCCTTTTGCTGGAAGACAGATGTATAAACTTATCCAATCCCTCTTCTCATTAATGAATATTTTTATTGTCTTTCTCAAACTTTTAAGTGCCTCCTAGTGGTAAGCTAGCTCAAATTCACATAAAGGGCACCAAATCCCATGGATGGAGGAGCCTGGTGGGCTACGGTCCATGGGGTTGCTAGGAGTCGGACACGACTGAGCGACTTCACTTTCACACATTGGAGAAGGAAATGGCAACCCACTCCAGTGTTCTTGCTTGGAGAATCCCAGGGACAGGGGAGCCTGGTGGGCTGCCGTCTATGGGGTCGCACAGAGTTGGACGTGACTGAAGCGACTTAGCAGCAGCAGCAGCAGCAGGAAGTATATCATGGAAAGGCCTAGGGCAAGCAAGTCTTGTGTTTTATCTTCAAACATTCATAAATTTTACATTCTAAGCCTTAATACGGTGTGTTTATGTTGCCTGCCATAGAGTAAAACTTAACACTACAAGATGAGGAACCAGGTTTATCCTGCAGCTTTAGATGCACCCTATGCTCTGCTGTGTACTCCAGAGATTGTGTACTCCAGTTTGAGAAGGATCAAAGTTAACTGAGACTGGACTCTATTATGGAAGATGACAGTAACAAACTGCAGGAACCACAGGACACTGAAGGTGTGTATAAACTTTAGTTTTTAAAAAGTCCTGGGTTCAAAATCCTGACTGAGACTTGCTAGCTATGCGTCCTTCAGTTATCTGTCAAATAAGACCCAATACCAATTACCCTTCAGACTTATATTTTGAGGATTAGAAATTAGAAAAGTTCTAGCACAGAGATTGGCACTCGGTATTTGGTAATTATTCCCCAAACTGCCTGAGACCAGCCTTCACGAAACCTATGCACTGATAAAAGAGACAGTGGTTACAAAAAGCCACTTAAGAATTTACCAGGCAAAACTGGGCTACGATTTACAAAGCTTTCTCCACAACACTTCCAACTCTAAAACTTAAGTTCTTAAATCACAGTAAATCTTTTCCAGAGGAAGAGAGATGGAGATGTAGCATGGATTTCCCATGGGCTAAAGAAACCTCAAAATCATTACTATAATCGTTCATCAGTTAAAATATCTGAAAGGTAAAAATCTGTAAGAAACAGGTAGGATGTTCTGAAAAACATACACTGGGGTCTGGAAAAGGCAGTTTCTCCTCTCTCCTACTCTGCTCTAGCTGGGCACACTGCGAGCACATTTCTCTGGCAGGAAACCCCCTGTTCAGCATAGAGAAAGGGCATTCTGGATGATGTTTCTTCTCCATTCTTGATATACAATAGCACCATTTTTCTAAACAGAGTAACACACAGCACCTTGGATGAAAAGAAGGCCATAATTTAGCCAAGGTCTTTGCTGACAGTCTGAAAATAATGGAAACAAATAATCAAGATTCAATGATCACTTCAGTGCTCCTTAGAGATATCACACTCACCAGCACATGTTGTATCTGTATAACGTGTATGCAAGGTTTACACACATGGGTGCCGGGTCACCTCCCATATACACCAAACCAGAAGGGTCTGCACTGTCAGGAAAGCCACACTACCCAGGATGAACAGTTTCTTAGATTTGGTAGCTGGGGCATCAAAAGACACCCATACAGCTTCTAAAACAAAGAAGCAAAAACCCCAATAACACTGAAACAGTATACTGCACTTGCTCTACACACAGATCAATCTCGTAAGTTTCATTAACTGAAATTCATTCCACATCAAGCAGACAGTGAAGTTTATACTAACAGAAGGAAACTATGTTTTAAGCAAAAGAGAATATGCTAAAGGACAAGGAAAAACTAAGGAGGAAAGTGAAGAGTATATCAGAAATCCATATTCATTTAAGTCCAGTGATACAGAAACATTTTTAAAAATCTGAAGCTCTGTACACATCAATGATTTTCAAAGGCAAAGTGAAGTGAAAGTTGCTCAGTTGTGTCCGATTCTATGCAACCCCATGGACTATACAGTTCATGGAATTCTCCAGACCAGAATACTGGAGTGGGTAGCCTTTCCCTTCTCCAGGGGATCTTCCCAACCCAGGGATTGAGCCCAGGTCTCCTGCATTGCAGGTGGATTCTTTACCAGCTGAGCTACCAGGGAAACGCAATGGTTTTCAAAGAACTACCTCTAAAAAAATAAATAAAAAAACAAACCAAACAAAAAAACACCCAATAAAACAAACCAAATAACAAATAAAAAACACCATGTTAAGAATCACTTGGGCGGAATGATGTGCACGTGTGTGTTTTTTTTTTTTTTTCTTAATGTCACAGCTACATACCTACCTCACTCTGGTTTAAGAATAGCAGCTGTTATATGAGTCACTATTATTGATGGACAAAGGCTAGAGCCTTCAGGTAAGTTGTAATAAATAATAATGAATGAATGGATTGACAAGTATTTCCTGAATGACAGCTCTAGAAAAGTCACAATTCACTAAATCTCAAAATTCTCTAAGTGTGATGATGAAAGAGGGGAAATAAAATCTAATGGGAGGTTCACCAAGATATAAAAATGGAAGAATACTACTGTTCTCTAGTGAATTTCAAATTTTAAGACAGAGGAACAGAAAATGGATAGATAATCTAAAATACAAGACAATTTTCAGTCTCCAATTATGGACCATGAGCGAGGGTAAAAGAATCCTGAGCAAGGGTAAAAGAACCCTGGGAATGAGCAACTAAATCTAAATTGGTCAAATTCAACCTTTGGCCAATTTCTGATAGGCTGGATCACCTAACAGCAAATCACAGTAAGAAAATGTCCTAGAGTTGGGGGTAAGGGGTGAGGTGGGGAGGGACAGAACAAAGGTAAATTCAGAGAGGACTGTTCTGTAGGAGGTGCCAAGACTCACCAGAATATAATTCTGTGGAAATCACTGTCTTGGCTTAAAGACCAATTTTTGAACTCTCTACCTAACTTCATCTGGAACTTCACTTGGCTCAATATTCTCAGTCTTGGCTGCAAAATTAAAATAACCTGGATATTAAAAAAAAATAACATCATTGAAGAGAAGTGGACAACAGAGGATGAGATGGTTGGATGGTATCACTGACTCAATGGACATGAGTTTGAGCAAGTTCTGGGAGATACTCAAGGACAGGGAAGCCTGGCGTGCTACAGTCCATGGGGTGGCAAAGAGACATGACTGAGCGACTGAACAATAGGGTCCTATCTCTCAGAAATTCTGTTTAATTGTTCTAGAGCTAGGTACAAACAACACTGCCAGTATATGTATTTTGTAAATACCAATTATGCAGCTAGAGTTGAGAACACAAAGCTTGGAATAAAAGGTAAGTAGCTGCCATGCTTCATTAGCAGCACACCACTGACCTCTATGGGTAAGGTTCTGTTAGAAACCAATGATAAAAGCAAGCAGAAACTTGGCGGAGAGCCTTTCTGAGATGAACACTGACGACGTAACCTGAGTGCTGCTTGCCAGACAACCACGTATTAATAACTCTGATCCAGGCTACATTTTAAATGGGGACCTGGGTCAAATTCTACCATACCCAGCAACATTCTTCTTCCTAGAGAATAAAAGACAGACTTGTAACAAAATAGTTTCAAGAGTTTCATGCCCTCCCTCAATGTGAGGCAGAGTAGAAGCCATCTTTCCAGGAATGTGTTTACTGCTGAAGTCAGGAGAAAAAGTCACGAAGGTTTATCAATAGCTATTCCAACACCAAAGTGAAGTGGTTCATAGTGATTACAGATATTCCATGTCTTTACGATGCAAAATGTTGTCCGCAGACATGGAGAAAAGGAGACTCCTAGGTCATACCCCAGACCAACAACAATTGTCTTGTTCAAGATCTCCATTTGATGTATGTACACATTAATTTGAGGAGCACTGTTAAAAAGGTAAGGATTCATTCAAGAAACAGCACTATCTATATAGATTAAATAAAAACCCTGAGAACTATTTTTGTCTTTAGATAATTTACACAAGAACAATAAAAGCTTTTTAAAAATGGCACAGACTACTGCTGCCACAGAAATTCGTCTTTCACACAACCAGATTTAGGTCTCTTCCTTGCGATGTTCTCTTAAAAGGAATCTTGGTTCTTTGAGTGAATATATATTTAACTGCAGACAGATCCAAAGCAAAAAGAAGGGCTTTTCCTCCTCATTCTGATTTCTGGGATATATTTGTATCGCAGAATCAGCTGAAGAAACCTGCATGTAAACACTTTCTGGGGCTATAACACCAAGAATGCCATTTTAAATCTCAAAGTCAGAATAAGCTAAAATTTAGAGTTACAGGAACATTACTGGGCTTACACAGCAACCCCTATATAATATTTAGACATCCAATTATAAAAAGTTTATTCTCTGCCCCAAAGAGAATATCCTTTGCAAAACAAACAAGAAAAAGCCCACATGTGACTTCGTCTACTACAATCTAAGAAAGTTCGAATCAATTTTCTTCCTGATATAAACTTTCCAGAATTCTAACAGATGACTGGATTGGCTGCATAAAATATAAAGAAAAAACTCACTGGTGTTAAGGACCAGCAAGAGCGAAGATAAAAAGAGTTAGGATACCAAGCCAAACGGAAATAATATTCTCTTTCCTTCCATGCTAAAGTGGGTCAAGAAACAAGAGGACAGAATCCTGGGCCAGGGATCATCGAAATACAGAGCCTCTTTCTCCCCTCTATACTTCAAATTTAATTTCTTTGTCTTCTTAGGTTCAGTGAGTCCACCATGTTGTAAACTAGAGAAATAAGCAGGGTTGTTAAGGCATAAACGTGAGGATAATTTAACATTTCACTTGCAGTTCATACGTCAACAGAATACAAAGAGCTGTTTCAATGTTTAGAAGGGATTTCTGGGAGTCTGCATGAATATTTCAATATTCATTTGTCAGTCTCCTGAGTCTAGAAAGGAGGCTATAGAGCAATGCAGAATATCACATGAGGAAGCCGTTCAGTCAACTCTGTTCATTAAAGAGATCAGAATATGAAAAGCAATGCTTATATTCCCAAGAAAGACAAAAGGAATGCTCATCTGTGTCACCATTAGCTACAGTCCAGAGCTTGGTCAGTATATAGACCCTGGAAGCAGTGATTTCCATTAGTAAAATGTATCATCCACAGAGATATGATGGTAACCCTATCTCCTTAGACTCTCTGTCAGTCAAAAGTTAATGCACCTGTACTGGCTGGTATAAATCCGAGACATAATAACACTGTTCATAAAGTAGAAGAGAAAATGTCAGTGTATGAAGCAGAAAGGAAGGTTGTTTTGTTTATATAATCTCTGAGGACATAGTATTTTTGTATCTAAGGCACTGACTCTCAATTTCTAATTCTGGGAAATAAATCAGTTTGTTGGGCATATATATAGTCATCAGGCTGACAAGATTTATTTGCAAGTGTCCTGCTAAAACAGCTTAATTCCACCACAATTAAGTATCTAATTTGCAGGGAGCCATGTGATAAGACCTCTTATTTCTCTGGCCTGCCTCTCTACCCAGATGGAAGGTCATCCTTAATATTTCTCATGTATCCTGCACAGCAACAGTAAGTAATTGGCACATATTCACAGACACTTTGGACTTTGGAGCCTTTTAGTATTAGAATCCTGGAAGCTAATTAAATTGGAAGTATGACAGTGTGGAGTGGGAGATGTAGATGGAGAAGAGGAAAAAAGAACCAATCAAGAAGTACTTTCCAACTGTAAGAAAGATACATTAAAAAAAAACCCAACCACAAATGGCTCAAATGTCTGCCTCAGAATCTTTCAGAATTAGATAAGGTATAAGCCAATAAAATACTGAAATAAAAAAAGGCAAAAGCTTGAAAGCCTCAAAGTAGGATGATCACTATGAGATCATTTAAATTATGTTCAGGTCAAAAGGGGAATTACAGCGGCCATCCAGAGTTAAGCAGCAGGAGCAATAATAAGCTCTGGAAAGGCAACTAGGTTGGTTAAACACCAAAAGTTCTATTTAAAGGCAGGACAACAAAATAATCCTGTAGACATGCAAACACTCCCCATACAGTATCATTTAATTCTCTAGAGACACATAATCCTGTCCTTTATCAAAGAACATTGCTCTGCTTGTCATCTAGTTCTAAAAAGGTGAAAGATTTAACGTTCTTCAGCATATCAATAATTAAAAATAACTCCCAAAATTTAAAAACAAAAAGAATTTAAAAGAACTAAAAGAAAGAAGAAAGATGCTTACCAGACTATCTAGGCCTCCTCCCAAGAGATCCACTGCTCCCATCTGCATGGAAGATACCTGTGGCACATTGACTGGGGGACCAAGGTCAAGGTTTAAAAGATCCCCCAGAAGGTCACCCTGGGAGGGAATAACCTGAGGCTGCTCCAGGTTGGTGGCAGTGGCGGCGCCAACAGGGCTGTCACCTGCATCAGTGCTGCAAGGCACAAACAGAAAGAGGGGGACAGAGAAAAGTCCGTTTTAGCAGAGACTTGGTAACAAGGCAACAAGCCAATGTCATATGCTCTTATACAATATAACCTCTTCAGTCAATTTTATATTATACTATATATACAATGACCTCATCAATCAATTTTAATTGAGCACCTACTCTATTAAGGGAACACTGTAATGAGAACTCTGGAGAAATATCTAAAAAAATAAAGAGAGAAATATATTTCCTGTCTTCAAATAACTTACACTCGAACAAACCAACCCCAAAACCAGTATTGACAAAACAAGTGGAAAGCACATTCACTGTGGAACAGCAGAAATGAGTATTGTGTCTGTCTGAACAATGACAGACGACAGATGAGATGCAGGCGGGGCTGATTCCCAAAAGCTTCTGAGGATGGTTTTAGGGCTAGATTTTTAAGAATAGCATAGCACAGTTATAAGGAACTACCAGGGAGAGACCTTCCAAAAATGAAGGGATAGTTTGTGCAAAGGCATAGAAATAAACAATTTGACTTTTAGGGCAGTGAAAAAATTATATTGGCAGGAGCAGACACTGTAAGATTTAGAGGAAATGAAGAAGAGAAAAATACAACTCTGAAAACAGGTCTGGAGAGTTAATTTTTATATGATAGGCAATGCTGAATCACTTTTATTTGTTGAACAAAACTAAAAATAACATTTAGAGGAATACTATTCTAGCAGCTGTGTGTATAGTGGACTGAAGTTGGGAGAATGGACATGAAGATGAGCTAAGAGTAATTGTTTAAAATGGGAATAGTGAGTTTTAAGAAAGGACTAGTCCTTTTAACATTTCTTAGAACTCACTAGTCCCTTTTTACAGTGTGGTGGCAGTAGCAGTTAAATTGATTGCTCTTAGCTCATCTTCATGTCCACTCTCCCAACTTCAGTCCACTACACACACACCTGCTACAGTAATGTTCTAGACCTGTTTTCAGAATTGTATATTCCTCATCTTCACGTCCCCTAAATCTTACCAAGTGAAAAAAAAAATCTCAAAAGAAAATTTCCAGCTCAGATGGCTTCACTGTGAAGTATTCCGAACATTTATGCAAAAAGTAAAACCAATTTTAGATAAACTTTAATAAAACAAAATAGAGAATGGCAATTGAAAAAATCTGAAAGAAGTTCAGAATTATTCCTAACTTTGGCTTGATAATAATTATGATTTTTTTAAAAACTGCTTATTTTTTAGAGATACCAATTAAAGTAGTTATGAATGAAGTGATATGAGGTCTGAAATTTAAAATACTCCAGTTCCCTAAAAAAAAAAAATTGTGGGGGTGATAAATGAAATAAAATTGGCAAAATACTGATGACTGTTGAAGCTGAGTGTTGATTATGTTTTAACATTCTATCTTGTGTGTTTTCTAAGACATAAAATAATTTTTTAAAACAAACAAAAAATATTCTGTAAAAATCCCATTAATAAACAAATGCTTTCTCTAAAAACCCTAGGTAGGTTTTTTTTTTTTTTAATTATTTTTTATTGGCGTAAAGTTGCTTTACAATGTTGTTTTAGTTTCTGCTGTAGAGGCAAAGTGCATCAGCTGTATATTTACATATATCCCCTCTTCCTAGTTAGGTTTTGACAATGCTTGAACAAAGAAGAATGAAGAATCAAACTCAGAGGAAAAAACAAACAAAAACAAAGAAGCAAAAGACTAGTGATGCTCCTTATAAGAGGAATCTGGAGGGATAACAGGGAAAATTATATGTTGCTTTCAATTCTGTTAACAGTTTCAAAGAAGAAAAACAAATAGGGAAGTTCAATAGATAGCTAAAGCCAAGGAATTGGCAGTCAAGAGTTACAGAAGTAAACCTGGGAAGAAATTCATGCACACACTTCTGGTGAAATAAGCAGAGTAACATTGGGGGTGTTGTAAGAATGGGGCGATTAGAATAAGACGACCAGGACCAAGTTTTGGCTCCACTAATAACTAGTTGCATGCATTGTCTCGGGCAAGTGACCACCTCTCTGAGACAAAGCTTCCTCACCAATAAAATGATAACAAAACAAAGCACTCTATTTTAGGAAGGATCAAATGCAGTGAGTGAAAGTCACTTAGTCCTGTCCAGCTCTTTGCCACCCAGGGACTATACAGTCCATGTATTTCTCCAGGCCAGAATATTGGAGTGGGTAGTCTTTCCCTTCTCCAGGGGATCTTCCCAACCCAAGGATCGAACCCAGGTCTCCTACATTGCAGGTGGATTCTTTACTAGCTGAGCCACCAGGAAAACCCAAGAATACTGGAGTGGGTAGCCTATCCCTTCTCCAGGAGATCTTACTGACCCAGGAATCGAACCAGGGTTTCTTGCATTGCCGGCGGTTTCTTTACCAGCTGAGCTACCGGGGAAGCTCCAAATGAAAACATGGTATAAACTGTAAAGTTTTGTAATGTATCAGTGGTAACCCAGGTGAGCTATTTAAAATCCAAAAAGATGATGCTATTAAAGAACTGCACTCAATATGTCAGCAAATTTGGAAAACTCATCTGTGGCCACAGACTGGAAAAGGTTAGTTTTCATTCCAATCTCAAAGAAGGGCAGTGCCAAAGAATGTTCAAACTATGGCACAATTGCACTCATTTAGCATGCTAGTAAGGTTATGCTCAAAATCCTTCAAGTTAGCTTTAGCCTCAGTGAAGCAAGAACTTCCAGCTGTACAAGCTAGATTTAGAAAAGGGAGAGGAACCAGAGATCAAATTGCCAATATCACTGGATCATACAGAAAGCAAGGGAATTCTAGAAAAATATCTACTTCTGCTTCACTGACTACACGTAAGTCTTTGACTATGTGGAACACATTAAACTGTGGAAGAGTCTTAAGAGAGATGAGAATACCAAACCACCTTACCGGCCTCCTGAGAAACCTATATGTGGGTCAAGAAGCAACAGTTAGAACTGGACATGGAACAACAAACTGGTTCCAGATTGGGAAAGGAGTACGTCAAGGCTGTTTATTGTCAACCTGCTTATTTCACTTATATGCCGAGTACATCATGTGAAATGCCGGGATGGATGAAGCACAAGCTGGAATCAAGATTGCCAGGAGAAATATCAAAAACCTCAGATATGCAGATGATACCACTCTAATGGCAGAAAGTAAAAAGGAACTAAAGAGCCTCTTGCTTGATGAAGGTGAAAGAGCTGGCTTAAAACTCCACATTCAAAAAACTAAGATCATGGCATCTGGTTCCATCACTTCATAGCAAATAGATGGGGATTAAATGGAAACAGTGGCAGATTTTATCTTCTTGGGCTCCAATATCACTGTGGACTGTGATCCACATGACTGCAGCCATGAAATTAAAAGATGCTTGCTCCCTGGAAGGAAAGCATTGACAAACCTAAACAGCATATTAAGAAGTAGAGACATCACTTTGACAACAAAGGTCCATATAATCAAAACTATGGCTTTTCCAGTAGTCATGTGCGGATGACCGAGTTGGACCATAAAGCAGGCTGATCGCTGAAGAATTGATGCTTTCGAACTATGGTGCTAGTGAAGACTCTTGAGAGTCCCTTGGAGTGCAAGAAGATCAAACAGTCAATCCTAAAGGAAATCAACCCTGAATATTCACTGGAAGGACTGTTGCTGAAGCTGAAGCTCTAGTACTTTGGCCACCTGACACAAAAAGTCAACTCACTGGAAAAGACCCTGATGGTGGGGAAGACTGAGGGCAGGAAGAGAAGGGGGTGACAGAGGATGAGATGGCTGGATGGCACCACTGACTCAACGGACATGAGTTTGAGCAAACTCCAGGAGACAGTGAAGGACAGGAAAACCCAGCGTGCTGCAGTCCACAGGGTCGCAAAGAGTCAGCCATGACTTAGCAACTGAACAACAAAAGACTTTTTTTTAGATGTAATACTACTGCACATTTAATAGACTACACTATAGACCAGATGTAACTTTTGTATGCACTCAGAAATAGCAACAAAAAAATTTGTGATTCGCTTTATTGCAGTATTCTGGATCCAAAGCCCACAATCTCTATGGTATGCCTGTATATGTTTTTTTTTTACCAAGTTTTCAACTATGGGAAAATTTCTAGCCTCATCTTTTAGGGTCTTAAGCATCTTTCAAACTTTATCCATTCATAAAGTTTTTACCACAATTTTCTAAAGGCATAATCTTACCAACCCTGAGATTAGAACTCAAAAAGGTCTTTTATTCATTACATGTGTGTAGTCACTAGAATTCAGACGAAGCCCCCAAGGCAGCAGAACAGGTTTACCAAAAGCATAGCAAAGCTTAAGGAAGACCAACTTCATCTATACAAAGAATCACTTCTCAATCAAACCAAGTTTACCTGCTTACCTCCCATGATGTATTGGCAAGTGTTTGCGATGGATTCCATGACTTCCTTCCACAAAAGCATTGGGCGGCTTATGGTACACTGAGGCCAAAGAACCAATGTGGCAGATTAGCTCATCCAGTAGAGTTGGTTCAATAAGATCTGTCTCCTCAGAAATCAGTGGCTTTTCAGACAAGACTACTTCTTTAGCTGTGACAGGATCAGTTGAGAGAAGGCGCCAATAAATATAGCCCCGGTCTCGAAGGTCAGGATTATCAGAATCCTAATGAAAAGGCAAACGCAAGAAGGTTTAAATGTAATTCTTTTCCATATAGAAACTCAAACTGCTGATTTATTATCAAGGTAATGCTGTAGCAATTTATGCAGGGTTGGCTGTTAGAAGATTATTTAGACTCAATATGTTGTTAATATACTCATAATTCTGAAATCTCTAACGTTTCAAAGAATTTAAATATAAATTGAGGTTAGTTCTAAGACTTAAATTCAGAAAGGAAGTTGGGAAGAAGAAAATAAAGTTTAACCCAAGAAAAATCAATTGCTTCAAATGGCCTTGGGACATAAAAATGTTTTTAACTGCTATAAATTTTAGCAGAATTATTCATGAAACACATCTTACATATATTTCACCCATACCTTCTTTCTTTATTCAAATATTAAGTATCTTCCATGGAGACACTAGCTAGGCCCTGGCAACAGAGACAACATATGGTACCTGGCTTCAAAGAGCTCAAAGAACATTAATTATTTATTAAAATATGAGAGGTGCTATTATCTAAATAATTTTTAAAAAACTGTTTAAGAGAGCATATAAAACTAAGTGCTTCTAAAAAGGGTGACGGATTTAGCGTCCTCGTTTCTTTGTGTGGTGGTTAAAATAATTTTATACATGATTGTGGCTAAGGAAAATTTATTATCAATGCCACAGCACAATTTAGAAATGAATAATATAAAAATAAGTCTCCCCCAATCACCCAGCCCTCCCCTACCATAATTCTCCCATCCCCCAAGTACCCATCCATATGAATAGTGCACTATGAGCTCACACACACACATATATTCATTTCACACAAAGCCAGTTTCATCCTATACTCCTCCTCATGCTGTTTCCATAGTGGTACACACAGCTGTCATTTCTCCACTATATACACAGCACTGTATCATTATTTACTAGTGTCCCACTGAAGAACATTTAGATTGCTGCCTCTTTCTCCCTCCTTTATACTATTCAGTTTTGTGGTCATTACAAAGTGGCAGTAAATATCCTGGTATCTACCTCCGAGAGTCTGGCTATATGGTGGCATTCATCTACCCATGAATTGTTTCAGTGGTATTATGTTATTAAAGGCAACAATCAGCCCCATTTCAATTTCTGTATCTAAAACACACATAGAAAAGTATTTCTTTAAAGTAGGCCAGGGTTTTCCCATGAGTCTGTACATAAGCAGATGAATTGGTTCATAATTTAGCCACTTAAGGCACTTGCCATTCAGCTCAAAACCAGAAATGACCCAGATTGCTTTACATAGATTTTCTTCATCATATGAGTGTTTATTTGAGTGTTGAGTGTTTATTTGCACCCAAAATGGATTGCTGGTTAAGAACAAAAAAGTATAAAGAAAACTGAGATACAAGATAATACAGCATAAAAATGGTAAATTTTATCTCAAGATAATCTTTATCATATTCACAGGTTACATTATTCTAAAAGAAATGTACATATACATTCTTTACTTAAACCAAACTATCTGTAGTATTTGAAATGCCACTAAAAAAAGGAAACTGACAATATCCAAATTAGATGCATTTATTTTGCTGCATGTTGAAGAAGGAAGTTTGCTCCTGAGGAAGTGTTTATAAATAGTTGACTGAAATCTCCTTAGATTTTCATTTGGAAACAAAACTTAAATATTATAAGACATAAGTTGATTTTTTAAGAGTAGAATACAAGTTTCTCCGAGTATCACATCAGGAAAGCAATCCCCATCCCAGGTTTTATTGATATTTAAATTCAAAGTTTTAATCTGTACACTCAGTCCCCAAAGCACGTCATTTAAAATCTGTAGACTATGTTTTTTATTACACAATGAAAATGAATACTACACATCACTTAACTGGGAAAATTTTAATTTGTCTAGTAAGTTGTTAAATGTATTAAAACTATACAACACAGCTTAATAATATAATCAAAGTAAAATTTTCTTACTTCAAATTATTTTTCTCATATATCAGCTACATATTTAACAACAACAACAAAAAATTCCTGTGGAGATTCACAAAATACATACTTCTATGAAAAAAGCTTGAGTCCCCCACAAATTCAAAACACTACAATAGGGTAATTTCTAGAGATAGAATCAATGGATTAAAGGGGGTACATGCTATAAATCTTAACACTGACTTTACAATTTAGTCCTATGAGAAATGAGAAAATGAGTGCAAGTTTTTCATGACTGGAAGTCAAGAGTGGACAAGTATCTCCACTGTCCAAACTCAATTATCCTGAGGGCTGATCTGATAGGCCTACTATCAGCAGGCCTTCACTGCCTCACTATTCACATGGAAGCCACGATAAATCAGGCCCAGTCAAGGCTAACGACAAAAAAACAGAACCTTTTATGATTTTACAGTCATTATATGTTTGGCGACTCAGAAAATTGTTTGGGATCTACTGTACTGCTACTCCGATAGGCCCTCGTGCGGATCTCAAGAAAATAATGTATTGCCCCAAATTTGAGAGCTTCAAAACAATTCTTACCAGGCAAGCCCTAAAACAGTAATTCCTAAAACTGTAACATGCATCAACATTTTAACATACCAAGAAAGCCATTTAAAGTGCAGATTCCAGGGTTAACCCAGAGTTTCTGATTCATTATGTCAGAAGGGGGGCCCAGGGTTTCTGATTCATTATGTCAGAAGGGGGGTCCAGGAATTTTTATTTTCAACAAGCACAGATGATTTTGATGATGGTGGTTTCTAGCTCACATATGGAAATACCAAGGTGAAGACTTCTTTCCAGGTACTAAAAAGGGTAATTACTCAAGTTTGGACACTTCTCTGTGTATTCTTTATATTTCCTTTAAAACCATCAAAGTGAAAAAGAGATCTTATTAAAGGCATGGATTCAAGGGTGGTTTTTTTTTCATAACCAATAGTATTTCTAATTATACCACCATTTTACTTAAAATTAGAAGCACAAAGATTTCACACATACTTTCCTGAATCCTCAGCATAGATAAAGAACAGGATTAAGTCTACTATGAAGAAGAATCCACCTGCCAATGCAGGAGACACAAGAGACACGGGTTTGATCCCTAGGTCATGAAGATCCCCTGGAGGAGGAAATGACAACCCGCTCCAGTATTCTTACCTAGAGAATCCCATGGACAGAGGTTTCAAACATCTGATATGGGAAAGAAATCTAGTCAGACAAGCCATTCAGAGGGGCAGTTAAGTACATACTTATGCGTAAGAGAACCCAAGACTGGTTAGGAATTTTTTACAGGGTCTCCAAGAGAAGAAAATATATGATTAAATAAATAAATACTTTGATAACAAACCCAAACAGGATAGTTTCTCATATATAACCCTTACTGTAGGATGATGATACCAGTGTAATTCAGTAAAAACAATTCTAGTAAGGGTCAAATCCTTGTTAGATCCCCAGCTCTCTACTAATTTGGCTTGATTCAGTGGTACATTCCAACATCTGTAAGAACACAGGGAATTCTCCCTAACACTTTATCTCAGGTAAATAATAAGAGCGAGTCTGAACTCTGACAAAAACCTAAAATACAGCTCTCCCATGCTGCCTGTTAAAATACAAATACAGAGGTCTTAAGAGAAAATGGAGATGAAGACAGGGTTCAGAACTTGTGAACACAATGGAATCTACGAAGGACACTTGCCTGATTATGAGACTAATCTTATCTATTCAGAGGTGACTGAAAAGGACCAAGGCGAAAAGTCCTTTTAGAAAACTGTTCTGACTCCATCTTAACAGAGATACAAATGGGTGGTCATGGGTCTAGACTAGGAAAGCTAGAATGCTCAATATAGATAATATTAATAACCACTGCCTTGATGATTATGTAAATTATTCTCCTTCAGGCAAAGGAAGATGCATAAAAGTTAAAAACTCTCTGAAGAGCTCTTACAAATAAATTGCAAACGATGTCTCTATTTCCAATGGGTATGAATGTCAAGTGGAGTCTCAGCAGTTAAGATGATTCTGAGTATTCCACACACAGCTAAACACAGTCATCTCTAATTTGGCTGAGGAATGATGTCATACAATATGAGCTAAGACAGTCCCTTACCTTCTGAGTAATTCTAGGTGCTGAGTGATCCAGCACTCTCATCTCTACCTATTCTCTTTCTTTTCTACTTGTTGTGGTAAGTTTCACAAGGGACCAAATACTGCGGATGCTTTGAAACGTAGCCCTCAAGGGAGAGTTAAAATTTGAATACAAAGTAAACACTGTAATAAACAGAAATCCTGTGAGTCTTGGAAAATGATATTTCTGAGAAAGCTAAGAGACTGTATAAATGTGAATTTATCTGTATTTAGGGAGTCTTCTCAAGTATTACACAGGCATTGTTAATGTCAAGTTTACTATTTTACCATCTAGAATAAACGCCAGACATCTTTGGATTTGGTTAATTTATATAAAGCTCTTTCTTTTGCACAAAGCAGAGAGGCTCCAAAGCCTGTAACAAAAGGCAGAAATGAGCTTCAAGGCCCTAAGATGAAGTCAAACACATCACTAATTTAATGGCAGTCACCCTGCAGTGTCTGTAATAAGCCCTACATGATTAAGAAGTGGCAATTTCTATTCAAAATGGCCCCCTGTAGATGACCTATTATAGATTAAGGTGAAAATAACTTCCTGTGTCCAACCTAACTGCTTTGATTCAAAAGATGACCAATTTCTGCCCTTTGTACCAAGACATGCCTGATCAGTGATGGACAACCTCCCATCCACTTTTCATGGACAGGTGGTGAGCCATGGCCTGCCCTTGGCTCCATGTGAATGAATGCTTCTTCAAACTGTAATGGGGTCAAGTGAAAGCTTAGAGACTTGGGAAAACAGCACGCTCATTATTTGTTGGAGAAACGAAGAAAACTGAGGTACAAGGGGTGGGACAAGACACCTGCGAAATGACACCTTCGTTTTCTGGGAAATGAATTTTACAACATCCTTTAGCTCAACTACTGTTGGTCAGTTCAGTTTAGTCGCTCAGTCGTGTCCGACTCTTTGTGACCCCATGAATCGCAGCACACCAGGCCTCCCTGTCCATCACCATCTCCCGGAGTTCACTCAAACTCAGGTCCATCGAGTCGGTGATGCCAACCAGCCATCTCATCCTCTATCATCCCCTTCTCCTCCTGCCCCCAATCCCTCCCAGCATCAGAGTCTTTTCCAACGAGTCAACTCTTCACATGAGTTGGCCAAAGTACTGGAGTTTCAGCTTTAGCATCATTCCTTCCAAAGAACACCCAGGGCTGATCTCCTTTAGAATGGACTGGTTGGATCTCCTTGCAGTCCAAGGGACTCTCAAGAGTCTTCTCCAACATCACAGTTCAACAGCATCAATTCTTCGGCACTCAGCTTTCTTCACAGTCCAACTCTCACATCCATACATGACCACAGGAAAAACCATAGCCTTGACTAGACGGACCTTTTTTGGCAAAGTAACACCTCTGCTTTTCAATATGCTATCTAGGTTGGTCAAAACTTTTCTTCCAAGGAGTAAGCATCTTTTAATTTCATGGCTGCAGTCACCATCTGCAGTGATTTTGGAGCCCCAAAAAATAAAGTTTGACACTGTTTCCCCATCTATTTCCCATCCACTGTTGGTCAACTGCTCCATTAAAAGATAATCAAGCAAATAATTCTCAATAATGTTTACATGAATCAATAATCAGATAAGAAAATTATCTTAATTTTTAGTTTCAGGCCTTCATGTTTGAGTTCACCGACTGTAAAACATCTGTATTTGAATCAAGTGCCAGAAAGTAGCCTCTGACTCTAGCTGTTTTCTTGGCTGTATTTTTTTCAGAGTTGTGTAGTATATTCTAAAAACAACATATTTGGTAGTGCTGTCTGCTTTACAGTATTCCATTAAGTATTCAAATGCCTTATCTATCCATCAAACTTCTTGTCCTTATAATGGATTCCTGGCATTTCTAAAATGAAATACTGTCAGAGGAAAGAAGAACTTTGCGTTTAACATGTAGTAAATTATGTGCTTTGATCACTTAACAGATAATGTACTGGCAACTACTCTAGGTTCACATTTGTGGTCTCAATTGAGAACTGGGATTCAAGGAGTATACTAGGTATATACCTCAACTGTACTAATTACAATATTTACCATATCTAATCCTCCAACTGTGCTTGTTTTTGATATGAAATAAAGCTCACCAGAACAAAAAGTAAAAAATAAAAATATAAAGAAAGATGACACCTCAGAACTAGGCAAAGTACTATAAAAGAGTTTCAAATTTTGAAATATACAACTGTAAAGAGATGAAAGAGGAAATGGTAAATTGAGTATCTGAACAGTCTGCTAAAGTCAGCCTGTTCTCAAATTCAATTAAGAACATCACTGGATCATGATGGATTGATTATCATTATACTACTCACATCAAAAAAGTAATTACTTTGATTTCTATGTATCCAGCTTGGGGCCACATTCCTGAAATAAGAACCCTCCCTACGAAGACCAAAAATATTTTATAATTAAGGAAGTAGCTTTAGCACTTTAAAATTACTTTAAGAGAAAGCAACCCATCTAGAAGGCAGAACAGCACACATATCTTTGTCAAATCATCTACCATCTCTACAGGGTACTTCCATTTGAAAGCTGAAATTAAGTCCCTGTGAGACTCAATGTCACTTTCAGAGAGGCATGCCCTTCATTCACACTAAAGAGTCTATTCTAAGTTCAATTTTCACCAATTACCTTTAAAACAGAAGTCAGTCAACTCATTTAAAAGCCACACAACCAGTTCTAATTCAGCAGAATATGTAAAAGAAGCACTGTTCGGAATTTTTTTTAACAGAATCTAAAGACTGTACTCTTTACATTCAAAACCTCCCCAAATGAACCTTCTTGGGAGAAGTTTTACAATTTCCAAATATTAAAAACAAGACAAATCAACTCCATGCTTTTTCCAGATTTCTTACCTGTGTTGCCAAACTCAAGACCTGCTGTACCAGCTCCTGTGTTTCTGACGGTTTCTTGAGAAACAGCTTCACTATGGCAGTGAGCAGAGTGAGCTGCACCTAAACAAATTTAATAGATAAAGTGAAAGGTATCTGCATTATTCCACACCATCAATTCCAAAGCGGTGTTTCCCCAAACATGACTGACTTACTACAAGGCCTTTCTGGTTTTTATTAAGAGACAAAGGTTGAAAACTCCACCAATATCAACAATAGCAGTCAGAGGTTTTCATCAACTGAAAAACTCACTAGACTCCTATCTCCAAATTGTATTTTTGGCATCAAAAACTGCCTGTTTGTTTCTGACTCAGATAATTATCTATATTTCTTAAAGTACATGCTATAACATGCTGATGGCAATAAAACTGGCTCCTGACCAAATTCCTTATTATTTACTTCCACTGAAAGCTACAATCATTGGAGAATCATTTATGATACTGAGGCAAGAGCCAAGACCATAGAACTATGCCAGATCACAGTCAATTAAGAGTAGCTTGCTGAACCATGGAATTACTGTCTTGTATGTATTCCTTGTCAGGGCCTATTAAAATTACTATGATAGAATACATATATGAACTTCAATTTGCAGTGAGTATGAACACCAGGGGGAAAAGGTTTAATAATTTATCTGCTTCTCTGGGCCTTTGACTCAAAAGGTCTCTCAAGGTATCTCAATTTTGGTAGAGGACAAATAGAAGGTGGGAAGGAAGATTCTTTTCAAAATGCACTTCAAAATGCACATGCCAGCCTTCATGCCGACAAAAACTCCAGCTGTAACCGAGCCACAACCATTACTAACAGTAATGGGGAATCATCTTTAGGTGACAGAAAATTATAATTAACTCTCTCTCTAAGCCAGTAGTTGTCAAAGCATGGTTCTGGAACAGCAGCAGCAGCAGAAGCATCACCAACTTAAACCTTGTAAAAATGAACCATCTCAGGCCTACTGAGTCAGAAACTCTAGTGTGGGTTTCAGCAACCTGCAGCTTTAACAGAGGTTAAAGACCAGTGCTTAGGTGCTTCTACAGCTCATGAAAGTTTGAGAACCACTAGTGTAAGCTGAACAGGCTTGTTCCAACAGAAGTCAGCACAAGTGAAAACGCTCACCCCTTTTCGGAGAAAAATGAACATATGCACACATATATATACACCACACATATACACACTCTATATACACTACATACTATATATATACATATATATATAAGTTCAGACACACAAAACTGCCTAACCTTTACCTTTCCTGAAATCCTCCCCCAAACATCTATTTCATAAGGTATAGAAGAGAACTTACTTGGGTGCTTTCATCATGAAAACCCTCCAGGAAGCTCTCTAGTAACTCATCAGCATTGTCAATTCTTTCAGCATACTCTCCCACAATCCAAATCATAGCTGCTCGAGCGTCTGGCTCATCCAGAGAATCTAAGTTCTCACACAGTGTGGCAATGATACTTTCGTATCTGATGTAACAAAATGGACTATGGTTACTGAGGGCAAAACTGAGAACTGTATTTAACAATGAAGGCTAAAAGCAAAACCATGGACAAGGTAGCCACACTTAATCAAGAAATTTAGAAACCCAGCCCCTCTTTCCTGAGAGTGGTAAAAGCATATCCTTTTTCCAAAAATACCACTTCTAGAATTAAAAAATACATATATATAAAACACTTAATAAACCACTACCTTGTTAAAATATTTCTTCTAATTTTGAGTCTACCACTAAACTAACTTGATTGTAAGTCACTTCATTTCATATAATCTTTAAAGATTAGTCAGAAGCCTCAGCACAATCTATCTCTATGATATCCTATGATATCTCTATGATATCCTAAAATGACATTTAGGATGCTTATTATGATCTGCTCTTTTTTTTTTTTTAATTGGAGGGTAACTGCATTACAGTGTTGTGATTTCTGCCATACAACAATGCAAATCTGTCTTAATTATACATATATCCCCTCCCCCTTGAACCTGCTTATTTCACTCTTTCAGATTCTTTAATTGCTTGCCTTCAAAAGCAAATCTGAAAAAGTATATGTTTCACAAACTAAGAGACCTCAACATGAAAATTTTCTGTGGAGTGAAAATGTAGATTTTGCATATCTTAATGGAAGCAGCTACCATACTTGAGAAAAGGTCTAAAATCCTGATAATTTATCGTTACATGTTCTATAATTTTCTAAAAGTACTAGGTAACATACAAAGTGAATAGTGAAGCTGTCACCTTCCTGGATTTTACAATAGGGTAACCATATTATTCAAACTGAGATATTTCTGAGAGTGAAAAGGGTGCACATTTATTAATTACGTTTGGTAAGAAGCATAAAATGGATTATGCCCAGACATGAGTATCCTATTTAATAGTAACTTCATCACCAAAGAACCTGGTTAACTTTAAAAATATGCCAATCGACAATGCGTATTCAGAGAGAGCTTCAATTCTTCTAAAAGTGATAAAACAGTAAAAATCAGATTTTAATCCTTGTGCTCACCAACTTACATGTTTCTGATTTTTAATAAAGCATTTAATTATGACCAAATAATTCTTACCTAGCCAATCTCAAAGTGCCTTATTTAAACATTTCCTAAATGATCTGAGGAAGAGGGGCAGAAGTATTTGGACATACTTGTTGGGGTATTTGCGGAAAATGTCCCTGATGACAACAATCGCCTCTTGGACCACATAATTTACTTTGGTTTGGATGAGATCAAGCAACGTGCTCACACAGCGCTCTGCAGATTGCTACAATGAAGAACATAATGAGAAGTCAGGTATCTACCAAATAACACAACCTCAACAAAAAAAAATGGGGGCAGGGGGAGAGAACATCCAGGTACATCAACTGAACTAGATTAAAAGATGAGGCATTTAATCTGATCATACTGTATTAGACACAGGGTTATCTGATGGAGATGTACAGAAGTTCAAGATACACCTCAAATTTTACTCATTACAAAAGAGTCAATTCAAGTGAACAAAATCATCTTGGATAGCCAGGATGACAGAAATGAGAAGAAAGCATAAGTCAAGGCATGAGGAAAGAGAAAGAATGACAGAATACACCAAAGTAGGAGGTCTTTATCTGCAGTTCATAAATGAGCAAGACAGAGGGCATCTTTAAACATCTTGAAATGAAACTGCCAAATTTCATTTGTGCAGAAAAGCATATTTCCCAGGAAAAGGGTCCACAGTTTTCATTGCATTTTCAAAGTTATCTGTGACTCAAAAAACTCTAAGGAAAATTTGCCATCTTTTGGGCTATATAACTGAATGTTTATGGACTTAGATAGATTACAATTTTCCATAGCCTATATGGAAATATAGGCTATATTTCTATAGCTATAAAACATAAAACATATATAAAACATAACTATAAAACAGAATTTAATCTATGTATTAGTCTTTTATTAATGAAAGGAATATGGAAGAATACAAGTGACAAAACTAATGTATTCAAACAATAAATCATAGTTTTTAAAAGAAGAAAGGTAGCAGAAGAGAGATCCTAAAATCCAAGGACTGATTTTTCATATATTATATACTATGATGGGTAATTCCATTATATGCCTCCTGATAAGATGCAACAGGAAGTACACAGCATGACATAAGAGGAGTCCTTACCCAAAACAATGAACACAAATATTACCAAACCTCTAGATTTAACTGTCTAAAGGGGATGAAGGAATGAGATAAACACCACTAAAATACAACCAGACAAATCTAGACTCTGGAAAATTCTACAAGCCTATCCATCTAGTTCCTTCAATAAATGGCAGCCAAATAAATAAGCAAAGACTTAAGATTCATATTAACCAAATTCAATGTGCAGTTCTTTTGAGATTTTGATTTGAACAAGGCAACTGTATTTAGACAGTTATGGAAAATTGAACATGGACTGGATATTTAATGAGATTAAGAATTAGTGTTAGTTGAGTACAATAGGACTTTGTAGAGGACTTATTAAATATATACACTGGACTACTCTAGTAAGACCATATCTGAGATATGCATTAAAATACAACAGTAACGCACTTCCTTGAAAGAGAAGGGAGAGGAAGTAGATCAGTTGGAAACAGCAATGTATTGATATTTATTAAAGACAGATGGTGGGTACATGAGAGCTCATAAATCAATTTTACTTTAGTGCATGCCTAAAAATTTCAGAATATTCCAAGTAATATAATGAAAGCAAAACTGCATCTTGAGGTTATGTATATAAGGTCATATATATGATGATTCTGTATTCTTCTATATAGTTTTTCCATTTTTGAATTACATCTTAATATTTTCAACTAGTAATTCCTGTGCTATTATTACAAGAGCAAAACAGTTGGGAATTTGGAAAGAAATAAAAGAAAAAAAATTAGAAGTAGTAAACACCAAGGAATGGAAGACTAGGAAGTAGGAAATTTAAAATATATAAGTCATGATAAATTATAAAGCACATAAGGGCTAAATTATCAAGTTAGACAGTACAAATAAACCTCTCAGCATAGGACTTGATAAAAAGCAAA